>NC_046287.1:40605000-41350000 GCF_004115265.2 Rhinolophus ferrumequinum
TTACTCAAATAAAAGCAAACCAATGGCTAAGAAACAAACTACTATTCCTGATGTTGGGATCAGATAAGAACTCTTCTTCCCTTTAGTGTCCTAAAGAACGTCTTTATAAGGTACACAGCTAGAAGTTCACTCCCGCTGAAATAGACCTTGGCAAGCACAGATCCAGAACTTTTCTTATCAGTGTCGTCATAACACCATCACTATTATCAGATTCTCTTCCTGTCTAATGTACAGGGCAGCTAGCAGTGATTGGGTACCTGCCAGCCACTTATACTAAGTACTTTGCACAGATTGTCATTGAATCCATACAATAAACCTATGAGATAGGTATGATTTTTATCTCATTTGTTAGATAAGGAACCTGGGATTGAGCTTTAAGGAGCCCAGGCTGTGAATCCACACTGCTTCTCACAGTTCAGGCTTTTGTCTCTAAATACAGCAGCCTGGCATTGGGCAGTGTTGTCCAATAGAAATATGATGGTAATGACCTATGTAATTTAAACTTTTCTGTAAGCACATTAAAATTCAAAGAAACAAGGGAAACTAATTTTAACAATAAATTTTGCTGAACCCAGTATATTCAAAATATTGCCCTTTAAATATGTACTCAAAACAAAAATTATTAATGTGGTATTCAATTGTTCGTGTCGTAAGTCCTCAAATTTCGATGTGGATTTTGCATTTACAGCAGATATCAGTTTTGGACTAGCCATGTTTCACATGGCCAATGCCACATGCTAACATATTAGACAGTGGCTAACATATTAGACAGTATAGATATATGTTGTTTTAATGCATCATCTTCCTATATAAGGTAAAGAATTTGAGGAACTCACACCAGGAAGTCTAAACTCTTGTGTCTGATTATTTATACAGTTCCTCCAGTTATAAGGAAAATAGAGAAATAGACTGTCTTTGTGTAGTGTGTTTTGGGCCCTGACTGCAAGTCTGACATAAATAACGTAGACACTTTATTGAGAGATTTGTTCTTGCCAGTCTCTCAAAGGCCCTGCATGTGGTACTACTGGTGGCCCTAAGTGTCATGAGCATCAGAAAGATTGTAAATCACCATGGATGAATTAATCTATGGTTTTAAATCTGCTCTGGGGATGTGGATGAAACTAATGAAGGCAGAAGTTGGTAAGCATCTATGGGTGACAGCATCCGTAGTAAACAAAATAAATAACTGCCCAGTTATTATCATGGGGTGGGGGAGGCTCACAGAGAAAGCTGGCTCTTAAAAAGAAGTCCCAATACTCATAAAGGTGGCCCATTCCTGGGTGGAAAGACTCAAAACCACATGACTAACTTTTGTTCAAATAGTTTTGAGGGTATTTCCATAAACTGTCGGTAAAGAAGGTCCTTTTCAGGTAAAAGCCCCTGAAGTATTGGTTCTCTAAGGTTTGTCATAAAACATTTTAGCACATAGTTTTTAAAAGAAACTGAGAAAATACAGTTTTAGAGAATTGCCATTTGGGTGCATAAAATGGTGCAGTTGGGGTTGACAAAATTGACAAAACTTTGATTTGTTATTGGGTTTTGCTTTGTGAGATACAAATCAAATCAACCTGGCACAAGTAGCCAGCTCTGTGGCAGCCACTGTGTTCTGGATGCACACAGCTTTCCTGCAGGGTCATAATACCATGGTACTTGAGAGCTGACTTTACACTTGCTTTATAATTCTATTCATTAAATGAATTTAGAATATGTAAACTAATTTATTGTGAGTTTTAAAATCATTTCCCTCAAGAGAGCCCAGAATATTAGGTTAGCAGTTTTTTTCAGCACAACTTTGACTCAATTTCAGGGGACAGGCAATTTAATGTCAACATCCCATGATCTTTGCTACACAGTGTCATTTTCTCTCTACTTTCCACTGCTGAGTCAAAAACCTGTTTGAGAGTTTACAAGTATGTCAGAGTATTTTCCACAGAGAGATAGTTTGTGGATCACTTATGTCTATCTGCCCCTCCAATTCTTACTTTGTCTTCAGCCCAACATCTACAATTGTATTTCCTTTTTGGTACTCAAGGACCCTACAAACTAATCTATTGAAAACTGAGATTAATACCGTGTTTCCCTGAAAATAAGACCTAGCTGGCCAATCAGCTCTAATGCATCTTTTGGAGCAAAAAATAATATAAGACCCAGTATTATAATATGTTATGTTATGTTATGTTATGTTATGTTATGTTATGTTATGTTATGTTATGTTATGTTATGTTATGTTATGTTATGTTATGTTATATAGACCCAGTCTTCTATTACAGTAAAATAAGACCGGTCTTATATTAATTTTTGCTCCAAAAGACGCATTAGAGCTGATGGTCCTGCTAGGTCTTATTTTTGGGGAAACATGGTAATTTAGAGCAGCACAATCAGTTTGTGCCTCATGATAGGTCTTTTTCTTTCTGTGTTGCTTCCATCTATATTTCTCCCTTTCTATTGTCTTAGTTTCTGTTAAAATCTAAACTCTGATCACCTCAGGTATAGGCTGTTGCCCACTCAAGGCAACTTTCCCAGGTGTAAGCTCTGTACCTTCTTTCAGGCTTCCTAAGAACATCTTCATCACATCCAGTTGGATTCAGTCACTGTCCTGTTCATAAATCCCAGCAGTATGTTGCTTGCCAAGTACTCCAATGATCTGGAATGTTTACTGAGTGCTCAGCTTTCTTGCTAGATCCAAACTTGAAATGACAGATCCCCATCTACAGGAGATTGACAAGGCTAAAGTTGGCAGCCTAGCCTTAAGTCTTCAACCAATCTTTCACCTCCCTGCCTTGTATCATTAGTTACAACTCAATGTCCAGTTTCACTAATAGTGAATGTATTCAAACTGTGCTCCACATGAAAGTTTTTGTGACAGTTTCTCTGCCATTTTCATTACGCGTCATGCCTTTTTCTTCTCTTCCCATTAAATCATCTCTCTTTCCTCATTCAAAACTTGCTAAAACCTACCTACTGCCACTTCTAGTGTGTTCAGGAAGGTCCTTGCAGCCTAATCAGATTTTTTTTTTAATTTATTGGGGTGACAATTGTTAGTAAAGTTACATAGATTTCAGGTGTGCAATTCTGTATTACATCATCTATAAATCCCATTGTGTGTTCACCACCCAGAGTCAGTTCTCTTTCCATCACCATATATTTGATCCCCCTTACCCTCATCTTCCACCCCCTACCGGCCTTACCCTCTGGTAACCACTAAACTATTGCCTATGTCTATGAGTTTTTGTTTCTCACTTGTTTGTCTTGTTCTTTTGTTGTTTTTGGTTTATATACCACATATCAGTGAAATCACATGGTTCTCTGCTTTTTCTGTCTGACTTATTTCGCTTAGCATCATACTCTCAAGATCCATCCATGTTGTCACAAATGGTCCTATTTCATCTTTTCTTACCACCGCATAGTATTCCATTGTGTATATATACCACAACTTCTTTATCCATTCATCTATCGAAGGACATTTTGGTTGTTTCCATGTCTTGGCAACCGTAAACAAAGCTGCAATGAACATTGGAGCAAACGTGTCTTTATGTATAAATGTTTTAAGATTTTTTGGGTAGATACCCAGGAGAGGGATTGCTGGGTCATATGGTAATTCTATTTGTAATTTTTTGAGGAACCTCCACACTGCCTTCCATAACGGCTGCACCAGTCTGCATTCCCACCAACAGTGTATGAGGTAATCAGATTTTATAGTCAGCCTTATTTCAAAACTTCTATACTATTCTTTTACCATGTTCATATTGAGGTTATTTTTGTATGTTGCTTTATCGTATTCACATTTTCCTGTAGGATGGACCTCCTCACCCTGAAGACTGTAACATAGTACCTAAGGAAGGAATGTGACTTCCAACTTTACTATTCCTAAGGCCATGTACTAACTACTGCAATTTGGGTATGGTAGCCATTGAATAAATATCATTACTGCTGTTATATGATTTTTTTTTCCTTTCTTTTAGTCTTACCATGTTTGGAACAGTGGAAAGAGGTAATATCCATACATAGTATGATATCTCCCACTTTCTTGTAAATAGTGCCCTGAATTTTTCATGCTTTTAGAAAAAGGTGTAATGTAGGTCTTTCTAGAATTCTACGTCCCCCACCAAAAAAGAAAGTAAATACTCAGTGCATGTGGTTACTCAACAGAACTGTAGATCCATTGTATGTTTGTTGGGACATCCGTGCAGAAAGTCATTATAGATAACTGAAAGATTAATGACTGAATATATGCTGAGAAGCCATGCATTTCCTTTGCTATCACCTAGACAATGTAGTATTTTGAGATCCGTCAAAGAGTAATGAATCTTCATTTGTATTCCAAATTTCCAAAATATCTATATCAGCTATCTATATGTAGATAATAAATAGTCATAATATTTCCAGAGTTACTGAAGCAACTATTCTCTTGCTCCTACTTTCCCTTTATATCTTAGAACTCATCTATCCAGACGCTTATTGACTCCATGATCACAATTTAGTTCAGTGAATTATTAATGTGGTTTCATAGTCTTCAAGTATCAACATTGTAGATTGCCTTAAGTGTAGTTAAATAGAATAGAAAGATATGCCAAAATGCTGAAATCTTGGGAATATTTTTACTGTGTGTTATAAGAATTATTAAAGAGAAAGGAAAGAAATGAAGGGAAAAGCAACAAATCTCTTATGTAAAGTGCTCACATTGCACATTCACAATTAAGCTGTTCTGATTTCTGTAATTAAAATAATTTCCTCTGAGAGGCCTTAATAGTTCATGCCCATGAGTAAAAAAAGAAAAAGAAAACTGTTGTCATGAATGAGCGATTGAAAGAAAAGTCTTATTCACATACTTTCATTCCTAAGAGAAATCTTTGAAAACAAACCAGGCAGGAAAAAGACAATCAGTTGGGTTAGCCAGGGGTCATTTTAGCAATCCATGAGATGCACCAGCTCATGCATTTATTCATCCTTTTATTCAGCAAACATTTATTAAGCATTAACTCTTTGGCAATTGCAATGGGTATGATGGTGAATGAGGCCTAGCACTACCCCAAAAGAACTCCCTTTCCAAAGTGGGAACCAAACAAATGAATAGTAGAGAGTGACAAATGCTAAGACAGAGGTACATATGTGTCATAACAATGCAGGTGTCCATTGATACAAGTTTATCCCAAGGAGACCTTTTTGCGTTAAAGCACTTTGTTTTGCCAGTCATGGATTTAGCTTCAACAGGGATATCAATTTTAATAGAGATATGAAAATTCACTGTTTAATTATTGAGAAAATAAAATTGCATAAACAATTAGTAAATATTAATTGATTAGGCACACAGTACACATTACTTTTACTAGGAATCTTTTATTGTATGTTATTATATATATATGCATAATATGAAGACATACTATACCACAAATATGATATGAATATAACATAGGGGAAAAAGTAAAGAGAAGAGTCGCTTGAAACAATCCAGAGCTCACTAGGCCAAGAATAGGAGATAAAGATAACTGGGATTGAATTCTTACTTGACGCTAATTAGTTGTCTCAATGAATTCGTTTTTTTTCCTCCTTGGTGGAGTGAGTTGGACTAGGTAAAATTCTTTACTGGGAGTGAAATTTCCAGTGTGGCAATTATTGGGGTTATAGACATATGACCTAGAAACTATATATTCAGGACTGCACATCTGGACATGTAGGTCTGTACAGAAAAGGGCTAGTTAAGTAATCTACTAGCAATTGATTTGAAAGTTGTAGGCCATCATACTGCTTTGCATAGCATTCCACTTAGTGTTTTTGGATGTAGCTTCTGGTTGTCACTCTTATAATTGGGCTCACCACTAATTTGGGGGTGACATAGCTTACTCTTAAAATACCACGTTGTTACGCTTTTCATAAATCGCTTCAAATTCCAAAGACACTGTTGAGTAGTAGGATACCTCTATGCCTAATCGATTTTCATGGCCCTCCTAGAATTAAACTTGTGTGTGGGAAGATTCAGTCACCTACATCTACCATGCTATGTTTTCTTCTGCAATTCATAATTTTAATATTAGCACTCAAGATGTATTTTGTGTTAACAGGTATTAATGCCAGAGATGCTGAAGAGATGGCATTTGCTTTTTTCTCTATTGAATCCCACATTTGATTGGCATGTGTGTCCTAGAAAAACTGGCATAGAACCTTGTTAGAGGGCACAGTGCCATCTAACAGTTGTGGAGGAAGTTAGGCTGAAAAGTGATCGTAAATGAAATCACCTGGGAGTTTCAGGCTCTCTGGAGTAGAGGAAAGTAAACACTCTAATAAAAATCTATTTTATGCAAGAGTTCCCATTGACTACAAAGCTTTTCAAATATATCTCAGGAAAATTGGTAAACTCTTTTGCTAACTTGGACTAATGATGTTTAAATTTTAATTCTATAATAAAGTTCCATAATAGCATAATATTTATATTTGCTCTACAGTTTGTTAAATCAATATGCAGATGGTTTTAGTATATTTAATTGTACCATCAATTGGCTTCATGTGTAGGGTGGAATGGGTGGGAAATATTATTCTTCCGCCACCTCTTACCTGGTGAAATTTTCTGTGTCACCTCCTTTGCAGAGTGGGGATGATGAGAAGTGGGGATGAAAAATGGTCACAAGATGTAGAAATATTTTTTTAAATTGGTTAACAAAAGTGAATTCTTAAAATTATTTTTATATGATATTAAGGATTTATGTAAAAATGAAATAAATAAAATATATTCTAGAGTAGTCAACAATAAAAACCTACCAGAGCAATATCAATTTTTATTTTTTTATGTTTAGCATAAAACTCTTTTTTCTTTTTCTTTATTATTTTTATATTAAAGTTTTAATGTACAATTAGAAGGTTTATGATGCAAATTCTTCCACTACTTTTCCATTAGTTTTTCTCTTTATATTACACTTACTTTATATTTAGAGATTTTTTTGAGGGGGTGGGAAATACCAAATTATTTGAAGAAATGGTACAAATGAAAGAATATAAGTAGATGATTTTGGTACAACTTCTAAAAGATAACGGTAACCCCAACATGAATGTACTGCTTTGGTGACCAGGAAGCACCCCCATGGCTACTGGTAGCCAGCCAAAGGCTTAGCTCTTGTTGTCACTGTCTCCTATCTCCCAGGGCGTGCTTGTCAAAGTGATGCTCTACCGTGCTAGATTCAGGCGCCCCAAACTTGCATAAGTTGATAATGTGGTCACCCAATTCTTTGATGGATTTCACCTGCTCATTCAGGTAATGAGTCTCAATAAAATCATGCAAATAGGCATCATTTTTGTCAGTGGCCAGTTTGTGCAATTCCAGCAATAACTGATTCACACTGTTTTCCAAGTGTAATGCACACTCCACTGCATTCAGCCCATTCTCCCAGTCGTCACCGTCTGGTTTCCTGACATCCTGAAGGAAGATTCAGCCACCTCGCTGGTTCTGCAGCTTCATCAGTTTCTCAGCATGTAACCTCTCCTCATGAGATTCGTGAAAAAAATATTTGGCAAAGTTCTTCAAAGCCACATAATGGCCATCAAAGTAGTAAGACACGGACAGGTAGATGTAGGAGGCGTAGAGCTCCAGGTTGATATGGGGTTGATGGCGGCCTCTGAGTCCTGGCGGTAGTTCTGGCGCACCTGCGAGGCGGCTAAGGAGAGGCAGTGGCGGCTCTGCCATGCTGGAGCAGTGGCAGGAACCTTCCAGATTTCCAAGGGGGATGTGATGAGGTGGCCGAGGGCTAGATCTGCCTGGTCGGCAGGATGGGGGAATGAGAGCCGGGTTTCTGTCCAAGCACTGTTGGAACAGGAAACTATGGCAACTCTGGGTGAAGACTGTCAGTTTTTAAAGACTTTTATTAAAATATAGCTAAAATACAATATTATATTAGTTTCAGGTATACACCATAGTTATTCCACATTTACATACCTCAAGAAGTGATCATCATGATAAGACCAACAACCATTTGACACCTACCACACTATCACAATATTATTGACTATATTCCCTATGCTGTACATTCCATCACCATGACTTATTTGTTTTATACCTAGAAATGTCGCCCTCTTATTCCCCTTGATCTTTTCCCTTCCTTTTTAATTTTTCAATGACACTTGGCATTCAATATCAATTTATAATAATTTCAGGTGTACAACATAGTGGTTAGATATTTGTATGATTTAAGAAATGATCCTCCTGACTAATCTGGTGCTCACCTGGCACTATACATAGATATTACCATATTATTGACTATATTCCCTGTGCTCCAATTTGCATCCCTATGACTATTTTGTAACTACCAGTTTGTACTTTTTAATCCCCTCACCTTTTTCACCCGGCCCGCAACCCCCTCCTATCTATCACCCCAACAAATCTAGTACAAATATGATACCATACATAGTTATTAAAATACCATGGACTCTATTCCTTATGCTATACCCTACATCCCTTCCTTACTGTATAACAACCAATTTGTACTTCTTAATCCCTTCCCCTTTTTCACTCACCCCAACCCCCCTCCCATCTGGCAAACATCAATATGTTCTATGTATCTATGAGTTTGTTTCTGTTTATTGTTGTTGTTATTTATTTTGTTCTTCAGATTCCACATATAAGTGAAATCACATTGCATCTGTCTTTCTCTGTCTGACATTCCTCTCAGCACAGTACCCCTCAGGGCCATCCGTGCCACTACAGATGGCAAGAACCCATTCCCTTCCTTGGCCGATCAATATTCCATTGTGTATACGAGTATGTACCACCTCCTTTATATCCTTTCTTCCATCGACACACACCCAGGCTGCCTCCACATCTTGGCCATTGTAAACAATGCTGCAATGAACATATGGATACACATGTCCCCTCGAAGTAGTGTATGTCTTTCAATCTGAAGTGATTTTCTTATAGGCAGCATATGTAAGGGTTTTTTTTGTTTGTTTGTTTGCTTTTCTTATCCATTCAGCCTTCCTGTGTCTTTTGAGTGGAGCATTTAACCCACTTACATTGTAAGTAATTATTGATATTGATGTAGCTATTGCCATTTTATTATTTATCATTTTGATCTTTTTTTGTTTTTTGTTTCTTTGTTTCCATCTTAAAATGTCCTTCTAACATTCCTTGTAATATTGGTTTGGTGGTGATGAACTCCTTTAGCTTTTTCTTGTCTGGGAAGCTCTTCATCTGTCCTTTGATTCTAAATGATAGCTTTGCTGGTTAGAGTAATCTTGGTTGTAGGTCCTTGCTTTTCATCCTGATAAATATTTTGTGCCCATCCTTCTGGCCTGTAAAGTTTCTGTTGAGAAATCAACTGACAGTCTTATGCAAGTTCCCTTATAAGTTACCAGTTGTCTTTCCCTTATTGCTTTTAGGATTTTCCCTTTGTCTTAAACCTTTGCCATTCTAATTATAATGTGTCTCAGTGTGGGCTTGTTTGGGTTCATCTTGTTTGGGACTCTTTGCACTTCCTGGACTTGTATGTCTATTTGCTTTGCCAAGTTAGGAAAGTTTTCATTCATTATTTTTTCAAACAGGTTCTCAATCCCTTGTTTTCTCTCTACTTCTTCTGGTACCCCTGTGATGTGAATCTTCCTATGCTTCATGTTGTCCCAGAGGGCTCTTAAGCTATCCTCATCTTGTGGGGATTTTTTTATTTTTTAATTTATGCTGTTCTGTTTGGGTGTTTTCTGCTACCTTGTCTTCCAAATTGCTTCAATCCTCTGCTTCATCTAGTTTTTTGGTGATTCCTTCTAGTGCATTATTTATTTCAGTTATTGTATTCTTCACTTCTGACTGGTTCTTTTTTATGTTTTCTATGTCCTTTTTTATGCTTTCCATCTATTTTTTGAAGTTCTCACTGAGTTCCTTGAGCATCCTTGAAACCATTGTTTTGATCTTTGTCTCTGGTAGGTTACTTGCCTCCATTTCATTTAGTTATTTTTCTCCTGTTCTTTCCTTTGGGATGCATTTCTTTATTTCCTCATTTCGGCTCCCTTTCTGTGTTTGTTTGTCTGCTCACCAGTGTTGGTGAGTTTGTTGGGGCAGGTTCCCACTGAGTCAGCAGGGTGGAACAAGCAGAGCTCACCAGACCAGTAAGATTTAGATTTGGCCTGTAGGGAGGACTCAGCACAGGAAAGATGGTGCCTGCTGCACAGGAAGAGGACCCCACACCGGGAAAATGGCATCACTCCTCCAGCCCTTGCTATGAAACTACACACCTCAATCTGCCCCTGTATGTCTCCGACACCCCTGAGTTACTGTCCCTTTGGTGGAGCCCACAGTGTGTGCCTGCAAGTAAAAGAGTCTGTGTATGAGCCAGTTTCCCACAGCCTTCCTTCCCACCCAGATAGTCAGAATCCCCACTGTTTCTCACAGCCAGATGTTATCGTGGCTCCTCTCCCTGACACCAGTACTCCATGCTGGGGAGATTGGTTTGCAGCTGGGCTCCCTTGCTTCTCCAGGGGGAAAATCTGTGGCCAACATATCCTTCCTGGTTCTCAACTGCCACATGGAGTTTTGGGGCTAGCCCGTTTTGTGTCTTCACCCCTCCAACCAGTCTTGACATGGCTTCTTCTTTATATCCTTAGTTATAAAACTTCTGTTCAGCTAGATTTCAGATAATTCTCCAGGTTAACTGTTCTATAATTTAGTTGTAATTTTAATGTTTTCATGGAAGGAAGCAGGAACAGTGTTTATCTAATCCACCATCTTGGATCTCCTTGCAAGTCAATTTTTAAAACCGTAATTTTCTATATTATGAATATAATGATCCTAATTATGACATACTACATCTGCTTGAGGAATAAGCTTTCCTTGTATGTACTCTGGCCTCATAAATGCACTTCAATAGACTTTTACAAAGAAATACACATGAAACTCACCTGGGATTTTTATTATTTTCTAATGTTTTTAAATATATATACAATCCTTTTTGGAAATGAATGCTTTCTAGGCTACATGCAAAGTACACATAGGGCTTAATTCTACTGCAGATTTAATTAAACCCATGCCTAACTTGCTAAGTAAAGAACAGTGAGTACTGGTCATTTTATAAAAGAAAATTTGGTCTTAAAAAATAAAGTTTAGTAGACATCACACTCCTGTTCTTTTCTTTGCACACTCTCCAAAGCATATTAAGGTTTTTGTTCTAAACAATCAATTAAAGGCAAAAGAAGTATTCCAAATAACTTCACATTTTTTACTGGAAATTTTCACATCTTCGTAAGCCATAGTTTAATATTTCTAAAATAAATACCAACAATTCTTTCCAATGCAGAGTCTGTAGGATGACATTAAACATGAAAACTTTTTATTCATCAGTCTCCTTACCCATCCAATTAATAATTGAAAACCACTGGCAAGGGAAGATTTCTTTTTCTCAAACTCAATTCTTGTGCACATCATTTTCTTATTGATTGTACATAAGAATGGGCAGTGCTTCTGTTACTTGCACGTTTATTGTTCCCTGAGTGTTGACTTCAAAATTATATTTCTTCTCTGTTGGATCTTTGGAATAATTGTGATCCATTTTCCAACCTAGATGAATATTTCACTCTCTCATTGTTTGGCTAGTATCATTCACAGAAGAGAATTGCTTTTGTGCCTGCTATTAAGGTTTACTTTGGTACAGAAATTTGTATTCCTAATCCTAGTATTCATCATTTTTTTTAATATTATGCAGCTAACATAAATAACAATTTCAAGGGGTTCAAGTAGTAATTTAAAATCCAGTAAGAAGGATAATTCCTAATATTTTTTGAGAAATATAGAGGAAACACTATAAGCAATCTTCTGTTTGTATTATCTATTGCCTATTATGGCTTCAGAATTAATAAGGAAAATATATTTTACCTAGAACCAAAAACTTGGTCCAAGAATAAACTATTTAAATGCTTTGAATTATTTACAAAAAACAAAAAACAAAAAAACAAACAAACAAAAACAGTCTTCTGGAGTATAATTCTAGTATGTTATACAACATCTTATTTTCTTTTCTGTGTACTTGCCTATATGTAATTTTTATTCTTAGAAAATTGTGTTGGTGTATAGAGTCTTATGTACACCCTATGGTAAAGGAACCATTACATTAATCAGTAAGGTAAAACAATCAGTTCTATTTACTATTCTTTACTCCAAATTTTATTATCTTTCAAAAACTCATAGAGGTTCAAGTTTATACCTGATTATCTAAGTAAATCTTGCAAAATCATAGTCCATCAGCAAATTATTTATATTCAAGATGAATTTTCCTAGCAGACTTTTCTTCTATAAAATACTGTAAATACTATATTTTCACTCCTAAAATCTTTTGTTGAGATGGAATCAAATGTAAGAATTTTAAAGTTTTACTATATTCAACACATGTGCAATTTGTTTCCTTCCCTTGTGTTAGTCAATTCCTTTAGAGTTACATGATGCCAAATAATTTTATATCTTTGAACTAGCATAATTAATCAAATTCAGACTCTATTTTTGAGTCTAATACATTCTAATATGATTTGACTACATTACACCTAATGATGCAGGCTAATATGTTTTCTGAATGATTTTTACTAAATCTCCAGAAAGAAAGACAAACCCATCCTTTATCATTTTATTTTCTCAAATTCATATTATCATTATCCTATGATATGAGAATATTTAAATGCTATATGTGAACACTATTGAGCTTCACAAAACTACTGAAGTTAATGAAACAAAGTAACATGTCCATAGGGACAAGACAAAATGACTGTAACTATTGTCGGATATCATAATTGCTTTACCTTTTTCCATAAATCATGGTGTGAGTATCATTATCATATGGGATGAATGATACTTCACGGTGTGAATATGATTACAACCATAAAACAAAGACAATAAAGAAAAATCACTCTTGAACACCTTACATGAAGAGGTTGGTGTGTCTCTTCTAAATTATCACAATCTGATTGCCCAGCGAGTCTATTAAACACCATTCATTGAAACTCACAGAGACCTAACAGAGATTTTCCCGACGATATTCAGATTCCTGTTAATACTGTCTTCATAAAAACTGAGTCTATAGTCTTGGGAATAGCAATAATTTATTTTCCTCTAACCCATTTCTTATTTGGAAATGTCTTATTCCCTGTTTATGGTTCCAGGTACCTCCTACTGAAAAAAAAATTTTTTTTTTCATTTTATATATATATATATTTTTTTTCATAGTATATATTTTTTTCATAAGATATATATTTTCATAATAGTAGTGTTTAATTTATTCAGAGATAACATTAAACCTTATTATTTTGAGAATGTTTTCTTTAAAATTATTCTTTTAGTTCTTCAAGTTCCAATCACTGTTGTCCCTTTACAGAATTAATTCGTATATTTTCATTTGGATTGTATTGTTAAAATTTCACTGGAGGCCCAAGTGAGAGTATTCTTGGCATTAACTATTTAATATGTAAATTATCAATACTGAAAAAGAAAAGTTTTACCTAGTCAGGACATTTTCCAATGTTAAGAACCATCTATATGCATGTAATAATGTATTTATAAACTACACAAAGTTCATATCCATCAATAGTGAACTCATCCATTAATAATATATTCTATTTGATAATACATTCTTTGTCTTGTTTTTGTTATTTATATAAATTTACAATAGTAAACTTCTTTCATTAGAACAGTCCATCTTTAAACTGTTTGACTAATTTGCCTCCCCACCTATACGAATCTAAATCAGAGTTATTTCTCAGATGAATATGAATTGGTCAGAGGGTATAAGCAAAATTCAGACTCCCAACTTGACCTGAGGATAAGGTTTCATGTCCAAAATTTTTCTAATTCCTCTGGACATTAACATTCAAAAAAATAACCTTCAATTAATTGAGTACTTAAAACTTGTCTCAGGTCCTGTGATAAATAGAGTGGATCAAATGATTCAGAAGGTATGGACCCTAGCTACAAAAATTGCATAATAAGCAACATAGGAATGTAAACAAATGAATAGCAGCAGGGAAATGAGTAAACTGTACAAAAGCATATTTGAACAGCTCAAACCAAATTGTAAGTGATAAACTATACTGGGAGTGAAGGGAGTAGTTGGTGAACACACTTGGAAAGAACCTCAATATACTGTTGCCAGGACTAATTTTGCAAAGATGAAGATGAGTTTTCCAGGTGGACAACATTTAGGTTTTTTTCATGCAGATGGGACTGAAGGACAAATGTGTGAAATGGCGTGTAGCCTAAATTATGAGGAACAAATAGATTGGAGAAGTGAGCCAGATCTGGATTCTGAGTCTGGCCTGGTCATAAGTCA
Source organism: Rhinolophus ferrumequinum (assembly GCF_004115265.2). Taxonomy (NCBI): domain Eukaryota; kingdom Metazoa; phylum Chordata; class Mammalia; order Chiroptera; family Rhinolophidae; genus Rhinolophus; species Rhinolophus ferrumequinum. Next base: position 40,619,277 of record NC_046287.1, read on the forward strand.
TCTTACTACATCTTTAGATGACCTCCATACCTGGCTCATTGTGCCACTACTCTAGAAAAAATAATAATAATGATAATTAGGCACAGCAAAACTTTTTGTGGATTCAATAAAAGTACAAGTTGAAGGAGAAAAACACTAACTACCTTTTCTCATTGCCACTGCTTGCTACATATTCTTAGTTGTAAGTTCTTGTTTAGCATTTCCTACATCAAAATGGTGAGACAATAAACATTTTCAGTCACATGTCATTTATTTAGTACCACCTGTATGCATTGTTGTTTGCTTGTCATTACTATAACTCTAAAGGCTTTTTGCACACTGGTCACTGTGAAAGGGACTGTAAAATTCACCTTTATTGGAAAAAGGAAAATAGACCACAATAAATTGTAAACACATCAGGGAGTGTACGCTTAAGCAGCAGGAAAGATTCAGAGTGAGTTTTCATGTAGAAAGAAAGTAACAGATTGAAAGAAGCACTCTGTGGGAGATGGCAAACCATAAAAATATCAGAGATATTACAAAAGATTCGGAAATAGTCAGCTATGTCAACCCATTGTGAATTCTACAGTTTTAAGATTTGTGCAAATGCTATCCTGAATAATTTGATTAGGACTTAGCTCCTTTAGAGGATAAAATGGTGGCTTTGCCAGCATGTGCAAGTGATACTATGACAGATTATTTTTATTCTTGGGAATTGGAAGTATTCTATATCTCTCAATAAAAAGAGCAAACTGAAAGATTCAGCTCACTTTCTGGGTCTTTGGAAGATATGCAAAGCAAGGTAGGAAAAGAGAAATTTCAAATTGAAGTCCATTTAAAATATCAAAGGTTACATAGATTTCAGGTGTACAATTCTGTAATACATTATCTATGTAACTTTACTAACAATTGTCACCCCAATAAACTTTAATTAAAAAAAAAGAAAACACACAAAAAAAATATGAGAGGTAATCATATATTATTATAAGACTATTGTTAATTATTACTTAGGTTTCTGAAGATGAATATATTCTAAAGCATAGAGGTTATCTTGTTGAGATTTCCAAATAAACTGATGTTAACTTAGCATCATCTATATTTTTAATATTCTTAGGGTTAGAGGAAATGAAAAGGCAAAATAAGCCCTTGAATTACTTACTTGTAATTTATCCAAGAAGACGAAATGGGCATATACATACCAAAAATAAAGGAAAACAAAGAAATATAATTGCCAAATTATTTAGCACAGTCTGTAAATAATATATAGGGTCAAAAGAAGAGTGAAGGAATTGAGCTAAACAATTAGTATATATATATATATATATATATATATATATATATATATATATATATATACTATTAGTAACAATTAGTATAAATATATACTAATTATAAACAATTAGTATAAATATGTATGTGTATTTTTTTATTTGAGTGGGTAAATAGCTACTAACGTACATTGATCAAATGTTATAGTTCAAATTTCACCCTATCACAAGAATAATTTACAACTACCATTGATAGCAACTTATTTTGAATAATATTAATTATAATGAAATGATATGAATTATCTACCACCTACTCTTTGATGGGTTAGTTATTAATTGCAATGCTAAAAGCCGTTTTTAGCTATACATGTTTATTCATAAAATATAATTTTTTTCACCATAATTAAATTAATTCCATTTACTACCTGTTGGGTAGTAATTATACCAGCCTAGTACACTGTAGTTAAATTATTAATAGATCATATATGAATGAAGAGTGGCTGATGATTTATTCTTTATATGTGGGGTCTCTTAGATATGGAATTCTAACTTGCTATTTTGGGTTCCATAACATAATTTTCCATTCAAACTTTATTAATTGGAAAAAATGTATAAAATTTAAGCCTCTCTTCCAATACTAGTTGAACATAGTTTTATGATAGTTCTCCATTTGTTTAGATTTTTGTTCAAATACCCTAATATTTATAAATCTTGTCTTTTTCATATTGTCATCTTCTTTACACTCCAACATAAAATATATTTTCTGCTCTTCATGTTTCACTGAAGGGTTTGGAGCAAATGAGTAATTGAACTGATTTATAGCAACTCTGGATATTATGTTGAGACTAGACTGTGGGGGGGGAAGAGCAGAAGGAATTCCACCAGTTAGACTCTTGCAGTTATCACAGCAAGAGATGCTGATGACTAGAACTAACAATGGAAGTAATAAGAAGTGGTTTAATTTTGGATATGTGTTGAAGGTAGAAACAAGCAGGTTGTGGGATAAAAAAGAAATTAAAGAATCTATGATGACACTAAGATTTTTGTCCTGAACATCAAGAAATATGTTGTGGTCACTGACTGGAGGTAGTAAAGTTTGGGAGAAACATATGAGATCAGTTTGGGATGTACAAAGTTTTAGAGATCTTTTCTGTATCCAAGTGGGGATGTTGAGTAGGCAGTTGAATATGTGAGTTGGGAGTTCTGGAGAAAGGTTTGGTCTGAATATATACAAGTGGGAGGCATCAGAATATGGCTGGTATTTAAAGCTGTAAGATTAGATGACAACACCAAGGGAGAATCTGTATATAGAGAAGAGCAGAGATCCAAAGACTCAATTTTAAGAAATTGTACAAATCTCCTTCCATCACCGTATACTGACTTTGAGTAGTGAGCTCACAATTCAATATATGATGATCTATTACAGAATTGTACACTTGAAACCTATATAATTTAATTAACTGTTGCCACCCCAATAAACTTAATTAAAAAGAAATTTTACAGAAATGGATAAATTAGCAAATAGGACCAGGAAGAGCAACTCATGAGATAGGAGGAAAACCATGACAATATGATGTTCTAGAAGCCAAGTGAAAATACCTGTAGCAAGTAGGAGTGTATGAGAACCATGTTAAATTTTGCAGATGGATCAATGTAAAATGTGGGTGAGAATGGAGTATTGAATTAAGCAATGTGGAGGGCATCAGTAGTCTTGGCTAACATTTTTGTTGGGGTGGTGAGGGTTTAAATCTAAGTGGAGTAGCATCAAAAGCTTCCTCAGGAAAGTTGTTATGGATTGATTACCCTAGATAAAATCCTCCCTTCAGATGTTTTTAGAACAAGGTTCACCTCTTTGTCTTAATTCCTTAACTCTGTCACATTGTAGTTTTGCATTGTATGTGTGTGATTATTTCATTAATGTGTCCTTCCCCCAGACCCACAGGAGAAGGACCATGGATTTACAAGGACACATTAATGCTATACTCCGAGTAGACATTAAATACTTTGTCTTTTTTTTTTGAAGAGGTGCTTTAAATTGTTGGACTTCTTACTTCTATGTTCTTAAATATGAGAAGGAAAAAAAAAATCTCATTTTCATCTCTTCTTTGGAGTACTTTAGTTTTTTTGGTTTCTAGATATAAATTGAGTTAGCCCTTGGATTTAAATGTGGTGCTTAGCAATCTTCCAATATATGTGGATGAGAATATATCAAAATGATATGATTTTCCCCAGCACTTTTAAAGGTTGGAATTTGGATGGACATTCCAAATTTATGTCTCTGTTACATGGAGATGGATAAGTTAGAATAATGAGGACTTTCAATCCTTAAATATCTTTATAGCTTGCCAAGATCTATCATAGCTAATGCTATTGACCAAAATAACTATCATATAACAATAATTTTGAATCCCATCGTGTCTTAATTACATTCACTATAGCAAAATGAAAATGCAGTAACTCGGTATTATTATTTTTGCAGCTAAAAAGGTGTATCAGAGGTCAGACTTTTTGGGTTTGAAAGCTGACCTTGGAACCTTTGCTTTCTAGTTTTGGGACTATGGTACAGTTAATATTTCTATGTTTCAGTTTCTTTTATCTGTATAATGTATACTAATTGAATCCTACAAAACTGTTTTGAGAATTAAAAGGGTAGATCCATGTGAATCCCTTAAAACAGTGCAAGGCCATAATAAGCATTCAAAAATGCTATCATCCATAATTTATTATTATTATTATTATTATTATTATTATTATTACACATTGGTTAATTCCCTTTTCATTTTACAATAGTGAAAAGAAGTATTTTGTGTGGATTTAATGAAGATCTGCTGAGCACCTATTATATGCCAGACAGTGTCCCAGGTCTTGGAATATAAATGATAAACCATTCATTTCAGAAATGACGCTTCATTTTGTACAATAATTAAACTCAAAGTGTAAGCAAAAATATTTATAATTTTTGGTAGTACAGGTTTAGCAAAATCTTGAAGGACATGAAGTTTTATTAACTATTTTTTAAAGTCCATGTCTAACTGTTAATCCATATATAAAAGCATATGCAAACACTGATTTTATCCAAAAATCTATGAGAAGACAGCCACCAGATATAGATGGTAGTGGGTGAATAACAGGAAGCCCAGAGCTTAATTCGCTCCTGTCAAGACATCTGAAGCTTTTATTTTAAGTCTCCTGGCACCTGGTGTCATTCGCCTCTTGAAAGGCTTTGCTTTTAATGCAGCCAGTTTACTTTGAGCTGTCAGTTGATAAATTTCATCATTTCATTTTGTCTCTTTTATTTTAAATTGATATATGAGCACAAAGTAAAAAACCATTAGGAAACAGTGAAAAGAGCTTTGGCCTAGAATTAGTCCCTTCCTGACTCTATGATATCACCCTCTGACATCTTTCCTGAGCAAGTTACTTCATCCTTCTGACCTTATTTCTCTCTTCTATAAAACAAAATGGGTGTACTATGTGATCTAAAATCCCAGGATGTCATCCTGGCCTCTCTGAGCCTCAGTCTCTCTGTCAGTCAGGTGGGAGGACCTGTCCCAACTGCAGCAAAGAGTATATGAGTCACAGAGCGTGCATGTGGCTGGGACGCTGTGAAGCCTGTGTCAGTGTTGTTATTCATGGAATAACTCTAAACCCATTTCGAAGTTCTCTTGGGTAATTATAAAAGTTTTTGTGCAATTTGGTTTTCAGAAATGACAGCACAGTGAAAGCAATATGCTCTAGTGCCAAAGAAGTTCACCAAGATTGAATGAAGAACAAATGTAATTCTATCACTGTTGAATTTTCTCAAGTTCTCTCCCACAGTACCAGCTAAATGGCATTTCTAAAGTATTTAGGAGGGCAACTTCACAGAGTTTTTGCCACTCGCATGAAAGTTTAGTTGACTTCTGGGGAAAATAAGCAAGTCTGAGAATGGCCTTTCTGCAGGGGAGACTTTGCCACTGTTTATCACTCCATGAGTTCATATTTAGGGGGTCTACACAGGGGACTAACCAGAATGGAAAGTCCTTCAAATTACTGCGTCTGATTCAGGAAGAAAGTTGAGTCCCAAAGCAAACTGCGTAGAAGGAGGAGGCAGGAATTTGTGGTAATATGCCCCAAAAAAGGATTAATCCAATTCAAAAATCTCAATTCTGATGATAAAATCCTGCCCTAGCCTGCATCCCTGGGACCCATATATGCACTAGCCCCAACACATAGGAGAAGGTGGCTATAAAGAAAATAGGATAAGCCAAAATATACAAGTGAGTTTACTTGCCACCGTATATAAAGAGGCAAATCCAATTACAAACCTTCCAAAGTAATACTCCCATTGACATTTATTAGTCCCTTCTGCTCCCAGTGTAGTATATTCTATTCGTTTGTTTCTCAGCTTTCTAACCCAATGAAGTTTATGGCCTTCTGAAATTTCGTATTCTTTTATCCATTTTTTTTTTTCTTTCTCTGTTTAGATAGGTTATCTTGATAGCATCTTTTAAGATATAAAAGGAAAGGACTTGTGGCTTTTTCAACTCTGCATCCTTTCTCCAAACACTGTTTCTGGTCCAAAGAATGAATCCTTGCATGCTGTTTGACCCATAGTTAAGAACATAAGGAAACAAGACTAGGTATCTTCTAATTTTGATCTTTCCTTGTTTATTTTAATTGACATGATGTGATATGTGCTGTAAAACAAAGACCATAACCTGCAAGACAGACTAGGGACAACCAAACAGTAAACATTTCTTTTTTCAAATTAATTTACTGTAGACTATGGGTCGACAAACTATGGCTTGAGAACCACAGCTGGTCTGCAGCCTCTTTTTGTTAACGTTTTGTTTTAAAAGAATCACAGTCGTTCATTTACATATCATCTCTGGCTGCTTTCTGGCTTCAACCAAAGAGTTGGGTAAGTTGCAACAGAGACCATTCAGCCCAAAAAGCTGAAAATATTTACTATCTGGCCCTTTACAGTTAAAGTTTGCCACTCTCTGCTGTTGATTATTCAGGAGTAGAAAATGAAAAACTCATCATTTGCTAGCAATTTGTTAAATCCAAAGAAAGTGTTCTTATTCTACAACTAGCTAAAAAGGTCTTATGATTTTTTTTTCAGATATTAAATATTCTCTAAGCATATTCTTCACACATTACATTTTAATGGAAACAATACACTGGTTAAGCTGGGTTTATGGTAGATAAAAATAATCTGCTCGGCACGACTAAAGTAGTGTTGCTCACTGGACAGTCATAAATATAACTCTGATCCATTGTGACTTCATAAACATCTCTTTTATAGTTTACCCTAGTATAAATAGCACTCTCTCTGGTATCTATGACTCACTGTGGCATTCTGACACTGGGCTACTCTATGAGACAAATGAGTCTAGCTTCCCCTGTCATTCTCGGAATTCCAGGGGCCTTTATTAAATGGGGAACCACTGTATGTGATTTGCATTTTTGTTGGAAAAGGAAGAAGCAGTCTCTTGGATTCACTCAGGAATGTGTTGGGAAATAATCTTTGGATGGGAAAAATAAAAGATGAAGTCAATGCTAATACAAAAAAAAAAACAAAACCTTAGGACTGTCTTGTTTCTGAAATGCCTTTCCATCTTGCTTTTTAGGGAACATTCTTAGAAACATATTGCCTTTGATGATGGGCTCAGTCAAATGAGGAAAATCCACCCTCCTTTTTTTTCTTGTGGCTTTTGGATGTCCTCTGATCCTTCCTAGTTTCAAATTAACTACAGTAGCAAATACTTAGGCATCGTAAAGAAAAATAGATATAAATAATAATAGCTGAATTAACATTTGGCTACTCCATTGTACGTGATTACGAGTGTATATTAATTAGTTAAGTATAAGATGATAGCTTCCCCATTTGTGAAGCTCTGCTTCAGTCCCCCTTCCTCTGGCAAATCCTCCCAGATGAACCCAACACTGCTCTTACTGCTCTTGTACCAAATGACTGTTCTGCAAAATTAACACAATACCTGATGCTGTCTGTGAGTGTGTGACACATGATTTAAACCTGCCTCATATCAATGCAAAATGCTGATAGTGCCTGGTAATCTCTTTGCTTCTTTTCTGTATGGACCTCACCACTCTGCCCCTTAACTCTATTGAATGTGTCTTTGTGGAAGGAGATCCAGGCTTACACTTATTCTTTTAGACTCCAGAGGAGCTAACAGGGCAATAATAATATCTTACATTTAATTGAGCATTTCTCCTGTGCCAGGCATTTGTCATTTTATCTTAACAATGTCCTTATAGGATAGTTCCTATTATTATTATATTATCATTCTCATTTTATACATGGTAAACCTGAGGCACAATGAGTCTAAGCAAGAGGCAGAGCTAGAATGTGACCTCTATAGTCTGGCCTGGACGTAGACCTCTAACCACTGTTCCTCACTGTAGGTACTCAGGGCCTAAATCCTGTGTGGAGCGGATGGCAATTAATACAGAGATGACTCTGGCAGTGTAAGGACTTGTCATTTAAGTCACCCAAATTCTATGTAAAGATGATAAAAAATAAACCCTTTAAAATATACTTGGAAATAGCTTTGTGGGTTTTTTTTGGGGTTTTTTTGTTTTTTTTTTTTTTTTTACCTGAATATACTAAATAAGAGCCTAGGGCCTTGAGTGTATTAATGAATGAACACTGTCATGACTGAATTGTGGTGGGTGACAGCATGCAAAAATAAAATCAGGGAAACAGTTTAGAGGATATGGTTTGTAAAAGTTCCTTCGAGCTCCTTAGAAAAGGTAGTAAATGTACTGTCCCCAAATCCTCCTCCTCCCCATTTGGAAGATAAAATGGCTATTGTAATCATGGGTCACTTTAAGTTCAATGGAACTTACTGTCTGAGGAAAAGCATGAGCAAATAAAAAGCAAGTTTCCCATCTACCGCAATGATAAATTTCTGACCTACTTCAAGATCCTTTTGCTGAGGGTCAGCTCATTTCCATGCAGTCAGGTTGGACCTGCCAATAATGATGGAAAGCATGAAACACCAAGGATTCTGCAGATTATCGCTTCTGCTCTGCAGACAGACAGCACTTCATTTAAGCGGCTTTCTGGGTATCTCCATTGTGGATCTGATGGGAGGATTTAGTGTAAAACCAGAGGTTGTAACATTTCATCTGTGAGAAAGAGCCTTAGACTAGAGACCATAGCACAGAAACCACCACCCTGTGACACCCTGGCTATGCAGCCAGCTTTGCTGGCCCACACTACTTTCCCAATTTTGTCTTCTCTCATCAAGGAGCAGGGTAATGAAGATATTTCTTCATCTCTCATGCATTGCAATTTCCTTCTCAACTAATCCAACATGTTTTGATTGACTATAGGGGGAAGAGTGATTCAAAGGCAGAGTTCCCTTAATGTCGGAAATCTATGGCAAAGGAAGAGCAGATAGGAAATTTGAGAGAATTGGCCGGTGCCGTGCTCACTGCTGCCCTCAAACCTTCAACTCATGGTGACTGTATTGGGATATTCTTATAGGTCAATTTAAATACATGGGAATTCTCTGCGTTCACATGACATGAATGGAACCAAACATCATAGGTCAAAATTGGGTAAGAACCATGTAGAAATAGAGGATATGAGTCAAAGCTGAAGGGCACTTGATCAGCAGAAGCACAGAGCTATTGGAGCCAGAATTAAAGGCCCAATGTGTCCAAGATCAAGGAGTTCTGCAAACTTTGAAAGCAGATGTATGATGAGATAGTTCATTCTTCTGAGGAGGAAGCTTCTATATGCCATCTTAAAGGCCATGGTGGTTTCTGCCAAAACCTGGAAATAATTCAACTGTGCCTTAGTAGGAGAATGGGTAAATAATTGTGGTACAGCCATGCAAAAAAATACTACTCAAGAGGAAGAAAATAACAAAATACTGAGAAGTGAACTGATGTGGATGAATTTCAAAGATGTTATGATAAGCCAGAGTCCAGACACAAAGGAGTGACTACTGCATGATTCTCCCTTTACTTGAAATTCTGAAAAACAAACAAACAAACAACAGAAAAAAAAAAAAAAAAAAGACCAGAGTTAATCTAGACTAGAAGAAAGCAGATCAGTGCTTGCCCAGGGCTGGTGGTTGAGGTGGGAAATGACTGAAACATATACCTCAATAAAGTTGATTTTTATAAAACTAAAGCTATTTCCAGAAATTTTGTTTTTGTGAAATTTTCAAGACTATTCGCAATTTATAGAACGAAGTTGTTGCTTATGTTATGGTAAAGTGACTTTGGGCAACAATGTTATAGGTTGCATTTCTATTACAGAAAACTTTTTTTGTAGAAAACTTGGAGCATTTCATTGTCTGCTTGATAAATCCTGATTGTTCTTTTTTTTTTTTTTTATTTATTATTTTTTTTTTATTATTTATTTTTTTAATTTATAGGGGTGACAATTGTTAGTAGAATTACATAGATTTCAGTTGTGCAATTCTGTATCACATCATCCATAAATTGAGGATACTCTTCCATTGAGATAGACATGACACCCTTTGAACAGAGGAGTCTGCAGCCTGCGGGTGGAGATTTGACTTTGCCATTCATTAGCTATAGGATGTTGAGCAAGTTACTTAACACCTTAAAACCTCCATTTTCTCATCTCTAAAATGGCCTTTATCATAAAACCCTCTTCATGTGACTGACAAGATTAACTAAGGTAGTGATTATAAAACACTCAGTACCATGCCTGGCCTGTCATAAGCTCTCAGTAAAGGCTAGCTATTCCATCTGTGTGACTTCTTCTCTGGAATCTTCTGCATCATGTCCCCAATAGGGTGAATTAACACTTCATCTATTATGGGTTACATCATTGTTGTGTGGTAACGTTTTACCTTTCCTACTCTGCAGTGAGCTTTTTGGGATTATTACAATTGTGTCTTATCTATTCCTTTGTTTCCATCACCCAGCACCACAACTTTTACATGGCACCTTTTCAATTGGGGTAGGGATTATATCCTTGAAGCTTAAATAATTAACTGTCCTTTCAGTCTTACAATTTTCATCAGAATGAGCTGCAATGAGATTCAACAAGCCTTGTTGTTAGACCCAGCTGTAAAGCTTTTGTGGACCTGGAGAATTATATAAGGAAAACAGGGATTAGTCAGAGATGAAACAGCATCTGGTCATGCCTCTCCACCTCGTATTGGAAACACGGAAATCAGAGTGAAGTACCTGGAATTACTATGAAGAATGCTTGGGCAAAGCTTCCCTGGATTTCCTGAAAATCAGGATCAAATGAAGAATGTGTCCACATTTGAGAGACACTTCAGAAATGGTTCAAGTTTGGGGCATAATATTTTTGGATTAGACAACAATGCTTCTTCCCCATGGTGCCCATTTGTCATACTCACAAACTTTGAGTTGCTTTACCAACTTCTGTTCTCTGCTGAAACTCATCCTGTCCTTTGTTTTTCAGTAAAGTTAGTTGGGTTTTCTACTTGAATACTTACTTTTAGACCCTAAGTCCCAATAGTCTATATTATCAAATTTAATATTTCCTCCTGCATAGCTACATTTTCCTATGCTATTTTCTATTAAGTGAATAACAATTATTTTATAATCACTGTGATAAAAATAAGTAAGATTACAAAATAATAAATAAAATAATAATTTGGCTTAGAGCATCATGACTTAAATGTGCACCTTTCATACAGAAATTCATGTTGGCTTATTGTTTTTCTCATCAATGATGGATATTTGTGGATATAAGAAAGGAGTTAACTTTGATCACAGCATTTATGTAAAGGTCTCTCCCTCCTTCTCCCTCGCCCTCTACCTCCCCCCTACCTTCTCCCTCCCCCCTCCCCACCCACCATCACTAAACTGGAAAATAATTGCTTAGGCAAATATCTGGTACTACCCAAAGGTATTCATCTCACCAATACATTTATGATGGAAATTTTACACACAACGAATGTTTCAGAGGCAAGCAGATGCACAAAACCAAATAAAAACCAAGATAAAGCAAATGTATAGATGTAGCATTTTTGCCCTGACTGGACACTTTTCTAAGTTTATCAACTGAGTGATGCAACAAAACACATTGAAAATGATTAACCTTTAATCACTATATACTGTCAGCTTGAAGTCCCTTTCTATTTACAGTCTTGGGTGGGAAAAGGTTTCACACATTACTACACTTTGCAGGTGGATTGACTTATGCTCCATTTAACTTCAAATGGGAGACAGGGTCAAATCAGTACAAAGCATAAATGACTTCTAAAAAAAATGGTTTTCCTCAAGCTGAGAGAGTGAACAGAGATGTGGCATGTGTTTACAGTCCTACTAATATGTCCAGTTTTCTCAATAGTGGTAGACTCCTGTCTGACAGGGTCCATCTGCCACTCTATGAGTCTGTCACTGCCACAAAGGGGTGTTAGCAAAAACAAAATTCCCTAATAGCATAATAATATAAGGAGCTAATCATATGAGGTATAACAAAGATCCAATAATTTCTTTCCTTTGTGCTATTGTCAGCTGTATGTTTTCGTTTTTGTTTGTTTTTTCCCCAAAAAAATACCAGTGTTTCTTAGAGAGTTTGCTTAATTAGGATGAGGAAAGGCAATGGATTCTCCCCCTAGAGCCTCCAGAAGGACTACAACCCTCCCAACACCTTGATATGAGACCCTTCATATTTCTGATTTCCAGAACTCTAAGATAATACATTTGTATTGTTTTAAGCCGACCCATCCCCCCAAAAGAGGTTCACTTAAAATTGCATTGCAGTCACCTCAGAATTCATGCCTGGGTCTCACATCCCTGTGATTTCTCAGCCACTTAACATACATCCCTGGAAAGCTCCAGCATTTAAATGTTTCACACAAAGGGCAATTTTAAAGGGTGAATCAGTAAGTCCCCTAGCGTGTGTCTTAACTGAAGGGTATTTCCTAAATTCTCTCTAGACACACTCCTTCCAATGGGTGATACGGTTTTGTAATTTTTCAATACAATAGAGGAAAAAAGGAAATGAGTAAACAACAACAACAAAAATTTTGCTTGGTATTCTTAACAGCTAGTTTTATTTATTTTTTTAACTTTTTGGGGTGACATTGGTTAGTAAAATTATATAGCTTTCAAGTGTACAATTCTGTAATTTATCATCTGTATATTGCCTTGTGTTCACCACCCAGAGTCAGTTCTTCCTCACCACATATTTGACCTGTTTTTACCCTCTTCTGCCATCCCCTCTCCTCTCTTACCCTCTGGTAACCACTAAACTGTTGTCTGTGTCTATGAGTTTTTGTTTCTTTGTCTTCTTTGTTTTTTGCTTTCTGTTTTATATACCATATATGAGTGAAATCATAAGGTTCTTGACTTTATCTGTCTGACTTATTTTGCTTAGCGTAATAATCTCAAGATCCATACATGTTGTTGCAAATCGCAGTATTTCATCTTTTCTTATGACTAAGGAGTATTCCATCGTGTATATGAGGTGTGATCAAATACTACAGTGAAAGTTTAAATTAAAAAATGTATTATAATAAAAGAAACATTGCCATTAATCCCCCTCAGAATACTCCTCCTCACTTCAAACACACTTATCCCATAGTTCTTGTCACTTTCTGAAGCAGTTCTGGAAGTCCTCTTTCATGAGTGTCTTTAGTTGTGCTGTCATGGCTGCCTCGATGTCCTGAATCTATTCAAAACGTTTAACTTTCATGGTCATTTTGACTTTGGGGAAGAGCCTGAAGTTGCACGGTACCTGATTCCAGTGAATAGGTGGATGAGGACACACTGTAATGTTTTTATTTGACAGAAATTGCCATATACCAGAAGCAATGTGTGACACAGAGTGTTGTCATGATGGAGGATGACACCCATGAAAGAGGACTTCCAGAATTGCTTCAGAAAGTGGCAAGAATGATGGGATAAGTGTGTTCAAAGTGAGGGGGAGTACTTTGAGGGGGATTAATGGCAATGTGACTGTTACTATAATATTTTTTTTTTAATTTAAACATTCACAGTATTTTTTGATCACACCTTGTATATACCACATTTTCTTTTTCCAGTCATCTAAAGACATTTTGGTTGTTTCCATGATTTGACCACCTTGAATAATGCTGCAATGAACATCAGGGTATATATATGTTTACAGATAAATGTTTTCAGATTATTTGGGTAGATACCCAGAAGAGGGATTCCTGGGTCATATGTTAATTCTATTCTAAATTTTTTTTGAGGATCCCCCATACTGTTTTCCATAGTGACTGTACCAATTTTCATTTCTAACAGCAGTATATGAGGGTTAGTTTTAAAAAATATATTTTGCAAAGAGAACAATAACATTGGAAGACACAAAGTACCCTAATGTCAGAGTTAGCAGTTTTTGTCTGAGCTCTGCCATACTAACTGTGTGATATTGAGCAGATCATTTACATGATGTTTCTCAAGATGAAAAAGCTAGAGTTTCAAAGAGACAGGATTTGAGTCTACTGAGTGAAGGATCTTGACTTTCTCAGGTCTAGGCCACCACTATCTTTTCCTTTTCTTCTTTCTTTCCTCACATAGCCTCAGTAGTTCAAACTGTAAGCCAAGGATGGTAACATTTTCTTTTCAGGTTGTTATAAAAACTAGATGAGATCTTGTGTACCAAGAACATAGTGAATAATTTGGTTTACAGACATATCTTAGTAAACGAGCTCTCATCCTGCTCCTTCCTGCAGTCATATTTTTACGAGGGCATCTGCTCCTGCTACAAATAGTCCTACTACTATTTTTCCAATAGAAATTACCTCGTGCCCTAATAACAGAATTTATTTCCTATGTAAATATGCCGCAGAATACAAATATGTTTAGTTTTTATTGTAAAGTATTAGGATTTTTTTATCTAGTTTTATAAAATAGTAATATAGAATAGCTATGTAGAACAGTAGCCAAAACTTACTTTATGGGCTAAATTGTGTCCCCCCAAACTTCACATGTTGAAGCCCTAACCCTCAGTACCTCAGAATGTGACTGTATTTCCAGATGAGACTTTTAAAGAGGTAATTAAGTTAAAATGGGTTGGACCCAATCCAATATAACGAGTTTCTTAGAGTTTCTTATAATAAGAGATTAGAACTCTCTCTCTCTCTCTCTCTCTCTCTCTCTCTCTCTCTCTCTCTCTCTCTCTCTCTCTCTCTCTCTCTCTCCCTCCCTCCATTTATATGGGTGTGTATATATATGTGGGGACAGAACCAGGAGTGCAGTTTCCAGGTTCTCGCCCTCACATGGAAAGGTGCTCACTCGGGTAGTAAATGGCCATCAACTGTGATTGCATGGCCATCAGCTGTGGCTAGTTGGCCGTCAGCTGTAACCAGGGAGCCATTGGCCACTAATATAACTGCTGTGGCTACGCTAGCAGAAAATAGGGGCTAGCAAGAAGACGGTGGCTGAGCTAGCAAGCGCGGATTGCAGTTAGCAAGTGGAATCGGTCGGTTGGCAGGCAGAAAAGTGGACAACAGGTCGCACGTCGTGTGAGTCCAGCTGCCAGTGAGACTATAGTGGTATGACTCCCCTACCTGTGGCTCCGTGGGTGTTCCTTTTTGGCCTAGCCACATCCTGCATTCTTATGTGGGGAGTGGGAGCTGAGACCCCGCAGGCCGCCCTGCACAATATATATATACATACATATATACTTATATATGTATGTATATATATGAATTTCATATATATACATGTGTGTGTATATATACATGTACATATATATATATGAATTTCATATTAAGTATTAAGACTGTTATATGTGGAAAAATATAAACAGTTAAAGTTAGACTATTACAGGTGCTTTTTAGAGAGTCTATATGTGACTTCTATTGTATTATTTTGATATTTCTTAAGCTTTATTTCTGCTACCCATTTCTTTCTAAGGAAAAGCAAGACAATTAAAATTATCCGTCACTACTCTGAGGTTAAGTTTTCTGCGACATCACTAATCATTGTGACAGCTGTACACAAAGTCTCTGCAATGTGGAGGAGGCAGGATAAAGTAGGTGGCTTAAGGTATAACAGACGACACAGGCTCCAGCATCAAACAGACTCTAAATCTGCATTTTTTTTGTCATTTACTAAGTTGTCTGACCTCTGACTAGTTACTTAGATACCCAAGAGCACCAAATTTTTCAACTATAGAGTGGGGTTACTAATACTATCTCAAGGGAGTGTTGAGAGGATTAAATAAGATATTGTTTATAAAGCCCTTAGCTTTGAGCTCATCGTATTAATCATACTCCCCTTAGCTCTTTAAGGTAATAAACACAGATCAAAATATCACAGCTCTAGTTTATTAAACTATAATGAGTTCATAGTGGACGATAATCAGTTGTCCTTAAAATAACCCATTTGATCTGTGCTAATCGTCTTTTCCTTCAGTCTTTGTGTAACAGCAGACTAAACATCATACCAGGATTTCACAATAACACTTCACTACAGTGTAAATTTTTATGTCAGACACATTTTGTCCTTTTTCCAAAGGTTCTCTTATATCGGAACAGATTGGAAGTCAGGAGTTATAACACATCTTCAGTGAGTTCCACTTTTTAATCTAAGTGTAATTTACAAATTTATAACATTTCTCTCTTGTTGAAAGCACTGGTTTTGCTTAAACCTATTATTATTGTAAGCCAGTGTTACTGGTACAAAGCACCAAGATATCCTCTGTCTTTCTAAATGAGGATCTTTCTTGAAAGTCAAAAAGCAGGAAAACAATAGTATGGTGATGGAGATTCAGGTGTTATTTTTTTACTCTGTACTTGAAATTTTATTGTAAGCATATTAATAATGAAGATGATTTTTGCATTTAATTTTCAATGCATTTATTTTTTGATTAATGTAGTACCTATTTTTCAGATACGAAGCAAGAAAAGAAATAAAACCACTTTTCAGACTGATTGCTAATTTATATGAATTCATGTATTCAAATTTACGATCTTTGAATCAAATACCAGTGTTCAATGCTATTTTTCAAATCTCTGACTTTATTTACATAAAAGCCTTTTCTGAAATATCAAAGGAGATTATTTGTCATTGAGGAAATTTCAATAGTATCCTGATGTTTCCTGAAGATGTTTTGAAGGTATGTGAGAACAAAATACCATTTGGAAGTTAAAGCTTGGCAGGGACAAACACTTAACACGTAGAAATATCCAAATGGTTTTTTCTTTGCTTTATAGCGTGTTTCAAACTCTGATACAAAGTTAATCAAAAGATCTCTTGTTATTGTTAAAAATAGAAACTTTATAATAAAGAATAGTTTATCCTATACCATGTATTCTTACAAAGCACTGTATTATTTTCCTATTGCTACTATAACCAAATTACCACAAGCACTGTGGCTTAAGGCAACATACAGTAGTAGTTCTCAATTGGGGTAATTTTGCCCCCCAGGGGACATTTGGCATCGTCTGGAGACTTTTTTGGATGTCACAATTTGAAGGATGCTGTTGGTTTCGTGTGGGTAGAGGCCAGGGATGCTGCTAAGCATCATACAGTGTACAGGACGGCCCCCCACTACACAGAATGATCTGGCCCACCATGTCAGCGGTGCTGAGATTGAGAGACCTTGATGTCATGTGATCTGCAACTTGAGTTGGAACAATCTCTGCCAACATTTCGTTCATATGATAAATACAAGCATTTCTAAAGGTGAGTTTTCATGCACAAGTAGGGATGGTCCTCAAACCTTCTCAAATGTCTCTGTTTCCCCAAACCGGTTCCCAGCCCTTACATCCCCAATCCAGGTAAGGCACCGCCATCCTCAGTGTTCACATAAAATAACTCAGTGGCACCCTTGACTCCTCCATTTGTCTTCTTGTCCACACTCAATCCCCTGAGATTCTTGATATTTCTGCCTTCAGAATCTATGCTCACTGTGACCCTGTCTCCCCGTCTTCACTGCTCGCTTCCTCCTAAGCTACCATCTTACCTTAGCTGGACTGTGCACAGCCTCCTAACTGGTCTACTTGTGTTGTTTCTTGCTCTTGGCAGTGCCTTATTCAGCAGCCTGATTTTAAATTTTGCATCAGATCATGCCGTTCCATCTCAGGGCTTGTCATTGCCAATAGAAGGGAATTCACACTTTTTACCAGGCGTACCAGTCCCTACGTGACTGAGCCCCCCCGAACTCTCTCTCCAACCTTACCGGCAGTGATTCTGTCTGTCCAGTCTCACTAGCCTCCCTTGGACACACGAGCTTCTTCCTGATACAGGCTTTTATACTTGCTGTTCTTCCCACCTGGAATTATCCCCACGCCTTTCCAGATCCCCCTGTGCTTGGCCCTTTCAGTCATCTCAGCTCAGAGAGAGCATCTAACATGACCTCGGCCTAATCACACCTCATCGTATTCTGTAGTTTTACTTTTCCCTTAGGACTTGTCATTATCCAAAATCATTGTGTTTAATTTTGTACTTCTTTCAATGTGTCACTTCACTCCCCTCTCCCACTTCACACACACAAGTTCAGGAGGGCAGCGTTATTACCACCACCGTAACTCTAGTGTTTAATTATAGACTCGTCTATAGTGAGTTCCCAAAAATATGAGTGAGAGGGTATAAATGAGTTAAGTGATAAACTGATTTAATTAGTGTTGTTGTTTTCTTTCACCACATTTAGTATTCCAGAGCCTATCAGAATAAAGTAGAAATTTCAAGTTTGATGAGGCCGCTTCAAGTATCCAGATATACTTTGCATGCTGGACCTCAATCTTCATTTTGTGTCCCAAGATTACTCTGAAAAACTATCCTAATCTGCCCTGATTGGCCATCTCTTTTTCTATTTTTTTCTTTTTTCCACATCCAACTCTATCGTCTATACTCAAAGTAAAGCTCCTTTGAGATAATGATACCTATATGATTCTCAGCACTTTTCACGTAGCTGTTGAGATTGGATTTCATCATGGTAACCACCATAATCTTAATAACTTTTTTTAAAAGAATTTTATTGCATCTCAGTTATAATTGTAATATGCCATGGGATCAGTTCAAATTATCCAGAGGTGTTTAAAATGACAATCAGTAGACTCTAACAACCCACCTCATTTAATTACTATTTTTCCCAGGCACTGAGGGAAGGGTATATATCTATCTTGCTCAATTGTTCTGAGAGCAGTGCCTGCACACATGGTGTTTTAGTAAATATGTGTATCATGAATGAGATGATACAGAGAGAACAGTTAGCATAGTATGTGACACCTGGCAGGTGCCCAATAAATGATTCATTTGGCATGGGAGAGATATTCAGGCTAATCATCTGGCTCCTGCTAGTAACAAGGCCATTAGGGGAACCCACCAGAGACATAATCTTGGAGGAAGAGACAAGCTGCAGGGAACAGAAGACCAGCTCCTTCTCGAGGGAAAGACTCAGTGGAAGAACTGAATGTGCCTTGAGAGGAAGGCTGGTATCAAAATTAATAACATCTTTCTAACAAGGCTGAGGAATTTAATTAGAATGAATTTAATTCCAAAGCTAGTTGCAGTACTGAGATGCCAGACGCAAGGGCTGACCAATGGTGGGGCCCATTCACTCTTAAGCAGCAGCGTGGAAGTGCTGCTTGCACAGACCCTAGAAATCAAACAAACAGCTTGCTGTAGCTGGAATTAATAAGAATTACAGTAGCAATGGGTATAATATTTGTTTTGTCTTTAAAAAGTACCATTTGTACCCTTTTTGTACATTGCTTAAAACAGAGGAATGAAAGATTAATGATATTGTTAGTTTTTAGGGGAGTCATGTTTTTGGAGGAAAATGTCTGCAAACTTACCACCAGAACCTGGAATAAAAGTTCACCTGGTATCTTAAATAACTCTAACTCAAGTAATACTATTTGGCTTATATTAAATAATAAAGCTAAAGACTAACCATAAAGCTAAAGAAAATGGCATTTGAAGTTAGTTTGTGACAAGCATACTTATTGTTGTGCCATGACATGGTTTCACAAGATGAAGGACGCATGGTCTAGCTCAGAAGACACTCGATACATGCTTTTCATTGCCTAAAAATGAGAGGTTCTGAATGGGTTAATATTTATTTCTCTTAAAGATTTTCCTATCCAAAGAATCTTTTTAAAAATATCCTTCCATTGCTGTTAGAACCTGATAGTTGCAATCGAAGGCAATTGCAGAACATTTCCTTCATTTTTATCCAACCAATATATTTCCTGTTTTTGTTTTAAAAGAAAAGGAATCCTTTCTTCAAGAATTATCTAGGAAGGACAAATTTTGAGGAGATTTTTTTTTTAAGTCAAAATTAGCAAACTCTTTGCTCTCATAGTAAATGTCAAGATAAAGGACTCTTATTTAATATCGTCCACCTTTTTATAGGTTCATCTTCTTCAGATGCGTTGCCCAGGTACATAAGCCCTCAGCACTCAGATCCCACAAGTCTGAACTCTCAAGATGCATTCCTCTCCATTTCAGCTCATTTCTAGCGGTGTCTAAATTGTTGGTAGAATTGGACATTGCCATAAAGTTTGTACTTAGGATGAAGGTGACACCATCCCATCCTCAACATCACAAAATGTAGGAATGTGTGTACCTTCCTGCAGGAAATATAACTAACACTGCATACATTTGCTTCTATAGGCATTGGAAATAGATTAAACACAATTAAGTAAAAAAGCTATGGATTGAATGTATTATTAGCACTTAAATTTTTAAGTTAAAATTAGTAATCGATGCATTTAATAACAAACATGAAAAATAATTGATTATACTAGTACATATGCATAGTGTCTATTTGACACGTTATCCATTAGAATCTGATCTAGTGACCTCTATAATAAGCAGAATTTCAGATGCTGAAGTGCAAAGAAAGAAGCACATAATCTAGAATATAAGATGTAATCCACAGGTATTTTGGGAGACATCTTTTATAAATCCACTGCAAAAATATTTTTTAGTTACCTCTTTTCAAAATTTCAGACATTTTACAATAAACTTTTTTATTAAGAAAATCTAATGAACACACACATAATGAGGAGTAATATTACATAATTTTCGAATGCATTCAGCTTTCCAATTTCTTTTCCAAAGAAGCTGTTATAATATATAAGATAGTGTGTTCTAATACACAAGATATTATATGATTTTTAACTTTGCAAATTAGTATATGATAGACTCATAAATCACTGAAAACTGTGTTGAAGGATCCAATTCTTTAGTTTCTATTCCCAACAAACACTTCCTTAATTAAGTCTGTCCTTAATGATCAATAGCAATAAGTAGCAAGAAGATAGAGATCTATTTTATGTAATTACTGGAAATTCTCATTTTATTTCTTGGAAGAGTTATACATTTAGAGTTTGTGATATGCGGAGAAGATAATACCCTTTCTGTTTCTCTGTCTTCTGTGATAGAATCCTGGGAGTATTTGGCATTGGTGGAGACGGAATAGCCTGGGGGTGGTAATACTCCTAAATGAGTCTGGGTAACGTGAGGAACTGTGATAGCATTAATAAATAGGAGAGTCAGAAGGCGGAGCTGGTGGTATCAGAGGGAACATTATAAATTTGGTTTGAAAAGCAGTAAGTATTCAAGTTGTCCAGAAAGCAGATGTAAATGTGAAAGTTTACCTCGGGGGAAAATGTTGATGCTGAACAGAATAATGTGATTCATCTAAAAAAAACAAAACAAAAAGTGATGATTGTGAGAGCCCTGGAATAAATAAGTTTGCAGAGAGAATGAGAAGAGGCACAAAAGAGAAGAGCGGCTTGGATGGTGTCCTGGGAGAAAATACTTTTAAAAGAGAAAGAGTTACAAAAAGCAAGAACAACAGTCAAACAATAGATGGAAGGAAAAGAGGTCCAAAGCAGATAAAAAATAAGAGTTTCTTAGAAATCAGAACTTGAAGAGTGGTCAAAAAGAAGCACAAAAGATCAGAAATACGTTTATTTTTTCAAGCCGAGGAAGAAGGCATTTCAAGAAGGAAGAGAAGCTCAACAGTATCAAAATCCAAAGCTGTCTAACCACAAATGTCAATTCGTTAGTTCTGTGCATAGCAAATCCACCATCATTCAATGCTATCTTAACTGTTCTTTGTTTATCACTACCTTGAGAGTCCTGGAACAATCCTTGAATTTAATCCCAGTGGTGATGCAAATTCCTTTTCCCTATCTGGAAGGTACAAATGGGATGTGAGTGGAGCTAGTGTGCAATGTGCTGGCAAGCAAGGCCTGCTCTTATAGTCTCTGTTCCCCTTTGGATTTTCGTTTTTCCAGGTTATTAAGTTATTACCAGGGCCCTAGGAAGCAAATTAAATGTAATTATTTCTTTGGAATGATGGGTGTTCACAGTTAATAATAGTATAAAATTTAGCAGAATTACAGGAAAAAGAGAGGGAGGAAACCAAGCATTCAGAGATAAATGGCTGGATGTCTAGAAGGAGACTTGCTGGATCAAAGGGTATGCAAGTTTTTGCAGCTTTTACATTACCAAATTGCCCTGCAGAATGACTCTATCAATTTGCACTCTGCCAACATGGTTAATGGGCTGTAGTGTAATTGTCTGTTTATCTATCTGTTATCCTCATTAGGCTATAAGCTCTTCAAGGATTTTCAATCTCTCAATGCCCAGCATGTAGCAGTTAGCATGGTCCAGAGCAGGCACTTAATAATCTACTTCCCTTTCCTACCTCTAAGTTCTTTGAAGTTCCAAACAAGTGGGGCAATTGATATGATAGAATATGTGATAAGGCATAATGGGTTGCAAAATGTTCCGGAATTTTCCCCCCAAAACTCAACACATTTATAAGCTCTTAGATAACGTTTAACATCTATGTTTTAACCGAAACATGCATAAAGCAGTCTTTATTTATATTTAGCTTTAGATAACCCTTTGACAGGTACTGTTTGACATGAATGAGCGTGGAACATTGAAGTTACCTAAATGTAGAGGTATGCATATTTTAAGGAAATATCTACCAAAATTCAACTTTTTTAGTAAATGAAATTGCAGTAACTTCCTGAAGGGTGAAAATTTTGAGAGCATGTTACTATGGCAATTATTTTTAAATGTCATGTAAGATTATAGTTTTCCTTTTGGGACAAAAAATAAATCTCTAAAAATCTTCAAACAATGTACTTGTATGTGAAATCTTTGGTAAAGTTATAAAATCAATATTATGATACTTTTCATTGAAGAACAAGATAAAGTTCCAAGATTTTTTTCTTAAGACATGAATGAAACAATTATGTTTTAAAGAAGTGCATCTATGGTAAGGGTACAAAGAATCTATGACACATGTGTGACAACTAGAACACACATTCTGCATATTCGAGAATAGGAGATGGGCATGTAAAGAGGTAAGTTAAAATACAGGAAGACAACTTCTATGATAGAGATTAAAAACAAAATTCTGTTGGAAGAAGAGGAAGAAATAGCTCACCTTAGAGCTGTTTCCATGTGTCAAGTTTCATTTGAGATATTTCCATTTCAAAAATGTTTCTAATGATCCCAAATGGGAATGGCGCTTTTAGTAAGTCTGAGTAAATTTTCTGCGCATCTTCCTACAAGGTTAACATTTACTGAGCATCTACGTGTTCCAAGTACATAGGCATGTACAAATGCTTCTGGCTGACAAAGAACTTTAATCCCTTTTGTTACAGATTTTATATTTAACAATTTAAGTTCAGTCCATGTTTTATAACTATATATGTATTTGTGTGTATGTAAGTAATCATGAAAATACTTACTGTTTTTATTAGTTATACTGTGCTTAATAAATATCTGTTGAATGAATACATGACTAACAAGTAATAAATTTACATATTTAATTATTCAAAGAACCAGATCTATGATTTACAAAATAATAGCTCTATGCCACAATTCTGTGACATTCAAAAATATTTGGCAAAACCATAGTCGAGACAGAATTAGGAGAAAGATAAAAATGATTAGCAGAGTTAAAATATTTTTTAAAAATGGTGAAACAAAAAAATATTTTTCTTAATAGTATGACTTTGAACAAAAACATAGATCTAAACTCTATTTTTCATTGTTGGCCAGCTCTATGTAATGAAAATGTTCTAATATTCTAAAAGTACTAATATTTTTAATGTAGGTATTCCTACCTAGGTAAGACATACCATAGACATTTAAGAAGCTTCTCCATTGATAAAATGTAACAAATTGTCAGTTCATGAGTGATACAATCCAAGTAAATATCTCTAATAGCACTTTTGTCATGTTGGCACTGGAATTGTAGTGGTATTATAATACTATAAGAATATTTTTAAAAGTTAAATAATAGTAAATGTGAATCACCATCATATTGTTTTAGGGGCATGAATAAAGTGCTTAATTGAATTAGTTGAGGAACAGATAGAAAGGTAACCCTAAGTAAAATGGAAAAAGAAAAATGAGAACCCCCTGTGTGTGTCAGAGAGATGAGATTTTTGCCAGTGATACAGCTAGCAAATATATTCATAGTTCAGTTGGATTATAGTCATGAGAAAACATCAACTATTGTTTTTTGTGTGTTTTTTTTCATTTATGAGAGCATGTAGAAGCCTTCTGCACAGTTACTTTAATTGGAATGTTATTGAAATAGCTATCAGTGCATTCTCACAGAATGAATAAAATATTGAATTTAACTGAAATGAGATCATGGCTATGCCAAAGTTTGGGGATTTTAAATTGGCAAGTGTGCAAAACTATCAGCATCAACACATTTTATTCTAATGCTTTCTCTCTGGCTTTTAGAATGTGGTCTTGTTTTGGATTCAAAGAGCATAGTTAGAATAATTGGCAGATCTACTGGAATAGCACTGTTGAGGAAAAGGCAAAAATATCCAAACTTCAATTAAAAAGAGCTTAAAAAAATCAGTGGTGGTATGGATAGAGTTGCATAAGTCGGGTTGTTGCTAGAGGGAACATTCTGAGTAGTTGTCCCCAGTGGGAAACCTGGCTGTTTAGCACCCTGCTAAGTCTTCAGCATAAAAGTAATTTGGGAAGTATCAGGCCTAACGTGAAAAACTTTTATTCTGACCTTGAAAAGTTTTACTATATTGAAGAATCGTATTGACTCTGACCCTTTCCCTCTTGTTCTGAATGATGGCTAGCAGAAGA
The DNA here is from genome assembly GCF_004115265.2 of Rhinolophus ferrumequinum. Lineage (NCBI taxonomy): Eukaryota > Metazoa > Chordata > Mammalia > Chiroptera > Rhinolophidae > Rhinolophus > Rhinolophus ferrumequinum. The sequence continues at coordinate 40,643,573 of NC_046287.1, forward strand.
GGGGGTGGGGAAGTAGACCATCCCTAAAAATTGAAATGGATCCCTCTTTCATTACATGATTCCTATGTTATTTCTAGACTCTTTAAACATTTATTGACAGACATGTGATGACTTTTGTAGGTTCGTTTTATACTCGTATTCATATATAGGTGTTTTGTCTCTTGTCATTGATTTTTTGTGTTTATTTTCTTATTTTTGTCTCAAAATTATTTCGCTAATAAACTTTAGATTATTGGACATTTGATTCTCAAACTGGAATTCTAGAGAGTCTATTATATCACTTGAGAAAGCAGTACTTAATATGATTCATTTTAAATTATATTTTGTTTTGATATATGTGGAATGCATGTTTTATCTGGGCTTACTATGTTAACAGTTTTTGAAACATTGAATCACATTCTAAGTTAATTTCTTATGAAATGTTGTGCACATTGGTGTGTTCATGGTTCCTTTCTCATCTTAATTCAAGAATAATAAGAATGCATGTTTCCAAAGTGGAAGAGTCCAGATGTAAGTAAATATATATCTTTAGACACCATATATATATATATATATATATATATATATATATATATATATATATATATGTATGTATCTTTAGACACTTCAGAATTTTCTGTTTACAGAACAGACATCACAAATAACACACTCTAAAGTTATACAATCATATTTTTAATTAAACATGATGAACACAAAAGTTATCATGTATAATCTGAAATGTATTTTCCTTCAAATACATTCATTTGACCCACTGAGTATAACTATATTTTTCTTTTTTAACGTGATAAAAAGATGAGGAGAGAAGACCAAAGTAAATAGTAAACATAATAATAAATGTAATTTAACTCTAATAAATACAGTCAAGAATGACTGATGTAACAGTTGATTAGTAGGTTTGAATTTATGTATCTCAAAATATATTTTTAACACTTAAGAATCAAATTATTATGGAATTAATCATGACTTTGAATTTGAGATGATCCTATCTTATGTGCTATGTAGTATCTGCATTTGAATACCTCACTGATACTGATACTTCTTATCAGTGAAGATAGCTGCATTGACCTTGGGAGTAAAGAGATAATTTCGGGGAAATTATAGCAACACTTTAGTGGTCCCACTAATGTACCTTTCACTCTCATGAAAGAGTTTCTGTGAGTAATTGATAACTTCATTGCATGATTTCTTCACCTTTAGTTTCTAAAATGATACAGTCTCACTAAATTCATGAAAAATCATAAAGCAAGACAACTTTTAGTTTTAATATACAATCATTTTAGGTTCTTCAGTGTGTAGTATTAAGAAAAACACCAATTGATTTCAAAGGTACCAAGACTTTCTATCTAAATCTAATAATGTAATTGGCCTATTAATGAATATAACTAGATCTAGCTACCAAGATGATCACCAGGATGTTCTGTCTGTGAGTTGTGGCCCATGGCCAGCAGTGCAACACAATTCACAGGACCTGTGTAAAGTAATTCATACCAAAACAAAGCCAAGAATGCCGTAAAACATTGCATATCATATGAATCAATCCTACAAAATCCTTTTTGTTTTGTATTCCTTAGTTTCGGTTATTTTAGCATCTGCTAAACAGGTGACACTGCCTAGAGAAGTCGACAAAGACAGTATATGATATTTGGACAGTAATTTCCAAGCTGAGGACAGTTACAAAGTGGAAGATATTAAGCAGTCAGCTCAGTTTTATGCAGCCTGTTTTATATATTATAAGGTTATCATAAAAATACACAAATGTTCTAGGATATAGCAGTAATTGATTTTTTCACATTGAGTAGATTATTTCCTAAGACAGCTGAATGTTGTTTTATTAGATATACATAGCATGATGGATCATCATTGGTTTTCTCCAGATATTATGCCTCGTAGCATGTCTCTGAGGTTTAAGAGATTCCCTCTTGGTGCTGTGCTTGGGCAAAAGGTCACCCTATGACAGGGAGATTAAAAACAATATTAATTCCTACAATGTAGAGAAGCCAGATTAGACTAGGAAGACATTTTAGAATTATCTGATCATATGGCTAGAATGTGTGGGCTGGTAATTAATTAGATGGCCCTGCTCTGTGAAGACCAGGAATATCTCCTGGGCCTCATCTGAGGTACGAGACATTCTACTATCAGACGCTCATGGTCATAAGTTTCTTCTTGAAGTAGTCAGGAACATAAAAATTACACAACATTAAATTTTTCATGAAAGAAATACCTATATTTTCAGAACACATAGCCCCTAATTAGAGTAAATTACTCCTGATGGAATAAGCATTCTGCAATAGCAGGAAAGAAACCAAATTTAATTTCCCAGTGCCATAGGGAGGTCTTGGCTATTCAAAAACTGTCTCTAAATCTTAGAACTATGCTTTCAAGGGCTAAGCTAATAGAACTGAGCAGGAAATAAGCCTTATTAGCATTTTCTCAGTAATTTTGAACACAAAAGATATATTTACAATAATAGCCAACGCATCATCTACAATTGAAGTCAACACTAGCAAAAAGGAAAAAGCAAACTGAATCCATTAAAACGACATCAAATAAATTATGGTATTCATTTGCTTGTATACTGCTTATCACTTTTTAATTTTTCAAAATTTGTTTGGATGTCTCTAGATCCTAATAAGAGTAATGGGTTAGCACTGATTTGGGTGGCTTCTGAAACATTTATATCAGCGTTCTTCACTTGTTATTCTTAATTCATAACAAAGCTTTCTCAGGGCCCCTCACTTTAATACAGCCTGTCAATCACGGCTATCTATAATAGGGAGGCCTGGAGGGTTGTATTGCTTTCTTCCCAAGCAATTTAAAAGTATAACCTCTGGCTTTTCTCTAAAGAATCCTTCCACTCGGCTCAGGGTAATTGAAGCAATTTTTGTGGTTAGAAATACATAGATAATGCTCAGTAAATGTAAGTCTAATAACCAAATTATTCACCAGGTTTGAAAAGGAAACGAGAATTTCATGAGACTATAGTTATAATCGAGAGAACAAATAACCTTTTTTAGTAGACTTTTAATATAGGCTCCCCCCACACCATTTGTAATGTTTACTAGATATTTCTAAAATTGCTCTGGCTTGGGTATTCATAGTACTTTATAATAAGGATAAGTTTGTGGAAGAGAATAGAAGTTTCACTTTCTGTTGAGCATCTGTCTCATCTTGAACTTTCACAAGGAGTCAGGGAAAAGTGAAAGATGTCCTTTCTGCTTGGACCCATGGGGAAAGATTGGCCATTTGATAACCACAGTCTACTTTCCTGTCTCTACTAGGTGTTTGTCACGGCCATTTCGAGACATTCCTCTAAAGAATGATCTGTGCCTCTTGCCTATATATAGGGGTGACCTGCAAAGGCTTATTTCTCCCAACAAACCACATATTCTACTATTTTGATGAAACCACTAATTCAGTGAAATGCATAGATATAACCATACCATTCTGTAGAAGCATTATTTTTTTTTAAATATCTTATGGAGAAAAAAATATATACGTGGCTTTGGCAAAGATATTAAATAAAGCACATAGAAGTTGACATGATTAAAGTAAAACCAGTTATCACTTCAGTGACCAAAGTGCTTTCACATATGTTGGCTGTCTGTCTGGCAGAGCTAGGCATCTTTTGATTACATAGGCTGCATCCCAAATATTTGCTGTGGATCCTAGTGGTTTCTATGCCAACGATAGATTATTCTACCTCACTGAAACTAATCTCTTCCTTTTCTGAACTACCAGGATGCTTTATTCATGTCTCTTTTATTGCACTTAATCTGTAGGTTATTATTACAGTTTTTGTATATGTGTCTTATCTCCTCTATTATAGCCTCTTAAGATAAGGAGCTTGTTCATGCCTTTGTACACCTTTGGGTTATTTGTTTACTGTACTTGATAAATCAGTATTTGTTGATGGATCGGTGACTGGATTCGCAGGTCCTATTTTGAGTCAAGGACAGATACATGCAGGTTGTTGTATTAAGAGTGCTTTAAAAGATGCATTTTGTTTGTTAATTGAAAGACTGCCATAGTGAAAGACTACGTGAGACAGTTTTTAGGTAAAAACTCAGAATGTAGATCAAGTTCATTTTTTTATTATTGTCTATAAGCTCATCTGTGTATATGATCTCTATACATGATATCAATCAGTAATTTATGAACTAGATTGCTTTAATGTATAGCACATTACAAGTGGGTTTTTAGTTTACAACTATAAATTTTACTGAAATTTTTGCTTAGAAAAAGTTGTATTTTTGTGGGAAACAAAGTTTTCTTATTCTTTTCTTCTGCTACATAATCCCCATGCTTTCTGGAGTTTTCTTTCTTCCAAGACTAATAAAAGAGAATTAGACTCTTGATCATTACGTTATTTTCCCATAGCTTATTTGTTTAATTATAAAAAAAATAAAATAATGCAGAAATCTAAAATATTAATTGGATGTGTGTTTCCTGTTAGGTAATTTTACCTCACTAGACCCTATCACACTAATAAGATATGTTACACAATTCAAAAGGGATTAAAGCAAAAAAGGATGGACATATCAGTAGAAATACTGAGAGGTGTAGCAAAAAGAGAAAGCACTCAAATGTAAAGGTAATATTAACAACCAAAAGAAACACATTCCCAAGCAGCTACTGATAATTATACCACACTTTCAGCCTAACTGCTGTTATTTTAATGTTTATAACATACATTGCTATGTGTACATATTATTCAAAATGTACTTAAAGTGGGAATCAGGAAAAAGTAAACTATGCTGATGTCATTATGTTAGTGTTTTAGCTCATGAGTCAACTGCCAGCAAGAATTTTTCCTGTTTTTTTCAGATTTCCTGTTTTTTTCAGAGGTTACTTTGTTTGCTTTTCATTCTATATATCTCTATTGACATCTGAACCTCACGAGAAATTACCTTTAAATTGGCAGTTGTACCTTAGCCTGCAATATGCTGACTCTCCTTTTCATAGCCTTTTATCCATCAGAGAAGGAAAGATTTGCTAAACCAAATCTCCCGCAGCAGAAACACAGCTCCAGTCACCAGATGTTCAAAGCAATGGATTGGAACAGCTGAAGAACTTCAGTAATTCTGTCTCTACACAATTCACTTAAAATTAGCTGCTTCTTGAAAACATGTACACCTTCTCCATCAGCCATTTTTGTGTATGTGTGTGAGTGTGTGTGAGTGTGTGTGTGTGTATGTGCACAACAGATATGTTAAGCAAGCTCCATACTTTCAAAAAAGTGTATGTATGACTCACATTGATATTTGGCCTAGAATGCACTTAAATGTGATAGGATTCAACACACGTACTCGAAAAATATTTAGTGTTAGTTTTCTGCCTGATGGGTAGCAGAGGAAATAATATCGTGTTGAAAATTAGAGAGCGATCTCATTACCTAACCTTTTATGAAGTTTCTCAGTTTTATTCCTTGAGCATACGGATTTAATAATCAGGAAAAAAAACTAAATATTTTGTTATTATGAACCTGAAATCAAACACTGGTCACATATGATCTCTTTAATTCTATAAATACTTATTTTTTGTTTTAAAATTCATTTTGTGATTTAGTTATACAAATAATTAATTTGCAATAAAAACAAGAAAAACTTTATACATTCACGATCAACATTTTTTGCATCACATACCACAGTCATATATATAAAATACACATGTAATCATACAACATAAATAATAGTTATCAAAAGGCAGGTAGATACAAAAGTGTTCACATAACTCACTCTTCTGTAATCTACTTTTGACACTCAATAGCATGTCATTAACCTCTTTGCATTTTCATAAATCAAGATCTTGTTTGAATAACGGCTCTTAAAAAGCTATATAGTGTTTCACTAAATATATTCATCTTCCCAGGCTACTCAGCCTTTTCTCTTTTAACTGGATAGTAATGCTGTCATCCCTGCACAATGTTTGAATGGATTTATAACAATCTCTTTAGGAAAAATTCATAAATGTAAAATTTCAAAAATACATACTTTTTAAAAGCTTTTAATGCATATTGTCATATTGCTTTCTAACAGCACTGAGACATAACAAAACTTTTGTCAAGGCTGACTATTACAATTCCTTTCATTTTTGCCAAATTGTCAAAAATAGTGTCTTAAGTTGATTTGCTTTTTTAAACAAAAATTACTACTGATGTAGAAATATCTAAAACAATCTATTCATTCTGTTGATTGTTATTAGAAGATTAAAGTTGTCATAGTGGCTGTGGTATTACATAGAGTTTGACCACAACATAAACCACTAGGTCTTTTCTGGCCCTTGTTAAATCAGTTCTTTCACGTACTCTATTTGTGCAATGAGTAGTTGAACTTAAGTATCGTTATTAATTTACATTTACTCTGAATCTTTTTCACTCAAAAATATTCTTCTCAGTCGTTTAATTATTTTGAAGTGCTACAATACTTTAGGGATTCCTGTTTATTCATCAAATATATTGCTTCTCCCTTTCAGCTCTATGTACTGTACAAATTTGGTAAGTATTTCTCACATTCATAGAAAGTTGACTGGGACAATCCAAGAGCCAAGCTCTCTTTCTCGTACTTCTTCTAAGTTGACAAGGCTGTTTTCAACCTTCTTGCAATTAGGTTGTTCAATCATCTCTGAATCCACCTAATATCACTACAATTCAGCTGATCTTTGTTCTCATCCACAAGAATCTCACGATACACAATTGTCAAATTTCATATGGAAATTGGTATCTGGTGAAAACAGGATTCAACAAAAAGTCCAAAGACCTGGGCTCTCTTTACACTTCTGATTTTTACTGGCCAATTATTTTGCTGTAATTTTGTTTTTCCATCATCTTTCCATTTTATCAGCAGAACACATTAAGCTTTTTTCCAAAACCCAAGATAAAATTTTTCCATAGAAGCAGCTTTTACTGAACATTATGTAAGTCCTTTTCCTCAATCAAGGACACCTGTCCATCTGCAGCTCACATAAATATCAGATGCTTTAGACAGGGTGACAAACCCAGTGGTGGCATCATTAGGTACCTTCGACAGAAAGACAAGCACTACACACACTCTTTGGTTCACCATCTCTTCAATAATAAATTGAATTAACATCTTTTAGCTTCTTCTGGACAACCTGTTGGATTTATTTTGTTGAATAAATTTCTTATTACTTTATAAGTTCTTCATTTCATATATGCTCATCAAACTATTTTTCCACATATGTATTATATCTTGGCAAACATGAAAATGACTGTATAATGAAAATAAAATTATGCTATGTATTTATGGATAGTTAGGCGCAACAGTTTTGATCCAAATTGCAATAATAGTATTCCATGTTTTATTTAATATTTACCCAGAACCCCCAGCTTGGCCATTGACTCTTCTTCAGAAAAGATTGGTGGTGGTGGTTTTTCCTTCATATAAACACTTTGACTCATAAATTTTTAGTTTTCACTCATATTCATTACAAGCAGTTTCACAGGTTGATAAAAGAAAGTGCCAATTTATATTAATGCAGTGGTATGTGGGACTACGCATAAAAATTCAAATTGAGTCTGTTTTTTAATGACTAGTATACAAAGGGACGCTTTATCTTGGTTTTATATTTGAACTCTCTGTTTTTTATTTATGATAGTCTTATTCTGAAATACCTATTTCTCAACCATCCTTTGGGCAACAGTTTAAATTAACTGAATGCATATATAACCTTCATAATGTTGAGAGAAAGCACTTTCTTTTCTCAGACATACTCTTCGACACCAACATCTCACAGCAAATTGATAGATAGATAGATAGATAGATAGATAGATAGATAGATAGATAGATAGATAGATAATGATAGATATGTGTAATGTTCACACAAAAGTTTCTACTATGAACCCTGCATGAATTTGAGGCAGTGCTATTCAGTCATCTGTCATGCTTTATGAGGTAAATAGGTTACAGAAATAGAGGCACATTACAAACATAATGTTTCCTTTAGGAGTTACTTTATTGTGGCTATCAGTGTGGTTCGACTCTAAAGAATTCTTTAAATGAAATGGAAGTCTTGCTTGGGAACTGATTCAAATGAAAAGAGAAGCAATAGGAAATGTGTTTTAATTTTTCGTATTTTTCTTTCTTTGGTGCTTTTCCCTTTACCTCCACCTATTTAATGGCAAGTTCATTTATATACAGCATGATGATTTCCAGAGTTGTTTAAATCAGGCCATATCTTGCTTTCTATGAAACCAAATAACTAATCTGAACTCTACATACCACCTCAAAGATAATATTATGGAAAAATAACCAGCTTTTACTATTCTGGAAGAAACGATTTTGTATCACAACACAACCACCCATAGGTGTGATCTGATGTATGGATTCAAGTTTGACATGTGTGCTCAAACTTTTTAAACCTTATCAAATGCTCTAAGACAGCCTTCAGGAAAGAAAAATTTTCCCACAAGCTTATAAAACACCGTTTTCCCTTGAGACATGGGTAAATATTGCATAGTAGGAAACCACTTTTAATGCCTACAAACTTTTTTTCCATCTCTAAGTAAAGGTTTCCTTATAGGAGTAACCTGTACATAAATTGATTTTAAATAAAACACAAGAAACCCCATTTTTTTAACTTTCAGAATCCTTTTAGACTCAGACCATTTTTTGCTTGTTTACGAAATTAAATGATTAGTATGAACTTCAATGAGCCAGAAGGGAAAATGTAATTCCCAAAAAACTTTCCAATCAAATTTCCGCAGCAATGAATAAAAATTATGTAACAGGAAAAATGTAATTTAATATGTGTTATTGCTCAACATCAGAATATTACCTGTAAACACAGTCACTATTTAAGTTCAATTTTAAATAAGACAGAGAGACTAATATATTTTACCTTTTAAGCACTGTTGAGTTGCTGTTGACAGTTGCCTGTTAAGTTTCAAATTAGCCTCTTATCCACACATCAGTTTTATTTCATGTGGATATCACTTGGTTTAGCCATCTTTAAAAATTGACAAAACAATTGAGAATATGAATTGAATCTTGGAAACTTCAAGAGAAATAAAAATAGAGAGATATACAAATATCTGCTGATCTCCTAATCTAAGCACCACATATATTTAGAGCTCATAACCGATTACTGAGGCTTCTAAGCGAGGCTGGGTAGGGTATGGGTTTAAGACTTCTCATTCTTGTTTACAAAATTTCCTAACTGTTTAGGATTTTTTCCTCAAGTATTAACTGTATTTCTTTTTAGAAAATCATGTTTTCCTATTTAAAAAGCACACAGGCATTTAAAATATAATTATGGCATATTCCTATTAATAAATGATTTGAAAATATAGCCTCTTCAGAGTCATGCTAGAATTTTACATCCACTTTTCTCTTAAATGTTGAAAGCATATAGCCATGTGTTCAGATTTATGATATGCCTTATTAAATGGTGCACCAATTGCAATGACTCCTTCAGGACTGGAAACATTCAACTATAAGACACTAGTCTCCTGCTCCCTTCATTCATTAAAAACCGTCTACCAGGGTGGAGACTCGGCTATTAATGACTGAAGGCCTTTAGGGAATACATATGCAGTTATCTCAGAAAATGCCTGATAGTCTACTTTGTGAAAAATTCCCTCATTCCCCTTTTAATGTATTTATTTCTTCACATATTCATTATAGTTCCCCCATTCCCTATATCCATCCTTGCTTGGCTTTCACTCACATAATCGAAAACTATAGTATACTTTTCCAAACACATGAGGAATACAAGCATAAACAGCAAAATAGTGGCTGAGGAGGTTTTCTATTATCCAAGGAATATTTTTTTGTTAATTTACTATAATTGAAAAAAAATACAACAGAGGCATTTCAGACAGTCTTTCTTGGGCTCTGAAACTGAAGCAATTAAATGAGTATTTGGATATTAGTTACTGTCTTATTGAATCATATAGTCATATATCCTAATGATAACCTAAATGTCCATTTATTCATTCAAACAGCCTTCATTGTGTTTATTGCTCACTCTGTAGACACCATAATGGCGCTATGGATTCAGCAATGAAGACAACATAATCTCTGCCCTTATGGGCTTATAATAGAAAAAACAGACATTAAACAAGTAATTATAAAAAGTAATCATGTTACAAAAAAGAAAATGGCATATGTTAGGAAAGCATATCAAAATAAAACGTCTACACTTAGCTTCCTTTTTTACAGGACGTCTACATGAATGACTCTGTACATGATACTTATTTTGGTCTAAAGCATGAAATGGAGTCTGGGCCCATATCTAAACAGATTAATCAGCAGACTGCCCAGTTTGATTTAAGAGTTGTCAAAACCAGAAAATATCCAAATTAGTTTCCAAATCTAATGAATGCTTTTTTCCCAAATCCCCAGACTGTCTTTGTTTTATGTTGTTAAGAGAGTGAAATCTGTTGTTTTACTATTATCTGGGAGATGTTTTCTTCAGCTATAAACTAATGGCATTGAATAGGTTGTGAAAAACTATGGCCAAGTTTTATATAAGACAGAAGGGAATTAGGCAGGACAGCAGACACAGAACAGAGTTTAGGAAGAGCAAGCCCAGGTGAGTGTCAGGAAGAGGAAGGCAAGCATTATTTAGAGTGAAAAAGGTTCCTACATAGGTAATATGCTGCATACATTTTTAGAGACAATAGATTTCAGTGAGATATATAGATATAGATATAGTTTCTTTGTTTTTTTGTTTTTTGTTTTGTGTTTTGTTTTGTTTTTTGGAGGGGGGGTTGTTTGTTGTTTTTTTGGGTTTTTATCTCCAATACCTGTCTGCTTTGTCATCACCTGAATTTCCCAGATGCAAAAATGTATGCAACCATGGTCTACTATTAGCTCCTTTTGGTGGGGGAGGTTTCGTTTGAGGATCCTGTAAACTAATTTATGCTGAGTAGCATACAAATTTGGGGGAAGTTCCTGCTGTATAATAATTTGTCTATTATCCCATTTCATCAATTTAGATCAAGTTTCCATAGCAGGGGGCTTGGGGAGTTTGTGGCAATAGATTCTAAAAGAATTGACTTCCAGATCCTTTGAGACCTCAAGCATTGCTGTTGTATTCATTATCCTGAATAAAAGTAGTCTTTTGTGCCATGTTTTTTTTTATGCCTTTGGGAAATATATGTTTCTCTCAGCATCCCTTACATAATGTATGTGCTTTGATGACTTCTGGGCAACCAGTCAGATCCATTCCTTCACTGTCAGTCAATCAGCCATTTAATCATTCTTTCTTCCATTTAACCCATAATTTTGAGCACTAAATATGTGTGGTGTTTACTGCTGTGCAAAAAGTAGTTTACAAAGTCCATAAAATGGAGTTTGCCAAGTTTTAGGCAAATAAGGCTTATTTGACAAGAAAGTTAAGTAACAACAAAAGAGTGCACTAATTAATTATATAGGTCAGTACAAGAATTACTTGGAATAGTGGCCAAGATCACTGTGAGTCAGAGTGGTCAAAAACAAAAGTTGAACTTGAGTGAAACAAGCTGATTCTTGAAGGATGTGTGAGAGTTAGTTAGATGGAGAGGAAAGAGAGGTAAATTCCAGGGAGGGACAAAATTTGCAGCAAAACTTGTATCGGGCATAGCCAGGAAACAGAGAATAAACAAATGTGGTATACATTACCTGGAATGTATTAGATTTTTAATGAAAGAATGAATAAATGCATATATGTAAACAGGAACTGTGTTGGCAGTATAATTTTAACTGAAGATTTCATAAACAAAATGATTGACGGAAAGCTATAAGATAATGAAAAGGCCTGAAGAGGTCATTTCACATACAATCTAAAACAACCAGTTTCCATCTGCCATCAATTTTGTTTGTGTCTGTCAAAGCCTTTGAGGAAGTAGAAAAATCAAATTATTTATCTAGAGAATATAAATATTAGGACAACATGTGTTAATTAAGGAATGTTGATCAAGCATCCATGCTTCAAAAACATGTTTCTGATTATATGGAAGTTACAGGTTAATCAAGTAGTTTGGAAAATAATAAATTAGATAATTTTACAGGTTAAATAGTATCGTCAGTCTCTCTCTATTGCACTAATGCATCAATTTTACTTCTGAAAGTAATATGTGTAGCCATATAAAGTTCTTCACCTTCAGCCTTCAACTACAAATCTGAGATTGCTGATGAAATGTATGTCTTAAATCTCTCTTCATTTTCCTGAACTATCTGTATTATTTAAGAACTTGCTTATTTTTTTTAAGTAACTTAAGAATCTTCAGTGCTCAATTAAAAATCATTATTCCATTAACTCTCAGACCTAAAAAAAATTAATGGCTTCATGAATCATAGTTAAGGCTTTTAGTTTTGGGCACATGAAAAGCCACACATTCAGTTGGCCTCTTCCATATCTATTTAAGACACTCTAGTGATTCATTTTTCATTTTCCTCACAATTTAATTCAAATGTCTGGGCTCTCTTTCTATTGTTGAGTCTCTAGAGATGTACAATCCTTTAGTCATGAAACAAAAGTGACATGAAAACACATGAAGGTATAGAATGTAGTTTGGAATGAAAGGCATATGTTTTCTGTATCCCCGCTACCATGTTACAACTCTTACATAAATAAATGACCAGATGTTTAAAAATAGAAAATTGGTAAATCTTTTATTTTTCCCTACCCTTTACCTTTTGTCCTATTCTTTGATCTAAGTAAGAGAGTTCTGGTCATAACTTATTTATTAAAAGTATTATGATTACTTTCCTCACAGAGGTTTTGTTTACAGAAAACTTCTTTACAATTCTTAGTAAAACCTGGATAGCGTATAAAGAGGAATGCAAAAGAGGTGTTGGCATGCAAAAATATTAATGGCAAAAAAAGACGGTACGGGAAAAATAAATAAAAGTTTTTAAAAATTCACTGTAAACAGGATTGTAATGAGCATATTATTATAGAGGAGTCTGTGAATATTATCAGAGAGGAATCTCTGTTGGAGAATTTTGAATATTATTCTAAGAAGAAAAAATTCCATGCGGTACAGCTGGTTTTTGTTAGATCAGGCCCAGCTGTGCTATCCCGCTTCTTGGTCATAGCTAATGGAAAAAGCCAATCTTGGTTCTCCTTTTCTAAAACTCTTATCCCAAATATTCATTGAAAAAAGGAAAGAAATAGGTCTTTCCTGAGATAGTGGTTTATGCAGTGTTTTTTGTTTTTTTGTTCTTGTTGTTTTTATATATATATATATATAAAATTTTTTTTAAATTATGATCAATTGACTAACTGGCCGACAACATCTAAGGCATTGTTGATAATGTTCCCAACATTGATTTCTCTACTTAGATGTCCATTCTCCAAGTCACTACAAACATGCCCTCTTCTGTAGAAAAACTAGTACTAGAATTGTTTGTAAAATGTGGTAAGCATAATAAAACTAAAATGAATCCACATATTTTTTAACAATTTCCTCCTTGGACTTTATAAATATTCATGTTATGCTTTTATCATTGTAACCATACTTCACTAGTTCATTCCTGAAATTAAATTTTACTTCTTATAGAATGCAAAAGATCCTTTTAAGTTTGGAGTAGAAACTAGAGCAAAATTTTAAGAACAGGTATATTTTAAAAATAATATATTTTAGTCTTTTTTTTTCATACTTCTTTTGTTCCCAGACCAATTGCTTAACAATTCTAAATCATCTGGTTGAGAATCTGTGCAGTAGAAGCCCTCTTACCTAACAAAAGAACAAGACACAGCCCTTTTCAATAGCCTAGCTTTCTCTTTCTTTCTCTTTTTACACCAACTCTATAGTTTTAACCAATATTGTTATGCATATCAACTGTTACTTTTACCTGATCTTCATTATCAGTAATTTTTCTCCTTCCATTTTTCTAAACCATTCCAGTGACATATCCTTTCCCTGCTCAGGAACTTCCAAAGGTATCCATCCAATTGCCTGCAGTGATGTCAACTGTAAATTCCAGTTTACTTTTCTTAATGTTCCAACATTCTAAAATGTGTTTGGCATATTTGTCCCTCCATGTCTTCCCTCAGACTATTTATTGTAGTATAAACTTTGAGAGCATTAACGTTCGCTGTTTGAATTTCTATTTGTCCCCTTGATTAAATGACTGTGAGCCTCTGCTACTTATCTGTAAAGTTGGAGAAAAATATTAATACAAACTTTAATAATTTGCTGTGAGAATTCATGATGATGAAGGTTTGTATTAATACTGCATATAAATTCCTTAGAATAGTGCTTGGGACATAACGAGTTTTCCACAATTAATAGTTGCTAGATGCCGTCTACTGACCCTCCCCCATTTTTAAAAATCTCGCCCATCTTCCACACCACATTCATTTCCCACATTCTCCATGAGGTTTTATGTGACCAGTTATTAGAGCCACTCATTTGGCTTGTACATTCCCCAAATGAGTGTACCATCCCCCAAACTAAGTCACAAAGAACAGCACATTCTGTCCTTTAATACTATGTTTTACACATCTTGTGTTGATTAATACTTTAAAGTTATACTTGTCATAACAGTTTATCTAGATTGTGCAAGCAGAGAATATGAATGACAGCAGGCACCCAAATAGCTGTTACAGGATGAATTTAAGCGCAGTGACCAGAAGAGGTTTATACAAACTACCTGGGAAAATGGAGCTGTAGCCATTTTGAATGCTCTGACAAATTACGTTGGTATGCAGTAAGCAGATATGCGGAGGCTTATTTTAAACAAAGCTTTTGGGTAGATTATGAGGTTGAAGAGTAGAACTGTAAAGAGAAACAAACTTTGAAATAGCAACTACAGCTGCAAGGAAGAAGGAGCGTCTTTATGAGAAATCATTGTGGTAAGAGACGCTGGTCACAAATCAGTAACCAGCTACATATACAGCCTAAAGCTATTGCATTAGTGATATAATCAGCTGCGAAGATTAGAATATAATGTACAATCTTAATTGTGCAGGAGAGAAAATTAAGTCCTGGAAATTAAGTTTCTGGAAATGTCTAGTAAAAAATTTTACACTCTGTGATGGTAATACATTTTTTAATTAAAAAATTTAAAAAGTAATTATTTTGCTTTTAAACTTATGTTAATTTTTCTAAGAATTTATATATTTTTTGTCTCTCCATGTTATGAGGAAATGTTTTTTGGTATTTTTCTTCTTTTTTCATTTTACGATGTATAATAATGATTACTTATTTAGAATCACTTAGTATAGTGGAAACAACCTTAGTATTGAAATCTACAGGAAACTGCATTCAAATAATAGTTTTCCTCTTACTGTATATTCTTGGAAAAGTAGTTTAACCTTAATAAACCTCTCCATTAAACCTTATAGGGCTATTTTAATGATTATTCATGATACATAAAAAGTACCCAGAATAGTGTCTAACCCATATAAAGTACTTGAGAAAAGTAGCTATTATTGTAATATATGGTTAAAAAGAGATTCATTAATTTTCCAGCCAGTCATATTGGTAAAAAGGCTGCAACAAATTATAATGATTTCATTGTAATTATCTTAGGAACCACACTTTTCTAAATAAGAATGGTTAGGTTTCACGGTCAAATGTAGGATTTATTAAACTCATCTGTTTCTGTATGAAGTATTTACTTGATTGCATCAGTTAAGAAGATAGAAGCTAAATGAAGGAATAACCATGTTTTGGAGTTTGGTTTCACCACACAAAAGTATGGAGGAAAGGCAAATAGCTGCTTTCCTCTTTTCAAAATTAGGGAGAATAATCCAATTTGAGGGATCAGGTTTTAATAACTTGATGAAGCAATCCACCTAGGAGTTCTGAATCCTATGTTAAGTCAAGACTGACAGATAAGAACTGAAATAAGCAGAAAAAGACCCAGACAATGAGAAAAATGAAGAAAGATCAAGATAAAGGACTAAGAAGGTTTGTGAAGGATCTCACCCACAGATAGTGATTTTATAAGTTATAGTTTATTTCTCTGAGATGATATCAGAAAATTAAAAATCAATGAATAGTAGAACAAATACTGACTTTGAGTTCTCTGATATTACTTCAGACATGTTACTATTAGAAATTGTTGGTTGTAAGCAACAAAAACTAATTTGTTAGCTTTAACAGAATAAAGGGGAAATTGTTGTAAGGATCCAGGAGTGTCTCAGAACCCCAGGGCAAGAAAGCAGCCTGGCTCCCTGAGCTAAAGACCAGTCCTTCCTCTCCTTTCCTCATTTGGCTTATTGACATAATATGGTGCAAAAATAGAATTTTCACCTCCATTTTCAATCAGATAGATTGTGGTATTATTTGGGTTTTTATCCAATTCTAATTTTCCACCTAATTTTAAAGATACTCGATCTGTACTCCTTAAAAACTGGTGTTAGAAAAAATATAGTTTTTTGAATAGTAGATTTTCATCACTCTCTACAGAAACATCCATGGTTGAAATCTTCCTCTATCCAATAATACTTGGACATCATTGTGTTTATATCTTTACTAAGATTTATAGATGAAGAAGTAGTCAGAGATTAACAGTTCATTCAAGGTTACTAAGGGAGAGAGAGGTAGGACCAGATTAAGCTATACCCCTGAGGTTATAAGTCTATTCAGTAACTACATCAAACTAACAAAAACAGATAGATTTACTTGCCTGTAAATAAATAATCAATATCAGACAAGATATAATTTGCAGCTTGGTCTGATCTTGTGGCAGCAATTCCTTCTCAAATGTAAGTTTATAAGAATTACAGATGACCTACTGCTTTAGGAAAGAAACAAAAATATATGAAAACCTTAGTTGAGAGGCAAGAATAGGTTGTAGAGAATGAAAATCTAAGTGAAAGAAAGAAAGAAAGAAAGAAAGAAAGAAAGAAAGAAAGAAAGAAAGAAAGAAAGAAAGAAAGAAAGAAAGAAAGAAAAAGAAATCTTATGACCCAAGAAGAGTTTCTTCATAAAGATTAGTCATTTAAAAAATTTTATCACAGCAGTTGCAGCCACAAAGATTTCTACCTAAAGGTAAAGAGAGATTAACCAAGTGAGAACAACAGTTCAGCCAATAACTCAGATTAAAAGAGAAAGGAATAAATTGCAGACTTCATAAATGCTTTCAGTATGCCAAGGTCAGATAAGGACAAGGGTGTGAATAGAAATGACTTTGGAAGTCTATGAATAGTTATGATACTATGTGATTAGAGTACAAATGAGGCCACCTACTATGTTTTGGAAATGACAGATCATGTTCTGATTCAACTTCAGAGTCCCCAAATAAGTCAGTGAATACAACTACAGACAATGTGAAATCAAGGCTGAGAAGTAACTATGGCACCATGGGTTTCCCTTTGTGTTTGTATCATTTACACTTGTGTTTGGTGATGACAAAGAATAAAACAATAATGAAGGCAATGGTGGTGATTCTCACTCTCTTCTAATGCTTTAGTTTTCTTCTTATCACTTATCATGACCTGAGTCATGTATTTGTTTATTAACTGTCTGTCTTTCCCGATAGAATAAAAGCTATACAAAGGCAAACATCTGAGTGTCTTGTCCACCTTTATATTTCCAGAGCCTAGACCTGTGACTGGGACACAATAAGTATCTGCCAAAGGAATGAGAGATAGTTGTGTTTTTTGGAGAAATATAAATGTGTAGGTCACTTAAAGTCTGGTAGGAGCCCTCTGCAAAGAAAATTCTAGAATAATAAAAAACACATAGTATTCAAAACGAAACGTAAAGTGTAATATTGACCTTCTTCTGAAAGCCTATTATTGAGAGTTCAGGGAGGATGAATTATATCACTGATAAAACATTATATCACTGATATAATTATATCACTGATAAAACATGTGGACTGAATAAGTGGAAAAATGTAAGAAAAACATAATGAAAAGCAAAATGAAAAGGCAGAAAGTAGCACTGCTGATGTTAGTTCTACGCTCCACCCCTTAAAAAAAGCCTCAAAGGAAATTACCCTAGAGAAAGAAATGAGAAACTATGAGTAACAAATAGGACTTTCCATCCAATCCAGTTCTCACAATAAAAGTTCATTGTTATCATTCTGTCTGATCAAGTCCTGTTTGAAATGTCTGACCCCTCTTAAAGAGGCCTTAGTTATCAGCCTCACCCCCTTTGATGTGATTCATGATCAAGTGCAGAGATATACTGAATGAAGTGAAAAGGTTTTAGGAAACATTTCTTGGAAGTCAAACTTCTTAACCTTTGATTTAGAAGCAGCTTTAGACATAAAGGGACTTTCATGCTATCTTTCTGATATTTCCCATTTTCCAAAAGGATTTTTTTGCTTTATGTGTAATTCCTCTCTCTCTTTCTCTCTCTCTCATCACCAATTGCATCATTCAACAATCACCCCCCCGTCCCTTTGCCTATCCTGAGACGAGGGTATAGAAGCTTCTGTTGAAATTTCTGTGTCAGTCTTTTGAGTGTCAGTTTGATTCTATCGAATCAACAACAAAGCTAGAAGGGAATTTTATAGCTGGTATGTGTGAGAGAATTTGGACTTCTGTTGAGGTAGAAAGAAGGAAGAGGGAGGGATTAGGGGACAGATTAATGGAGTATTTATCTGGCCTCCAGAGAAATCCCTTGGGATATCTTTATCTCTAAGTTATCACCCCTGACCTTGAACATAGAGGGTTCTCATTGACTTTTGGTGTGATGGCCCCAACCACCCAAGTTAATGGAAGATACAAGGTATCCCAAAGTCGTTGAATATGCATAAAATGAAACGGGGAAAAAGAGGTTCAGCCTCCTAAGGGCCTTGTGTCACTCCCTTAAACCAGTCAACCATTAAACAGATCACTTAGCTTGACAGAATCAGTAAATTTTACTGAATTATTCAGAATTGTTGTTTTCAGGTATGATAAGCTCCATTTCACAGAGGGTATGCAGGCCGAGAGGACACCCTACAGTACCACATATCAGAGTTCTCATAACCAGAAGCAATGCATACATTTCCTGCTCCTGCAATTCAAGACTGTGTTGTATCCTCAAATACTCCAGATACTCAACCAGGGCCTTCTCTGAAAGCAGAAAGCAATACTGTCTCTGGGAAGTGATATAATGGCGAGTGTGAAAGTACTCTTTTTCCAACTCAAATAGCTTTTTAACTTTTAATGAAAGCCGAAGGAAGGAGTAGATGGGAGGTCTTAATTTCTATGCAAATGGGCAAATAGAGTTTAGAGGTGTTCAAGGGCAAGATCCACATAGGTTCTTTGCAAAGTCCATCCTTAAGAAAATCTAGAATAATCAGAAAAGGGATCTGATGATATTTCCTTATTAAAGAATCTATCTGACAACTGCAGGTCTCATATAGGTATTAGCCAGACCTCCAGAAAAGAGAAGCCATGACCAAGGAACAAGATTGAAGGAAATACACACACACACACACACACACACACACTCACTCACACACGTATGCATATATCACCATATATATATATATATATATATATATATATATATATATATATCCACAAATATATACTAAATACATTATATTACATGCAGCCAATCCTTATTATTCACAGATTCTGTGTTTGTAAATTTGCTGACTCAATAACATGTATTTGTAACTCTCAAATCAACGCTCACAGCACTTTTGCAGTCATTCACAGACACGTGCAGAGCAGCGAAATGTTTGTCACCCACATTGCCCGCTGCGGTTGAACTAGGAGACACTGTTCCCCTGTTATTTCAGCTCTCATACAGAGACAGACAGAGGATAAAGATGGTACAGGGCAGTACACTCAAATGCAAGAAGCTTTGGCTTGGGGCCAGTTCCATCCAAGTTCTGGCACCTGTTAGTAGTGCAACCCCAGGCAAGTCACTTAATAATGAGGGACCTCATTTTCAATTTTGTAAAATAAAATAACTACCAGAAAGAGTTTATTTTGGGAGTTAATATCACAATCTATGTAAGGTGTATGTGTGTGTGTTTCCCCTAAGAGCAATGGTTCAGTACTCACTAATTCCGTGTTCACAGTGACTTTGTGGAATGTAATGACCACAGATAACAAGAATTAACTGTGTATGCGCATGTGCATATCTATTTCCTTATTTACTCCCTTGGTCAATGACAAGGGTACGCACGTATTCCTAGATACAAAGATATGAGGCATGATATCGAGATATAAATAACAGCCTAGAAATACTAAACTCTGTCTAGAGGTGTTGGGAAGTCTCCCTATACATGACATTCACCTGAGTTTTGAAGGATGAGCAGGAGGTCACCTCAAAAAAGGCAAGGGTGTGAACATGGGCTTTGGTATTAGAGAGTTATAGATTCAAATCAAGACTTACTGACTTGTATGACTTCGGGCGTATGACTTGACCACTATGACTGCTTCCCCATCAGTAAAATGGGAGTGATGATATATATCTTTCATTGTCATACAAATGATATGAGTGATATAACTATCTATCATATTAACTAGTTGATAAATGGTAGAAGCTGAATAAATGGTTACTGATATTAACTAAGAAGTTTTAGAGAAAGAGAACAGTATGTCTAAAGCACAGAGGTGCTGAGTGTAACACACGGTGATTTCACATTGCTGAATACAGAGGGTATTTGAGGTAGGGTAGGTGATGATTCAGGAAGATGAACAGCATCCAGATCACAAAGACCGAGGCTTAGCCAGCCACACTAAGGTCCGTGAGCTTTATTCTGTAGTTCATGGGGAGCCCATGAAGGATCTGTCTATTAATTACAAATAGGATCATTCTTAGACATACATTAAACCTCTTTCTGATAATATATGTATACATGAAAATATGCTCCCATTATTCTTTATTATTACACAAGTGCTTTCCCTCCAATTAGTTCAAATTAATGAGGTCTTCCTTGGAGTGTTTATAGCAAAACAATTGTACATTGGATTATTTTTAAATTAGTTCCTTTTTGCTGTAAATACTCTCATGAATCCAAGAATGTAAAATTTAGTAGGTGTTTTTTTCTGTTTTCTTCAAAATCAAATTTTAAATTCTTGTTATTGATAGGGTATATTAGTTACTTAGGGTAGCAGCAACAAATGATCACAAACTGAGTGAAATTAAACAGTAGAATTGTATTCTCTCACAGTTCTGAAGCCCAGAAGTTTAAAATGAAGGTGTCAGCAGGGTTGGTTCCTTTTGGAGGTTGTGAGAGAATGTGTTCCACACTTCTCTCCTATCTTGTAGAGGTCTCAGTCATCGCTGACATTCCTTGGCTTGTTGCTTCATTACTTCAATCTCTCATGTGGCTTTCTCCCTTCTCTTTTCTCTTAGACGCACACCAAGTCTTTGGATGCAGGGACCACTTAAATCCAGAATAACCTCATCCCACAATCCTTAATTACATCTGCAAATACCCTATATCCAAATAAGGCCATTGTCCTAGTATAGGCCGCTTTAAAAAAGTATCATAGACTTGAAGGACTACAAACAACAGAAATGTACTTCTCACAGTTCTGGAGGCTGGAAGTCCAAGAACTGGGTACCAGCACTGTCAGGTTCTGGTGCAGGCCCTCTTCTGGTTTGCCGATTGCCATCTTCGGTTGTATCTTCACATGGCAGAAGGAGGGCAACAAGCTCTCTGAAGTCTGTTTCATAAGGGCACTCATTCTATTCCTGAGGGCTCCACTCTCATGACCTAACTAGCTCCCAAAGACATTATCTCCTAATACCATCACATTGAGGGTTCAGATTTTCAGCTTATGAATTTGTAGGGGATACAAACATTAGTATTTAACAGTCAAATTCACAGGGACTGAGGTTAGGACTTGGAACTATCTTTTTGAGGGACAGCAATGAACCTACTACACAGCGAGTGGGTTAAAATATGATTGAAAACCTATTTTAAATGTTCTAGTTATCTACACCCTGCCTACCTTTTCCCTGTTAAAGAGGCCAAAGAGGGAAGAATCTAACAGAAGATGGCTCTTCTTGAAAGTGCCTAATCGTGCTTCCATTGCACATAAGTCCCTTGGCATCAGTATTCCCATCAGGGGCAAAAAACATCTTTCCCTGAGAAAGGATGCTGCAGGTCACTTCTGTGCAACATACAGCATGAGAAACACAGCCTTTACAAATCCGTCACTAATTGGAAAACATCTTCACTCATAACGGTGTCCTTTGCTATAATATTGTTGGAAATTTTTCTTTACATTGAGCCCGTTTTCTCTATCGTTTGTTTTCTGTCTGGAAATGGGCACTCTAATTTCAAGTACTAAAGATTTCTAGTATTTCCCCTTTAACAAAATCTCACGTGGATAGTAAATGATTATGCATTTTGTTTAAGATGTCATTTCTTCTTTCTTCCTGGTTCGGAGGTGTGGGGTAAGGAGATCTTTACACAGGGAAAGGAGGGGATGGCAGCACCCTGTGGTTGTTCAGAATGATTCATGATTGAAGGGTTAACTCTGAAATTTTAAAGCTTCAGGACATTGCAAATTTGATCTAAGAACCCCCTCCCCAAAAAATGAAAGAAACAAAGATCCAATTGTCTGCTGACAGGACTTACTCTACTGTTCCTCACTTGTCTACTTTCGGCTTCCCATACTTTCCATTCCTAGATTTTCCTCTTCATTCTATGAATACAAGTTGGCTGCACTATACAGGTTTATACTTCACTGTTTAATTTTATTATTGCTCTATATTGCAAGTTGTTTTTTTTTCCCCTTAATCTTTCTCATTAGATTTTAAACTCTTAAAGTACAGAAACTGCATTTCTCTTTTACTTATGTTACAATCCTTAGTGGGCGGAGAAGCCCGTACTGAATTCGTTGAAGTGAAAGATCCAAATTGATTTTAAAATTTCTCATAGGCCTTATTCCCAAATAAAAGTATAGACATGTGTGTCATTAGGATGCCATTTTATCACATCTACTAATTAAGAGCAAAACTTTGCTGTAATTATACTTAGCTAATAAGGAGGGAGGAAAGTAAAGATGGCCAGGAGAGAATAAGCAGGATGTAAATGAGTAAACACTCAAAAGGGTAGTAAAACATAGATAAGATTTTAAAAAATAATTAAGGACTCAGAGAACTTATAAGATTAGAAAAGAAATTCCATAACTCAATACAAAAAGGCAGTTGTGTCTACCCTACTAGCAACGTGTTAGTACATGAGTTTTAAATTATGCAGTTTTTTTAACCATACGGATTTTATGTCCCCTGACCATAGTTGGCAATCATATTTTTCTGTTTTTCTTTTACCTTTATTAACATACAACTGACAAAATTGTAATATATTTAAAGTGTGCCACATGCTGATTTGATATATGTATACATTGTGAAACAATTCTCTCAATCAACTCACATATCTAGTTTCTTTATCTTTTCTTTTTTCTTTCTTTTTTTTTTGTGAGAACACTTAAGTAAATTTCAATTACATAAAGTGTTACCAACTGTAGTCACCATGTTAGATCCTCTGACCCTACTCATCTTATAACTGAAAATTTTTACCCTTTTATGAACTTCACCCTATTTCCCCTGACCTCTGGAAAGCACCATTCTACTTTCTGTTTCTGAGTTCAACTTTTTTTTAGATTCCACATATAAGTGATACCATACAGTATGTCTTTCTCTGTCTGGCTTATTTCATTTAGTAAATGTCCTCTAGGTTCATCAATGTTGTCACAAAAGACAAGATTTCCTTCTTTTTCATGTCTGAGTAATATTTCATCACACATGTATGTATACACATGCACACACACACATATCTTGGGTATCGTGATAATGATTCAGTGAACATGGGAATACAGATATCTCTTCAAGATAATGATTTCATTTATTTTGGTTATATACCCAGAAGTGGAATTGCTGGATCATATTATAGTTCTGTTTTTAATTTTTTGAAGAACCTCCATACTGTTTTCAATAATGGCTGTACCAGTTTACATCTCACCAAAAGTGTACTAGGCTTCCCTTTTCTTTACATCCTTACTAACATTTGTTATCTCAGGTCTTTTGATAATCGACATCTTAACAGGTGTGAGGTGATAACTTATTGTGATTTTGATTTGCATTTCCCTTATGTTCAGTGATGTGGAACACTTTTTCATGTACCTATTTGCCATTTGTATGTCTGTTCAGATACTTTGCCTGTAGGAAATGATTGTGCACCCATTTGAAAACTGTTTTTGTTGTTGTTATTGTTGCTGTAGTTTAATATGGTCCCATGGGCCTGGAACGCTGAGCTCTGTTGGCTATCAGAACTAAGTGATTTGAGGACCCATCCTTCAGGTGAAAGCCACAACATTTGGGGTGCTGGATGTGTAGACAAGCTCCTTCCAGGAAGAAGACAGAGACTTGGCTTTATTGTTGGAGCAAACCAGAGGGAGAATGTGGGAGAAGTGTCCCCTTGGTCTTTCAGGCTCCTGGGAAGATGGTAACCAGCAACTAGATGTGTTCTGATTAGAAGTTGAACCTCAGGCACCAGCTTATAGAGTGTGCAGTCAAGCCCCTTCCAGGGGATGACTGAGAGATGGGCATTTTTGCCTGTTCTCTCTGTGCTAAGTGCTGGGGGGTAGAGCCATAATGAATCACACATGCTGGTTAACAACAGCTTCTCTGTTTGCTATAGTCCTGCGGGCTC
Organism: Rhinolophus ferrumequinum; assembly: GCF_004115265.2. Classification (NCBI taxonomy): domain Eukaryota; kingdom Metazoa; phylum Chordata; class Mammalia; order Chiroptera; family Rhinolophidae; genus Rhinolophus; species Rhinolophus ferrumequinum. The sequence continues at coordinate 40,668,097 of NC_046287.1, forward strand.
TTGAACTCAAGCCTCATTGACTTCCAAAGCTAGATGATTTGAGGACCAGTCCCTCAGGTGACAGCCTAAAAAGTGCTGTGATAGATGTGTGGTCCAAGCCCTTTGCTCCTCAGGGTGGAGCTGGGAGTTGAGTGTTGTGTTTCAATCGTATGACAGTATGCCTATGGTGGCGTTTATGTCAGGAGTGTGTCTCCTACCTATCCTACCTATTTTGGTGTGGGTATTTCCTCAGCCACCTGATATATAGGAGTCACTCAGCTAGTTTCTGATTTCTCTCAGAAGGAATGGTTTACGTGTAGCTGTTCAGTTGCTAAACAATTATGTAATTGTAATTGTTTAGTTGCTCTGTGGGAGGAGAAAAATTCAGAAGCCTCCTGTGTTGCTATCTTGGTGATGTCCCCTGAAACCATACTTTCCTTAATGAGCATTTTCTTTTTTGATCCTTGTAACTCAGCATGTCACAACCTGAAATAATCTTTCCTCTCAAAACTACCCCTCTTGCTGGTGTTGTTAATGGCACTACGTGTTCTGCTAGTCTGTATGCTTTAAGTCTTGGGATTCTCCTGGGCTTTTCCCTCTCTCTCTGCCAAATTAACCAGGAGTCATTAGCTGTTATTCATTGAGTTTCACATCTTATGTCACTAGAATTTTCTATATGTTATCTTGTTTAATTCTTGTGACAGCCCAATGTGGTACGTATTAATATCCCAAGAGAAGTTGTGAAACTCACCCAGAGTGTAAGTGGTACGTACCATAAACATATCAAAAGTGCATTTGAAAGAATATATATGGTGGAATAGTACCTAAAGGCTAGGCTAGCTGTGCTTTCCTCCGTACATTTTAAAATTCATCATACCTCATGGCTTTGTTAGCCCTCTATAGCTTTTACCAAAACAGCTTTACCAAAATGTTGGACAGCTTTATTGTCCAACATTGAAGAGTTGAAGAAACAATGCTATGAAACACATTCTTTTTATTTACTATTAATGAGGATAGTATTTATTCTCTTAAACAGTGTCAGTGTCCCATAGAAAAGTTTTTTCCCTGATTCAGTATAAAAAATGGTCGTATTCTGAGCAACTAGCTTGATCTCATTTTATTGATATGGTGAACCACATAACTTATAATGTTCTTTTCTATTTTTGCCTGTTGGAAAGCTAAGAATCAAATCTACGACCTGAATCTAACAACTGAACTGAACCTACATTGTCATCTCCTCAGGTTCCTATGATCACCTCCTTTTTTCTTGGCTGACTCCCCACTTAAGCCATGTCTCCCTCTGCTTCTGAACTTTAATGGAACAAATAAATGCACAAATGGGATTTAAGGTCATGTGTGGCTGTAGAGGGGCCAGAAGCAAACAGAAGTGCAGGGAGGAGAGTGCCCCATTGGCAAGGTATGACAGGCCAAAGATGTTCTCCATTCTCTGTTTTCTGGATCATTCCAAGGTGTGTTTCTTCCTTAGAACCCTTCCCTGGAAGTCTGGCAAAAGAGTGAAAAAGGATGCCTCAAAGAAACCAGTCACATTTCTTGGTGGCTCATTGCGAAGCAGTGGCCATACAGTGATGTGTCATATCACAATGCTTTGCTTATTTCCTTCTCTCACTTTTCTTTTTTCCTCATGCTCATTGCTTTCGGCTTATATCTCTGAAATAAAATGTTATCCCACTGATCCATCCTTCGTGCTCTGCTTTCTTGAGAATTTGGACTACGACAAATATAAATGAATTTGTTACAGGCATAAATCTGACCTTCTTGCTGCCTTTTAGTTGGTTGGTTGGTTTTAAGGGTAGTAACCACCTTTTTTTTTTTTTTTTTTATCATTGGTCTGGGTCTACATTGCCAAGAATTTGTATTTGGCAGAAACTTCCTTTTGATGTCTTTCTTAACAGAAAACTGAGACTAAGTGTAATTCCAGTGTTATCCCCCAAACTCCAACATTTTGACCCCTTGTTTAGTTGGAACTGCAGGAATGTCAGAAAGCACAAAAGAGCAACTGACTGTAGCCTGCTGTTAATATAGTTGAAATAACTGTCAGACTTCCACTGTGTGAAAGCAGATTTTTTTTCTGCTGGCAGAAACTAAAAGAGGTGCCATAAAATCAGAAATAAGCTGTGAAATGCACTTTAAGTTAATATGAAAGTGTGTTGTTCCATTGACCTAGCATTCTGAAAAGCAAGCAGTGTTGTCTTTTGAAGGATAATAAAACCGCAATGAGGATTTCTTGGTTGCAAGAGTGGGGGGGAGGGTCTCTTTTTTTTATTATTTATCATTGTGTTGCAAAATAAAAGTGACAGTTCTCTGTGACCTAAGTCAGAAAAAAAAATCCTAAAATAAAATGCTAGAGATTTTGATTGTTCTTCCATCTCAGCCAGCCTAACTATAAAATATGTGCAGAGTTTTTATGTGTATCATAAGCTCACTTTTCCTCCTAAATATATTTTTCCTTATAGTTTTGTAATTATTTTGGTCTTTTATAACACGTTAACAAGACATGTCTTTCATAAATAAATGTGAGTGTTTGACATTAAAGGGACTTTATTTGCTCCTCCACAGACTCTATTTGATCAAAGTGGACTATGGCTAGTACACTCTCCTCCTCCTAAAGACTGTTTTAATTTTATTACTATTTTTAATAGTCAAAACAAGTCATGGCTGGGGAATAATCAGCTGCGGTTAAAGGGAGGCCAATTTTGCTCCTTATTTCATGTTTGCATTTGTGAGAACTCAGTGAGGAACAGAAAAAAACTGTTGTTAGGAACTATCCACAAAATGGCATAGAGCAACAATTGGCAAGGAGAAACTCAGCATTCTTTTTTTTTCTTTTTTTTCAAATTTCAAACCCTGCCACACGGGGTGGGAGGAAATTACACGGAGGTCTATTCCAGTGCATCACAAATCTTTTGTCTATACCATGGAATCTGTTCTGAAGCCATTAAAGAAAATTCCCCTCGACCCTGTTTCCAAAGGTACCATTAGAAATAGAAAGAAGTGAGCTTAGTGAAGAAACTATGATGTACTCTACTGTGGCCTAAGGACATTTAGAGTAGAGAGACTGTGGAAACATAGTGAGGTCTGATCTCATGTCCCTGCAATTAGAATTTGCTATAGACCTGCAGGCTGGAGTCTTGGGAAGCCAAGATTGGGAGCCTGACTTTGGGATGAGAGGCCTGGGTGGGATCCCAGCCACCTCAGCTGAGTACCCTGGGCGTGTCACATTATAGTCTTCCATAGTTTTGCACTCCTCAGCTGTTAAAAAGACAATAGTATGCAAATTTACTTCATAAAGTACTTGAAGATCAATGAAATCATTTTATTATGGCTGTTAGACTATCATAATTTTATGGGATGGGGGAAAGATATTTTTCTGTCCTGTTTTTATCGACATGTTTTCAATACATCACATGTAGGAGACCCTCAAGACTTACTTATCAAATACTTTTATAAGGACTTAAAACTACCATTGACTGACCTAGGTGCCAGGTACTATTATTACTGATATTATTAAAGTACTATTTTGTTCAGGATTTGATTGGTTTCATGGAAGGTAACCTAAAAGGGTGGTTTTTAAGCTCCACTTCTTCAGAGATGTCTCCAGGTTGCTGTGGGCTATTAAAGAGGGCTAAAAAAAAATGTGACTCCAGCCCTATTTATTCTCTTGATCACCAAAAAGTATCTCCGTTTCTATCAATTTTCTCCTCTGAGGTTATCTGTTAAAGTTCAGTTGATAAGAAAGTTCGAGAGTTAAAATGCAGTTTGGAAACTACTCATCTCAACCAGCTCAGCTTCTGCACCAACTGATGTTTCTCCCAGAAACAACGGCCTTGTTTCTTGAGTCTTTGTAGTGTCCATCTCTGTCAAGAAGCTCAAGAAAGGACTCAACTCCCTGGTTACATCTCCATAGACTGGGCCTTGTCTCTATTAACCTGCCCAAGCAGACTCTCACATCAGGCATTTATGTTTTCAACATCTCCATTGGGAGAGGGGCCACCTTCCAGGTGCTCCGAGTTACATTTCATTCCATGTCAATTTGTAAAATAGAGTGTTGGGCTTCATGAATCCTGAAGCATAGGTACTCAGTGATCTGGTAGTGAGTAAGGATGGAAGTAGGGTCCTCTATGGCTACCCTAGCGAGAGCCTTCCCAATCTGTGTGAAACCACTGCTTTTATGGCGCTGCTAGCAGTTTCACTTAATAAATTATGAACATATTGGCTAATGTAGGTATTACCACATGACACCTCCTTCCTACATCCCCTTTAAGAGTTGAAAATTTTCTTTGGCCTGCCTCAATGCTTTCAAATGTGAGACTCATCAGATTCATCAAACATTTATTTGAAGTAAATGGTTCTGGAATATTAGGGCCAGGGCCTCTGAGAGGAAGCATTAATGAACATTTTGGTTAATGAATCTGGAAGCTGAGAAAGGATGGCAAAATAATCTGGAATTATATGTTTTTCTTGCCCTATTTTTTATAGTGTAACCCTAAAATGTTGGTGTTCCTGTACACATTTTTAACTCTACAACACTCAATCATGTTCCTTTTTATTTCTGCTTTTCAGGCTCAATTCCACCACCACCACCACCACCCCCTCCCACACACACACCCCAACCACAGTTTAAGAATAGATTAAGAAACAGAAGCGCTTAGACGAAGTAGCTTATTATTAGGAGTCAGCTATTTGGGCTTTCTTCTTGCTGAATAGGGACATGTTAAGAGGCCTCTAGCCTAGAAATACATCCACTGCTTCATAGCCCCACCCTTTCTCTCCTCTCTCCTTTCCCAGCAGTCACTTCCTCCCTCACTTTTCTCTGCAGATTTTACAATCCAGTTTCTCCCATACTTATCTATAGCAACTGTTTCATAAGTGGTCCATCATAACCTCCTCATAATAATCAATCCACAAACCTCTCATCAACATTTATCCTCCTTGACCCTTCTGTAGCTTTAACCACCCCCTATTTCTCCAATCTAACCTTACTTAGCTTTTATTGCACAGTGATAGCCTCATTCTGTAACAAACATTCTGATTATTTCTTCCCTGTCTCTTTCACTTCTTTCTATTCTATTTTCATACCCTCAAATGAGAGTATCCCCCAATATCCTGTCTCTTTTTCTCCTCTTCCTCATCCTGTTTCTGTAGCTTTAACTATCACTCCATATAAATGAATCTCACTGTCTCCCCAATATTTCTTCTTCCCAATCTCTTTCTTTAGCTTCATTCTAATATTCTGAATTGCATGATAGAAATGTCTACTTGAAGGTCTCCCTAATATCTCAAGTTTAACAAATCCAAAATTGAATTCATCATATTTCCCCTACACTGCTTTTCCTTCTGATTCCGTATGTCTTTTAATGTGTCCACCATTCTCCCATAAGCCTTGAATCAACTCTGATTCAGTCCCTTTTTTTCACACTGTATATAGACCAGGGCCATTCTAACAACTATCTCACAGTTTCACTTACTAACTCTTCTTCATCCTCCCTAATGCCATCCCTCTCGTTCAAGTTCCCGTTACTTAACTTGTCCCCCATATCCATTTTCTGTGCCTTCCCATCCACTTGTCCTCTGCTGTCCAAATTAATCTTGCTCACTCACCTATTTGCTTATAATATTCCTTGCTCCAAAATCTTCAAGAACTCGTTATTGACCAACAAAGTTGGAATTTTTTCATTATCCTTACGTCCCTCCATCTTCTATAGCCAACTGACATTCGTGGTCTTTAACTATCTATAGTTTCCTAAGCCACCCAACACTACAAAAAAATTAAATTATAATTCATTCTACAACAACACTCTACTCTTTGCTAACACTGAGCTTTTGTTCATCAATTGCCTCTGCCAGTCCTTCCAGAAAGTTCTAGTTCTCCACCTATCCCCATTCAAAAGAAAAAAAGAAACAAAACAGAAAAAAGATTCCCTTAATCTAGTTCTTATGCTAAGGTGAGGAAAAAAATATCCTCCTCACATTAAATAACAGTATTATATGTGTAAATCAGTGTTTCTCAATCTTGGCACTATTGTCATTTTGTGGCAGATAATTCTGTTTTGGGGGGTTGGCCTGTGCGTTGTAGGATGTTTAGTAGCATTAGTAGTCTCTACACACTAGATGCCTATAATATCCCTTGACCCCCTTCTAAACCATAAAAAAAAAAAAAAAGAAATCTGTGGACATTTTCAAATATCCCCTGAGTAATAAAATCTAAATTTAGATGAAGATATGCATGGTTAAAATGCATATAATTCCCCAAAAGCATTGAAAATGGCCATGCTAACACATTTTCCCATGGAAAAGCAACTGAATTCATTTTTAGCTCATCACTCCAAAATCCCTCCTGTTTACACTCCTTTCAGTTCAGCTTCTAATCAGTTTGTATTCTGTAATATGAAACAAAATTCTGTAACATCAATAATAGTTGACAGCTATGAAACAGGAAGACTCACAGGAACTATTTTAAACTACCTCTTAATATGAATATACGAATATGAAAGGAAAGAGCCCAACTGTTCAAGCTGTAATAACTCTTGATTGGGATCTAGTGAACAATTCAGTAGAAAACATCCTCTCAATATGGCAGACCAGACAGACTTAGAAGAAGAAGAAGAAGAAGGAGAAGAAGGAAAGACATCATGCTAAAATACATTTCTATATGATAAATCCATTATCCTTTTAAACAACTTCCCAAATTAATAACTGATCTGTGTACTTGAAGTACATTTTATGTTGCGTTTCATTTTGCCTTTATGCAAACACGTACCAAACTACAGATTCACTTAATTAATTTTGATGGTAGTACTGTTATTTGTAATACTCTTCAAAGGGGTAGAATAAATCTAGAATGTTAAGTAAATTTTTACTAGAATTACAAAGAGGCAGTAATTGTGTTGGAACAATGGCAGTTGTCTTCTCTTGATATTCACCTGCTGAGTGACAGATTATTAGGTGACTGTATAAAACTTTGACTCTAATATTACAAAATCCCATTTGTACAAGTCAACACAACCCCTTGGAAAGGTTACTACTCTATTTAAGATACAGATAAAAAAAAGCAAAAAAAAGCAAAAAAAGGAAAAAAAAGTCTACCGTTCTGCAAACTTGTTTATTTTTTAAAACTAAATAACTACCCTAACAAACAGATTTCTAGAATTTACGTCTTAAATTGCTTTTCCTATAAAACTCAAAGAAACCAACTCCTCATGTTTTGATTAAGGCAATAGAATATGTTTCACTCTTCAAATACAAGATTCGTTAAAATAACCAATGGCCAAGTGGTCAGTGGCTGTGCTGTATGTGTACTTTATACAGTTACTGTCAGTATCGGATATGTGTCATACTTAAACTCATTTCTGTTAGTTATCATGTATTTATTACAAAGCAAAGCTAATGTATTACTCATGAGTCTATCATTCTCACTCTTCCTATTTATCATTCAGCTTCTTATTTGTGTATGAAGTGATGTAGCTTCAAATTTGCAAATGCACACAAAGTGACATTGTGTGTGCAACAGCAGTGGGACCAAGGCCTTATTTCATTTCTTACTTTTTTGCATTGCTGATTAGTCTACTAGGAACTCTCTAAATTTATGGTGTCTGTAAAATCCTGAGTTACGACAGTTCTTCAGATGTTAATGATTGCCATTCATACACTCTAGTTATTATACATTTGATATGCAGTATATATGGCTATCCTTTGTACTCCAACGTAATGCTACTAATGGCGATTCCTATCTGTGCGGCTGCTATTGCAGAAAAGAGCAGTGGTGTCTCACAGCCCATTCCCGCCCCCGCCCCACACACACACACACACACAGGGCAGTACTGAGCAAAGAGCAATGCCCAACTTCAATTAGAGCTCTTATAATACTTGGCACTTTCTCCTCCATCAAAGCCACCAAGTTTATGGTATTTTAACAAAAATGTTATACTAAGGAAAAGGAAACAACAAAAAGAGTTTTCCCAAAATTCGATTATGAGTGTTAGGAAAAGAAAGCATTTTTATACATCCTGCATCTGACGTACATTCTTTTTTCAACTCTCTACTCATTTAAAGGAAATAAATGCTACTAGTGTCTCTTGAATTCAAGGTTCAGGATGGCAGCTTTTATTCTTGAATGTAAACACCTCCTTTGATCCAGATTAATTGGTATGTTAGCATGGTTGTAGTTTTCATTTTTAAAAAAAGCTGGGGTATCACTTGTTCAAAGTAAATCTTATGCCAGAACATAAGAGCTTTTATACGTGCATGTATACATATACATGCATATAAATATGTGTGTGTGCATATATGTGCATGTACACACATGCATACATATGAAAGGTTAAATCCAGAATGGGAGCCAATATAGTTCCTCCCACATGCTACTCCCTCCTCTCCCCACAACTCTTGCCAGCACCTCAGGGATACCTTGAGGAAACCCTCTTACTGCCTGGAGTCCACACTGAAAAGCACTGTCGTAATAAATAATCCCAAATGGTAATAAAAAACTAATAATGTATACAATTTTATACCATTTGTAGAGCATTCAAATTGTTTTGGCTCTGATAGGCAGATCAAAGCACTCACTCTCCCTTTGAAGAAATTACAGAAATTACAGAAAGAGGGAGGTGACACTTTAAGGTAGGCTCAAGATAGCGGACAGAATGTGAAAGAGATTGCATCTAATGGAAAGACATATGATGTGAGTGTGTCAAAGAAATTAATGTCAATAGTACAAGAAGAATCAGCCAAGGAATGAGAACTTGGGAGAATTGCAAGGTCACATGGTGAAAAGGGTAAATAACGGGAGTGAACTTTGCTAGCATTTCTGTGCCAGTCACTACGCCAAGCATCTCACACGTTGTCCCCTAAACTACTCTATGAAGCCTGAGGTCTAATAGTCCCGTTTTAGCTTGCAGAAACTGAGCATGCAGGAGATAGACAAATGGAAGTGCTGGACTTGAACTCAGTCCGTGGACAACAGGCTGGTGCCCTGAGCCACTATGCCATATACTCTATGCTAGAAACAAAAGTAATTGTCACAAGCCTGTATGTGGTGAACAATGGATTAAAAGCCAAAGATCTCTCCACAGCCTCTTCCTTATACCTGAGCTGTTGGGTGTGGTCAGCATGTCACAGAGTAACTGGCACTATTCTAGGAGAAGAAAAGGTCTTTGTCCCAACTTTATGATAAATTTGCTGTGAGATGTTGATATTTTTACTTCACTTGTGCAAAACTGTTTCCTCATTTATAAAATAAGGGAGTTCAGACACATGATTTTTGTGACCCGTTCCATCTTCAAAGATCTGTGCGTGAAACTTAAAAAATGTGATATCCAGAGTTTGCTGAGTCATGATGTGGTATCATTCCCTGCCTGTGAAAGCTAGATTGGTATAATTCACACCTGCCAACACTTGTTTGCAAATATGTCCTGAACTATGCTCATCCATTCGTCTACTGGGATGGTGCTTTGTTACTCTAACCCTCCCTAGGTACACATCAGAGGTGATGAATGACCTGAAAGGTAGGATGAACTCACCTGCAGGACTTTCCCTTCTGAGTTAGCTTCCTCAGATCTTCAGTGACATTAAGTAAATTATGATATCTAGTTTTGATTACTTCAACTTTAGAGGTCTATGAAGAAAAAAGATGCATAAAAGGCAGAAGACAATATATCTAAAAGGCTACCATTTACTACTTTATTATTACATCTAACACAGTGCTAAGCACTTTATCTACTTTGTCTCATATTAACAAAGATATGATTCATGCACCATTACCCCATTTTCAAGGGCAAGTACCTGAAGCTCATTGAGATTTACAAACCCACCTAAGGCCATACAGTTTTTAAGTAGCAAAGTTGAAGTCGAAATGGAGACCAGGGTCTCCTTGACTCCAAAGCCTTTTCTATATTTTATAATCCTGTTGTAGAGAAAGATAGCTGGTAATTTAGGAATGACCTTTAGATATAAAAGGGGTTATTTTGTAAAAGTCTGTGACTGGATATTATCTATATTATCTATGAATAGAAGAAATAAAAGGAATGAGCTCTATTTGTAGCATGAGAAATTTGAGTTGGTTAAAAAAAAAAAAAAAGAAATAGTTTCTTAGAAATAAAAGGCAGCCAAACTGGGAATGAAGAAGTTAAATTGTCACTTTTTTGCAAGTGACATGATTCTTTATATAGAAAGTCATAAAGACTCCACCAAAACTCGATTGGAAACAATCAACAAATACAGTCAAGTTACAGGATACAAAATCAATGTATAAAAATCCATTGCATTCCTATATACTAACAATGAAATTTCAGAAACAGAAATGGAAAAAACAAAACAAGACAAAAAAAATTATTTTGCAATAACAACAAAAAGAATAAAATACCTAGGTACAAATTTAGCAAAGGATCTGAAGGACCTATACACTGAAAACTATGACAGTATTTTAAAAAATTGAAAAGACACAAAGAAATGGAAAGATATCCCGTGTTCATGGATTGGAAGAATCAACATAGTTAAAATGGCCCTTTACCCAAACAAATATACAGGTTTAATGCAATCCCCATCAAAATCCCAATGGAGGGATCTTGAAATTATTATGCTAAGCAAAATAAATCAGACAGAAAAAGTTGAGAACCATATGATTTCACTGATATGTGGTATATATATAAAACTGAAAACAACAAGGGAACAAGACAAACAAATGAAGAAAAAAAGCTCATAGACACAGACAATAGTTTAGTGGTTATCAAAGGGTAAAGGGGGTGGGGATGGTAGATGAGGGTAAAAAGGATCAAATATATGGTGATGAAAGGAGAACTGACACTGGGTGATGAACACACAATGTGATATATATGATATATTGTGGAATTATACACCTGAAACCTACGTAACTTTGCTAATAATTTTCACCCCAGTAAACTTGAATTAAAAAAAGAAGTCCCAATGGCAATTTTTAAGGAAATCAAACAAAAAATTTTCAGATTTGTATGGAATAACAAAAGACCTCAAATAGCCAGTCCTGAGAAAGAAAGAACAAAGTCAGAGAGGGATCACACTCCCTGACTTCAAATTATACTACACAATGACAATAATCAAAACAGTATGAGACTGGCATAGAAACAGACACACAGACCAGTGGAACAGAATTGAGTACCCAGAAATAAACCCACGTATATATGGACAAATAACTTTCAACTGAGGAGCCAAAAACATACAATGGAGGAAACTAAGCCTTTTCAATAAATGGTGCTGGGAAAATTGGAAAACCACATGCAAAGAATGAAACTAGACTGCTATCTGTCACCATACACAAAAATTGACAAATAATGGATCAAAGACCTAAATAGAAAACCTGAAACAATAAACAAATAGCATAGAACAAAACATATGTACTAAACTTACAGACCTCAGTCTTAGGATTTTATGAATTTGACCTCAAATGCAAGGGGAGTAAATGCAAAAGTAAATGAATGGAACTATATCAAACTAAAAAGCAGTGAAAGAAACCATAAACAAAACAAAGAGACAACCAACTAAATAGGAGAAGATATATACAAACAACACCTCTGGTGAGGGGCTAATATCCAAAATATATAAAGAATCCGTACAACTCAACAACAGAAAAACAAGCAATCCAATTTAAAAAAAAAAAAAAATGGGAAGAGGACCTGAGCAAAGATTTCTCCCAAGAAGATATACAAATGACCAACAGATATATGAAAAATTTCTCAACTTCACTAGCTATTAGGGAAATGCAAATCGAAACCACAATGAGATACCCCCTCATACCTGTTAGAATGGCTATTGTCAATAAAACAAGTAATAACAAATGTTGGAGGTGTGGGGGGAAAAGGAACACTCATGTACTGCTGGTAGAAATGCAGATTGGTGCACCCACTATGGAAAACAATATGAAGGTTCCTCAAAAAATTCAGAATAAAATTCCCATATGACCCAGCAATCCTTCTTCTGGGTATCTACCTGAGAAATCTGAAGACATTTATTCGTAAAGTCATATGTGCCCATATGTTCATTGCAGGATTATTTACAGTGACCAAGACATGGAAACAACCAAAGTGTCCTTCAATAGATGATTGGATAAAGAAAATGTGGTCCATATATACAATGGAATACTACTCGGCCATAAGAAAAGATGAAATACTGCAATTTGCAACAATTTGGATGGATCTTGAGAGTATCATGCTAAGTGAAATAAATCAGACAGAAAAACTCAAGAACTATATGATTTCACTCATATGTGGGATATAAAACTGAAAGCAACAAATGAACAAGACAAACAAACATTCATCGACGTAAACAACTATTTCGTGGTTACGAAAAGGAAACAGGGCAGGGCAAATGGTAGAAAAGGGTAAAGGGGATCAAATATGTGGTGACAAAAGGAGATTTGACTTTGGGTGGTAAACACACAATGCAATATACATACACGATGCATTATAGAATTGTACACTTGAAGCCTATATAATTTATTAACTGACGTCACTTCAATAAATTTAATAAAAATATACAACTAAATATAATTTAGTTTTTATATATCTAAATTGTTTACATGAAATTATTAAAAAATGGTTTCTTGACAAATCTTGTATGTGTATCCGGGCTTCCCTTGAAAGGGCATATGTCAAATCCCTTTTGAAGTTCAAGCAGAACAGATTTTACATAGGTCTTAACTTTTAGAATAAATTCACTTTTAGCATTAAGTATTTAGGACACTGATAAAAACGTAATCAGGTTATCTTATTGCTGTGTAACAAACTACCCCAAAACTTAACAACATAAAACAATAAATATGTTATGTTTCTCATGATTCTCCATGCCTGGAATTCAGGCCAAGTACAACTGGGACAGTTCTTTTTTATACCATGATGTCTGGGGCATCACCCAGGGTAACTTAAGTAATAAGAAATGATTGGAATGACTCAATTGTGATCATGTATCTCAGACCTTCTTTATGGCTGTTTGCTGATTTCCTCGGTTCTTCTCCATGTGCCATCTCTTGTGACTAAAATGCACAAGATGGCTTCTTTACCTCTAGTATCCTAGCTGGGATGCTCAGACCAGCTGAGGACTGTCCAGTCATCCCTCTCTCTTGGTCTTTATATAGTCTCCTCATGTGGGTAACTTGGGCTTCTTCACAACATGCAGGTATCAGGTTAGTTGGACTTCTTACAATGCAACTGGCTACCAAAAAGCATTCCAAAAGATCAAGGTGTAATCCTCAAAGATTACCAAAACCTGGTCTCAAAAGTCACACAGTGTCACTTCCACAGTATTCTTTTGGTCACACAAATGATTCTAGGTGCTTTGTGGAAAGGGAGTAGACTGGGGCATAACTCCTAGAAGCCATAGCTTATTGGAGGCCATCTTTAGAAGCTAGCTACAATAAGCCCCATGGAATTTTAAGATTGAAAGAGACATAAGTAGCTGGTTAAATATGCTACACAAATAAACCATTCATTTAAGGGGAAAAAACAGAATATGCTATAAATACTCTTCTAGACCACCAAGGACAGTTTTGTATATGGATTAAAGTGCTGTATCCCTACAATATTCTAACCTCTCCCTAGGCAAAAATCTTCATACATATCAAGTGAATTACATATTAATAATTTGTATGTTCTCATATATAAGGGTAAAAATTGCTTGAGGCTATAACTTACAGCTTTCAATTTGCATCTTCTTACACCAAAGAATGCTGCTATGTGACGCATATGTTTGACTATTCTAGCTGAAAATCAAGTAGTATGGGTTTAATTCTATTGGCAGGAGACCAGCTTTGCATAATTTTAGCCTAGTGAATCGTTCCGGGCCATAATTTAAATTTAATGATCTGACTCGTTGAAATTATAAGATCCCAGTTTAGGGCAGGCATGTTGTTGCTTCACATAGGAAAGTCTGTTATTTTAGATGTCAGGTACTCCCACGCCTTCTCTGTGGACCTTTAAATAAAAGACAGACCTGTCAGCTGGCCCTAACCAGGGTACATGATTGAGTCACAAGAGCTTATGTGAACACGTATGGTTCTGTATTTGAATCTAGTGGGTCCATCACTAATGACACTGTACAACTCAGAAATTTTACTGTTGACAGAGACCATATTTTCTCCCAGCAGCTTCCTGTGTAATGTGCTGTTTATTGTGTATTCAGCAGAGGATTTGAACATCTTTACCGGAAACAAAATATTCTATCCACAGACTGTTCTACATGATGTGCTGTATGAAATAGACACATGTTTCTAAAATACATGACAAGTGAGCTCTCTCACTAAGACAGCCTTGAATGAGGTAACTGCTAAGACATGCAATCTCTTAGCCCATTTGTGGAGAGTATTACGTATGTTCAGGCTCACATACAACAAAATACATAAAAAAACTAAGACTAATTTTATTTTATTTATTTATTTTATTTTTCAATTATATTTGACATCCAATATTATTTTAGGTTCAGATATACAGAGTAGTGGTTAGACATTTGTGTAACTTAGGAAGTGATCCCCCTGAAACTAATTTCAAAACATAGCTTCTGTTGAAGGATAGACTATGAGGAATGACTTTATTTCTTCTACCTGCTCCTGGTCAGGAAGGTCATCTCTTACTTCCCCACTGGTGTCTCTTATCAAACCTCTCAAGGTAAGTTGGTTACAGTCTTTTACTTCGAAAGCTGAGTGGTTAAATCTGACCAATTTGATGATCAGAAAATACTGAACAGGACCATTTCCTGCCGTGGTTTGCTTCCTTGCCCTACTGTTTTGACTGTTAAAGATCAAAGGCATGCACAGTTTTGGTGGTTTAAACAGTTAAAACACCCCCAAAATATGCATTAGGATGAAATCCTGGATCCACCACAAAGTAAAGTGTGACTTTAGCAAGTTTCTAAATTTCTCTTAGTCTCAGTTTGCTTCTTTGCAAAAAAGGAGATGAAGAAATTATCTACCTTCTTAAATAGCTATAGAGGTTAAATGAGATGATTAATTCACACATTTAACATCATCCATGATATATAAGCACTGAATAAATATGAACTTTTATTAAAAACTTTGGATTTTTTTCATCTACAACTATGTTATTACTCAAACTTCCAATTTTACAAATGAAGGCATCTGCCAATTAGACTCAACTGAAAATTGAGGGGTGTTTTGCAATTAAACATATTATAATACTTTGAGATCGTCTATTTCTGATTTCTTTTGCAAAGGATGGGCAATTAGTTGGATTTGGCACCTACATTCACTTCCTGCCCAGACTCTTATAGTAAAAGGTCCAATTTTCAAGTGTTCTGTGGAACCAGTAACAACTTCCAGGGTGGCCAGTTTAATCTCATCCCCCACTGCAGAGTAAACTGAAAATAAACTGAACAATGGGGAGGTAGGTGGCGAGCCACCCTAGTTACCATAATTCTATATCCTGAAAAATTAAACTTCATAGAGAAACAAAATGTTCTTTCATGGTTTTCTTGACATACCAATGTGGGAATGAAGGTGTTTATGTGTTAGGTTGATGCAAAAGTAATTGTGGTTTACAAGGTTAAAAATAATTGCACAAACTGCAATTATTTTTGCACCAACCTAAAATTTATCTCAACCACAGCTCAGATTTTAGAGTTTCTTTGATTTGTTTTAAAAAGAGGAAATGGATAAAGTGTAGCTATTCTTTGTAGTTGCTGGCAAGATAATACAGCAATCATAAAGATGTTGTAGATGAAATTTGGTGCCTCAAGTAGTAAATTAAGGAGCTTATAAAACAATGGCGTACGTTCAAAAACTCCTAGCAACAGTAGTAAGGAAAAGAAGGGAGAAAGGTCTTCGAATCTTCATTTGTTTCAGAATGAAAATAACTAGAATTGCGCTGAATAATACATTTTCTTCCTTCACTCAATATAAACAAGCAGATGCTCATTTTCTGGAGCCCAGTTCTGAGGCATCACTATAGTCCAGAGCAAGATAATTCTGTACTAGTCGTTGAGGCAGAAAGGTGAAAAATGAGAAAAGGAGATTCATGTTGCCTCTGTTTCAGAGAGGATTCTCTTCATTGAGATATCCTAAGAGAGGGCTTTCTTTTTGCCCTGAATATTTGTTGATGTGTGCATGTGTGTGTGTGTGCAAGTATGTATATGTGTGTGTCTGTGTGTATGTATACAGAGCATGCCAAAAAAAAATGTATACACATTTTAAGAAAGGAAAACTGTATTACAATTGTAGTACTCAATTTATACCGATAACAAAAGATGAATACAAGTCACATTTGACTTCTGCTGTTACAAGAGGTGCTCAAAGTGGTTACCATCAGCGTCCAGACACTTCTGATTATGGCGAACTACTGCTTCAGCAACGTTGACCAAAGTGTCCACTTGTATCATTGTGCATGCTGTTTCAATTTCTTCCTGAAGTACCACCAGTGTAGCCGGTTTTCTATGGTACACCACATCATCCTTTTAGGTCCCCTATACATAGAAGTCAAGGGGTGTTAAATCAGGAGAAGGTTCTCAAATTTCAAATACCACTTCAAAATGGTCTTGTGCTTCTCAAATGACAACTGTGCGTCCACCATTTTCTTTGACTGTCATGCCTGTCACATGGTGACGCTAGGATTCATTTGATTAACGCCATCTTTTGAGTGAACATCATACTATACATTGCTACTGTAATTCAATTCAACTTCAAAAAGTAATACATACTCACATTAGATAACATCTCTTAAAATGTGTATACATTTTTTTGGCACCCCCGGTATTTTTAATTTCAAGTACTAGAAACAGTAGGATGTGTTTCTACCTTACCATGGGTTTTACCTCTTCAGTGTCAACAAAGCTTTCATGAGGAAGAAAACACCATGTTCTGTTGAGTGTGCTTGTCATTGACAATCTCCTGACCCCTGTAGATACTTCAAAAAGTTATGCCAAATCCTCACTGTCTACAAGGGTTTTTCTTCTATGATTCAGACCTGGCCCTGTTAGTGCTTGCCTTTCAGGTCAAAAGCCAGAAAGTCAACCTCTACAGAAGTCTGATTAGCACTTGAACTTCAGGAGATTTATGACCACTAGACTTGATTTTTAAAGCAGTTTTATCCAAGTACAGACCGTTTATTCTGTGGACAGTGATATTTATCTTCCACTATTGCCACATGTCTTATACCTAAAATATACATTTTTGTGACTGTCGATAATGTATATATTTGGGAATATTATTACTGTTATCATCCTCAAGTAGAGTAATACCATCAGTTTAATGTGAATTTTTTTTAAATTCTCTAATCAATAGGTTACTGGCAATGAGAGATTCTGACAATATATCAACTATACTTCTACTTCTGAATTTATGACCTCTATTTTGGAACTCAGGGTCTACTACTTGCCCTACATTCATTGTTTGTCTGTACCATACCAGGAAGTTGTTGGAAGTGAAGAAATTACAAAGAAAAAAAAGGAACTAAACCGTCTTGCCCGTAAAGCATCCAGGGTCTAGTTCAGCACTGTCTAATAAAAATAAAATGTGAGCCACATTTGTAATGATAAAATGTCTAATAGTCATATATAAAAAAGTAAAAAGAAATTGGTTAAATTCATTTTAATAATATATTTAATTTCATATATCCAAACTATTGTCATTTCAACATTGAAACAATTTTTAAAATTATGAATTAGATTGTTTATGTTCTTTAGTGTGTGTGTGTGTGTGTGTGTGTGTGTGTGTGTGTGTGTATACTGTCTTTGAAATCCAGGGTGTATATTACTCTTATAGCACATTTCAGTTAACGGCACTTTTCAGTTTGTCATAGCCACATTTTGACAGCCCAATAGTGTCATGTCATTTGTAGAGCTTAAGTCTAGTTGTTGGAATAAGAAGAACAATACCATAAACATAAATTGATAAAATTATAACCTTGGTGTTATAGGAGGACAGGGTTCCTACCACAATGGATAATCCGTCTCTGGCAATGGATAATCAGGCTCTACATCCAAGTGAAAGTCACATTTCACTTGTTCTTAAATGAAAATAACGAGCCATCCAGGCCAGCAGAGTTGCAAGAAAAATTTCAGGAGTCAGATACTCCAAGGTTTGAGTCCCAGCTTTGCCATTTACCAGCTAAATTTCTTGGGCAAATTACTGAATTTCATTAAAATTCCGTTTCTTCTGGTAGGGTTGTGGTAAGGTTAATGTAAGAAATGCACCCAGAACATTGACTGCAATATGTTAGATATGCTTAATGGATGTTAGCAGCTATTATTATAACTGCATAGAAGAACATAATGCAAAGTATCCTAATAAGTTTGTGTGGCTGAAGGATGAATCATACTCAATCCTGTGTAGACGTTAGAATTATCTGAGAAGTGTCAAAAGATAATGATGGAAATTTCAAGAAACAGACAAGTCAAATGTCATCTCAAGGAAACTGATGATAAACCCAAAATATAGTACATTCTACAGGACAATCAATCCATTTCTAGTAAATCAGTAGCACAGGGAAGAGAAAGGACTAATTGGGAGGGTGAATCTTGCTCCAGATTTTGAAAGATTTAATGGATTTAACAACCAAATGTGATATTTTAGTTTACTTAAATCTTATTCAAGGAAATAACTGCAAACATATTTTTGATAGAACTGGGAACATTTAGTATGGTCTAAGATATTAGATAATAGTAAATAATTATTGTTAATTATATGGTGAGGTCAGGAATTTGTTTTAAAATATTTAAACAAAAAAGAATATATCAACAAATATGGCAAAATATTGATATTGTTGGAATCTGAGTGATAAGTATATGGATATTCATTGTACCACTCTATTCTTTTGATGACGTTTGAAAACTTTTGAAATTAAAAAATACATACTTATCAAATAATATTTAGAAAACGCAAAAATGAAACAAAAGACTGCTTTGTGGTCTCCAGCGAATCTATTTTAATTTGACTAGGTAATGAATAGAGACTGGGGCATTGCTATTTTTAAAAGCTGCTGAGATTATTCTAACATACAGACACTGTTAACAGGTAGAATCCTTGGACCCAGGTATTGATTTATATAGGAGGAGTACGCAGGTACCCTGATGTCATAAAGCTTATTTAAAGGTTATTGGAAGCCAAGGATTTTAAGCTAGGAATCAATTTGCACACACAGTTTACTAAAATTCTGAGAGGACAATTGAGAATGGGTAACTGATGACGAAAAATTGGGGCAGGGAAGGAGATAGGCAACAAATGTGATGAGGGTAAGAACTCAGGTAGTGAAAGCATCGGTTTAAAGCAGGGGCGTCCACACTGCGGCCCGCGGGCCAACTGCGGCCCGCAAGTCATTTTCAATTGGCCCGCAGCAAATTCCAAAAATAGATTTAGTTTACTTAAATAAACCAGGTGAGGCGATACGTACTTCACCTCGAGTGAGCGGCCCCGCTGTTTGTGTATTTTACCGCATATGGCCCTTGGTAAAAAACGTTGAAAAAAGTTTGGACACCCCTGGTTTAAAGGGAGGGGCATGGAATGACAGCTAATTTTGAGGTAGCATGTACCAAAGTTGTTGAGATTTGTTAGGGAGGTAGAGGACTGGTGGTGGTAAACCAGAAGAAGGAGACTCTGATGGTACCCTCATTTCTTATTTGGGCAATTGGATACATGGATAGAGGTCCCAATTGTTAAAATGAAATATCTCAGTAGATTTTCAGGGAACAAAGAGGAAAGGCATGGTTTCAGTTCTGTATCTCGTAGTTTGAGGTCACAGTGGAATTACCATATGTAGGTAAGTAAAACATTTGGAAAGGATCCAGAGATATCTTAGAGTTATCAGACATTGTGCTAAATGTTTTCTTTGTGCGCTCTAGGGAATCCTCACTGCAGCCCTCTGAGGCAGGTTCTGTAATCATGTTCATCTGACAGATGAGGAAACTTTAGCTTAAAGTGGTTCAGTAGTTTACTTAGTGTGTCACAGCTGAAGACTTGGAGCTATCCGGGTCAAAAGTCCATGTTCTCAATCACTGTGTTATGGAGCCATCCAAAGTGGGAAGATGATTTGAGAATTGGCAGGGAAAGGATAAATAATGGATCTGTAGGCATTCACTTTGGAAGCAAAACATTTAGAAATGCAAATAATCCATAAATGTATTTGTGATAATGAGGCCTTTGCATAATGAGAACATTTTTATTGAATATGATATTACTTCATTCAAGGATCTATTAATGCCTTTTCAGCATTTTAATTGTCTTGCAAACAGGGCACACAGGTCAGATTAATCTGCTGCTTAATCATAATGCTGAAAAGAAATGCTGACTGCAAGCTTAAGTTTTCTTGATGTTACATAGATTTTTTTTGAAGGACATTTTATACGGAAAGACATCTCCAGAAGTTTAAAAATGAATAGGCTAGTGAAAATTATCAGAATCAATGTAACACAAGTGTTTAAGGACATTAGTCTGTGTTGACTGAGGATTTTTATTTTCTTCTATCTTCACTCTTCAAATCTCCAAGAATCTCTATCCCAGATTGACATGGAAATCACCAGAATCTTCTCAAGTGTAACCAACAATTAAAGTTAAAAAAAAAAATGGAAGAATGCCTTTAATATTGCCTTCTTAAAGTATTTTTCTACCTAAAAAGGAATGTTTGTTTCCAGACCATCCCCCCATAAGAGTGTTGCCTCTGCTCTAAAATTTCAAATAGTCAGGGTTATGTAAATATTATATTATATTGGGGTATTGGGGAAATGAGTGGAACACATCATAGTGAATAGGAATTTTGCAGCGTGTCCTGGTTTTAAATATTGGTTCTACCCTTCCTGGCTTTGAGACCCTGGTCAAATTATTATTTAAAGTTTCCAATCTGCAATTGCCTGATTAAGGAAACAGGAATAAGAAAACCTACCTGACAGAATTATGGTGAATTTTGACCAAAACCTATTTTCCTTTTCTATTGCCACTATAACAAATTCCCCATGGCTTAAAACAACACAGGAGGTCAGAAGTCCAAAATGGGTATTGCTAGGCTAAAGTCAAGTATTGGCAGACTGGTTCCTTCTAGAGGTTCTAGAAGAAAATGTGTTCTCTTGCCTTTCTCAGCTTCTGGAGGCACTTATATTCCTTGGCTCATGGCCCCTTTCTTGCATCACTCCATTCTCTTACTTCTATTGTCACATCTCCTATTATAAAGAATCTCCTACTTACATGTACGTTCTTATAGGGAGGCAGTTCAGTATAGGGCAGTGGTTCTCAAACTGATGATTTCGCTCCCTGGTGAGAACATGTCCGGAGACATTTTTCATTGTTACAACTGGGGGACAAGTGGCAGAGTGTGCCATTGGTATCTAGTTGGTAAAGTAGGAATGTTGCGAAGCATTCTGTAATACTCATGGCAGCTGCCTATAACAAAGAAATATCCTCCCTAAAATGGCAATTGTGGTGAGATTGAAAAAACCCTGGTATCTAGATTAAGATTCCTGACCTCAGAGTCCAAATGCCTGTATTCGAACCTGGCTTATCAAATCACTAGTTTTACCGTGGTTGTGAATTGTTTACTTTTGAACATACTAGTGCAATTTTAGAAAATATGCATTCAGTGCTCTCCTCTCAGCCTGAGTTGTCCCACATCATAGCACTAACCACAGGTAGCTATGGTCACTTGAAATGTGACTATTTCAAATTGAAATAGGCCATTATATATAAATTACATATGACATTCTAAAGATTTAGCATGAAAAAAGAACATAACATCTCATTAATAGTTTTATATTGATTACATACTTGAAATGATAATATTTGGTTAAGTAAAATGAATCACTAAAATTAAATTCAACAATTCCCTTTCATTTTTACATGGGGCTACTATAAAATTTAAAATTACACATGTAACTCACATTATATACTATTGGACAGCACTGTTCTAAACTTTGTTCTTTTGTGTCACTCTGAGACAGATTCAGTGTGAAACAGCCTGTCTTAAATGAACAGAGCATGCATGCCAGTGGACACAGGGAAGAATCGCAAAGGAATTTTTAAAATGGGATTTAAATCCCCTCAAGCAGTGTGTCTCAAAGGGTAGTTCTTGAACCGCCTGCATCAAAATCTGCAAAAATAAAATGCAGATTCTTTGGTTTAATTCAGCTGTAACCACTCAGAATCTTTATGTCCAGGAATCTGCATTTTAACAAATTCCCTCCTGATTCTTACTTTCACTCAAATTTGAGAATAACTGACAAATTTTTCAATACTAAACGGAAAAAATAAGATCAGATAACAAAAATACACAGATACTTGAACAACAATAATACACCTGATGTAATATATACAATATTACTCATAAGAAATAAGTAGTGGGTGTCAGTGTGTCAAATCTGAGTTAAAGAGGAACTGGAATTCCAAAACCATTTGCTTCTACATTAAGTTCTATTGTACCTCATAGCTTTGGGGAATGGAAACTCATCTTATTGAGAAAATATAAATGGAATTTATCCATCTCTTTTCTTCACCCTATGAAGTCATCCATAGACTAAACTGCAAGAAAATATTGGGTTTTTGTTAGGGAGAAATATTGGTTGTCAAAAGCGTACCTCTTAAAGAACAAACTTCCTTAAGTAAGGGGGAGTGTGTGTGTGTGTGTGTGTGTGTGTGTACATATGTGTATATATTTTTTCATTATTGAGTTAGCTAAATAAAGTACATATTAGTAATCCAAAGAAATCATTTGTTATGGTAAATAAGGTTGCTTATTACTAAGCTACTATGATTATAGCAGTTTTATGAAATTTTAATTACATTATGCACCTATTCAAATATTGGTTTTGAACATTAATCGAGTTACTTGAAAAGCATTTCATGGAATGGGAAATAAAAATGAAACGGCTTATTTACTTATCCCAATGCATTAAAATAAAATTCAATAAGGAATTTCATAAGGAAAAAAAAATGAGTCCTACCCAGAAATCTCATTCAATAAAAACCACAGGTGGGTTTTCAGCTGCATAAACCACCTTCAGTGATTGAATGGCACCATAGCTCACAAGACAATGCTAAAAATCCAATATATGTGACTTAGAAGTAACGGCATACTGTTTCTTGCAACATCACAAGGTTAGAAACCCACCAGTATGTTGCGGTTACTAGGTGGGCAAGATGCCTCTTAATTCTATTCAAAATCATTACTATCCGTCAGGTGCAGTAATCAATAGAAAGAATAGACAAGAAGGTTGTAGTGAAAGCATAAGAAGTAGGGCAAAAGTCAGGTGTTCACCTTGGTGAGCTAGACTGACGCTGAATTGATGTGACAGTTCTACGTTGTGCTACTGCATATGTTTTCTGTCCCAGTGATTTCTTTCCTGTTATAAATTACATGGGACAGTGACTTTGCTAAAACCTAGATGTCAAACTGCTGTACTACTTCATATATATTTATTTGTTAACTATCCTGAAAAATATCCTAGATTCAGGTTACTAGCCAGGTTGAAATGGAAATTTCAGGGAATATCCAAGTGTTCGTTATACTCAAGAACAGCCTTTAAGGAAGTATTGTCAGCTGTTTAGTGGCAAAGGACTTTTGCCAGTTATCGCATCAGTCATATCATTAGATACATGGAGGAATGTCTTTTGGAATCTAAATGAGACACCTCCAAATTAGTTTTATATTTATCTAAAGTCAAAAATTATAGCCTTAAAAAAAACATGGAGAGTAGAAGTTCCCACCTAGGTGTAATACTCTCAAAAATTGAGCAGACTTTATACATAATATTATTACAGTTGTTGGTTTTTTTTATTTATTGAGAGATGATCGGTTTACATTATATAAGTTTGAGGTGTGCAACATTATAATTTGACATCTGTATATATTATTCCCTTTTAATACAACTTCTAAGAAAGAGCGACTGATAAAAATGCATTACAGAATTCAATGCTTAACTTTTTTTCCAATGAGTCACTTATAATTTTTAAAGACTTTTACAAATATAGAATTGCTGTTCTTATAAAAGAAATTATAATACCCTCAAATAGCTTGAAACACACACACACACACAAAATCTCTTTTGATTTTAATTGTGGGAACCAATCCTCTAAGATGGTTTCCTTGGCCTGCAAGTTTATTCTAAATGCTGATATGACATCTCCAATTTCCTTTTAAATATTAATATAACTATAGCCATTTTTTCATGATAATAATCAAAACTCTGAAAGAGAAGTAAGTCCAATTGATGCTGAATTCATAAATGAATTCATTTTTAAGTGTTATTTAATTTGAGTCCATAAATAATGTATTTAAGCATTAAACCCTAAAATGTTGCTTAAATTCAACCAATTTCATTTGAGTGTAACTTGAATTACAATTATTCTTTCTTAATTTGTAGAATTAAGGTTGAAGTGCCATAGCTGGCTCTATCATAGATTTAATGTTCATAGATTCTTAAAGCTGTAGAGACTCCACCATGTTATTCTAATAATAAATTGTTTTTAAAAATGAAGTTAGATATATAAAATGGTGTGGCTGAAAAATGGTGTTTAGCACATGAAATTCCAATGACCAAGATTTTTCAGACAAATACAAAAAGAGAAATTTAGAAAGGCTTTGAAAGTTGAATGACAAAGAAAATCCTCCCTGATGTTCTGAGAGCTTTGGAGGTTATGAAGGTGACAGATTCTAAATTAGAAGCATTCAAGTCACATATTAAAAAAAGAACAGAACAGGATTTTTTTTTTTTTTTTTGCGGGAAAGGAAAACACATGCTTTATGATAAAGGGAACTTGCTGTTGTGTCCTGACTGACTTGCAATTAAAACCAAAGGAGCAGTTGAACATATCTGAAAACATTTGATTCTCTATGCATTGGGCATGCCTGAGTTGTTTAGACCATCAAAAGATAGAAATTCTTCTTTAGTGTTCAGAGAAAAGCATTGGCTTGCTCAAAATATATTAGGGACATGCAAAAAAATGTACCATTGTTTAATGTAAAACCAGAATTTTGGCCAAAATGATTGTATCTTAATCATTTTGCAGTTACATAGCAAAGAAAATGCTTTATTTATTCAAAGAAAGACTTAGAATTATGTTTTTTCAGTTCGCATCAGCTGAAATGACAGGTAAGCCATATAAAAACAGGCACACCAAAGTTTTAAGGACACTAAACAGTATTTTTTTAAAAAATAAATATCAGTGGACAAATGCATACTGCAAATATATCACATACATTGTCTCATTACATGCTCACAAAAACTGGAAGGTAAATACAAACATCTGTCCATTTTTCAAAGGAGAACACTGAGGCACAGATGCAATAAGTACCTTACCAGAACTTACATAGTCAAGTGTCACAGCTTTTGTTATTGTGGATGCTAACTTTAATCTTCTTTTCTTATGTAGATTAAGAATAATATGTATAACTTATGCAAAAAAAATGGAAAGAAAAGAATTCTTTTACCCTTTCTCTGAACTCCTAAGTTATTTTATTTCAACTCTTCTTTGATACTTATTATTTTCTATCTTGCATTATTATCCACCAACTTTTCCTATGTCTCTGTTGATCTTTAAGAATCTCCTTCACAATAAGTAGTTTCTTGATGTCACTCTTTTTTACACGCATCTGTTTTAATGTAATAGAAGCCATTACTTTAAAAAAATAAGAGAATTAACAATTTTAATGTGTTTTCTTCAACTGTCTCCAAAATTTTTGAATTTTGTAATAGAAGACCTGTTCTGTAGTCTTTCAGAGAAAGTACTGGAACTAGTGTGGATGGATGGATAAATGTAGAGGGTGCCAAAAAAATGGATACACATTTTAAGAAAGGAAAAAACTCTATTAATTGTAATATTCAATATATACTGATAACAAAAGACAAATACAAGTCACATTTGACTTCTGCAATTACAAGTACTCAAAATTGTTACTATCAGCATCCAGACACTTCCGATTACAGCGAACTAGTGCTTGAGCATAGATAACATCTCTTAAAATGTATATACATTTTTTGGCACCCCCAGTAGATAGCAGACATAATGAATCACATCTGAATTGAACGATGCCTCTAGATCTAAATATCAGATACAAGAAACAAATAGCACTAAAAAGGGGTGAGCGAAGAAGCTTCCATAAATTTAAAGAGCCCTAATTGGTATATCAGCCAAAGGGAATGGGTGAACATTGTTTATATCCTGATTTGAACAAATAAACCATAAAAGTACCCATATAAGACAGTTAAAGTCTGAACACTGATAACATTGAGGAAGTGTTTTAATTTTAGGTATATTCATGGCACAGTGTTTATGTTTTCAAAAAATCATTATCTCTTATCAACATATACTGAAATATTTATGGATGAAATAAAAAGATGTCTGAGATTTGAGTTAAATACTCAACTGTGGCGGGAGAAGTAGAAAGGAGGCAAGCAAGATCAGCTGTATTAATAATTGTTGAAGCTGCATGACAGGTACCTGGACATTCTCCTTATTTCTCTGTGTGTCAGAGATTTTCCAAAATAAAAAGTAAAAAACCAAGAAGAATTTTTGACACATAATTGGTATTGTATTAAATGAACAATTTCATTCTTTATCGTCTCATAAAACGCTATTGTTAGACAATGGCAACGGGGACTAAAACAACGCGCTTCAACACAGATGTCTATCGTGCTGGGTACAGTGCACTCACTGAATACCGAAATAGGCCATAGAAAACCTCTGTTATATCCAATAATATAAAACCTTTGAACAGCAACATAAAATAGAAGTCAAGATTTTAAAATTTTCGAAAGAGTAGATAGCAACTGAGTAGTGTATTAGAACACGGACTGATAGCTGGCTGCAAGAGATACTTTCCTCATTTTTAAAACAAAGGGGATGGTGTGAGTGACTGATAAGGTGATTGCTAACATCCATTGTAACTTGAAAACTTGATTTTTTCAGATCCACTGGCCCACCATATAAATTCATTAGAGGGATGTGCACTGTGGTCTGTGATTAGGGTACAAGCCCGTGGTTAGACATGTTGACAGTGGCGGTTCAGTACTAACTGCTCCCAAGATGTATTTTGATGCTAGCCAGTAGTGGAGTTTGTTTTTTATTTTCAAAGCCTTGGATAAAACATGGACTAGCTGGGTGACTTCTGACGCAGTCAAAAATATGACCTTCTTCTACATGAACAAAGCAAGGCACATTTTAGTGCAGCTGTTTTGAGTGTTCTTAGAGAGAAATGATATGCCAATCATCCTAACACTAATAAGATCATCCAGGAAATAGTATATTCATCAAAATAGACACTTAAATATAAACTCTTCTGTAGGATATTGTCCCAGGTCTCCAGGGCTTTATCCTAGAGAATAGGAAATATATCCTTAGTTAGGCTAATGCCCAGGACTTTAAAAAAGTATATTTAAATTGGTCTTTACAAATATTCAGAAGTTTAGTATGGTGTAAAATGTTGATAGCATTAGTTCTGACTCTTGTATTAGTAAAGTCTTTCTTTAGAAGTGCCTGCTGTACAGAAATCTTTTACACAGTGCCATTTGGGCTGGTGAGCCATATGTAGGAAAGGTACTGGAACAATAAAGATAATTTCTATGTCTGGGCTGGAATACAAAGGTTAACATTGCCTAAGAGGAACTTTGTCTAAATGGGAAACTAGTCATCTCATTTGTGGTAGTAGAAAGTTATTTCACAAAGGGTAACATGCTAACTAAATTAGTCATCTATTGCTACATAAAAAAATTACTCCAAAACTTAATAGCTTAAAACAACACACATTTATTGTCTCAAACTTCCCGTGGGTCAGGAATGCACGTAATACTTAGCTGTGTGCCGCTGCTTCTGGGTCTCTCTCAAGGCTATGGTCAGGGTGTCAGCTAAATTTGTGTTCTCATCTGCAGGCTCTATGGGGTAGGATCTGCTTCCAAGCTTACTTTTGGGCTGTTGCACTGAGAGGCTCAGGTCTCCATCACCTGTTCGCTGCAGGCTTCCCGTAGTTCCTTGTCATAGGCTTCTCCACAGGGCAGTTCAGAATATGTCAGCTGCCTTTCCTCAGAGTGCACAAGCAAGAGAGGGTGAGCAAGAAGGAAGCCACAGGCTCTTTGTAACATAATCGTGGAAGTGATATACCACCACTTTTTCCATATTCTATTCATTAGAAGCAAGTCACTATGTCCAAGAGAGGAATTACACAAGGTTATGAATACCAGGAGGTCGGGATATTTGGGGGCCATCTTAGATATTGCCAACCGTACAAATCGTATTTTCAAACTACTTATAAAACGTTGCATGAAAGTAGCTGTAGAGAATTGTAACTAAGTTTTGATGCTGAGGGAAGGCTCTTTTGTGAATCTCAGATTTTTCTCTTTTGTTCATTCTGCTACCTCTGCCTTTATTGTCTTACCCCATTCCTTTCACCCAAGGTACATAAATATCTACATAAATATTTTTCAAAATACAACCCAAGCATCCCTTTCTTTATGGCTCTTTTTTTTTGTTATTCTACAAGATAGATCTGACCAGTGCCTTCTTGGCTCTCTCATAGCGTTCTGCTGCAGATAACCCCAATAGCACTTGATTGCATATAGTCTGTGTGTCTCCCCATTCACCCAACAGATTATATGTAGTTTAAGACAACAACAATTAATATACATTTGTTGCATGAGTGAATAATGTATTACTTCTCAATTGTTATACAATTCTATCCACAGTATGTTCTGCATGGAATCTTAGAAGGGATGTAAGGTCTAAAGGTATTAAATAAGGGAAGTGCTTAGCGTCAGAATAAAATGGCTCAAGTCACTGACCTAATCTATCAAGATACCAACATAAGAAGAGACACTCAAAACTGACACACTGGTAAGATAATAAAAAGTCCTATTTCTCATCTCATTCTCACTCGTGCATAACTTCATTAGGTAGAATCACACTCATCCCACCTGCACAGACCCTCATAGTGTAGGCTGAGGCCGCTATTGCAACCACATTGCAGTTCAATTTTGTCCTCTGCCCAGTCGTGTTTATCCACTCTCCTATCAATAAACCTCCTGCCATCAAATCTCAGCCTCAGAGTCTGTTTCTAGGACCCATCTAAAAGATGCCTACTTGCCTTCAAAGCCAAGCTCCACGGGCCTTTATAAAATGTCTTCCCTCTCCTTATCTGTCTATTCTTGTTTCTCATTACTGCTCTACTCTCCTGCAAGGAAATGCCCCAAGAAATTCGTAGACACTAACTCTTATCTGAGGATGAGTTAGAGGGAATAGGTAAAGACAGGTGAGGGAAGGGTGGGGGGAGAGTCTGTAATCTCTTGCACCTTAATAAATGCTGTCTTTGTCACAGTTCTGTGGTTTGATTGAAATGTATTTTATAAATGATGTGTTGTTCTTTTCCCTGGACTAGCAGGATCGGTTGCAAATCCCACAACTGATCTCTCTCATCACAAAGAATCCCGCACCCCCAGCCCCCAATCTCGGCTAGAGTCCCACGCAGTTCCTGCTAGTCCTACGTGGTTCTCCTATAGCCAGGCAGCCCAGTGGTGGATTGTCAGATGAAATGCCTTTGTATGACGGACTTACATAATTGCAGCACGTTTCTATAAAGTAAAACACATTTCAATGTCTTCTAATACCTTGGCAATTTGAAGAAAGACTTAATTTAAACATAAGATAACTAGGTTTTATTTGTGTATTGTTTATTTAGTCAGGCTTATGGTGAATTGTTTGCATTTTGAGTATGGGCTCACCTTCAGCAAGATTTTTCCTGTGGAAGAGTAGGTATATTGGAATTTGGGTGTGTCCCTCCAGAAAGGATCTGTGCTGACTTTCACAATTCCAGAGATAGCATTGACTAGGACCCTTTGGAGGAAGTATCCTTGGACCACATGAGTCGTATAAATTTGCATTTCAAACTCAAGTGAGACCTGACCCATGTTCAAATTTGCCTAGGAGTCTGTTTGTTCATCGATTCCTACTCAGAGCCTGTGTTTTTCCTCTGTGCCAGTAGGTCATTATTTTTTCCCTGATCCATATGTCACAGAGTGTAAAAAAAAATGTGTGTACACACACACACACACACACACACAGGCTTATTATAAATTTTACTAGTAACAGAAAATAGTACACCTATCACAAATAACAATACAATATGAAATACTCTTAATTTTAAGGTCCATATCTGCAGTTGATTCTTGTAGAATGCATTTGTGGAAATAAGACCCCCAAATGACAACAAACCAAGGGTCTATATTCAAAGCTTGCTATAGCAAGGGACTCAGCCATCACTTGCATTTGGGAGACACAAAGGTATTCAATTTAGGGCAGTAAAAAAGCTTTATAGTGAAAAATTAAAAAAAAAAAGAAAAGTTTCAGGTATGCTCTGATTGGAGGTTGTTGGCACGGGGAAGCTGGGCTAACTAGAAGTGTTCATCTTATGTGGTTAGATTGGGGAGCATATTTGGCTTTCTCTGATTCATCTTTAGTTGTAAGGTGGGATAAAAATAGGGAAGCTGGAAGAAATTGACCAGGTCCTGAATGTTCTGGGTCGATTCCTGCAGAGGTTATGAGGTTATGGATCAGAGTTCTATTGTCACATACGGTCTGGTGATCTGGCCATTATCCATTCGTATATTCTTTCTGTTTTATTTTACTAAATTTATGGGAGTGACATCAGTTAATAAAATGACATAGGTTTCAAGTGTACAATTCTATAATACATCATCTATGAGTATACCACATTGTGTGTTCACCACCCAAAGTCAGTTCTCCTTCCATCACCACATATATGACCCCCTTTTCCCTCTTATACCACCTACCTCCCCCCTTATTCTCTGGTAACGACTAAACTATTGTCTGTGTCTATGACTTTTTGTTTGTCTTGTTCATTTGTTGCTTTCATTTTTATGTCTCAGGTATGAGTGATGTTATTTTTTTTTACTTTTACTGTCTGACATATTTCACTTATCATGATAATCTCAAGATTTATCCATGTTGTTGCAGAAGACAGTATTTCATCTTTTCTTAGGACCGAGTAGTATTCCACTGTGTATAGGTACCACATCATCTTTATCCAATCATCTATGGAAGGACACTTTAGTTGTTTCCATGTCTTGGCCATCATGAATAATTCTGCAGTGAACATAGGGGTACATATATCTTTACAGATAAATATTTTTAGATTTTTTTGGTAGATACCTAGAAAAGAGATTGCTGGGTAATATGGTAGTTATATTCTTAATTTTTTAAAGAATCTCTATAATGTTTTTCATAGTGGCTGTACCAATATATATTTCCACGAGCAGCGTATGAGCGTTCCTTTTTCCTCACAACCTCTCCAACACATGTTATTACTTGTCTTATTGATAATATCCACTCTAACAGGTGGGAGGTGGTATCTATTGTGGTTTTGATCTGCATTTCTCTAATAGCTAGTGAAGTGGATCATCTTTTCATATATCTGTTGGCCGTTTGTACGTCTTCTTGGAAGATGTGTCTGTTTGGGTCTTTGGCGCATTTTAAAATTAGATTGTTTGTTTTTTTGTTGTTGAGTTGTATGAGTTTTTTAATATATATTTTGGATATTAACCCCTTACTGGAACTGTTGTTTACAAATATCTTCTCCCGTTTGGTTGGTTGTCTCTTTGTTTTGCTGATGATTTCTTTTGCTGTGCAGAGGCTTTTTAGTTGGATATAGTTCCATTTATTTATTTTTGCATTTACTTCCCTTACCTTTGAGGTCAAATTCATAAAATTCTGTCTAAGACCTGAGACAATAAAATAGATACAAAAAGAAAAAATCACATCGTTACTAAATTTATGGTCATTTGTGTAGTCTGTCTTTCATTTTCCTTGACTTTTGCTGAATTCTTGTAGCCATAGCCTGCCTATGGTTGCAAATGATAGATGAGTATAGTTCCGACATGAATGTTGGTTGGTATTTTTGTTTTTTTGTCAATGAGTAACAACAAAGATGCAAGTGTGTTGGAATTGTATTTGTTCATGAATGATATGAGTAACTA
Organism: Rhinolophus ferrumequinum; assembly: GCF_004115265.2. Lineage (NCBI taxonomy): Eukaryota > Metazoa > Chordata > Mammalia > Chiroptera > Rhinolophidae > Rhinolophus > Rhinolophus ferrumequinum. The sequence continues at coordinate 40,700,023 of NC_046287.1, forward strand.
CTAAATTGGATAAGATACATTTCAGACATTCGGCTTTTTGTGTTGTAATAACTACAGGCATACCTCGCTTTTACGTTGAATCTACAATGTTAACAAAATGCCCATAGTTTTTTATGTCTAGACAATCAACAAAGCACTAAATAAAGCCTATAGCATTTGCCAATTTCCATAGTGTAATACTCCTATCATGGCCTATTTCAAAGTACCAATGTCACATTACCAAACATGGAGCTTGGAAGAAATGCTCAAAACAACACCACCATTATCTAGTATTTCTATCATAGAGATACAATGGATATAAAAATCATCAAACACATAGGTAATAGTAACAAGTAATAAATAATTAGGAATTAATGCATTCTGAGTACTTAGTACCTTTGTTTTAATATAATTTATTTAATTGAAAATTTGTGTGATGTAAATAATGGACATTTTTGACAAGTTTAAAAAATTTTTGAATATTTACAGTTGCCAGAATATCTTTGCTGTATAGACACACAGAGTTTATATCAATACGAAAAATACTCAATACCTCAGTCTTCCCTTTTTGAGTTTCAGTGTGGATTTTTGTCCCACCTTACATGGCGTGCGGGCCTCATCCCTTTTCCTCAAAAGGCCATTAAAGCCAAAGCCCTCGAATGCTGGACTCTAAACCCCCTGGCCCACACACTCCAGTGGGCAGCTAGGGCATCTGCTGCTCTTTACTTCCTTTTTAGAGTTTGGCCCCTGGGAATTTTCTTTACTTTTTTTCCAACTCATTACGTATTGAAAGATTGTTTTTAGAATCTCATCCAGCCTTTTTCAGTGGTTCGTCATGGAGAAGTTTTTAAAGATACCTGATTTTTTAAGATTTAAGAAATATTGCCAGGAATGGAGGTACCTGTCTCATATTCGCACTCTGTAGACATTTCTAACCTTGACGCTGATTCTGTATAAGCAAGTTTTTCTGACCTTCAAAATTCAGCTTTTCAAGACTTGCTGATAACCAAGTTCAGTTTGCTTCATGCATAAAAACTTGAGGTTCTTCAGTGAGTCTTCTCATTTTTGACCTTCAAGGGACATGCTTTGAGTGAGAAAAAGAGGACTAATCATTCCTAGATGAACAAACAATGAGGAACGGCTGTAGGAGCGGAGCTGCCTGTTGAATGCCTGGCTAGCTGCTTCATGTGCAGTTCTTCAACACGTGGATTTCAACAGATGTTTAAAGGCAAGACAGTAACACACTCTTCCAAATTCAATAATGAAAGAATAGATCCCTAACTATGAGTATTCACATAAAATCATGAAATGCGGTGATAAAGTAGAACAAATAATCCACATGAAAAAGAGATTGATGGTGACATTTAATTGGCTTCTAAAATCGTCTCATTATTACAAAATCATGCAAGAAAACTGAAAGTTTAATATAAAAAGCCATTGATGGTTACCTAAATACAATTTTTGAATTTATGAACATGAACAACCAAAATGTTGACCTCAGAATAAAAGTTCAGGCCATTGAGTGGAATGATGCCTAGTTTTCAAAAGTTACTATGATATGTAGAAGTCTGTATAAGAGGAAATACACATATTAGTGAACACAGTCGGACACATATATGCGAACTAACACTATTTCATATCAAGTGTGAGTCCCTATACAAAAGTGTGGGATTTTCTCTTAAACAGTTTTTTTTTTTTTTTTAACCACCACAATAGGAAGTTTCCTTCATGATACTTGGCACTGTTATTTTTGTAAATTGTGGAAACCTTCCTAAAAGTCTTTTGAGAATTAGTTTTGTCCTAAAGGAATCTTTTTCTTTGGGCAGAAACTGTACTCTGAGCATGTAAAGCTCAGTGATAAGAGGACAGATGCTTCGGGGCTATTTCTCACTTTTCAATTTCCCTTATTGTGTTTCAATTTAAGTAGCATCCTTAATTTTTACCACCCTCATTATTTGGAGGTATTATTATATACTATGTTTTAACGTCTAGGATACTCTTCAGATAGTATTTCCAGTAAATTTACAGTCATCAGTTACATAATTTTAACTGGTTCAGAATTGCCTTTGTTTTGTACTGGAATCCACGGACTCTTCAACTCCTTACCAAAATAAAATTTCAACTGTCAACCATGTATTAAAAGAGCCCTTGTTAAATGACTGTATTCTTCCTATCATATTTTCTCTGATTCAAATACATATTCATGTAACATAAATTTTATTTTATGCAGGAATGACAATCAGTTGTGTCAGGCCAGATGGATTTGATTGATTTGCTTAACAAATGTTTTCCTTTAGAAGATCCAATTATTCTTATAGGCCTTCTCGGCAAACCAACGCTTGTTCAATCGCTTGATTCCTAGCTGTGCATTCATTTAATCATATTTCACTATAAATTCATGAAATGCAGACAGTGGTGTCGAAGCATTTTTTTTAAAATTATTAATAGATATATCCAATGTTGGGTGTGGGTTTAAATCGTCATCCCTGTTACAAAATATGTTTCATAACAAAAATATGATTTAATGCATAATTTATTTAAGGTTTAGCAAAGATGTGGGAGGTGTTCCTTTCCAAATGCAAACACTCTGAAAAACACTGCTAGATAAGTAAACACGATGCTTTAAGAGGGAGTGTGTGAGGCAATAAATGTCATCCCCAACTCAGATAAACAATAAAATTATATTTATGTGATGAGAGAGATGTTTTTGTGGCATCCGTGCACCTTTAAAACACAGCCACGATTATTGATGAATATGCCCTTTACAGTCGCTTTGGTTTGCTTGTGTTTTGTTTTCTTTGTAGTGATCTTTGACAGAAAAAATTGTTTTTCCATTAATCCCCCTTCTTTCCAATTCTTTCTTAAATCCCCATATGTTCTGATATTTCCAAAACAGTGAGTTGAGATATAAAACTTATGTGCAGAGATGACAAGGCTTTCCTCCTTCATTTTTAACTGACATTCCTTATTGATTGGATACTTCTTTTTACCCCAATTTTGGGAAACTTCTGCATTGTTCTGTTTGGTTTTGTTTTATTCTATGGGCAAAGTCCTCTCTCTGGCTCAAATTTAACAGATCCAAATTAAGCTTTAATTTTTTTTTCATTTAAAAGATGTTTTTTTAATTGATAAGAAATTTCAGGATTATCGTGAAATACGTTTTGGGTGCATATAATCTACAATTTAGACAATGAAGCAGTTTTCAGTTATCAACTCAAGTTCCACTTTGTCTGGTACAGGCGATGACATTTTTCCTAGAAGTTAATAGATTTTTGGATTGGTGTGTGCACATGTTTATACGTGAGTGTATATGTGTGTTCAATCATGTGTTCAATTGTAGTTGAACACCTATTAAGAAATAACCAAATGAATAGACCCCTAATATTCAAGTGGCATAAAATCTGAACTTTTCAAAGATCCTCAAATTTACTATATGTGTGTGTGTGTGTGTGTGTGTGTGTGTGTGTGTTACATGAGAATAGGCCAAAACAACTGAATTAGATGGATATGGTCAGCATTAACTTGACTCAGTCATTACTCAGGTGACATCCTGCACCAGCCTTGCCACTTGGTGAATTTGAGTTTAGTTCTTCAAAATAAAAAATGTCTAAGAAAATCTAAAAAAGATCACCAAGTGCTTGAGGTAGAAAGGAATGGGGATCTATCATTTAATGTTTACAGAGTTTCCATTTGGGATAATGAAACATTTCTAGATATTGGTAGTGGTGATGATGTTATAACATTGTGAATGTACTTCATGCCACCAAATTATACACTTAAAATGGTTTAAATGATAAATGTCATCTTGTATATATTTTAACACAATAAAACATTACATAAATAATTAGTCTAAATCTCATTAAAATTGAGGATCAACAACAGATAGGAAATACTAAAAATGTTAGATCCCTATATGCCAAGGATTATGCCTTATTAGCTAGTGATATTTATACATAAGCTTTAAAGAACAAGCTCTCTATTACTCTATTACACTTAAATAATAAATATACAAAAATAAAGCTCAAGAAATACACTACTTTTTTCATCCAGGTGTTATCTAGAGCTACTATAAACAATGCCTGTGCAATCATTCTTCAAGTACCTGTGCCCAGGACATTGATAAGAGTAGTCTTCAAAGTTACTAATGATGGTGATATTAATTATGATAAATTTTTGCTGATTCCTTCTGTCCTTACTGGTCACAATTGCTTAGTCTGATCCCTTGTCTCCTGGTATTTTACCTAACTGAGTGATTAGTGGTGATAGCAGAGGGTCACTCTCTGTTCTCTTTGATTCATCTGCAAACATATTTTCATGATTCTGGCTTTTTCTTGGATCTGGTTGTAACCTTCTCTTGCGCTTGACAGAGTTGGTTGAACATCCAGAAACTATTCTAAAATCAGGGCAATTTTTTATTGTCAAAATTCAGAGGTGCCGGGTATTCACAGAGGAGAAACCTCAAGTTCTGAAAAGTAAGTTTGCCCTCTGAGGTTCTGGGGAGAATTATACATCATTCTTTTTTACCCTGCTGGACAGGGCTCCCCTCTTTAGAAGAACTTGCCCAACTTGGTGGTCTGAAGGAGCTAAGGATAAGTTTAGCCAAGGCATTATTATCCTTTAAATTGGTAACAGAAAATTTCACAAATAGTATTTTATCTTGTTTTACATGCAAGGTAAATTCAAGTAAAATATAAAATTTAACATGTATATTTCAGGAAATTTTTTAGGCAGTAAAAGTAGATTTGCTATTTTTATGTCTCTCTAGTCTTATCAGCCTCTTATCTTCTCAATTAAATGCTTTTCATTCTCAACAAATGGTTGAATGTTACTTCCTGCTAATGCCTTCTTCAAACCTCCGAGGTCATCTTAATCTATTGAATCCACCAAGCGAAATTACTATTTGATTTTAAGTCTATCATTCCCTTTATCCTTTGGAGCCCTCTAGGGCCAGGACTATGTTCTCATTCAATTTCCCATCATCTTCCTAATGCTAAGGAAATGTCATTTTTCTGCCTTTCCCCCCCAGTTTTCTTGACTGAACAAATGAATGTAATAGTGAGTGAAAAATATTCAGTCTTATACATTTTATTTTTTCTTTTACTCCTGTTTTGCAGATATCCAGTAATGGCTTTAAAGTCAGATAGGGGTTTGATTTTAATTTCTATCTCTTAGAAGTTGTATGACCCTGGATAAATTACCCAATCCCTCTGAGCCTCAGTTTCTTCCTCTCTATAATAATGATAATCATACTTTTTTCAGAAGCTCATAGTGAAGAATAAAAGAAGGAAGCCAAGCGATTAATATTAATTAACAAACTTTTGAAAAGAATTAATAGCAATCAAAATAGATGTAAACAAAATCTGGAATTTTTCTTATAAGACAACATTCAGAAGAGAAATCAATGGCCACAAAGGTCACTGGAGCTAATTAGAAACAAAGGATAAAATGATGGACATATTTCCTTGGCAATCTTCAACCTTTAATAAATGAGTTGTGTTGTAGATGACTGCTTCTGAGACAATTGCCTTAGAGCTCAGAAATCCATGCTTTCATATAGACAACATGCCAGTCAATGGTTCAGTTTTTAGAACAGCCAACAAAGTGTAGGACCTTGGAATACGCCATAATAAATAGAAGTCTCATTTCAGTTTTCATACCTACCTTGTTTTATGAGGTAGTGTACTCTGTGTTCATAATTCAGACTTCCAGGAATGCATGAGATGCTCATACAATAGCAAGGTCACTGGCTGAAACACATGGGGAAAGAAGTTTGAGAAGAGAAGTTGGGCAATCGAACTTATTGGAATCAGGTGATAAAATAAAAACAAAATAAAATAATGGACCTTCATATTCATTTCCAAGAAGATAATCAAAATCAACCCAAAATCCCATAAATTAATTTTTAGGGAATCTATTCAATGAGGAACAACTAGATAAACCTTACTGTTAAACATGACGAAATGAAAATACTGTGTGCCATTTATAACCCTGAAATTGTGAAAACCGCGCAGAACGTCGTGAGTTTTAATTTCCTAACATGCAAAATGAGAATAATAGTACTTGACACAGTTGCCAAAAAGGATTATATGCTGTAATTTATTTTGTTTTATAAGAAATATCTTTCTTGTGTCATTTGTCTTTGACTTTTGACCTCCAGCATTAGCTCACATCTACACACCAAAAATATATACCTTTTATTGTCCTTAATACTGTTCCATTAGAAACATCTCCGTTATTCCATTTTTTTTCTTTTGACAAAATTCTCAAGCTTTCCATGTTTTTTCTTAAGCCAATTCTCTTTATTCTTTTCATTGTACCCACCCTTGGTTTTGTCAGAAATTAATTTTGCTTAGTGCTTCTAATCATTTTGTTACCCTGTCTCTGAACCAAATCTTCTCCTGTGGTCTGATTTTCACAACTTTTGCTCCAGTATCTTCACTGTTCTTTTCTTTTATAGTCTCCATCTACCACTGTGATTATTTTCCTGCTTCTATTGGTGGTCTCACTTTAAGATTTTACTTAGCTTTGGAACTCTTCCTTTGGATGTTCTTTTTTCTTTCCCTTTTTGACCCTTTATATTCTAGTCTTTATCTACTGTATGAATGCTTCCTTCTTTCCACCTCAACCCGGGGCCTTCAATCCATCTGTAATGGAATATTTATTCTCTGTTTCTTTTGTTTTTCTTCCTTATTGTCCTGCTTCTTTGTGGCTACCTCTTCTCTCTTGTACAGAACAACCTCTTCTTAAGTAAGTCCTCCGTGTCTTGTTTGCTTTGAACAGTTCTGTTCCATATTTGTTCCTCCATGTGTTGTTCTTCATAGAATTTTTTTTCTTGTGTGACTTTTCTTACACTTTTCTGAAATCTAACTATCAATTCATTTCCTACAGTTTTATTTTTAATTGCCATGCAACATTCTAAATTCATCATGATAAATACTATTTTTTAATGTCTCTTTGGACTGGCTCTGTTTTTCTGACTACCTTTTTACCAGGATCTGTTTCTGGAAAGTTTGCACTGATATATCAAATCACGAAGTACAAAATTGTTGAGATGGGAGGAATCTTAACTATCATTTAGTCAGACTCTTGGTATTACCAAGAAGGAAAATGACTGGATGACATCTTCCAAAACTCATCTTTTAAGTGTCACACTCCACTCCCTCAGAAACTTTAGGTAGAGCCTATTTTTTGTATTGATATTGTCAATTTCTACTTGTATAATTTTCAGTCATTTTTTTCTGTTAAAAATGGATTGATACAGTGCATATGCTTCTAAAAATTTTAATAAAATATGCATAACAAAATTCATCATTTTAGCAATTTTAAAGTGTACAATTCCATGGCATTTAGTACCTTTAGTTATGCAACCTAATGTTGTGCAACCATCACCATTATCTAGTTCCAGCAACTTTTTTATCATCCAGAAGGAAACTCCTTACCCATTAAGCAGTCACTACCTAGTCCTCCGTTCCCCTAGGCCCTGGCAACCACCTATCTGCTTTCTGTCTCTAAGGATTTACCTATTGTGGATATTTCATGTAAATGGAATCACAAAATAGGGCCTTTTTGTGTCTGGCTTTTTTCAGCATGTATTGTTTTATTATATAACCTGCTCTTCTCTCTCTCTCTCTCTCTCTCTCTCTCTCTCTCTCTCTCTCTCTCTCTCTCTCTCCATATATATATATATATATATATATATATATATACACACACACACACACACACACACACACCCATACCTATGAGTATATATGAACTTTTTTTCCTTAAATATTCTTCTTCATAGGCAGTTTTTTTTCCTATGTTAAAGTTTTGCACACTCTCTTTTTACAAGTGGTAGTATTGTATCTTTTTTCCACAACTGAAACACCTTTACTGATGTTAAGTTTAACTCATGCAGGACACAGATGAAACATGTCTTGGGTTGTTCTATATCACAGTTTTATGCCTCTCACAGGCCTATGTGGGAAGCTCTCGATGAACACTCAGTCTCACGTGACAGAGCTCCATCATTCATTTTGGCCTTTGTTTGCCAATACAGTCTCTAAAATAAATCCAAGAAGTAGACTGATTGAAGCTCTCCAAAACTCCCCCTTTGTCCCAGATTTGGTAACCCCAAATATGTCCATAACCAAAGGCCATTTCTTTCAACATCCATCATTATTTATTGTAGCTGGGAACACGTATGCTCTGAGTTGTCTACACAACCACTATTTCACGCTGGTTATTCTTTCTCTCCATCATTGACCTCTGCCCACTTTTGGCAGATCTCTGCCTGAAAGTCCTACTTTATTGTTCTCCTTAACGGGATGCTGGGCCCTTTGTGTGCCATTGAGCAAGGGATGAAAGGTGGCAGGGCACACTGTGCTTTATTCCTCTGTCTTGTCTCTGTCTCTTTAGTCTTTATTATCACATCTCTATTATCTCCACCATCACAACTTTTGATATCTTTCTGTCAGTGTGAAGTACAGAAGAGAGTTGGTTATTTAGTTGGTAATTCTTGAATGAGACATGCATGTGCACACACACACACACAGACACACACACCTGCCAAATACAAATGTTAATATTCACTGATAATGTAATTTTGCTTTATATTAAGGAAGCAGAGTTTTCTCTAAATGCAATGTAATTTACACAAATCACCATCTTCAAAGACAACAGGGTTCAATATTCATTATCGTGCAGATTGATATCTACAACACACTCATTAACAAATAAGATTTACCTTCTGCCACTAGGTCTGTGCCTAAGAGCCTAACTACATGAAAAACAGTGATCTATTCATTGATGACAATACAAACACCTGGTACGTTTTCAAATTACTGCTTTTCTGTCCCTTAACACAAAATTACATTTCTAGGCAACACCTCACCACTTTTTGTGAGTGAAATATGGTTATAGGAGCATCTCCTCTACAAAGAAAGGGGGCTGTTGGGAGGGATGTTAAAATATAGGGATTGTTTTTCCAGTTTCATGTTCTCTGGATTCATCCTATTTTAATTAACAATTGGAGTCATCACAATATTATTTCTGGCTGGGTAATTTTTATATTCTTGAGAGGCAGATTTTTACAATAAACCTTACCTTAAAAGAATTTAACAGGTATCTCTTAGTAAAAACTGCTTTAATGTTCTTACCTTCTTTCTTCTTTTTTTCCACCTTCATTTTGATAGAGAAGTCAGCACTAATTAATGTATTTTCTTTTTCCTGCTTTTCTTCTCTACATTTCTGTCTTTCCTTCTTCTATTTACCCCAGAGAATTTTTAAGCTTTTTGTCTGCTTCATTTCTTTTTCAGCTAACCACAGCTTACAACTACTACCCACCCTATCTTATCCCGTATGGTTGACAGAGATGGAAACCATTTTGATACTGCAAATGTATAGCCCTATGTTTCTTCATTTTCTCCAGGCCTCCTGTTATTTTCCACCTCCCCCTCTGGTCAGTGTCCTTGAACTGCTGCAATACCTGCCCTTCTCTCCTCTTTCTCTTTGGTGGAGGCAATTTTAGCTTCCTCTCAGCATGCAATACTCACTCGTCAGACCCTTGTGATAATTCTCCAAGCAAGCTGGAGATATAAAATGATCATCTTTCATCCTAACAGATTACTTTATTGAAAAGATCGGGGTCAAGAACCCTGGTTCCCTACATCCAAATATGATTATTTTTTCCTTTTTAGTGCTGCCAAAATAGTGATGTTAGTCATGTCAAAATTAAAACTAGTCAACTTCAAACTATTTGACTGGAGAAACCCATATTAAATGGAAATGATAAGTGCTTGTTGCTCTAGGCCACAAGTCAAAAATAATTTTCTCCAAAACAGAATCATCGAATATTTGAGGATTAGTATGTGAAAGCACATCCTGCAGTCTCCACTTCTGCCCCAGTCCTAGATTGGGATGACATTATCAATTAATCAAGTGACAAGTATTTATTCAGCACATACTCTGCATTAAATAAAATTAAAGCCAAAAGAGCCACATTTTTCAAATGATGTAAAGGGCAAAAATATATCTGTGTCCAACCAGGCATATTTGTTTTCAACAGATAGATAGGCACCCTCTTTAGTTCATCTGCATTTCATCGACTTCCTTTCCAAATGCATGTTCTGCAGATACAGCCTCCTTTGGAATTTTTCCTCCTTTGAAAATGGTTATAGAAAATCATTCCACCACTTTGTTCTTTTCAAGGTGACTCATCTAGATTTTAGATAAAAACACCTGTGTACAGGAAGTTATTTTTTAAAAACCATTTTGCACAGTATTGTATTTTCTTTCTAGAAATGTCTAATTAATATGGTATCCCAAAGTTGCCCTATGATCTGAACCTATTTTTAGGTAGCCTGTGAGGGACAAGATGTTTGGGTCTTCTTGGCATCAAGACGACAGATGAGAATTATGTGTGCTCAGTGTTATTATAGGATGAGAGAGTTTATTATTCTATCTAACGTCTAGAAATAAATACTTCTACCTTTGGACTCCTTGAAGAGGTAAAGTTATCTTTGCACTTTTTTAGGCTATGGTAACCCACGTTGGTCAAGTAGATGGACTGAATTTAGTAGATGGACTACATCTAAGAAGTCAACCAGTTAGCCAACAGTGACAGAGCCCTTTTTGTGACCCAGGCACTGTTCTAAATGTTTTAGAGGTATTAACCCATTTAATTCTCACAATAACCCTTGAATCTAGGTATAGGTATTATCCCATTTTACAAATGAGGAAATGGAAGCATAAAAAATGTAAGAAAATTGCCTAAGATCACACAGCTACTGAGGTTTCAACCCAGACAGTATGACTCTCTGCCTCCAAAAAGTCTGTGAGTTACACATTTGGTTTCTGTTTGTTTGTGTGTTTGTTTGTTTTGTTTTGTTTTTTATCTTGCTCCTGTTATCTAGCCTCCTGCAGGAAAAGACTGCAAATGCAGTAGTTACCTTTAATATGCACTTTCTCTTTTCATGGTTTCAATTACTCCCAGTCAACCTTTGTTTGAAACTATTAAATGGAAAATTCCAGAAATAAACAACTTATAAGTTTTAAAATGTGAGCCATTCAGAGTAGCTTGATGAAATATTGCACCATTTCTGCTGCATCAAGCCTGAGATATGAATCATCCCTTTGCCGAGTGTCTTCACACTGTATACACTAACCACCCATTAGTCACTTAGTAGTTGTCTAAATTGTCAGATCTACTGCTTCCGTATTGCAGTGCTTGTGTTTAAGTAACACTCATTTTACTTAATAATGGCCTTAAAGCCATTCATATAACTTTTATTACAGTATATCGTCATAATTGTTCTATATTATTGTTAGTTATTGTTGTTAATCTCTTACTATATCTAATTTATAAATTAAACTTTATCATAGGTATGCATGTATGTATATATAGGAAAAAACATAGTATAGGTATGGTTCAGCACTCCTCATGGTTTCAGGCATTCACTGGGGATCTTGGAACATACTCCCCACAGATAAGGGGAAACTACTCTAATCTCCCACACCCTCAGGTATGTTTCTCTGAAGACTTCAGATCCTATCTGAGAAGGAGTGAAAAGGTAGGACAAGTAAATCTCTAATGTTTTCACTTCCAGCATCATTCCCACCCTGCTGGTACAGTTGGTCCCCCATATGCACAGGTTCTGCATCCACGGATCAAAAATATTTTCTAAAATATTGTTTTTGCTGACATATACTATGTAGTTAGGCCTATAATGATTGTGTCTCTACTGAACATATGCAGACTTTTTTTGTCATTATTCCTTAAACAATATAGTATAACAACTATTTACATACCGTGTTTCCTCGAAAATAAGACCTAGCCAGACCATCAGCTTCAATGCATTTTTTGGAGCAAAAATTAGTATAAGATCCGGTCTTATTTTACTATAAGACCGGGTCTTATCTAACATAATATAAGACCGGGTCTTATCTAACATAATGTAATATAAGATCGGGTCTTATATTAATTTTTGCTTCAAAAGACGTATTAGAGCTGATGGTCCGGCTAGGTTTTATTTTTGGGGAAACAGGGTAGCATTTACATTATATTAGGCATTATAAGTATAACTTATACTTTAAATCATCTCTAGGTTACTTATAACGGGAAGGCTTTTATAAGTTATATACAAATACTACACCATTTTGGGGGTCCTAGAACTAATCCCCCGTTGGGTACCTAGGAACAACTATGTCTCCTTAAGTTATAGAAGGTAGATATTATATTCTTAAGGGCTCTTATGCCCCTAATCTTATTAAAGAATGATTTTAACATGGCGCATAGTCATAGATGAAATATACACTAACAACTGTAAATCAGCCCTTAGTTACCAACTTGAACAAGTTCTTCTAAGATGGTTTTGACTCACTGATCTGTATCATTCTCTTGTATCTCAGCCATAGCACATCACACACACACACACAGATGTCTGAGTAGGCGGCAGTATGTTTTGCAAGTGCAGTTCACCTCTGTACTCCCCCAAATACACCCTGATTGGTGGTATTAGAGTAATTCTATGGCTTAGGATTTATTCTTTTACACAAAAGTGCATGGAATGGAAGAAGCAAGGCAGAATGGAGTAATTGGAGAGTAGGGGTAAGAGGGAGTGGAGAATGTTCCAAAAATGGACAGGACACCAAGGCCCATGAGGCTCTCTTGTAGTCTGCGTCTCCTAGAGGGAGCATCTCTAAACGTTTAGAAATACTTGGTACCCTTCACAAATTGGAACACCAATTTTTCCCCACCTCATTTGATCTTCTTCAGGGGCCTTTGATTCACAGCCTCTGTGACACTGAAACCATCACTGTACTAATGTGGATTATTTGACATCATGAAGAACAAACAACCAATTTATCGTTGGAATGCTTTATCTTTCCAACTGACTGGTTTGTTTTGGCATCTTGATGGTGTCACTAGGTGCTATTTAAACACATTACTTAAATCTAAATTTTAAAAGGAAATCTTGAAATTTAAAATGAGAGGCTATAAATAATCTCTTTGCTCTAAATTAGCTGGCCAAACAATAAAACAAACCTGCAATAAAATCCTGAACATGGCATAACTAATCTCTAAATTTAGATCACCACAGCTTTAACGTCTATCCAGGTGTTTAGAAAATTAATAAGGAAAGATGGTCGACACAAAATTTAATTTTACATGAAAAATTAAGATTTCCACTTCCCTCCTTTTACATTCAACTAAGAATATACTTCAGTTGAATCTTTAAAAGTTGGAATAGATTTCCAAAAGAAAAAATAAAACATTTATTATTTATTAAGTTATGTTGCTGACATAACAGAGAAACACACAATGGCTTGTGAAATGCATAAACCATCACAATTATTTTAAGTGATGACAGAATTTTTTAAATTAAATTTATTAGGGTGACATTGGTTAATGAAATTATATAGGTTTCAAGTGTACGATTCTGTAACACATTATCTATATATTGCATTGTGTGTTGACCACCTAGAGTCAGAGAAATTTTAACATGCTTTCATTTTGTCAACATATACAAGACATTGTCTACCATTAGCCTAGAGAATAGTTCATAAATAGAGGAGGTGATGAATATCTTTTTTTTTTAATTTATTGGGGTGACAATTGTTAGTAAAATTACATAGATTTCAGGTGTGCAATTCTGTATCACATCATCTATAAATTACATTGTGTGTTCACCACCCATTGTCAGTTCTCCTTCCATCACCATATATTTGATCCCCCTTACCCTCATCTCCCACCCCCCAACTCCCTTAGTCTCTGGTAACCACTAAATTATGTTCCCCAGATTAATTTTCAAACTTCACAAAGGGCTTGAAAGTTTGGTTTGATTGGAATGCAGCTAACTTCATATGTTCTAAGCTCTTTCAAGTTGAAATTCTACCGTTTTAAAAAACAATAAAGATAAACAGCAAAAGTTTTAGGCAATTGTCCACATGTTTATTGTTTGTTTGTTTTTTAAATTAGCAATTTCTACTACAATACTTAAGCCATGCTATTGTTTTTTACTTCAGGGTGGAACTCTCATTAGCTTCACCTAGCTGGAACCTAATATTAACAGCAGCTGGAGTTGGCGATTGTTTATTGAGACCCTCTTATATAGGAGGCTAGTCACCAAACATAAATTATGTCTAGTCTCCACAACAGCCCATTCTGGTCCATATTATTATCTCCGTTTTACAAATGAAACAGTTTCAGAGAAGTAAAGATGAAAAGGTTGTTGAGGATTTGAGCCCTATTACTTTCTCAATAAAATGTAGGCCATTACTGTAAGTTCCCAAAAAAACATGGCTATAAATAATAGCTTAAAATATTAACAAGGCTGAGAATCAAGTTTCAATTAGGTACAGTTAGGTATATGACATATTTCATCTTGAATAAGTAATAGCATTTTTTTAACCTCCGAGCATCTGAAAAGTCTTTCAGTCCAAACTAACTTTTCATAAGAATGATCAGGTAAAAGGATAAAGAAATTCACAAAATTCTCTAACGATGATTGGCAAAAAGGAATATTCTCTCTCTAACCTAGATTCTCTTGCTTCTCACACTATGTCCCCAGTGCTAACCCCTATGGCTTTCTACATTCTAGCCAATCCATAAATGAAAGACTGTGCTGAAAGACTGAAGGCACAAATGAATAAGCACATAAATGAATCAACACATAAATCAGCAACACTACCTACATGTGTGCCTACTATTTTTAAAGGTCTCTTATATGGTGACAGGAATTCACATGTCCTTTGAAATTTGAATCTAGATGGTAAAAACCTGAAATAGCAAGCTAGGCTATTATACAGATGCTGTTTCTGTCATCCCAAGAAGCACTATAAAGCGGTTTTAAATTAAACATGATCTCTTCCTTGTTCTTTAGACAGAAAATGACTGGAAGATGAAAGTACCTAAGCACACGTAATGGTGTTTGATAAACCTTTGTTGGGTTAAATGGAATATTTCACAGCAATGGCTATAAGTACTTGTGATAAAACTCCCGAATACCATGTGACAGTGGTGCTTATTATTTTTATCTTATCATTAATTAAGGTTTCTTGAAGAAAAATCCACAATGGAGAATTCATAATACCTCATATCTGAAATTTAATGGCATTATGTGCATTGTCTTTTTCATATTAAATATACCTATTGTGCAAATTTTGCATGATTATTTTGTTTTAGATTCTCTCCTTTCTGCTTTGATATTATTTTTACAATTTAATAGTTGCCTATTTTGGGGTGAGATTTATCCCCAGCCCTCTAGATTTACTTATTAGCATTAACATATAAGTAAACTCATGAACCACAGAGACAAGTGCTTTTATCAAAAAGGTTTTAGTGGTTCTGATTACATTATATATATTTTTATACAATATTCTCACATATTCCAGCTACTGAACAAAAGTTACAGATAAACATGTTTATTTATTTGTGATTTCCAAATAAAATACAAGGTTTCAATAGCTTAGCCTCCAATGGGATATTTTTGTAAACATCAGATGAGGAGGACACAGGTGATGTAAATATCTTCCATATTTTCAAATGTCAGCTGTTCCCAAGAGAGGACCCTTAAATAAACATCATCTATAGTCTTAGCAGATATTATCAATGCATACCACTTTAATTGCAGTTTTCCAATATCTGTGCTGTTAATAACACTTTTGGGGAGATTTGAAGTACTTTGATTTAAATCAATGGTCATTTAAAAACTAGCTTTGCTAATGGTATGTATTTGTCTTGGGATCATCTCCCTGAAACAGATGGTATCTTGGGAATTGCTGTGACACTTCATTGTTTCTGGTGGCTGATGACTCATTGTAGGAAAATCCCAGTGTACACAATACATGAAAATAAGATTGTTTGCTGTTCTTTACTACAGCTAATTTTCAAACAGAATTTTAACAGATGTGACAATTTTACCACGATGTTGTCAAAATAAGAGCAGCCCACTGACAAATCAAATCTGGCTCATGTTCAGCCCTTTGGTATCATTCTGGTTTGTTTCCACTATCAGGAGACTTTGTATCAGTGTCATTGCTGATAACTCGATCATTTCAGAGGCACACTGTCAATTTTTTCATCCTTCCTGATGTCTCACTTTACAGTTGCAATGCATCACTTCCTGGTTTTTCTTCTCTACCTCTGTAACCCACATATTACCAAAGGAACAATGTTTGTAACTGATCTTTAGACTTGTTTGGAAATAAAATGAGATCATCCACTGGAGACTTTTTGAGGTCATGGAGAAAGATGACCCATTATGAAGGAACAGAGAACTAACAAATTTCAAGTTTAGCCATGAATCTGTTAGACTGATAACCTTGCATAATTAAAGAGTTAACTCCTGAAATAATTTGGAGTCACTGTATCCTTGACCAATATGGCAGGACTAGCCCTGAGAGAATGAGATCAGCACACAGTGGTATCATGCATTATTGTGTGTGTCAAAAAAAGGCCATAAAAGTAGCCCATTATCATCAGTGACAACTAGACAAGCAATAATGTTAAAATATTGGTTTCTCATTACCGTGAGCTGACTCGACAGAATATTCACAACCACTCAGGGTAACCTAGCACAAAAGCCTTTTATGATGTGTCATCCCCTCCAAAGGCTAATCAGAAACAGAGCTGAAAGAGAGGAGGTGATAACATTTGTTCAATCCTATTTTAAGATTAATGAGACTGAGGTGTAATTTTATTTTTAAGAAGAAGCTAGTGCTGTATATGGTCAAAAGTCTTAAATGGTTTTTTTCTGAATAGCTTTTTTTTTTTTTTTCTGATCATCCTTCAACCTTCTAGAAATTCCCACAGGGCAGAGTTTTGACTGAAAGTAATACAATGAAAATTCTATTGTTTCTCCTACTTCTGATGTGACTGGTGTTATACTCATGTAGCGTTATTAAGCTATAAGAAAGAGAAAATAGCCTAAAAGTTTTCTGTGTCCATTCAGGCTCAGGTAATTCTCCTTCTGTTCCACAGGTTTCTTCATGGGAATAAAATGTGTTACAGCATGCAATACATTTCAGAAAATATCTCACACTCAAAGCCCTTATCAAGAGAAGAAAGTTTGCTATCAGAGAGAGGGGGAGAAAAAGAGAGGGAGAGAGATAGAGAGAGAGAAAGAGAGAGAGAGAGAGAGAGAGAGAGAGAGAGACAGAGAGACAGAGAGAGAGAGAGAGACAGAGAGAGAGAAACCACTTAAGAAGATTGCTTATTTAATGTTTAATAATTGTTTCCTTAATTATTAAGTATTTGGGAAATATTTAAGTATTAAATATAAAATTATTACATATTTGGAAAACACTATAGGTTTCATGCTTTTTGAGCAAAGGAAGTTTGGTAGATTAGGAATGATCACAAATATTTTACAGCTCCTCTCGAGAGGAGGGGTGTCTTCCCCTACTCCATCTGTGTAGGCTGGCCCTATATCTTGTGTCTGACTAGTACAATGTGGTAGAAATGGTGTTGTGGGCCCTCGGAGTTGCGGCCTCGAGGAGCCATGGAACTTCCTTTCTTACCCTCTTAGAATGTTGTCACCAGGAAGTAAACTGAGCTAGTCTGCTGGAGACGGAAGCAGGGTGTCCTATCTGCCGGTGTGCTATCTACTAGATGTGTGTGTGTAAGCCTATTCCGACCTTCCAGCCTCAGTCAAGCTACCGGATGACCGCTGCCTCATAGTAGACCTCAGATGAGGCTAGCAACAGAACTGCCCAGCTGAACCCAGTCCAAATCCCTGACTCCCAGAATCAAGAACAGAAAAACGGATTGTTGATTGAAGCCATTAGGTTTGGTGGTAACATGCTGTGGAGGAAACGATGACTGATACTGGAAAAGCAGGATGAAAGGTCAGTTCTGGCCTGGCAGCCCTCTGTCCTCAGCCCAGCACACCCATTGGCACCATCTCTCATGCTGTGACCACAGACCGGTTCTAAAAGGAAAAGCACCGTAGTTCTCTGATATGAACTCTGTGCCTTTACCTCACCCAGGAAAAATAATTCCACTCAGGTCATTGACTGAGTTAAATTACAAGCCAATGTATTAAATCAATTTAGTTTTTAGACAAGTAATAAATGGTTTTAGGTGTAGTCTAAATGCCATTACTCTCTTTACCAATCAGAATTCATTATAAGCTCCCAAAACACAAATATAAGATCTTATTAGTCTCCGAAGTTGCTCTAACACCACACGTGGTAACCTGTCAGTAACTGCTGGCAAACTGACTGAGTTGATCTTCTGTACATAGAATCTAATATGTATTCTCCTGGGCATTGACTCAGTAAAATTAAATGTCATTTTCTAAATTTTTTCTAGAAATTCTTATGAACATATGAATAAAACTAAAGCATTAGGGGTGCTCACTTTATGGTAAAGCTCATACCTGAACTTTTTGGTTTTAGTTTGTTTGGAACTCATATCTTTCAAAAGAACTTAGGTATAAGGCGTATCTTTATTTCGACTGCACCTAGTAAAATGATCACTACAAGAGGAAATGAAAGAATGCCCAATTGGTGTGAGACAGACAATGGAGTGCAGAGTGAAAAACAAAAAGTACTGAGAAAAGTGAGAGCTTAATACATTTAAATTTTTATTTTAAAGAAAAAAATATGAAAAATATGAAAAAAAGTTCTTTTAAAGTCCTTAAACTTCTATAGTTTTACCGAAGGCAATTCTATAATCATTTAATTATGGAACTAAGTAACTTGCTAACAAAATTAGTTTAAAAAATAGTTTTTAACATTCACAAGGCTATTCCTTGCATTATGCCAGCTTTTTCTCTAACTTAATGTGTTCCATTAATATAAAACAATCTTCAGAGAGTACTGTCTTACTTGTAGCAAAATCTTTTCTGAAGAAACACATGATTAGTTACAAACCACCTAAAATCAAAGACTTAGAAGAAGGTCATATTTAATCCAATTAAAATAACCAGATACTTTCATCTTCTTTTTTAAACAAAATTTTAAATTAGAAACCTTTATAGGTTTTCTGAGACTAGTTGTAGAATACTACATACAGTGATCTCATCATATCCTATTCTAATGATAGAGATTATGGAAATTTTCATAGCTCTCTTTTTATTCCCATTACATGTAAAATATATAGATATAGATATGCAAATATATTTATATTATATTTTTATGGAGATGAAAAAATAGATTTTAGTGTATGCTATACTGCAATGAATTAGTATATAACTATTTGGAATGATCTAGCAACTAAAGATTTGAGAAACTTTTGACTTTTGACATTGGTATTTGATGTAATTTCCCTTCATTACTCAAAATTTCTGGATTCTACAAGGACCTGGAAATCTCCTAAAAGAAAATGGCTTCTTACTAGACAAGGCTTATACCCTTGAGCTGTCTTCATACTAGATAGTCAAGGATTCTCAGAAACATTAAAAATAATCTGTTACCAATCAAAGAGATAAGAAAAATGTGCTACATGTTTTTGTTATCTGCCCAGCCATATTCTGCTTCTCTCCAGTTTTATGGTAGCCAGGTGGTTTGCGTGGTGTTAATACCAAATATAGTTTGGTACTGATTGGATTGATTCAATCAGCGAAGCCCATCTTCCTGGTTCATGTATGGACACATGACTCAGTTCAGACAGGGACAAATGAAGAAAGAACTAATAGGGACTTTAGAAGGAGATTCTCCTTTACTCTGCTATGAAAACTACTGGAAAAAAAACCCTTATTCCCCCAAGATGTAGAAAAGGAAACCTAGGGTCTGAATGGCACATGACAGCATGTAGTAACCCTAGGAGAAAGTGCAGCCCAGGGATGCCTAAGGGGGATGCAGAGGGATAAAATGCATCCAGATCCTGGGGGATATTACTGAGCGGCAAACCCAGTCAACCGCAAAGCTGTTCTTACCTCTGCACTCACTGCCTGTTACTCTTTTCCTTTAGTCATTTTATTAAAGCTGTTCCTACACCTTCCTATTATTCTTTTCACCATTTCGCAATTGAAGGCCTTCTAGCTGATACAATGAACACATTAATACTTTTAAGCAATAAACAGAGGACATTCACATACAGGATTTCATCTGATCCTCACCAGCTATGATTATTATCCACATTCTGCAGGAGAATAAAGTGAGACGGAGAAGTTAATGAATTTGCCTAAGGTTCCTATGATGAAATGAGCTGTACTTTGCAACATAATTTGAAAAAATAATAATAAATGTAAATCTTGAGGGCCCCCTTTTCTATTTTTTATTTAAATTTGTAAAAGATTTATTGAGAAATAATATGACGCTGTATAAGTTTAAGGTGTACAAAGTGTTGATTTGATACAGTTATATATTGCAATATAATTAATGTCATATCGTTAAATAACATCTCCATCCTGTCCCATTATCATCATTTCCTTTTTTGTGATGAGAACAATTAAGATCTACTTTTTTTGCAGCTTTGAAGTATGCCATACATGTATGGGATATTAATCAATCACGAGAAAGAAATGCTGCCATTTTTGACAACATGGATGGACCTTATAGGCATTATACTAAGTGAGATAAGTCAGACAGAGGAAGGCAAAAACTGTATGATGTCACTTACATGTGAAATTGAAGGAGGCTCTTTATGGTCCTTCTCTTCTTGTTCATTCCTCCAGAGAGTGTGTGCCTAAACTAAGCCTCCAAGAATGGCACCAGTCTAGTCATTGTTCTAAGAGGCTAGCTTGTGATATATACTTACCTCCGGCCAGAGTATCATTGCAGAAAAGTCATAGTAACATAAATTAGCTCTGCTTAAGGAATGAGTATTTACACACAAAGCAAAACCTGAGAAACAAAAATTAAACATTAACATGTCATCTATTAGAAAGGTTAAAAAGAAGGCAGTATACAGGGAACAGTAAAGTAATCAAGAGTTCATCAAATGAAAGAAGTACTTATTCTGTTATTTCTCAGATGGTCAACCTCATCTATAATGTAGTTATGCTTATTACTGTTTATGTTTTCTGAAAGCTCACACCTTCCTCTTAGCAAGATATGCTTCTCAGCTCTGCTAAGACACCCTCCCATGTTTACTGTTGCTGCTGCTGGAAATCTTAGATTAAATGAGTAATGAGACACCCAGTGATGCGATACTGTGTTATATCATGGAACCAATGGTCACTCATGCTTCACACCTCATTAACTAGACACTAACTCTAAAAACTAATTTAAAAAACTACTTAAAAGTAGTTTTTGCCTTGCTCTGGGCCCTAACAACCTGATCTTAGCATGAAACTCCCATCAACATAAAGTCTCAGAGGAACTGGCCTAATATTTGCAATGTTAAGTTTACCAGTTTGAGCCTCAAAGGAAAGATATGCAACAGCTTAAGTTTCCATAGCAAAGCTAGTGTCCTCATTATATATTCAACATGCTTTAAAAAGTATAAAATTCAAAGTGGCAAAATTATCTTTTCTACAATGACTTTATTTTGATAGTTACCTGTTAATCTTATCCAGAATAAGAGTCATGCAATTTCAAAAAACAAAAACAAAAAGATGTTATTCAAAAGCAAATTAAATTTCTCCTAATACAACTACTTCTAAAATATGTTTGCTATAGCAATAATAAAGTATTCTACACTGAGGACCAGTTTCATGAGAACATTCAACTTTAATAAATCAACAGTTTATGCCTGATTTATTTCAAAACAAATTATTTCACCTCCTAAAAGCCCAGGCACTAACTCTGTACTTTACATGACTCAGATATGGCTGAACATATTTATAGAAAATTTCTAAAAGAATTCACTTTTCAATAAATAATTTGAGAAAATAACTAGAGAAAAAGAGACCTGAAAGAAACTAAAACAGGGATGTTAACTCTGGAAGTTTCTTTAACTGATCTATTTTATTTTCTATGGAAAACCACAGTCTAAACTCAGGCAAATTACAAAAAAAAAAAAAAAAAAAAAGAGAGAAAGAAAGAAATATAACTTGTTTATTATAGGGGGATTACCAGTAAACTCTTGTTATATATGATTGAATGCCCATTAAAGAGTTTATAGATCATATTTAAAATGTTTTTGGAACAAAAGCGTTTTAATACTAAAAGGTTACAAGGTTACACGAATGATAAAAATCAATGGAAAACACATCTATTGACCAAAAATCAATGTGACTCTATTGTATTGTTTTTTCCTTTAGAAAAGTGTAGTTTAAGACAGACGATTGTTGCAATCCCGAAATATAGAAGACATGCAGTTAGCATGGCTTTTGTCTTTTCCTAGGGAATCTTATATTATGGTCTTATGAGACTTCAGTGACAGGCTTGCCAAAAGGAGAAGGTGTAAGCAAGAAGGGCCAGAATGAAAAGAGCCTAAACTGTGGGACTGCTCCCTAGCCCCACCACAAAGAAGGATCACCAGCCCCAAAGACTGTGCCTCAACGTCCTTCATCTTTGACTTTGATAGCCAAGATGCCATGATATAGTGAGCCTCATAGGACAGCAGGAATATTCAGCATCAAGGCAGTGATTGCATTGTGATGGGAAGCTTAGTATGATTGAGTGGCTCTGACGTGGAGGACAGACCCATCTTGTAGGCAGAGAAGGCTGACAAAATTAGGGTGTTTGGGCGCCAGCCTGGTCTGCAGAACTGTTGTCCTCGCCTACAAATAAAGCCACAAAAGCCAGGTCCAATCATATGGATTAGGCAGATGAAACCTGGCAGCAAAATGGTAAACCCTCCCCAAGCACACATCATGCTGAATTGGCAAGATTTATTGCCATCCACTATCTACTGACTGAGCTGGTTTCTAGCACTGGTTTATTAGCTCAGGGCAGAGCTGGCAGATCGAAGGTCTTCGGTGACTGCCACTGAGCAATCCTAAGAAAAAGAATAGGGATCAATAGCCCCTACATATATGGATCTTTCATTTGGGATTATTTAGATAATTCAGGGAGGCTGACAGAGTCCCTAGAGCTCTTTATAAATAGAACGGATACTCATTAGTCAGAAATCAGAGAGAGGAAATCAATCATATCTGGAGATGTTTTGCATCCTGATGTTGTACTTCCAAGGTTTCCATGTGTGCCATTTTCCATCATTTTATTTTGTAGTGTGCAAACCTTCATGAGGTAATGTCTCTAAGAACGCGAATCCCAGAATAGGCATTTACTATTAGTTCTCTTATTTTGAAGCTATTTAAGACCAATATTAAAAAATATATATAAAATAGATTTTTAAAAGTTTGTGTCCTACAGCAAATTTTTTCTTACAAATTAGAGAACGCTACTGATATTAAGAGCCAAAAAGGATAATAGGCCCCTCGACCAAATGAGATGCAAATTCTGGTTTCTTGGCTAGGATCATTCATGAGCTAAGTGATTCTTCCACAGAAGCTTTGCAAATTTCTATCTCAGCAGAATAACAAATTTCTGTAGGTCTTGGAACATGGTGTCTCTCTCTCTCTCTCTCTCTCTCTCTCCCTCTCCCATGGTCACATCTCATCATTGTTAAATCCACAAATGTCAAGATTCTATGAAACTAATTCCATTACAATACTTGGTCTGCAATTGGAACAAACTACTTTCAAGGGACAACAGGGTGAGAAAGTTAGTTCAAATAATCAGATGCCTCTTGATGGAGTTAACTGAACCAAAGAAACTAGTGTGATCTTCCACTTACAATTTTCCATGAAATCGAAAAGATCTTTTTGTTTTGTTCTGTGGTAAAACAGCAAAATATACACATTGCAGAATAATTTTTTTTAAAATAATACACCATCTTGGATCTCTCCACATTTTTCTTCTTTAGTCTGTACAGAGCTCCTGTGATGTAGGTACTGCTTATGTCCTCTTTTATAGATGAAGAAACTGAAACCTAGAGAAGCTAAATAACTTATTCAGGGTCTTAAGGCCAGCAAGTGGCGAAGTTGGGTTAGCCTAGGTCTCTCTGACTTGGAAACCTATGTTCTTATCCACTCTGTTTTTGGTTCTCAAAGTGTAATTGCCTGGACCAGCATCGTCAGCATCATCTGGGAGTTGGTTAGAAATGTAAATTCTCAAGCCCCATCCTGAACCTGTTGAATCAGTAATTCTGGGGATGGGGCCCAGCCATCTGTGTCTTAACAAGCCTTCCAGGTGGTTCTGATGCATGCAAAACTTTGGGACTACTGCTCTCTAATAGACTGACTATTAGAAACTGCCTAATAGGTAGCTGATATTATAAAATTCTTAAAAGTCTGTGTTTTTGTTTTTTGTTTTAATCATGTTAGACTCTTGCCAAAGTATTAAGCTAGTGTTTTATTGCTTAAGCATTCAGAATTTTACTTTGGGGATTCCTTGAGTGCTTTATGCATTAGTTCATAATAACTGAAGCTTAATACCAAGACACCTGAGGCTTTCAGTGAAAATAAAGGCTGGGGATGTGAATGAGTGCAATTGGCACTCCCATACTATCCTTATATTATTCATGAATGATGAGCTGGATTCAGATTCCACTGACAAATGACTACAAAAAAATACTGTTATACAAATTCAGCTTGCTGATTATGAATAAGAAAATTTAAATTAATTTAAAAAGAGGTCCAGTATGTATATTTTTAAAAATTAAATGCGTTCTTTATTAGAAACTACAGCAACCCCACAATCTTTGCTCGATTGCCACAGTACAGTTTTTGCTTCCCAAGGCCTTCCATCCTGATCCTCGTTTGTATGTTTGTTTGTTTTTGTTATTGTTGTTGTTTGTTTTTTCTTTACTCTGCACGTGGCTACTGAAGGAGCTCCCCATACATTTAGAATGCCATTTACATATTTATGAAGTCCAAGACATTTTGGTGGTAAATGTATCAGATTTTTAAGAACCTAGGTATAATTAGGTATAATCTAATATAGATATGGCCAGCCTTGGTGTCCCTGGGTAGCTGAAATTCAATTTTTTTTAATTAGTATTTGAAAGGAAAGACCTCCTCTAGCCATCCTAATCGTATTTTCACTGTATTTTTATTCCTTTCCAGATCTGACTGTCTTAAAATTTAATTACTGTTAGCAAGACCTTTATGGGAAGAATAGAAATATTCTCATAATAGTGTTAGCATATTAAATGTAATTTTCAGGTGGCCCTCCTAGGATTCCAGCACTCTTCAATAGTGCCAATTTAGCTGCCTTTTTTCCGCCCTTACAGTCTATATGCATTAAACTCACAAATGTATTCTTTCCCTGACTACTCTGATGCTATTAGAACTTCGTTGTCCAAGTGTATTAGAGTGTTCATTCACTTGTGATAAGACTGTCCTGTCTGATATGCATTTTAATGCTGTTCATATGAATATTATTAAACATGCTAATTATAGCCCTCAATGCCTTAAGGTACACTTTTTGATGGTTTATGGGTTTTGTTGATTTTTTTTAAAGCAATGTTAATTGTTAATAATTCAAAATAGGAAGGTTTTAAAAAGAAAATCAAAGATTGCTATATAACAACATAAAAGAAAAAATAATACATTTTTGCGTAAAAACCAAGGACAGTTGACTCAAGAATGAAAACAAGTGCTTTATCAGCAGCTTTAAAAATGTAATTGTGACGAAGTATTAAAAAAAGAATGTAAAGGGATATTAGACCTGGAAGTCTGAAAAAAATGTGAGGGAAAGCTTCTTAGGTCGGAGTCTGGACCAATGCTAGAGTCTGTGACGAAAAGTTCATGGCAGTCCCCGACCCCTACTCCTTGGCATGCAGGTGGTTCTCCTAGGACTCAAGGACACTCAGCAAACTCCCAGGACTTCTGACAGGAGAAGGACAGGCACCTGCAGGCAACCTTTTACTGGCCCCAAGAGGTTATTTGTCAGGCTGTAGGCTTCTAATTACTTAGAATTAACATATCCATATTTCTACGCTTGGTTTTAATTGAGATGTCGGTTCCCTAAATCTGAAACAGCATAATTTAAATAAGATGTCTTTCACATTTTGTCTTCAATAGTATATCCACTTTTCTCTTATAACAAATACAGAGTATTCTGTTAAGTTATAATCAATGAGGGCTCCCAGCCTCTAGTGGGTGGGATATTAATTCCACTTTTAAAAAGTGACACCCAGATTGGATTTTAGCAGAGCTTGGTGTATGGTTGCTGTACACAGAGTTCCAATAGTTTGCATGACTTAGTTTTCAACCACCTCTTAAAAGTAAAGATCAGAGAAGAGCTTGTTGTCTGCTCTTCAGGAGTAGACCACATTTACATTCCATTATTTCTAACATGTGATAGTAAATAATCCAAAAGAGCCCAGGTTTATTGTTGCATTTGGCTTCTGTTAAAGAAAAAGACAGAAAGATAACCAAACGGGCTTCACTGTAGAATCAGTTAATGAATTTCCCATTCCTATTGCCCTTATGTTTTATTATTTAAATTTATAGATGTCCAGACTGTCATTCCAAGTGAAGTGGTTTTCTGCAATTTGACAAGATGAGAAATATCTATGTACCCCTATCTATCTTTCTATAGATATCTTTCTATTATCTTCATGTGTGTTTATTACATTTACATGTTTGATATTCCTTTTGATTTGTGACAGAGCCCGTTAGAGAAAAGTGGAACGTGATGTTAGCACACTTGACGTTACTTTAAGGATATAAAATACAACATTTTGATGTTAATAATTTGTGAGTCAGCATGAAAGAAGAATTTACGGTTAGAAATATCTACATTCTTCTTGCTTTCTGTTTGAGCCTTTCTCAGCACTGGTGCTTACCCTGCCCCCCTTGAGGACTGCTGTGGTGTCTATGACCTAGAGAGTCAGTCCCCAGAGAGTACAATGGAATGACGATGGAAATCCAGAGCTGTTAAAAAGAAGCATTACAAAATGCGAAGCCTGAATTGTTTGCTTTCTCGCTGGGTAATCAGTGAAACAGAAGGAAGGCAAAGAATGGAGATTTGGGGCAACTGTCTATAAAGTATTGTATGTTAAAAATAAATAATGATAGGGATTCAAATAAAAAGCCCTTAACATAAATAGACTATCCTGGATTATCCAGGTGGGCCCAATGCAGTCACAAGGTCCCTTAAAAGTGAAAGAGGGAGGCTGAAGAGCAAGTCAGATTAGAGTGACTTCACCAGCTATTCTTCACTTTGAAGATGAAGAGGCCAAGAGCCAAGGAATACAAGCAGCCTCTAGAGTCTGGAAAAGACAATAAAACGGATTGTCTACTAAATCCTCCAGAAAAGAATGCAGCCCTGCTGACAGTACATTTTAGCCCACTAAGACCCACGTTGGACTTCTGATCTTCAAAACTGTTAGACAATAAATTTGTGTTGCTTTATGCCACTAAAAAATAAAGAAATAGAAAAGGATTTGCATATCCACAAGGAACATTTAGATGTATCCACTTTGAATAGGAAGAGGACATATAAAGTAGATTTAATTTCATTTTACCATTTCTCAATACAGAATTTTAAACTGTGGTCTACAAATTTGACCGATACTGAAACAGGAATATGTATAAGAACATATATACACAGTTGTGTGTATATGCATATATACACAGGTACATATATATATTCCATTTCTTTTCTGCTTATTTCTACTCTTCCTTCAAGGTCAGCTTAGATCTCTCTCTTCAGTGTGGGCTTTTTTTGGCTATTCTAGTCTTCAAGGTACACCCTTTATACTCAACTGATTATTTCTTATAACTGCAAATATTTCATAATCTAGCCTAAGATGTGAAACTTCTTTTCTACATCATTTATTTAAAGCATAGCTAAAACCCATTTGTAATTTGTAATTTTTATGTACTCCTTACTCCCTAACCAGGATATAAGTACTTTGAATACATACACTATTAATTATCCTCTTTCTTTTGAATTCTTATAGTTAGTATAGTGTCCTACAAATACTTAGTTGATAATGACGTAATGATAATGAAAAGTTGGACAGACTTCTTTTGCGAACCTTAAACTAGATCTAATATGTTGATAAAGACGTAGTGATGTTAATAGGATGTGTTCAAAATGTAATTGTATTGAAAGTACAGAAAAATATGTGCTGGTCCTAAGGTAGCGTTATTCAGTAGAATTTTCTGAGATGATGGAAATGTTCTCTATCTGTGCTTTCCAATATGGTAGCCACATAGCTATTGACCATGTGCAATGAGACCAGTGTCACTGAAGAACTGAATTTTTATTTTAATTAATTTAAGTTTTGATTAAATAGCCACATGTGGGTATTGGACAGCGTGAAGATAGATACTTTTAAATGGATAGATCACTCTCCAAGTTCTAAGGACTAGTGTAGTACAGGATTCAAAGTCACTTTCATCTTTCCTAATGGTCTTATTTCTGAAGCAGTGAATTAAAAATGGTGGAGCAGTGGTACCCATTAGAGTGTTCAGTAATTCAGACCAGGCAACAAACTGTTTGTTATTAGTCCATGACAAGTTAACACAGAAATTGGGAGTAAGGATTAGAAACTTCTATAGTCACTTTTCATTGATGTAACATCCAAATATGGAATTAATGGACTCATCTCATTGAACAGGGCATAGACTACTTCAGGTATTTTTAAGCCTGTACAGTGCATGTCACGTGGTGTGAGCACAGGTGGATGCAGTACAACCATATGTTGGTACACAAAAGTTTGGTAAATGTTTCAAAGCTATTCTCTCACAGAACAGCTACAAATAGTTTGAGAAGCCCAGGTATAGAAGATGAGGAATCAGAGACAAGTTAACTAGTCTGTTCACCATCAGATGGCTAAATTGTATTGACTAGACCTCTCAGAACGATAGGACTTAAAAACAGAAGCACGCTTAGACTCCAAACCCCTCAATTGACAAATGGAAAAAATAAGTTCTAGAAAGCATGTGATATAGTTCAATGATTTACATTAGAGCTTGGAGAACTCCCTTCTCAGACAAGCTCTCTTTCCACTCTGCCAAATGGATTTGGGCCAAGAGAGAGCTCATGATTCCCTCACAAAACAAATGAAGTCTGATAATATTACTGCAACACTTCCATACAATCCACCATGCAGTCAGCTTGTGTCTGTATCAAACAAGATTCTTCCACCCTTTCTAATAGGTTTTCACCACAGTGAATTAAAAAAAAAACA
Organism: Rhinolophus ferrumequinum; assembly: GCF_004115265.2. Lineage (NCBI taxonomy): Eukaryota > Metazoa > Chordata > Mammalia > Chiroptera > Rhinolophidae > Rhinolophus > Rhinolophus ferrumequinum. Next base: position 40,729,028 of record NC_046287.1, read on the forward strand.
GGCAATGCAAAATATCCATATGTCTTAGTGCATACGGAAAAATGAATTAATGAAGCCCTTCTATTAAAGTTTTAAATTTTACACAATTGATTCGTTGTTTTTTGTTTGTTTCTTTGTTTTGCTGAGCCATAAAATGATGCTTTTGTTTTGATTTTTCCCTTGATTTGTTACTAATAGTGGCAAAATGGTAATAGGACGCAATGGTTTATGACCTAGATGATCCCAGAAAGAACCTAGCAAAACACTTTCCCTTATATTGGAAATAGAGCAGGTGTTTCTGTTAGTGGATGGTGGTGGTGCCCACCCAGGTCCCTGTACAGGCAGACACTTCCAGACCTACAGCCACACCTTTCTCTCAAAGCCTGCACTCAGTCGCCGGAGCCATCTGTCTGGAGAAGTGACACACCTCTCCCCTTCTGTCCCACTGGGAGGTGGGGGCAATTCCTCCAAGGATGGACAGAATGGTAGGGAGTTTCCTATCTCACACAGTTTTCTTGTGTTTGGATGTGGCAGTAGAAAAAAAGGTTGCCTCTTTCCTTCTAGGAGGATTTCGTCCACACTCCAGAATTCCTTGTGGGTTCTGGTTGAAAGTAGTCTCCCACTGAAACCATACCTGGGCTGGCTCCATCGCTTTCTTAGTCTGCCCGCTCAATTCTTCAGCGGTTCCTCCTGAGAGTATATACTCAATCAATCACTCACACAAGAATCCCCATCACAGACTCTGCTTCTAGGGAATTTGACCAACAACAGAGTGTAAACTAGCTAAAAACTTTTAAATAGCCATTTTTTAAAATTAACTCAAATATTCTGTGCATTGACTTGATTTGAATTCAAAATGTTTAATTATCATGTTTTTTTAAAAAGGAGATACCTGCATTTTCAGTTCATTTTGAAATATCTTGCAAAGTTTTCACCTACTGAGTTTGGACTTCTTATTATCTTTGATCACTGATTTCAAAGCAAATGTCTGCTCTCTTAAGGAACATGTAGCTACCGTGTTTCCCCGAAAATAAGATCTAACTCAAAAATAAGCCCTAGCATGATTTTTCAGGATGACATCCCCTGAACATAAGCCCTAATGCGTCTTTTGGAGCAAAAATTAATATAAGACCCAGTCTTATTTTGGGGGAAACATGGTATTCCTGAGCACGTGTTAATTGCTATTTCTTATCTGATGAGACCATTGTAAAAGTTTTTTTATGAGAACGTAACAACATATCGTAAGTACATGAGTTCTTTTATACAAATAAAAACTACTCCACATGTTTAAATCTATGAATAGTTTTACTATGTTATTTAGTGGGAGAATTAATCATCCCAAAGTTTGTCCTTTTGAAAGGGAGTAGGAGAAGCCTGCTTTATTAATTCCCAATCAATAAAAATTTGTTTAAAATAACAAACTTGGGAAAATATAATTTTCAATTTTATATTCAAATCATGTCAGTGGCATAGAAAATGGAATTTATTAGAGAAAATGTTATAGCCATTTGCATAATTTTCTCATGCTGAAACATGAAAAAAATCCTGCTGCTTATTACTCTAGCCTGGTTTAACTTTGCTTTCAGTTACTCACTCACCAACCTAAGCCTTTTTTCCCCCTCAATCTCGGTGGAGCTCACATAAAATATGCACTTAAGCTCATGTTAAAAGAAAGCATTCTTTCATTTTCCTCCAAATCATTTCCCAGTCTCTTGTGTTTATTAATAAATTCAGTTGCCAGTCATCTTCTTTGGTAGCTGTTTCCATTAGACATTTTGTAATTGTAATGGATCCAGTAAAATGCCAGTCTCTGTCTTCAACAATGTTTTACGTCTCCTTGTTTTATTCATCCATGTTGCTCAGTCTCTTACTAAGCATTCAAGACATACCTAAAAACTGATGTCTTCTTTTCCTTTTGTTTCCTTATAGAATCATAATAGTACTGCAGAAACCCTTCCTAATGCACAGCATTCCCATAATAAAGTCTGATGGAATTGTTCATTTTGGTAAAGGCAACTATCCTAGACATTTTCTGTGGTGTTCAATGAAAGCAGAATTGTTGCTAATCATACTTAACTTTCATCCAGTGCTGATTGGGGACGTGGTGCATGATGTGCTACAATGTATCCAGAGCAAGACTTTCCCACGCACACACACAAAATGAAATATACATTTTTGTGCCTGATTAAATAAATATTTATTGGTAGCCAATGGGATTCAAAAATGCAGCCCCTATGTTCAAAGAGATCAAATTCTAAAAGAGAAGACAAGCATAGAAACAAGTAACCCTAACACAATATGATTAGTACCAGATGTTCTGACAAGAGTCTGGAAGCTGAGAGAGGTGGGGAAAATTTGCCCATCTGCTGTTTGGGAGAGACTGAGGAAGAGGTCAGGGAAGATTTTTAATTTATATAGTTTGTAAATTTTAAACTGAAGAGGGCAGTTTTAATGATATAAATGTAATTATTTAATTATCTTACCTATCATTACTTCGGTAGTTCTTTTTTCTCTACGTTAAAAATCAAACTGCCCCTTCCTTGCTAAAAGCTTTTCCTTTTTTTGCATTTACTACTTTCCTTCTATATCTACCAACTTTCCTTTCATTACAGGAAACCCAAAACAACAACAGCTTATGTAAGATGGAACAGGTTTTTCCATCTGGTGGGTAGTAAAATATCCTGTTCATCAAATTCTCTACCACTGGTTTTTCCTTCAGTATCACCTCCTCTGCCATACGGCATCGACATGAGATTATCCAAAGACATCTCCACTGGTTCCTATGTCCATACCAGCCTTTGTTCATGTGGTTACATTCAAAAGAGTTTGTGATGGGACATTCAAAAAATGTATACTTATATTTAGGAAATCCAATTCCTACTGAGAATAAGAGACCTATGTCAGTTCTGGGTGCTCCCTTTTTATGGTGTGTAGATTTGGAAAGCCTCCATCCTAGGTTCTGCTGGGATTCCAGCTATTGGTTTGCATCATTTAAGAAGTAAAATGTTGTGCCTGCATCTAACATCCTCTTTGACTCAAATTCATGTGAAAATAAATATATATTTAATAGGCAATGTTTATACATGAGTTGATGCTCCAGAAATTAAAAAGATAATGGGAAGAGTTTTCACACAAAAGAAAAATTTGTGCAAAACCTGAACCCTGAGAATATGCATGTTCATAGAGATTGCCAAAGTGAAAACCAAAAATCTACTTTGAGCAATATTCGTTACAGCAAATATAAATGTTTTTCTCCTGATCACCACACTGTATTGTATGTATGATATAGTTGACGCTAATGGTTGAATGAATCAATCAGCAACTGAATACTTACTGGCTTTCAGGTATGTAGGGGGAATCATACACTTAGAACATAACCCTGAACCTATTAAATGCCTGGTTTAATTAGTAGCAAAGGTATTTGCAGTCTCTTAACATTATAAGAGGATATAGAATTATTAAGCATGACTAAAAGAGACAGAAATAGAGGAGAGAAAGAGAAAAACATTCAAAGCACCAATATTGAACATCTCTGGATGTTTGTTTATGGATATATATCAGAAATTGTACTTATATCACTAACAAGGAAAATAGTTCTCATGAGTTCTGGACTAATTAGAAATCCAGACAGTAACTGATTCTTTGTTTCATATGAACTAGAACACCAGTTTAGGGAATTAAGGATAAGTTAAATTTTTCTTGAAATCGCACGCTTGTTTTTGTGTGAGAAAAAAATCTTAAAAATTGAAAAAAGCAAAATGGCAATTTGAAACATTTATTTGAAATGTTGGAGGAGACTGAAATCCTCTTTTTTTTTTTTTTTTTTTTTTTTTTGGTCGCTAAAGCATTATCAGAAGACACTATTTTTTCAAACATTAGAGCCTCCTGAGGTTTAGAATTGTGCTGGCCTCCTCTGGTTCCCAGGGTTCTGACTGATCTCAGCTGTCTTGTTTTGATTCAGTAGCTCACAGAATAATCTCAAATGTACATCATCCCAATGATGTACATTTTTATTGTACATACGAAGCTACATAATTATTGAGGAGGTAGATGCTATTTTTCTTCCTGTACATGTTTTGACATTATTCTGGGCATTATTTGATGCACGAGGTAGGTTTTACATAAGTAATAAAAAACTGTTTTGGTTTTATTGTCACTCAGTTTTTACCCTTGTAATAAAACAATAGCAGAGCATGAATGCTCTAAAACTGAAATGAAACAAAGATGATAGAGTACAAAAGGATCTCAGAAGTCAAAAATTCACTCACTTTATGTAATGTAATCACTAAATAAATTTTGTAAACATTTCTTTTTGTAATAAGGAAATAGATTCAAATTTATTGTAATACTTTCCTTAGTTGGCTTACAAAACCATGTTTATGTACAAAATAATGATCACAGTAAGTGAAGAATCTGAACAGAGAAATAAAACATCTACTTTTAATTTCTGTTCGAGAAATATGATTTCATTGAAACGAGGTGAATGTGGTAATATGGGGGGGAATGTATTGCTCAATTGCTAAACTGCATGTACATGGGGAAACTAAAGGGCATGCTTAAGAATCTCACAAATTAAATCAAAAACTAAAAATGTTTCCTTCTTTCTATCACTATCTGCATGTATAAGTATTTTTTTAATGAGGTGAGAGACAATATCTCAGATAATTATCTCTGACTTCATTTGAATAATTATAGATATATTCTAAAAAATAGCTTCTACACTTGAATAACATTTTCTGTCTTCAAATAACAGAGAACCAAAATAACAGTGACCAAATCCAAATAAATTATATTTCTCCTATGTAAATAAAGCCCAGCGATCAGCAGTACAGCGCTGACGTGGTAGCTCTCTAGTCAACAAGCACCTGAGTCTGTGGCTCTTGTTGCTCTGCCATCCTTGATATGTGGCTACCTAAGGACCCAAGAGACTGATTAAACTTGACCATCACATTTCCTTTCCAGCTAGAAGAGAAAGTCCTCAAAGAAAGGCACCCTGCCTTTAAACACACTTTTCACAGTTTCACTCTCTGCATTATATCTAGAATGTAGATGGCCATGACAGGGAAAATGTAGTCTTTATTCTAAGTAGTCATGTGCCCAACTAAAAATTGGGGATTCTGTTACGGGGGAAGAATAAGATTAGGTAATGAGGAACAACCCACGGTGTAGCACAGCTACTACTGTCTGAAAACACAGACATTGCTATTAATATTTTCCCCTTTTTTAGGAAAGTAACTGGGATTTTTTTAGTCTTATTATAATCATTTTTTAAAGTATTATTAACAGAGGGAAAGATCCTTTTTAGGTAAAAACCTGCATTGATTCATTATTCAATTCAGTTTCACTTTAGTGAAGAAAACAAATTTAAACATTGTGTGACATAGTTTGAACCGCAATATTATTTTTGTCTTTTATTACACCGAGAGTTTTTAAAATCAAACATTTAGTTTTGTTATCTTGAGAAGTTGAGTTTCAACCAAATTAAATGCATGTAAAGACCTCTTTGACTTATTAAGTTACTCCATTCACTTATTTATTCTTTTTTTACCATTTAATGTCATGTACTAAATTTGGAACACTCTCTAAAACAAACTCTGATATTACAAAGTTCACACTGCCAAATGCATTTTCAAAGATAAGGATTTAACAAAAATTAGGGCTTGTGTTATTATTTCATTGGAAAATTTATTTTGAACAAAGATGAAGCAGGATCAGGCAAGCGTTAGCGTGAGTATGTGGAAGATAATAAATAAAGGAAAAATGAAGACACGCAATGAGAGATTTGGATAAATTTAGAATAACAAGAATTCAGGTATATTCCAAAATATGGCAGACAGCAGGAAAGGGAAGACTGTATATATAAAAATCTATCTACTTATTTAAACAACTGTCATATTTTGTTTTCCTCATGATAATATTAGGACCTAGTTGTACTGACATCTATAGAGAAGTGTAAAGAATAAAATCATTATTATGTCACCCAGGAAAAAAAACCACTAACTATTGTGAATATTTTGTTGAGTGCTATTTTAGTATTTTACATATATTTACAGTTGTGTGCATTTTTTAATTGGGTTAATATTTCACACACTGTATTGAAAATCACCTACTCTTTTGCAAATTATTGTCTGTTTTTTGCAAAGGATGACTTGAATGGTTGCATAATATTTTTTTCATGTGTCGATGCCATAATTTAACCAGTCTAATACTGGAAAAGCTGTGTGTGTTTAGACTGCATACACTGTAGTCGACTGGCCTATGCTTTAATCCTGATGACATCTTTACTTTAAATAATTTTAGGTCAAATTTAATCTTAATTTTCTTACCTGTGAAGTGTGACTAATATTAGTACCTACCTCCTGAGTGTATGATAAGGATCAAAAAGCATTGCCTAATTCATAGTAAGGACTCAAAACCTAATACCAAGTTTTATTGGACATTAAAATAATTCTAATTCTATGTTATCATAAACAGATGTTGACTGAAAGTACTGTTTGATAAGGTATAAATTATCATTTTGTTCAATCATACATACATGCATTCACTCCCTCTTTCAAGAAACATTTATCGAGCAGTTACCATTCTCCAGGCAGTCTTAAATTTTATAATGAGCCTCTTTATTGTGTGCCTAATAAGAACCAGTTATTATAGTTTTGTTTTTTTTTCCCCTCTTTTTCCGCCCCCCACCCCCCAACTCCGGTTCAAGTTATTGTTTCTCAGTCTAGTTGTGTAGGACACAGCTCCCTGGCCCATGCTGGTATTACGATACCCCCCCCCCCCCCCCACCCCCCCACCCCCCCACCGTCTGAGGTCTGAGGCAGCTGATCGCCAGTCGGCTGCTCACAGTAGCTCACCGCAGGTCTCTCCGGCTACTGGCCTCTCACGCTGGCCGCCGGCCACTCCTGGCAGCACATGGTAGTCCACGGCAACACACAGCAGCCCGCATGGACCTCTGGACCTCTGGCTGCTCCCGGCAGCCCAGCTCCAGGGAGAGCCGTTGTTCATGATCTTAGCTGTAGAGGGCGCAGCTCGCTGGCCCATGTGGGAATCGAACCGGTAACCTCTGAGTTAGGAGCAGGTGCTCCAACCACCTGAGCCACCGGGCCAGCCCAGTTTTTACTAAAACATTTAACTGAAATTATTGTAATGTTAACTGTTCAAGTAAATGTTATTTAAAACATCCAGTAAAGATTCTATGAAAGATAAAAGTCTAGAAAATGTTAAAGTGACTTTAAATTTGACTGGAACTATGAAAATATTCTTTCCACAGAGATTCCCCAATATTCAAATTCTTGTTTTGATCATTCAGATGAAATAAGTGTCACTTCCTTTAGTGTAGGGGCAAAAAGCAGTGAACTGAAAGTGTCACTTTCAAAGCTATTTCTGCACAACCAAAATACTTTGGATCTTAAAAACATGCAGACTTTCTTTTTACTCTTCCTGATTATCTGTTAGAAAGCCCTCTCAAGATAAAGGAGTCAATGGTAGTACATTTATTCTCTGTTATAACTTTTTTTTTCTATTAGAAACAGTTTCTTTAGAAAATCTGCAAAGATCTGACCAGATCTCAGGCGTTAGGATGTTTAATAATGAATAAAATGACCTCCGAGTGGATGTACCAGACTCATCCGCAAAGGGTCAAACTCCCTGCTTCTCATCCTGCTCCCTTCCCAAGCCTCCCCCCGCACTGCACAGCGATCGTCCTGAATCTCAGCTCTCACCCTTGACCCACTTCTGCAGATCCCCTTCTACCCAGCTTCATTGTCTCTCTCATGGATTCCAGAATCTGACATAGATTCAGAATTAGCAGAGGTGATTTTTAAAAAATATAGATTCCTGATTTCCAATTAGAAACATCTGTGTTTGATTTTAGGAACTGTTATTTTTTAAAAGGTATTCTAGGTGATTCTGATGCAGTCCAAAGACTGGCATTTGGAAACTCTTGGTCTCTCGTCAGGGTCTGTAGAGCTTCCACCCCCTACTCCCACGTGACCTGGTTTCTGCCTCCCTCCACCTCCTTTGTTGCTATTCCCAGTCCCTGCGTATGCCATATACCAGCATATATATATATACGTATATATATATATGTGTGTGTATATATATATACACACACACATATATATATGTATATATATACATATATATGTGTGTGTATATATATATACACACACATATATATAGTGTTGGAACTATATCTGTTGCATAGAAATGAAATGTGTTATTTTTCCAACTTTACTGAGATGTAATCAACGTATGACATTGTGTAAGGTTAAGGTGTATACCATGGTTATTTGAGACATGTATATGTTGGGAAATGATTACCAATAGGTTAGTTTAATACATCTGTCACCTCACATAATTACCATTCTTTGTTTTTGTGGCGAGAACATTTAAAATGTATGCTCTTAGCAACTTTTAGTAAATTATGTTATACATTACTCCTCAGATCTTATTCATCTTATAACTCAAAGTTTATACCCTTTGACCAACATATCCCTTTCTCTCCCCACCCCACACCCCCCCCCCAACTACTGGCAACTACCAATCCACTCTGTGTTTCTCTGAGTTTGGGTTTTTAAGTTTCCACATATAAGTCAGATCATACAGTATTTGTCTTTCTCTGACTTATTTCACACAGCATAACTCCACCAAGTCCATCCTGATTGTCAAAATGGCAAAATTTCCTTCTTTTTATTGCTTAACAATACTCTGTGTGTGTGTGTGTGTGTGTGTGTGTGTGTGTGTGTGTGACATTTTCTTTATCCATCCATCCATTGACAGACACTTAGGTTGTTTCCATGTCTTGGCTATTGTGAATGATGCTGACATGAGCATGGGGGTCCAGATATCTCTTCAAGATAGTGATTTTATTTCCTTTGGATATAGACCAAGAAGTGGGATTTCTGGATAATACAGTAGTTCTAATTTTAATTTTTGAGGAATCTTCATACTGGTTTCCAGAGGGGCTGCACCAATCTGTAATCCCACTAGCAGTGCACAAAGTGTTCCCTTTTCTCCACAACCTTGACAACACATCTTGTTTTTGATCATAAAGATAAAGGCATATATTATTTTAGTTAATCCTTATAACAACCCTGTGTGGTAGATACCATTATTTTCCCCATTTTATGTAACCTAATTATGGACATTTGTAATTCTTGAATGTGCTATGATTTCTCTCACCTTGGTTAGGAAGATAAGAAAATGCATGTGTTATATTCTCCAACCATTACTTTCTGTCAAATGCCTTCCTATGAATTCCCTAATTACACTTCATTTGTTGTCGTTGTCTGTTTTTCATTGGTTTTGCCAACCAAATTTTTCATTTCTTGATCTCAGGGATCATGTTTTATTAATAAATGCATTGCCAGGACCTATACTAAGTCTGACATATGGTTAATGTTCAGTAATTGTTAAATAATAAAAGAAGAAAACTACTCTGAAAGCCACCAGTGTCCACCTAGTGTTAACTAGTGGAATCTCAGGCAAAGAACCTCAGGAAAAACTAACCTCTAGAGCAGGGGTGTCCAAACTGCAGGCCAACTGCGGCCTGCAATCCATTTTTAATTGGCCCGCAGCAAATTCCAAAAATATATTTAGTTTACTTAAATAAACCAGGTGAGGCAATACGTACTTCACCTCGAGTGAGTGGCCCGGCTGTTTGTGTATTTTACCGCATATGGCCCGTGGTGAAAAACGTTGAAAAAAGTTTGGACACCCCTGCTCTAGAGTAAGGATAACAAAAGAGATTCAGCTCTCTCATGTGCCAGCTGCATTCATTTGGTAATGGCTTTCTAGAGGACAGTGTTAAGAAGGATTCTGAGTTAAAGTCTAGGCTCAGTGCTAAAGAACCATCATCCACTTTTGGTCTTGAGAGAGAGAGCATGGAGATGTGTGTGCTATGCAGTTATCATCCTCCTATGGGAAGACTTTGACAATTAGTAATAACTCTAGACTGGATTTTAAATGACTTTAGACCAAGCGACATAGTAGTGCTCATAGATTGAATGATTGATCTTTCTTTAGGGTATAGTTTGTGAGGGGGCAGTTGACTTAGAATCAACGATTCTGTTTTCATCAAGCTTTCATATATGTTTGGTACCATTCCTAAATGCAATGGAGTTTGAAGAACATATATACAAAGGGTCAGTTTTGCACAGAACTGAACCTTAAATATCATCTTTTCTTTGTTTACTATGTGAAAACATATAATATGGAAAAGGAAAGGGATATATAAATGTAAAGCACAGCTTTGAAAGACACACACACACACGAAATGAACTTTTATGTCTTGGAACTGTAAAAGTTCATCTTCAAACACATCACAGAAAAATGTGCTTGACAAAATGTTACAATCATCCTACTGCCCACTCAATTCTAGAGCTATTTTATTAATTAAAAGCAAACTTGAATTGTCATCTGTAATCAAAAAAGTAAGTCTAACTTGATGATATTGAAAGAATGGTAGAGTCTGTCTCCTTTTAGAATTTAGTTTCTTCCCAGCACTTATCTTCATATACAGTGATATTTGATATTTCCAAAGGAGCAAAGAAAGGAAAGTGCTATGTTTTAATGAAACATTGTGACTTGCAACGCCTGCATGTGTGTGAATTAGGCCAAGCCTTTAGGGACACATCTAGGATAATATTTCATAAGAGTAAAATGTAGAATTGGGAGGAAAATATAGGCTTAGAAATGTTGTATAGTGTGAAAGGAAGCAGTACTTACATATCTTTCTGAAGTGGAGATGTGACCTATATTACCAACATATTGTTAGTATAAAAACCATAAATGTATGAAAATTGTTAATAATTTACTGATGTTTTAAAGACTCATTGCTTCATTGATTTCCTTTTTCTGAGTAAAATCAGAATGGGCACAATGAGATAAAAAGTTGAAGACATTAACATGAACATCTCGACTAAGTGTTCTTAAAAATTCAGTATAGTACAGTGATTAGGAAGTAAAAATTGCCAGTTAAAAAATAGTCATGGGATGTAAAGTACGGCATAGGGAATATAGCTAATATTATAATAACTATGTATGGTGTCAGATGGGTACTAGAATTGTCAGAGTGATCAATTTTTAAGTTACATAAATGTCTAATCACTATATTATACAACCTGAAACTAATATATTGTATGTCAACTGTAATTGAAAAATAAAAAATTAATTTAAAAAAGTCAGTATAGTACAGTGAGAAGTCCCAGATCAAATATTGCATTTCATAAGGTAAATGGGAACTACATAATGAAATTATTGTAAAATGTTTTTTATTTTCTTCACCCAGTTAATTTATAAAATATTGCTTGTGAAGAAGAAATACATACGCGGTGTTTTCAAAAAATACACTGGATATTTAAATTAAAAATAATTTATTACAGTAAAAGACACATTGCCATTAATCCTGCTCAAAATATTCCCCCTCGCTTCAAACACACTTATCCCATGGTTCTTGCCACTTTCTGAAGCAGTTCTGGAAGTCCTCTTCCGTGAGTGTCTTTAGTTGCACTATCATGGCTGCCTTGATATTCTGAATCTTTTTGACTTTGGGGAAGAGCCAGAAGTCGCATGGTATCAGATCTGGTGAATAAGGTGTATGAGGACATACCATAATGCTCTTATTTGACAGAAATTGCCATACCAGAAGTGATGTGTGACATGGAGTCTTTCTGTTGTGATCACAAAATACGGTGAATGCTGCTGCCAAGTGCCATCCAATGGAAAGGCAGGGATCTTCAATACAGGAAGTGCTACGTCAAACCTTAGTAGTAATGTGTGAACAGTTTCAACTTGTTCAGTGCAGTCAGTCGGGTGCGAACTATGGTTGAGAGAAGGTGTGTTTTAAAGTGTGCCACAAACCATCCTCCATCATGACAACGCTCCATGTCACACATCGCTTCTCGTATATGGAGATTTCTGTCAAATAAATACATTATGGTATGTCCTCATTCACCTTATTCATGGCATCTAGCACCGTGTGACTTCAGGCTCTTCCCCAAAGTCAAAATGATTCAGATCTTCAAAGCAGCCATGACAGCACTACTAAAGACACTCTCAACAGAGGACTTCCAGAACTGCTTCAGAAAGTGGCAAGAATGATAAGTGTGTTCAAAGTGAGAGGGAGTATTTTGAGGGGAATTAATGGCAATGTGTCTTTTACTGTAATGAATTTTTTTTTAACATTCACAGTATTATTTGATCACACCTCGTACATGTATACATAAATTAAGTATTTTCCACTGCTCTCTTCTAGCAAAAGTAACTCTGGCAATTCAAATTGAATCTCATATCAAGGCACAATACTTTATCCCTAGTATCTTTAGCCATTAATAAAATATCATAACCAATATTTTTTTTCCACCATACCATGTGTCTTCTATTTGACACTAGTCATGCAACAGAATTGTTTTTGTAACTTTTTAAAGGTTTTCCCAACTGTGTATCAACAACTTTTGCTTCCTTTTGGATTTCAAAAACATCTTCTGCATTTCTACTCACACAATTTATAGGAAAATCTGTGAAATATCTTAATGTAATTCTATAGTGGTACCGTGTTTCTCCAAAAATAAGACCTAGCCGGACAATCAGCTCTAATGCGTCTTTTGGAGCAAAAATTAGTATAAGACGCATTAGAGCTGATTGTCTAGCTAGGTCTTATTTTCAGGGAAACAACATTGTTAGGGTTTAGGGAATATGTCCAAGGATATCACGTAATTGTGAAGGTTCAGAATTGTACGTATCAGAGCACTTTTCAACACACAGGAAATGATAGAGTGAAAGAAAGGGCCACTGCTGAAATGTGCTCTCGAGGCCTTGTAAGTGAAATTGCTGGGATAAATTACATGTCACTTATGGGATGATGGATGCCTGTGTATGTTTAATGATGTCACATTACTCTGTCAATATTAAAATTTAGAATTTACATGTATTTTAATTTTATAAATCTGAAGATTTTAAAAAATATTCTCTCTGTACATATATCCTGGAACTAACTAGTTTTGTATATTTTCATAAAAGTGTGTGTGTGTGTGTGTGTGTGTGTATACACATTATAAAGGTGAACATACATATATATAATTATCTTTACATAGACATATATCTATAGTACATGTATACATATATTCCACTTACATATACATATATAGTTCATGTAATTTATATAGTATCTGCAGATATATTTATATGTAAATATATTTATAGTTTATATATATATGTGTATTATAAATTTTTGTTTTTTAATGGATCCTGTATTAGATCAACAAGGTTTATTTTGGAAGTGTTGGTTTGATGTAGTATGTATTTGTTTAACATTAATATTAATAATTAAAGCTAGAATCCACTATGCAAACTTAGAAGGTGCGAAAGCGAAAGAAATTGTCTTTTTAATGAAATCGAAGGGTACAGCTTGTTCCTTCACATAAAAGTGTAGCTTCTCTGATTATACCAATTTAATGATGTGCTCTTTCTCTAAAAGCAGTGCTTTTTACATAATTTTTCTCCAGCTTTATCGAAGTGTAGTTGACAAATAAGATTATGTGTAAAGTGTACAATGAGATGATTTGAGAAACATTTTATATGCTCTTTTAAAATAATTTTTCATAATAATATGTTACTTTTGCTGCTATCCCCAACAAAGCAGTTAGAGGAGTTTGTTTGATATCCTCACAGAGAATGTTTTGCTTGCTTTTATTTATTTATTTATTTTTTTTTTAATATTTTTTTATTTTTTTAATTTATTGGGGTGACAATTGTTAGTAGAATTACATAGATTTCAGTTGTGCAATTCTGAATCACATCATCCATAAATCACACTGTGTGTTCACCACCCAGAGACAGCTCCCCTTCCATCACCGTACATTTGATCCCCCTCACCCTCATCCCCCACCCCCCAACCCCCTTACGCTCTGGTAACCACCAAATTACGTTCCCCAGATTAATTTTCAAACCCCGTGGCCATCCTGTGGTCACCGACTGCCCTCCAATCCCCTCACCCTCCCCCCCACCCCCCACTCCCCCCGCCCATCTAGCAACCCTCAGTTTTTCCTCATTGTCTCCCAGCTTGCTTTTATTTTTAACATGTGGTTGCACTCAAGGTTAATTCAAGGAAGATGTGACTGTGACAAGATTCAGTGATGACAAGGGCAAATTAATGCAAGATCAGTGGCCTGGATATTGATTCTTATCATGGGATCTTGGAAAATGAAGTCATCAGTTAATTAGACTTTTAGTTACACTAATATGTAATTCTCAGAATAGACTGTCCTTAGCTTTGATGTCGGCAGTATCATCATCACTTATGAACTTAAAAGGCCAGTGAATAGGAAATTTAGAGAAATGGTAGAATTATAATACAAATCAGAAAATCGCGTGTGATAGCTTATTTTCATGTGTAGATATTACAAATAGTTCTTCTCTGAACCCATGAGCTCTCAGAACCCCGTAGTGAAGTTAAGCCTGATTTTGGAGCAATTTCAGTAAGATCTTGGAAATCGGAAATGGAATTATATTAGATCAGTTCCTTACCTGTAGTTTTCAGGTGCTGAGTCTGAGAGCTAATAACGAAACCTCTCACCTGCACTATGGCATAATAAACAACTAACATGTATCTGTATAAGCTACTTTTTTTTTTAATCATCAAAATCATTTCCTTATTACTATAAGCTACTTTTACTTATGTAATGGATGTACTTGCATCTGATTCTTTCTTGCAAATCTATTTTAAAGTAATAAGAAATTCCAATTCATCAGAATTCATACTTTCTTCAAAATAATGTATTTTCTTCTTTATTCAATCAAATATAAAAATGATATGTCTCATCTACTGAAATTTTTAGTTCACATTTAGTTTGCTCCTGAAAAACTACCACTGTGCATTGTGGGAATTAGTGCCATGAAAATTCAATCGGCTACATATTTTTAAAATAATTCATACTGTTTATTTTTTTAAAACCAAATGTAGCTATCACTTGATTCATTGTATAAAACAAAAATAAGTTTTCTGGCCAAAATTGTCAACATTTTTAAAGAATACACTACATGAGAATATTTATTTTATTCTTCATGTTGAGTAAATCTAAAGTAGATAAACCACCTCATATTATTTCCTAGATATAAAATGTTTCGATTCTTTCTTCATTTTACTTAAAAGGCCACAGAAACCCAGTACAATGAAAACAAAATAATTATATTTACAACGTGTAGAAAAATAAAGAAGGCTCTTGTTTCAAAAATACCCCTGGGAGATATTATTTTTCTAATTAATAAAGATAAATTTTAATTTTTCCAAAGAATAATTTCAAAATCACACTTGTCTTTCCCTGTTCTAAATTAAAATTTAAGTAACTACATGAACCTAATCAATTCTCGAGGTAACTCTTTATAATTCTTGGTGTAGTTAGTTTATGCCAATGTGATAATCTGTTGCTCTGCGAATTTCATTGCATGTACAGGAATATTTTACCCTAAAAAAAGAAAAAAGAAAAGAAACTACAAAATGTTGCCTCATAAATAGTTTTTATCTTAACTAGTTCATTTAATATTTCTAAATATTAGTCTTTTTGAAATTATGGCATTGCGGATAGATTATTTGTTCTTGTAGAGCACATTTTTGTTTTAGCTCTGATAGATCAGTTTCCTTTCCTTTCCCCAAAACAGGATAAGAATCATTGCTAATTCTAAAGAAGAGACTTGGATTCTATTTTACTTCATTTTTTTTTTAAATCTGAAGAGGTGGAAATCAGTATGTGCTACTACTCATTAACAGTTGTCCAAGCCACAGCACAGAAGAACTGACACTGCAATGAAGATGTTACAGCAGTGACTGAGGAGTTAGTTCTGGAAGGCTGTCGCTCATAGTATCTACTGCTTGTCTTTAGGTTTAGAGGAGTGTTTCTCATTTGTATGGCTGTGTTTTCTTTTCCCAATCTCTGCTTTCAGTTTATAGCTTTGGTGCAGTACCCAGTACTAGTTTTAAATGAATACACTTACTCATTCATTTACTTTAAATGAATACACTTACTCATTCATTTACTTTAGCAAATACTTATCAATCATATACTATGGGTAAAGTTCAACACTATATGCTCAGACTTTAACAGAATAGAAAGAGATAAACTATATTCAAAACTTAAATTTATGGTTCTGTACGGTAGGTCTCATAAATAATGTGTGGAACTTTAAGTAGAAACACCTATTATAAGCCTCTTCTGGCCCGATTTCAGTTTGTTGGAACATGAATTTGATATAATTGTTGACTTTTCATATTTTAAAATATTGCAATGACACACAAAGCCGATCTTTACATGGCTGCTGCTAACCTTCCCTTCTGTCTCTCACCTGGCCCTTCACCTGTGCTTCTGCTATGCTTAATTGCTTGCATTTCCCAGTAGGTTCTTTTTCTTCAGATCCTCTAATCCTTTTCATATATTAAGTATGATTAACCTGGTATTTGTTAAAATTTGTTTTTAATTGCTCTCGGCTGCAGTGAGCAAACAAGTGTGGTTTCGAAGCTTAGTATTCAGTGATGACTTTGGAAATTTATCAAATAATCACACAAATGCATTTTAATTGTAGTTACACAGCGATGGTTTGCAAATAACTGAAATTTTAAATTAGAAATATTTTCCTCCAACTTTATGGAAATATTTCCTGAATGTTGTCCACAACCTCATAAAAATTATTTTGACAATAGCTACTGGGGGTATGAGGCAGAAATACTATTGCATGTCTACATTGTAAACGTTCCCAGAAAAGACTGTGAATGGGTTTCATCATGTTGAGATGGCTGCTTCACTGTGTGGTTTGAGTATGTATTCTGTAGAAAAGATCACAAGATCATTCCCTGCTGCTACACAGTGTCCTGGAGATTGTCAGATTTGGTTTCAATAAAACCTTTCCAGGGGTGTAGTGACCTTGTTTTCCAGGGAAGCACAGAGGCATTCCAACATGGAGTTTGGAGTCCCTGGGTGGAAAGACCCAAGACACTGTTTTTCTCAGTGGTTAGTGCTTTCTTGGACACTCTCACCTTTATTTTTTCAAAACATTTACTAGTTGGAGAAAGCAAACTATTTTCTTGATTAGCAAAGCACCACTCCATCTCACAGTAAGAAACTGATGTTATAAACAAAATGTTTTAGAATTTTGTAGAGTTCATGCCAACTGGTCCCAGGCAACAATTTATAATAATAAAAGAGCATTTAGCGACCCAGTGTGGATTTCAAAGTACATCTTTACTCTCAGGATTTTGTCTTGCTGTGGTATTTACTGAGGTGGGATTTTGCAAGCTTGTTACTTTTCACAAAAAATATCATATATCTAGAAATTAGGTGTAGGAATCTTAATCTAGAAGAAAGAAACCCAATTTCTGATCATTGGCTTGGCAAGCTAACTTTTTGACACAATCATCTATCTTTGGTGAACCTAAGTTTGCTTGTCAGTAAAATCAAGTGTGTTGTCTTAGAGGCGTATTCAAACTGTGATCAACAGAGACCCAAAGATCCTAGTGAGGGATCAAGATTAAGTAGCCTGATAAAGGGTGTCTCCTTCCTCCACTTAAACCCAAACTGCTCCGTTTTTTGCTCTCTGTTAAAAAAGCTGTTTTTCAGTAAAATCTTTTAGCTTTGGGTTTTCCTGATGAATGAATGAACCAGTGAGTGAATGAATGAATGAATTAGTTAATGAAAAAATGTTTCTTGTTGTTCTAACATGCCATGTAGGACATCGTATTGGGCCAGATTTATGCCCTTCACATGCAAGAAAAGACAAGAGTATATTTGCTACTTTATCTGTTAAAAGCAATTGTGTTCTTCTCTTTGCTTATATTAGAATAAATTGGGCTTTCTTTCAAGCTTCCTACCCCAATGGTTAAGCAGCTACTTTAGACAATTAGAACCAAGACAAAATAATGGCTTTGTGGGGAGAATTTGGGGGCTGCTGTACTCTTGGTATCCAGAGCACAAAGGCTGTGGTTGAAGCTGTACCTTGCAAACCCAAACAAGGTGGGTCTTTACCTCTTTTCTTCGCCATCATAACACTGAACCCCCCATATAATAAAATAGATGTAAATAAACTCAAGAGCACCAATGATAGTAAAACATAGTATACAAATTGAGGCAATGAGATTTAAGCACTTATTCTTTGCTTTTGATTTAATTTACTTTAAATTTATATAATTTAATGTTTAACAACTTACCAAATTCCTGAAAAATTAACATTGTTTCTTGCAAGTTGATAGAAGGCAATTCCAGCACACCTCTCCTTAAGCAGAGGTGAACCCAGTCCCTCCCGACAAAAGCTTTACAGGAAAGTTCATGATTCAGCATAACTTCCCTCCTTCCCTCTGCTATTATAGCTGAAATAGTCCAGAAATAAGCTGCTGCCTCAGCTCTGGTTCCAGAGTGAGGACAGCATGGAACAGATGGAGAGCAAGAAATAAACATTTTTGTTGTAACTGAATGAAAATTTGGGGTCAGTTGTTACCATGGGGTAACTCGAGCTATCCTGAGTACAAACTCAAACTGTATAACTTAGAAAATATTTTGAATACACCTTATTTCCCCCTGGTAAATAGATTATGATAGAAGTTTTCCTACATAGGAGAGTGGAGTATTTTCTCCTGAGGCTTGGGAGAATAAACAGCAGAACCAAAACATGTATAGGTCATTGATATATATTAAATGGTAACTCAATGAACCTCAGTTTTCTCACAAACTAGCCATCAACTCGAGTTTTCCTCAATTGGCAATTTGTCCAAAATTCTGTTTTATACTTAGTTTACAGCAGTTTGGGAGTCTGCAGATTAGAGACTTCTTCTATTAGGTTGGTGCAAATGTAATTGCGGTTTTTGCAATTTTTTATAACCTTTTAAACTGCGATTATTTTTGCACCAACTTAATATAACAATCATTGTGTGGACATTCTGTTCTTCCCTATCTCTGCTTTTCCTCCTTTGGTTCCCTCCTTATATGTTACTCTGTTATACATCCCCATTTCTGTCCTACTTACTCCTCCATGAAACCCCAAACTACGTGTAGATGTGTACACAGTGAGTTCCTTTAATGCACAGGTCTTAATCATTTTGTCCATTACATATTCCCAGAGCTTGGCAAATAATTGGTTCTCAATTCTGTTTGCTAGATAAATTTCTGAAAATAAAACACTTTTGAAATCCATTTACACCCTGATATGTAAGTCATTATATTTGTCCTTCTATATTACATTGAGGGGACTTGTGTATGTTTGTTAGCATAAACCACAAGCCCCTTGAGGGCAGAATCACTGTCATCTTTCTATATAAAGCCATGGTCATACTTAGCACTCATAACAAGAATTTAATAAATATTTACTTTTATTTCAATATCTTCTATACCTTCCGTGTACAGAATTATCTCATTTATTGTACTTCACTTAATTGTGGTTTGTAAATATTGCTTTTTTTTTTTTTTAACAAATTGAAGGTTTCTGGCAACCGTGCATTGAGCAAACTATCAGTGCCATTTTTCTAATAGTGTTTGCTCACTTTGTAATTCTCACAATATTTCAAACTTTTTCGTTATTATTTTTGTTATAATGATCTTTGATTAGTGATCTTTGGTGTTAATGCTGTAATTGTTCTGGTGTGTTACAAATCGTACCCATATAAGACCATGAACATAATGGATGAATGTGTGTGTTCTGACTGCTCCAGTGATTGGCCATTTCTCCATCTCTCTCCCTAGTATATTCTGAGATACAACAATATTGAAATTAGGCCAATTAATAATACTACAATGGCCTCTAAGTATTCAAGAGAAAGGAAGAGGCACACATCTCATCTCTTACTTTGAATCAAAAGCTAGAAATGTTTAAGCTTAGTGAGGAAGGCATGTCAAAAGCCAAGATAGGCTGAAAGCTAGGTCTCTTGCTCCAAAAGTTGTAAATGCAAAGGGAAAGGTCTTGAAGGAAATTGAAGTGCTACTCCAGTGAGCACACAAATGTTAGAAAGTGAAACAGCCTTATTGCTGATATGGAGAAAGTTTTTGTGGTCTGGATAGAAGATTAAACCAGCCACAACATTCCCTGAAGCCAAAGCCTAATCCAGAGCAAGGCCTTAACTCTCTTCAATTCTATGAAGGCTGAGAGAGGTGAGGAAGCTGCAAAAGAAAAGTTTGAAGTTAATATATTTTGGTTCATGAGACTAAGAAAAGAAGCTGTCTCTATAACATAAAAGTACAAGGTGAAGAAGCAAGTGCTGATGTACAAGCTACAGCAAGTTATCCAGAAGACCTAACTAAGATAATGAAGGTGGCTACACTAAACAACAAATATTCAGTATAGATGAGATATACTTATATTGGAAAAATATGCCATCTAGGATTTTCATAGCTAGAGAAGAAAGTCATTGTCTGGCTTTAAAGCTTCAACAGACAAGCTGACTCCTTTACTAGGGGTTAATGCAACTGGTGACTTTAAATTAAAGCCGCTGCTCATATACCATTCCAAAAATCCTAGGGCCCTTAAGAATTATGCTAAATCTGCTCTGTCTGTGTTGTATAGATGGAACAACAAAGTCTGGATAACAGCACATCTGTTTACAACGTGATTTACTGAATAATGTAAGCCCACTATTGAGACCTACTGCTCGGAAAAAAGATTCCTTTCAAAATATTATTTCTCACTGAAAACACCTGGTCACCCAAGAACTCTGATGGAAATGTACAATGAGATTAATGTTGTTTTTATGCCTGTGGACACAACATCTATTCTGCAGCTCATGGATCAAGGAGTAATTTTGAGTTTCAAGTTTTCTTCTTTAAGAAATACATTTCATAAGACTATAGCTGCCATAGATAATGATTCCTCTGATGGATCTGGGCAAAGTAAATTGAAAACCTGGAAAGGTTTTACTATTCTAGTTGCCATTAATAACATCCATGATTCATGGGAAGAGGTAAAAATATCAACATTAACAGAAGTTTGGAAGAAGTTGATTTCAACTGTCAGGGATGACTTTGAGGAGTTCAAGACTTCAGTGGAGAAAATAACTGCTGACATGGTGAAAATAGCAAGAGAACTAGAATTAAAAATGGAGCCTGAAGATGTGACTGAATTGCTGCAATTTCGTGATAAAACGTTAATGGATGAGGAGCTGCTCTTATGGAGGAGCAAAGAAACTGGTTTCTTGAGATAGAATCTATTCCTGGTGAAGATGCTGTGAAGATTGTTGAAATGCCAACAAAGGATTTAGACTATTACATGAAATTAGTGAATAAAGAAGTAGCAGCAGGATTTGAAAAGATTGACTCCAATTTTGAAGTTAAAGTGTGAGTAAAATGCTATCAAACACTGGCACAGGCTACAGAGAAATCATTCATGAAAGGAAAAGTCAATCGATGCAGCGAACTTCACTGTTGTCTTATTTTGAGAAATTGCCACAGCCACCCCAGCCTTTAGCAAACAGCACCCTGATCTGTCAGCAGCTATCAACACTGAGGCAAAACCTTCCACCAGCAAAAATATTATGATTCACTGAGGCTCAGATGATAGTTAGCATTTTTTAGTAATAAAGTATTTTTAAATGAATGTATGTACATCTTTTAGACATAATGTTATTGCACACTTCATAGGCTGTAGTATAGTGTAAACATAACTTTTGTGTGCACTGGGAAACCAAAAAATTTGTGTCACTCACTCTGTTGTGATATTTACTTTATTGCAGTGGTCTGAAACTGAACTTGCAATATCTCCGAAGTATGCCTGTATAAAATGAGGTGTCTCTCCACAAATACAATTTTATTCAGAGTTGGACAGTTGGGGTTGAGGACTTAGGAATGACAAGAAGACTCAGAAAAGGTGCTAATGATAGAGTATCATCATAAAATGTCTACAAAATAGGCCTGGTAGAAACTTAAAGGGTACATGAATTCAGTTATCATAATAAAGATAATTAGTTTGCATTTACATAGCACTTTGCAGCAAAATGAATTTGAGAGCAATTTGCCAAACGTTTTTACAAAGAATCACTTGGCTGAGTCCCAAAGAGTATCTTGTGGGGCGGGGCCCTGCAGCTGTTCACAGTGCATATTCAGACATCAAAGAGCTGGCTTACTGAGCTGAAGAAGGGAGACACTCTTATAAGAATCTGCCAGGGGACTCACACAGCTTCCTGTAGGATGTCCAGTCCTGCTTCATTCTGGGAGCTTGTCTCCCTCAGGTAAATGCTGCCATTTCTGAAAATGAACATGGGTGAAGGTTTTCAGACCTGCTTAAAACAGATGTACTTATTCAGCTTAGAAAGAAGAAATAGAGTAACAGATTTAGTACCTGGAGGACAACCTAAGTCATTATAATTCAATTCAGCAAACATTTATTGAACACTGGAAGCAAGTTACTTAAACTCTCTAAGCCTCAGTTTCCTTACTTTCTTCACAGGTTCTTAGAAGAATTAAATGAGGAATGAATGTAAAGTACTTAGCATAGAGCATACTACACATCACATTTACCAGGCATTATTTTATTATTATCATTAAGTCTATATCTTATATATCACCATGTATAATCGAAACAAGATAATTAGATTTTTTCTTTAAAATATTTTGTATTTTTATTATTATAAATTATAAATATCTTTCACAATGTCTTCAGATTATTTTTATAAATTCAAGAATTTTTCTAAATTAATCTTATCAAATCATTTATTCATATATATGTATATACATATTCATATATATATGCACATATACACACGTATATGCTCTAAATTCTCATATAAATCAATTTTATGTAGGATTATAGTTATCACCTAATGAGTGAGAATTATGATGATATTTAAAGAAATCTAGCTAAATACCATACCAGTCTCTAAATGGTTGTGCATTTCAGGGCACAATGAAAAGAACCCCAGAAAAATCAAAACAGAACCAAAATAGACTGGTAAATTCAAAAGTAACATACTGTATATATTAATGAAAAAAACAGATGATTCTATTCAGAACTATATTTTAGTAAGTCAAAGTAAACGAGTTGTCAAAGAGTAATTGTACCAAATGGAGTTAAACAGGCAAGGAAGATTTTACTCAAAAATATTGCAATGTGGGAGAGAAACTGTTGCAGTAGGGGAGAGAAATTGAACTCAAAGCCACTGAAACGAAAGGCAGGCGTTTTTAAGTGCTGAGGTGAGCTATTGCAAAAGTACTGGAGGAGGTTGCAGGGGGAGGAAGCAGGTCAATGTGATTAGATCATCTGCATTTGCTACTTGCTGCTTGTTGACAGTTAATATCCCACCCTCTCACAGAGAATGGAAGTTAAAGCTCTGTCTTTCTCCCAAGTCCTTGAGAAAGACATTCCTGGGTTGTAAAACTAGGAAAAGGCTGGGAGATGATTTGCCTCTCAAAAAGGCAGAGAAAGAATTAATAGTTGTAAGTTTTCTAAAGTAAATGTTTTAAGAAAAGTGAATTCAGGAAAAACTAGTCAGGAAAAAACTTATCTAAAATTTAGTCAAGCTGAAGGGGAACATGGAGGCCATCTTAGTCAATACCCTACCATGAAATTGGTCAGCTCAGTTCTCCAGAATTTTATTAAAGCAGTGAACAGGGGGTTAATTCTTGTTAGCAAAACAATACTAAGTTCTTTCTCTGATCATGCGGCTGGAGAAAAGAACCAAACAGTTATATGTGTTGGCAGAAATTATTAGTTAGATAATCTCAATGTTGACCTAGATTTATCTTTACTTATTCTAGAAATTAATCTATGTTTCTTTTACCAGAAAATCTCCTTATTACAAATGAAGTACAATATATTAGAGAGACATACTTGGAGTAGTGATATAAAGCATGGAGTATTATAGCACAACATATTTAAGAGCCCTGAATTCCACTGACACTTCTTTTGCGTTCCATATTTCCATGTGTATTTAGAAGGGGAATAAGTTCTCACTGTCTTAAAATATATAAAGACATAGGAAATTTTAGCAGAAGATTTTATAGGGTTTTTTTTTAATATAATTAGTGGGACATTTGAATGGGACACATAGATCTCAAAGGCACTTTGTAGAGTTTGATCCTGAGTTATTGCAATTGAGTTGCAAATATCCTACTGAAGACTGAAAAAAAGAAAAAGTCCAATTATAAAGTGCTATTTTTTTTCCTTAGTGGTTTTTGAAAGCACAAATGCAAAGTAATTTTCAATGGAAATTTGGTAGGATCCTGCTATTATTTCAGATTCAGACAGTTGAAGAAATCAAGAGTAACACAGTCATTTTGAAAGAAGCAAAAATTGACAAAAAGAAAAGTGAAAGATTCACATCTAGCTGTGAACAAAAATAGTATGAAGCCACAGCGACCTCAGCCACATGCTTCTTTTCCAGTGCTGGTAATCACGGTCAATAACAAGTCACAGCTAAGAAAGTGGTGTGCTTCTTCCAATGTTGACAACTCCAGTCAATAAAGCATAATTGGAAGCTGCCACGAAGGTAGTGTGTCAAAAGTGTATTTAAGCAGAAACTTAGATGCTGAACTGTTTGTGTAAAAACTGAGCACATAGTTTAATTATAAGTTTAAGAACTTTTAAAAGTTTAAGCCTTGTAAATCTGCCATGTGAGTGACTTACGCTGCTGGAACATGACAACTCCATCAATAGAGCTCAGTCAGAACAGAGTAGTGTCAACATCACAAAGAGAAGCATTGCTTTTACTCATTCATCAGAAGGAGGGTTGAGAGAAATGGACTGTGTCTCTTGGATTAGGACAAGCAAAAAGAATAAAATAGCATTATTGTTTATCTCCTTAAAAGATAGACCAGTGAAAATAACTTTTTGTTGTCAATAAAGAGTAATTTTATAATCTTTCGCTAGTTAGGTGTTCAATCTACTATCAGGCACTATACTATTTAATTCAAACGTTCTTGACACTCAAGAAAAGATGATATGATATTACAAAAGGGAATGGAGGCAAGATGCACAGTTTATTTATTTCACTTTGATTGGATATATAGAGTCTAGAGTAAAAGTTAAGTCAGTTCTAAAAATCATAGACATTTTAGTATTCATAACCATCCCTTCTGTGACTCCAGACCCAGAGACTTCAACAGAATCATTTCATGCCTTTCTCTGAAGTCTCAACTTTTGAGGCTGAAAAGAATGTTAAATTTGTATATCTGACTTCTGCCCTGCTCTGAGAACCAACAGATTTCTTTTGGTAGGTGTGTCTTCAAAGACTACATTTTAATACTAATAGTACACAATCAAGGATACAGGCTGATTAATGGACTGAATTGTTAAGTAGAATAAATAAAGTGGTGCTTGTGATCACTTTCTTCACATAACTTAGCATTTCATCAGCAAAATTGCATTAATCATTCCAGCATTTCCATAGAGTAATCTCAAGTTTCCTCCATGGTATTTAGCTGATAGATTGGGCCTTCTCTCCTATAGTGAATGCTTCTTTGGAGAGGAAATTTTTATTTATAGTAGAGATGAATTTGACATGTATTAATGTTAAATTTGGCAGAGAAGGCCAAAAATTGGTTGTACATTTTTCTCTTATTTGCATCTCAATTCATGTCAGATAATTAACTAAAGGGATGATATACTACATGGGTCATTAGACAGGTAGCATCAGTGACAGACATCTTGGATGATACATTATAACGTCTGCTTGCTTAGCCAGGCCACACTCACCTGCAGCCCCTCCACCCTTATTTCCCTGTTGGATAAATTGGCAAACAGCATTTGGAACATATTGGAGCACGTACATACATATTTTTATTGATCCTAATTATCCTTTTTTATATTAAAGAGCATAAGCCTTATGATGATCAAATGGCTGATATTTTAATGCTTTTGTTTTCAAAATTTAGTGCACTGCCTCTTGCTCCTCTTACTTATTTATCAATAAGAGGAATTTATCAAATTCCTCCTACTAATTTATCAATAATGAAGACGTGAAGTCAAATTTTAAATGAAAACTCTTTATGTATAGCTTGACATCTTACTGTGTCACAATGTAAAATGCAATAGCCAGAAAATCAAAGTCAAGCTTAGGTTTGATACGAAGTGTGGTAACCTATAACCCTGTAAATCTCAATAGATGTTAGGAACACATGGACTGATAGCTCTTTGAGTAGTGCAATTAGAAGGTGAGATTGAATTGGGATTTAAGGAGGTATGGGAAATGACTGGAATTTCAAGAAGGTGAAATTGATTTTTATTAAGATTGCTCTTTATCCATAGTATGTTCTTCACCTCGTTTACAAAATTCGTAGAATTGTTTCCCAGCTGGCTTATGTTTTAATATGTCCACATTGTACTGTAGTTTATGAAAGACATTTTAGGCTTCAATGATAATCCTTGTGGGAAGTTTTGTGATGACCTGCATAACATTGCAGCCTCTTTGAAATCCAGACTTCTGTTGTCTTCCAGGCTCATCATCCAGTCTAATTACTTGTTGAAGTTCTTAAGCCTCTCTCCACTTTAAAGGCACAGTACAGATTCACTATAAGCTGGCTCTTTGGAAAGCTGGGAAGTTGGATATGGTAACATTATAAGGAGGCCAAATACCTTAGGAGACACAGGCTGTTTCTCTAGTTGTACAACTAGTCACAGGACATAAATAGGTCTATTTTACTTCCCAGGACTCAATTTCCTCATCTGGAATTTCCTTGACTCTGTACTTTTACATCAAGACTGTATTCTCAAGTGTTATTCGAATTATGTAGTTACAAAAATGAGCCTAAGAAGATTCGACTGGGGTATTATTTTACTCCCATCCCTTTCTATCCAGCTTATCTGCATCTGCCTCTTCTGATGATATTTTCTGAACAAAACTGCATATCCTCTTAAAATAAACATTTTCTGAGGGCATGATTTATTTCTGATAAGTGCCTAAATTAGATCAGCTATTTTTTCAACAATCTTCAGTACTTTCTACTTTAAAAAAGAAGAGTTTTTGTGCCTAGTTCTTTAATTTAGAAATGCAAATGATATTGAAATTCCTCTTTTCCTAAGGCAAAAAGGATTAACCACCCACTTGTTTATGAGCTCTAGTTAATAGCTACAGTAAATGAACATGACAGATAGAACAAAATTTCAATGTTTTAACATTTTTACATAGACAAAGCTGGCACATTAAACCAGAATCTCCACTAAACTAACCCATGTCACTCACATGATACTCAAAATCAAAAATATATGTTTCTTTGAGTGTATTCTAATGGTGCTGACATTGAACTGTGTCAAGACACTGAGCTGTATTCTAGTCTCCACCATTTACTAGTTGCATGACTTTGGACAAGATATTTGGCCTTTTTAACTTCAGTTTCCAGAGGTAAAATGAGAATCTCAAAGGGTAAATTCAAGTTTCAAATGAGATCATATATTTTGAAGTGTTTTGAAAACTGCAAAGCACTATGTAAAGAAATATTACTATTTTTGTTTATATCAGCAATTGAACTTATTTACTAATCATGTTGGAATGAGAAATTTTCATTCTCATGTCTTTTATTTTCTGGAAAAATATGCAAAACATCTTTCTCAAATCTTTATTATCTCTCTAGTCACTATGCCATTTCTTTGCTTAACAATGAATGTTTGAAGGCATAGTCTTCAAATATTAACTTTAAAAGTCTCCAAAATGTCCTCCTAAGTCCTGGATCCAATCACCTTCTTTCAAAATCCCCAAATTACTTGACAAGAGTGACCACACCATTCTTGAAGTTTCTCCCTTGGATTTCTGTATACAGAAACTATGCACTTTAATTATTCATTCATTCAAACACTCATTTGTCCAATTATTCAGCAAATATTTATTTACCCCTCACTGTGCTTAAACATTGTTTCAAGGCTGTAGAGATACACCAGTGAACAATGAACAGGAATCCTTGCCTTCAAGGAGCTTCCATTCCATGGGGGAGACAGACAATAAAAACATAAATATTTATAGCTATTGCTGCTTAGTATCATTGTATACTGCCCATATGTAGTAACACATTATTGCTATTGCTGACCGCAGAGAGAATTTTGAAAGTAATACAAAGAGAGTAAGTACATAGTCACTGCCCCTCAATCCTTTTGCAAGTCTCACTTGGCTCCTCCTTTGTTACTTTTCCCCTTAAATGGTCATTTTATGATGGTTGACCTGTGTCTTCCTTTTATCCCTTCAAGCCTTCTAAGAAGCTTCTTCTTCTTCTTTTTTTTTAATTAATAAAACAATTTCCATTACTGTATTAAATCTTTATGAGCTATCAGAATGTTTAAGTTCTTTGTCTGAGAAGCTGAGCTTCTAGCCCCTTGGAAGTACTAATTCCTTTTTCATTATGGAGCCCACTCATGGTAAATGATGTTAAAATCTTATTTGTAAGTTTTTTTAAGGTTTAAAGGGATATTTATTTTTTCTCTATACGCATCTAATCTACATTTTTAAATAAAAAATTCAGATTAAAAAAATTATTGATAATGCCATCCCCCAAACAAAGCACCTATTTTTATTTTCCTGGGCTCATGTACATTCCAAAATTTATTTAAAAACTTTTCTACTGTTGGATAAATTATAACAACATCCAATTTCTTCCTTCCATGTTCCACTTTTCACACTGTAACAAGAATTGTCTTTCCAAAACACTGCATATTTTCACATCTCACATACATAACTCACACACTCACAACTACCCTACAGCCCTCAATGACTTTAAATCTTATGCTCCCACACAAATTGGTGACATTCTGTCCCATCAGGAAATGATCCAAAGCAGAATTAGAAGTGGAGGTCCAGTGTAATCACCTTCACAATTTTTTCTTTTTTCCTCCATAAAATAATTTTGAAAAGAAAAATGCTCATAAACTTTTTTCAGTTATCTAAATATTTACCTAAGTTTAAGTAGTTGCAAAGGATATAATTTCTGCCATATTGTAAATATTGACAGTTAATACATACCATTACATTACTCGTTTTAAAGTGTTTGGTGAAATAAAAATCTAAATATCTCAGCAACATATAATCAATTATTATCCATTTAAAAAGATATAAACAAGTTTTCCTGTACCAGATGTTTTTCTTTCTCCTGAACTTGAATTTTCATTCTAATTCCCCCACAGAAATGTGTTCTAATACAATAAAATTTATGACTTAAAAATTTAATAACAGCCTTATCATTTTGAGGACAAATGCATACATTTGAAGCGAAATTATTTTTTTTTAATTTCCATGACCATAAGGATTCAAATATTAACATTTTATTTGTGATTGTGTTAGCATTACAATTATTATTGGTGCTAAATTGATCAAAACCACATAAATATCTTATATTCTTTATTAAAGTTTTAAAATACTTTTTTGTTGCAAATTCTTCCCCTAATTAAATAAATGGAGGAATTTTTCCTCCCCTACCTCCAATTGGTTCATAAATCCTTGGGTGAATTTTTCTTGTATAGGGAATAGTTCTGCATCAGTTTCACTCCTTTCATTGTTATGGAGTATGTACAGAGAAAACATCATTCAAATAAATGGTTAGGTAGAAATAAAAAGAATGTTGTTAAAGTCACTCAAACCTTTGAACTTCTTCCAAGCTGTAGACCAGAAATAACATAGTAGCGATCATCAAAACTTATATTTAATAATCTAGCAATTGACATTTTGATTGGGTCCTCTCTTAATTTTGTTGAAAGCAAAAAAATGAGAAACTCTCTGCTTTGTAAAAGATTTATTACCCCATCATTAGAATAATTTGCTTCTCTACATGGATCATAATATTTTGAATTGTTCCTAGTATTTTATCCCAATTTCTCGGCCTTGGGCACTTACACTGTAGCACCATGCATCATGTTACACCTTGGGATGGATGCGAAGAATGTCTTTTTTTATGATTTGTGAGAATTAGATTGGAAGAGATGGCCTTAGCAGTCGGTTCAGTCTTGGTAGATCTGTTTTAAGAAGGAACTCATATGGAAATTAGAGATGTAGAAATGGATTCACTTAAAAGTGTCTCTGCTCTTGTATGTCTCGTGGTATCGGAAAAATAAACCTGTACAACCTGCAAAAAAAAAAAAAAAAAGTATCTCTGCTCAAGGTATCTCTCGGAAAGGCCACATATATCTTATTTAGAGCTTAGAGGATAGAACAGAAAATATATCGTTACAACTAGAACCTGAATAGTGGCATAAGATGTACCATCTGTGGGCAGTGAATGGACATGGGACTCAGGAAGGCTGTCCCGAGAGTCATGTATGTTCAATGAAGGTGATGGAGGAGAAGGCATTGTTTTTTTGCAGTCTAGGTCTACACATGACATTGACAGCTAACGTTCAGCACCCATTACCACCTATTCATCAGCGAAAACATGGGAGTTTAATTGACATTGCTATAATAGTTAACTTTATATATTTTGATAGAAGTTTTCAGAAGAAATCAAGCTCTATAGATTATAGTCCTCTCATTTCATTTTCCCATTAGCATAGTAAACAGACAGCATTTGAAACATTTAGAATGTCTTCAAAGCCTGTAAAAACAAACCAAAATTGAAGGTCAATAATCTATGCATATTATAAAAGCAAATGTGTTTTCTGTTAGTTGAACACATTATGCTAACATGACTATCCTGATGAAATCTGAGAGGAAACATTTAAAACTGAATGCCAATGAAAATGTAGAAGGGAACCTTTAAAACTTGCTTCAAGAAGACTTGAAAAGTTTTTCTTCCTAAGTGCATTAAGTACATTTAATATTCCTCTACTTTAGACAGAGTAACATCAGAAGGCCAAAGTTAATGAAAATACTGACCAAATTATAAAATCCAGCTTTTGCGTGTATTTAAGCTTTTCTCTATTAACAAAGTAGGGAGTCTCTAGAAGCTGAATTAATTAATTCAAGTTTCAGAAGCTTAATACACCGTCCTGGAAGGCATACTTTACAACATGCAACAAGTTTAATTACCAATGGACTTTACATATGTGCTTAGAGAAATAATATTTTTGTTAAATTTTATAATTAAAAAATCATAATTTTAGTAAGAATACATAAGACAATTACCTATATGAATATCAATATGTATAGACCAAATGCTGTATATTTATTTTCTTTATCCAGTAATTTCAGTTCTAGGAATCTATCCTAGAGAATGATATGAAATACAAGTATTTATAAACTAGGATATCCTTCAAAGTGTTAGTCATAATAATGGAACAATGGGAAAAAATGTCTTAAAGGATTTGGTAAAGTAAGGAGAGCTCTATGAGAAAATACCAACCAATCACAAAAACTATTTAATAAAAAAATACGATATGAGAAATTCTTCTTGATATGCTGAGTAGAGAGGTAAAAAAGCAGAATATGAAAAGGTGCTCTAAAGTGTAACACATGCGCGCGCGCGCGCGCGCGCACACACACACACACACACACACACACACTGATAAATGATTGGAAGGAACTATGTCAGCGTATGAACAGAAAAATTATTTTCTTCAAAATTGCTATGGTGACTCCTTCTACCCATAGCTCTGACCTTAATTTCTCCTCAGAAAAGACATTCTTTATAACTGTAATGTTAAGTTTCCTGCAGTACCTTTCTTTTTTTCTTTATAACTGTCCTCTTTCCATTTATAAAAAGAAAAAGTGCCTGTTATTTGCTTATATAATGGATCATTTAAGAAATTGTATGTTCTTTGTGGTGAAGAGCACTTCCGTTTTACTCACTACCGTTTACCTGGTGGCTGGTCCAGGTTGGTCCCAGAGCAGTGAACACTCAATTAATTAGTATTTTTGTATCATATTAGTTTATGACATAGGTTTCTCTGTCTCTCTCTCTCTCTCTCTCTCTGTCTCTCTCTCTCTCTCTCTGTCTCTCTCTCTCTCTCTCTCTCTCTCTCTCTCTCTCTCTCTCTCTCTCTCTCTCTCGGAGGGATAATTCTTTATGGGTTAGCACTTCCATGGCAATATGCAATAAGTTAATAGATTTTTTTCTATTTTTTAAAAACCATTAGCTTCAGTTGTATAAAACAACAGTCATTAGGCATTTACACACCTCACAAAGTGATAACCCCAAGTCTACTACCCATCTGACACCATACATAGCTGTTACAATACCATTAACTATATTCATTTTGCTGTACTTTACATCCCATGACTATATTTTTTTAAAATTATAATTGACACTCAATATTATTTTATATTAGTTTCAGATGCACAGCATAAGTGGTTAGGTATTTATATAATTTATGAAGTGATCCTGCCCTGATAAGTCTTGTACCCATCTGACGTTAGACATAGTTTATGCAATATTATTGACGATATTCTCCATACTGTGTTTCACATCCCCATGACTATTTTGTCACTACCAATTTGTACTTCCCAATTCCTTCATTTTTCTCACCCATCCCCCAAAATCCTCTCTCATCCAGCAAGCATCAATTTGTTCTCTATTTATGAGTCTATTTCTGTTTTGTTTTTTCATTTATTCTGTTCTTTAGATTCCACATATAAGTGAGATCATATGGCACTTATTTCACTTAGCATAATACCCTCTAGGTTATCCATGTTGTTGAAAAATAAGATTTCATTCTTTTTTATGGCAGAATAATACAACATTATATATATATATATATATATATATATATATATATATATATATATATATATATATATATATATATATATCACCTCTTCTTTATCCAGTCATCTATTGATGGGCATTTCAGTTGTTTCCATATCTTGGCTATTGTGAATAACAGTGCAGTAAACATAGGGGTGCCTATATCTTTTCAAATTAATGTTTTGGATTTCTTTGGATAAATACTCAGGAGTAGAATTGCTGCATCATAAGGTAGTTCTGTTTTTAATTCTTTGAGGGACCTCCATAATGTTTTCCAGAGTGGCTGCAGCAATTTGCAACCCCACCAACACTGCAGGAGG
Source organism: Rhinolophus ferrumequinum (assembly GCF_004115265.2). Classification (NCBI taxonomy): domain Eukaryota; kingdom Metazoa; phylum Chordata; class Mammalia; order Chiroptera; family Rhinolophidae; genus Rhinolophus; species Rhinolophus ferrumequinum. The sequence continues at coordinate 40,761,879 of NC_046287.1, forward strand.
GTTCTCTTTTCTCCACATCCTCGCCAACACTTGTTGTTTGTTGATTTATTGATGATGGCCATGCTAACAGGTATATGGTGACATCTCATTGTGGTTTTTGTTTGCATTTATCTGGTGATTAGTGATGTTGAACATCTGTTCATATGTCTATTGGCCATCTGTTTGTCCTCTTTGGAGAACGGTCTATTCCGGTCCTCTACCCATTTTTTTATTGGACTGTGTGTGTGTTTTTGGTGTTGAGTTGTATGAGGTTTTTGTTTTTTGTTTTGTTTTTTTAAATAAATTTTGGATATTAACACTTTATCAGATGTATGATTGGCATATATTTTCTCCCATTCAGAAAAATGTCTTTTTTGTTATTGATGGTTTCCTTTGCTGTGCAATTTTTTTTAATTTGAGGTAATCCCATTTGTTTATTCTTTTTTTCTCGTTTCCTTTGCCCAAGGAGATTTATCAGTAAAAATATTACTAAGGGTAATGTATGAGAGTTTACTTTCTATATTTTCTGCTAGGAGTTTTATGGTTTCGTGTCTTACATTTAAGATTTTAATCCATTTTGAGTTTATTCTTGTATATGGTGTAAGAAAATTGTCCAGTTTTATTTTTTTGCAGATATCTGTCCAGTTTTCCCATCACCATTTATTGAGTATACTGTTGTTAGCCCAATGCATGCATGTTCTTGCTTCTTTTGTCATAAAGTAAATGACCACATAGGCATGGATTTATTTCCGGGCTCTCTATTCTGTTCCATTGATCTACATATCTGTTTTTATGCCGATACCATGCTATTTTGATTTCTATGGCCTTGTAGTGTAATTTGATATCAAGTGGCATGATACCTCCAGCTTCATTCCTTCTCAGGATTACTATTGCTTTGGGTAGTATGGACATTTTAAATATATTAATTATTCAGCTCCATGAGCCTGGTATATGCTTGCATTTATTTGTATCTTCTTTAATTTGCCTCTTCAGTGTGTTATAATTTTCTGAGTACAGGTCTTTTACTCCCTTGGGTAAATATATTCTTAGGTACTTTATTTTTTGATGCAACTGTAAATGGGATTGCTTTCTTAATTTCTCTTTCTGACAGTTCTTTGTAAGTGTATAATAATGCAAACTGATTTCTGAATGTTAATTTTGTAGACTTCTACTTTACTGAATTCTTTTATCAGTTCTAAAAGGTTTTTGTTGTTGTTTTTTGTTTTTTTTTAATAGAATCTTTGGAGTTCTCTATACATAGTATCATCTTATCTGGAAATATGACATTTTTACTTCTTCCTTTCCAATTTGGATGTCTTTTATTTCTTTTATTTGTTTGATTTCTGTGGCTAAGACTTCCAGTACTATGTTGAATAAAAGTGATGAAAGTAGACATCCTTGTCTTGCTCTTGATCTTAAGGAGGCTGCTTTTAGCTTATCCCCATTGAGCATGATATTATCTTTGGGTTTGTCATGTATAGCCTTTATTAAGTTGAATTACATGCCCTCTATTTACACTTTGCTGAGTTTTATCATAAATGAATTCTGGGTTTTGTAAAATGCTTTTCCTACTTCTATTGATAGGATAATATGATTTTTATTTTTCATTTGTTTATGTAGTGTATCACATTAATTGATTTGTGGATATTGAACCAACCTTGCATACCAGGAATGAATCCCACTTGATTATGGTGTATGATCTTTATCATGTATTGCTGAATTCAGTTTGCTAATATTTTGTTTAGGATTTTTGCATCTACGTTCATTAGGATTATTGGTCTATAGTTTTCTTTTTTCTGTAATATCTTTGTCTGATTTTGGAATTAGGGTAATGTTGACCTCGTAAAATGAGCTTGGAAGCCTTCTCTCATATTGAATTCTTTGGAAATGTTTGAGAACAATAGGTGTTAATTCTTTATTTAATGTTTGGTAAACTTCAGCGATGAACCCATATGGTCCAGAACTTTTGTTTATTAGAAGCTTGTTGATAACTGATTCAATTTCATAAGTAGTAATTGGACAGTTTATATTTTCTGTTTCTTCTTGATTCTGCCTTGGAGGTTTGTATGCTTCTGGGAGTTTATCCATTTCTTCCATATTGCCCAATTTTTTGGCGTATATTTGCTCACATTATTTTCTTCAAATATTTTGTATTTCTGTGGTGTCTATTGTCATTTCTCTTCTTTCATTTCTGATTTTGTTTATTTGGGTCCTCTCTCTTCTTTTCTTGATGAGACTAGTTAAAGGTTTGTAAAGTTTGTTTATCTTTTCAAAAAAAGAGCTCTTGGTTTCATTGATCTTTTGTGGTTTTTTTTGTTGTTCTTGTTTTGTTTTGTTTTTTGTCTCTATTTTGTCTATTTCTGCTCTGATCTTTATTATCTCCTTCCTTGTAGTCTCATTGCTCTTTGTTGCTGTTCTTTTTCCAGTTCCCTCAGGTATAAAGTTGGGCTGTTTATTTGGTATTTTCCTTATTTCGTGAGGTAGGCCTGCATTGGTATAAATTTCCCTCTCAGAAATGCTTTTGCTGTGTCCCACAGATTTTAGGTCATTACATTCTCATTTTCATTTTGCTCAAAGTATCTTTTCATTTCTTTCTTGATCTTATTGTTGAGCCATTCATTACTTAGTAGCATATTATTTAGCCTTCATGTGATGGATTGTTTTTCAGTTTTTTTCTTAAAATTGAAATCTAGTTTTATATCATTGTGATCAGAAAAGATGCTTGATGTGATTTCAATCCTCTTAAATTTATTGAGATTTGTTTTGTGGCCTAACATGCAGTCTATCTTGGAAAATGTTCCATGTGCACTTGAAAAGAATGTACATTCTGCTGCTTTGGGGTGAAATGCCCTAAAAATATCAATTAAATCCATCTGGTCTAGTGTGTCATTTAAGACTGCTGGTTACTTGTTGATTTTCTGTCTGGAAGATCTGTGCTTTGCTGTCATTAGGATGTTAAAATCCCCTAACAATTGCTTTACTATTGATCTCTGCCTTTATGTAAGTCAATATTCATTTTATATATTTAGATGTTCCTATGTTGGTTGCATAGATGTTTACTAGGGTTATGTCCTTTTGGTGGATGGATCCCTGTATCATTATGCAATGTCCTTCTTTGTGTCTTATTTTAGTTGTTTGTTTTTTCTTAAAGTCTATTTTGCCCATTAGAAATATTGCTACCCCAGCTTTTTTCTCATTTCCATTTGCATGAAATATCTTTTCCATCCCTTTACTTTCAGTCTCGGTGTGTCTTTTGAACTGAGGCAGGTCTCTTGTAGACATCATATGCACAGTTCTTGTTTTCTTATGCATTCAGCTACTCTATGTCTTTTGATTGTATCATTTAAGTCATTTACATTGAAAGTGATTAATGATAGGTACATAGTTATTGCCATTTTATTATTCATATTTTCATCTTCTTTTGTTTGTTGGTTTTCCCCTTCTTCTTCTTAAAGAAGTTCTTTTAACATTTCTTGTAATACTGACTTGGTAATAGTGAATTCCTTTAGCTCTTTCTTGTCTGGGAAGCTCTTTATTTCTCCTTCAGTCTTAAATGATAGACTTGCTGGGTAGAGTAGCCTTGGTTGTAGGCTTTTGTTTTCCATCACTTTGAATATTTCCTGCCACTCCCTTCTGCAAAATTTCTGTTAAGAAATCAGCTGATAGTCTTATGAGAGCTCCCTGTAAGTAACGGTTGCCTTTCTCTTGCTGCTTGTAGGAGTCTCTCTTTGTCTTTAACTGTTGCCATTTTAATTTTACTATATCTCAGTGTGGGCCTCGTTCATCTTCTTTGGGTTCATGTGTACTTGCTGGGCTTGTATATCTATTTCCTTCACCAGTTTAGAGAAGTTTTCAGTCATTATTTATTCAGATAGGTTCTCAATCCCTTGCTCTCTCTTCTCCTTTTGCTACTCTTATGATGCAAATGTTGTTATGCTTGATATTGTCCCAAAAGTCACTTAAACTTCTTTTTAAAATTTTTTTCTTTCTTTTTTTTTTAATTTTTTTCTTTTTGTTCTGATTGGATGTTTTCTACTATATTGTCTTCTAAATTGCTTATTTTATCCTCTGCTTCATCTAATCTGCTGTTGATTCCTTTTAGTGTATTCTTCATTTCAGTTATCATATTCTTTATTTCTGACTGTTTTTTTTTTTATTGTTTCTATATCCTTCTTCATACTTACTATCTCTTTGTTGAAGTTCTCACTAAGTTCCTTAAGCATTCTTATAATCAGTGTTTTAAACTCTTTCTCTGGTAAATTGGTTGCCTCCATTTCATTTAGGTTTTTTTTTTTTTTTTTTTTTTCTGGAGATTTCTTCTGTTCTTTTATTTGACATACGTCTATTTGTTTCCTCATTCTGGCTGCCTCTTTGTGTTTGCTTATATGTATTAGGCAGATTTCCTATGTATCTCAGCCTTGCCAGGTAGCCTTATGTTGTATGTGTCCTGTGTGGTCTGGTGGTGCAGTCTCCCTGATCACCTGTGTGTGTGTTCTGGGAGTATCCCTTGTGTGTATTGTGTGTCTTCTCCTGATGTAGTTGAGTCCTGATTGCTTTTGGAACATCAGTGGGTATGATTGACTCCTAGGCTGACTGGCTGTGACTATTGGTCATGCCCGCAGTATATGAGCTGCTGTTTGGGGGCTGACCCCTCAGAGAGGGGTTTACCCCAGCAGGCTCTTGTTGAGAACACTCTGTGGGTGTGCCACTTGCAAATCCAACCAAACAGTGCTCCAATGTGGTCTGAAGCCTGCCTCTGAGTGTGTTGTTTCTGGTGTCTCTTGGGAGACAGACCAATATCAGCCTTGCCTGTGATTGGCTAGGGGCTCCCTGGTAAGAGCTACAAAGCTATATGTGGTTGGTTGATACCTGTTCTGGACCTGGAGGTGTGTGGGGGTGGCCTCCTTGTAAACTGAGGATGAATGCCACCAGTATTTAGCCTGGGGCAGCTTAGCAAAAGACCCAGGGCCCCCTAGGCCTGTTGTCACCTGCCAGTAAGGCTCAGCCATTGAAAGAGCCTTATTAGGGGCATGGACTAGGCTGGTTGACTTGTGTTGAGCGTGTCCTGGGTGATACAGCACTAATTGTGTAGACAGAGACACAGAGAGGTACCAATGTGGTGTGCATGTGTGGATTTTATCAAATCAATTCAGTCTCAGATTTGGCCTGTGGGGCAGAGTTCAGCATAGAAAAGATGGAGCCTCCTGTAGGCTACATATGAGGCAAGCTCCACACAGGGACAATGGCAGCTGTCCCTCCAACCCTCACCTCAAAGCCGCACAACTCAGTCTTTTCATGTATGTCTCTAGTACCTCTCAAGTAGCCACTGCTCCACAAGAGCCCAGATGAGTGTTTGCAAGGCAGTGAGTCTGTGTGCAGGCTCTTTAAGAAAACGTTTGTGTTTCCAGCCTCCTTCCATCTCACCAGGATGGATGGACAGAGTCCTCGCTGATGTTCACTGCCAGATGTTGTAGGGACTGCTCTTCCTTGCACAGGAACCCTGGGCTGGGGAGTCCAGCGTGGGGTTAGAACCCCTCCCTCTTCAGGGGGGACCTCCAACTCTGAGGTGTTCCTCCCAGTATTCAACCACTAACCGTGGATTTAGGGTAAGCCTATTTCATGTCTCTGCCCCTCATACCAGTCCTAGTGTAGCCTCTTCTTTATATCCTTAGTTTCAGAGACTCTGTTCAGCCAGCCTTCAAATGATTCTTGAGGTCGAGTGTTCTGTAATTTACTTGTAATTTTGATGTGATCCTGGGAAGCAGTAGGCATATCATTTACTTAATCCACCATCTTGGGCCCTCACTAATCTATTTTGTCGTTAGATTTTTATGTTTACAATGACATGCAAACTATTTAACATTAGTGTTTAAGCACAGCAAAACCCTTGGGAATATTCATAAATGAAATTAAGGCAAACTAACCTACCAGAGAAAAAGTTTAAAACACTGATTATAAGAATGCTTAAGGAACTTAGTGAGAACTTCAACTAAGAGATAATAAGTGTAAAGAAGGATGTAGAAACCATAAAAAATAACCAGTCAGAAATACAGAATACAATAACTGAAATGAAGCGTAAATTATATTATTTATTAGTCTTCATAAAGTGTATTCTTCTGCCTTGACAGAAGAAAAATTAGAAACACTGTTTTTGTATCACTCTTCTACAAATTCTCCCATAATTCATTTCATGGAATTTTGCTTTTGTTGTATTCTCCTGTCCTTCACCCATATCCAGAACTCTTGGAGATATTTATAATACTGAAAGGCATGATATCCTTTGTAGAGTCTTAACAAGTTGTCCTAGAAGATGTTTATTTAAAATAAGAATAACAGAAACATTAAATCACTTAATAATCCAAGGTTGTGGAATTTTCCATGTTCCTAATAGTCCTCTTTGTGCTTCTGCTGTTCTCCTGAGAGTTTCTTATGGTTAGCTTCCCACTGGCCATCTTAGGTGAAATCAGGGTCTTCACTAACTCTTTCTTGGCCAGTTGTTTGAACCCCAGGAAATTATCACATGTTTTGTTTTGTTTTGTTTTTCCCTAAACTGTGGATCTTGCTCCCCAGTAATTTTGAATCCATCATTGGTTTTTGTTACACCTCAAGTAGTGCCCTTACATGGTGATGTTTGTTAAATATTTATTGAATGAACTTAAGAATGAATTCATTCATAGCCTTCCATTTCATTAATATTAGAAGAAGAAAAGAAACTTTTTTTCTTGGTGCAGTGCTCTCTTTCCTCCTCTCAAATGCCACTGTCTTAGCTTTTCTTTATCCCTTACTACACTTTGGCTTTGTCATTGTTGTTGTTTTTGTTTGTTTGTTTGTTTGTTTGTTTTGAAGGGTAGAATCACCACTGGACTGTGTTGGAGGATCTCATCCCAATCAGATTCCCCCATATCCATAGAAATCTCCAAGTAATATTCTCTTCTTTGCTGATGACAGTCCGTAGATCAATTATCGGTCAACTGATTAGAGCACAGCCAAATTGGTGTTGTATAACCTCCCCTAAACTGATGTTGCCATTGTTTCCCTTCTTAGGACTTTTTCAGAAAAGGTCCATGCTGGTACTTTGCAAGATGAAGTGAAAAATGGGAATTTTCCATGGAAACACACTGATGCTTTGAGCCAGGGAATTCCCATGCAGGGCTTATCAGGAATTAGAATGACTAATTCTCTTTAGAATGACAGGAAGGCATATTAGTTTTCATGGAGAACTGTTGATAGATACCAATAGATTGATAGATCAATAAATCAATAAATGATAGATAAAATTAACACAAATTTCATATCCATGTGTTCTGCATCAAAAATTACAAAACACTGTAATATATTTGTCTATTTTTCTGTGTGTACCACACATATTTTAATATTATTCACCTCCCACCATATGCCAGCTTCTTATACTAGGCATTTAAAGTTATACATGTTCCTGAGACAATGATTGATATGGTTTTCCACTCTTGATAATGCCACATCCCTACTTTAAAGCAAATTGTGTGTATTCCAAAGGAGATACATCATATATATATTAGTACCAGTGTACAGAGGCTAGAAATTCATAGCTTTTACCAAAGTGGATTATTACATCAATGACTCATATTTAAAGTCACCATTAAAAGGTTTCTTCTAAATCAAGTAATATTTAAGCTATAATTTCTGACTGAGGAAGAAAACTATTCCCTGATGAGATACTTAGGGATCTTATTTTACATTCTATGTTCACATTTTGAAAATTTACATTTGAGCAAATTTAGGAATGTCAAGCAGACTTCCCAAATAAAAGTCAATATAACCAAGACCTCATGATGACAGAGCAAGATAAACTGGTGTTGTGCTCTATTGGGTAAACACATTAGAAAACCCTGTGAAATATGTGTTTAACTAGTAGAAAGAGACGTTTCATTCTAATGGATGAAAAAATATGCATTCTGTGTATGTGTGTGTGTGTGTGTGTGTGTGTGTGATTTAAATGCTATTTGGAACTATTCCAATTTATCAAGTGAATAATGACATACATTTACTAATTTTTATGACAGTTTTATTTATATTTTAAGGAATGAAATTAAATCTAGAAACTGGACCTACATAACATTAAATTTGTGATATAATCTGACAGGTGCTAACACGGCTAGCAAGAACTGACATAGATCTAACTCACCTTACTTTGTGTGTCCCAGTTTTGTTTTAAATGTTTCACAGCATTGATGTTATTTAAACTGGACTTTGGAAATTCAGCAGTAATGGTTATTAGGCTTGCATATTATGGCTAGTCCTTTTCTCCCAGACCCAGGAAGTTCAGTCATCATTTCATGGCTTTCAAATGCTTCATAACTCTCATGTTTTTCTGGAGAAGTTTCTAATTGCGTACATGCATTTTTTAAAAATAAGCTGAATTTTTATCACAGTGGTTCCATAAACATTTGTCAGTCATGTAAAGAACATTTTTCCTTCAGGCTCTAATTTGTAATTTATAATTGTTTCCTGTCCAAGTTTTCTCTCAATGGTACAAGATGGAGAAAAGATAGTTTTAGAGCATACACATGTTAATCAACATGTATATGCATCCAAACATTCAATCAACATTCAGAGGCCCAAAGGTTTTCTGTTTGCATGCACCAAAATTGATCTCCACCAAGCCACCATTAAGCAACGGTTGAAATAGTAGGTGACTTCTCCAGAGAAAATGTTATATCATTCAGATCACACACATCAAACTAAGTTTGGCATCACATAATTAAAGGTTAATTTTATTTAACTATATTTTTTATATTATCACATGGCTAAATATAGCCTCTGGTTATTTATTAGAATTGTGCCTCTATAATCCAAAACATTAATTTGAAAGGTATATGTGCACCCCTATGTTCATTGCACCATTATTTACAATAGCCAAGATACGGAAGCAATCCAAGTGTACATCAATAGACCCTGAAAAAAGCAATGATTGACATCCCCCTTGGGATGGAGAGGACAGTGTGAGATTTCATCACGCTACTCAGGATGGCATGCAAATTAAAACTTATGATAAAGAAGATGTGTTACATATATACCATGAAGTGTTTCTCAACCAGAAAAGAATGAAATCTCGCCATTTGTGACAACATAGATGAACCTAGAGAGTATTATGCTGAATGAAATAAGTGAGACTGAGAAAGACAAATACTATATGATCTCACTTCTATGTAGAATCTAAACAAAATAAATGAACAAACAAAACAGAAACAGACTCAACAGTTTCAGAGAACAAACTGATGGTTATCAGAGGGGAGAGGAGCTGGGGAGCTGAGTGGAAAAGGTAAAGGGATTAAGAAATAAAACTTGGTAGTTACAAAATAGTCTTGGGAATGTAAAGTACAGCATAGAGAATATAGCCAAAATGTTTCAACAACTATGCACAGTGCCAGGTGGGTACTAGACTAAATCAGGGGGATCACTGCATAAATTATACTAAATGTCTAACCACTATGCTGTACACCTGAAACGAATATGAAATAATACTGAATGTCAGTTGTAACTGAAAAAAAATAATAAAGAAAAATATACATATCTTAAAAAGAATTGTGTCTCTAGGTCTGCAATGTCTTTAAAATGTACAAATATGGTTGTAGGAATTTATTTGTTAAAGGTACTTCTATCCCTCTTTTTAAACAGCTTTATTGAGAGATATAAATTACATCCCATAAAGTTCACTTATAATGTAGATCTCAATGGTATTTAGTATATTTAAATGCAGTGTTGGACGGCCATTATTGTGTCTATAATTTAATTTTAGAATATTTCATCACACAAAATGAAAATGTATATGTTAGCAGTCATTATCTATCTCCAATCCTATTTCCCTTACTCCCTCACCCTAGCTCCTGACAACCAGTAACCTACTTTCAGCCTTTATGGATTTGTCTTTTCTGGACATTTTGTATAAATGGATTCATACAATGCATGGTCTTCTATGACTGGATTCTGTCATATAGCATAATGTTTTTGAAATTCATCCACGATACAGCATTTATCATAATTTCATTCCTTTTAAGTGCTGAATAATATTTCATTGTATAAATATACCACACTTAGTTAATCCATTCATCATTTGATGGCCACTTTGAATTGTTTCCAGTTGTTGGCTATTATGAATAATGATTCCTAAAACATTTATGTGCCAGTTTTGTGTGGTGTATATTTTCATTTCTCTTAATATATAACTAGGAGTAGAATTGCTGGGTCATCTAATAGTTCCACGTTTGCAAAGTGGCATCGTATGTACATTTCCATCAGCAACATATACGGATTTCAGTTTCTCCACATTCACGTCAGCATTTGTTATTGTGTTTTTTATTATAATCATCTTAGGAGTGTGAGTCATATCTCATTTTGATTTGCCTTCTCTAGTGACTAATGATGTTGAGCATCTTTTCATTCATTTCCAAACATTTGCATTTGCGTATCTTTGGAGAGATGTTTATTCAAGTCCTTTCCTGATTTTTTAAATTGAATTGTTTGTCTCTTACTTGTTGAATTGTACGAGTTCTGTATATATTCTATAAATGTTCCTTTATCAGACACATGATTTGCAAATATTTTCTCCCATCTGTAGGTTGTCTTTTCACCCTCTTGATAATGTCCTTTGATAAACATGTTTTGTTTCTTTTGTTTGTTTGTTTGTTTGTTTGTTTTAATTGTGATGAATTCCACTTTATCTCTTTTTCTGTTTGGGTCACATATAAGAGTTCATCGCTAAATCTATCATCATAAAAATTTATTCCATGTTTTCCTCCACGAGTTTTATAGATTTTGCATTTACATTTAGGTCATTGATCCATTTTGTGTAATTTTTGTGCGTGGTAGGAGGTAAGGTCCAACTTCATTGTTTTGCATGAGGAGATCCACTTCTCTCAATATGATTTATTGAAGAGACTATTCTTTCCCCATCGATCTTCACACCTTTGTGGAAATAAATTGGCCATAAATATATGTTTATTTCTGATCTTTCAACTCTATTTCAGTGATCTATATATTTATAATTATGTTAGTGTAACAGCATTTATTATTTTGCAGAAAAACACATGAGATATACCCTCTTAACAACTTGTCAAGTATTTAGCACAGGGTTATTGACTCTATGTGCATTGTTGTGGATCAAATCTCTAGAACTTTGTCAACGTGCATGACTAAGACTGTCCATGGAACAGCAACTCCACATCTCTCACTCAGTCCCTGGCAACGGCCATTCTGCTTTCTGCTGCTATGAGTTTGACTACTTTAGATACCTCATGTCACTGGAATGATGCTTTATTGGTCCTTCTGTGATTGGTTTATTTCAGTTAGCATAAAGTCCTCAGGGTACATCCATGTTGTCACATATTGCAGGATTTCCTACTTAAGGCTGAATAATATTCCATCATATGTATATTCCACGTTTTTTTTATTCATCAGTTAATGGGCATTTAGCTTGTTTCCACCACTTGGTTATTGTGAATAATGCTGCAATGAACATGTGATTGCAAATATCTCTTCCAGAGCTTGTTTTCGGTTCTTTGGAGTTAAATACCAAGATGTGAAATTGTTGGATGGTAGCAGTGTTTTTATTACTCTTGCTTTGTAATAATGTATAGTAAGTTTTGAAATCAGGAAATGTAAGTGCTCCAAATTTGTTCCTTTTTAAAATATTATTTTGGCTATTTTGGCCCCTTGCAATTCTATAAGAATTTGAGAATTGGTTTTTCCATTTTTGCAAGTAAAAACTTAGAATTTTGGTAAGGTTTGCAATGAATCTGTATATTACTTTGAGTAGTACTGCTATCTTAACAATATTAAGTCTTCCAGAACGTGAACACAAGATGTTTTTCCATTTATTTAGGCCTTCTTTAATTTCTTTTAGCAATGCTTTATAGTTTTTAGTGTAAAATTCCATTATTTCCTTGGTTAAATGTATTCTTTTGGATATTATTGTAAATGGAATAGCTTTTTAAATTTCCTTTGCAGGTTGTTCATTACTAGTGTATAGAAACTAAGTAGATTTTTGTGTGTTGATCGTATACCTTGCAATTTTGCTGAATTCATTTATTAGCTCTAGTGTGTGTGTGTGTGTGTGTGTGTGTGTGTGTGTGTGTGTGTGTGTGTATGCTTTGGGATTTGCTGTATGTAGAAGTGTGCCATCTATGAATAGAGATAGCTTTATTTTTTCCTTTCCAATTTGGATACCTTTTATTTCTTTTTCTTGCCTAATGACTCTAGCTAGAATATTCAGTATGATCTTGACGAGCACTGATGAAAGCGGGCCTCCTTCGCTTGTCCCATTGAGAATGATGTCAGCTTTAGGTTTTCATATATGCTCTTTATCATGGTTAGGAAGTTACCTTCTATTTTTAGTTTTTTCTATGTATTTATCATGAAAATGTGTTGTACTTTATCAAAAGCTCTGTGCATCAATTAATATGATCATGTGGGTTCTGTTTCTTTGCTCTATGAGTCTTGATTGGTTTTCTTATGTTGAACCACCCTTGCATTCTTGGGTTAAATCCCACATGGTCACGGTTTATAATGTTTTTAATATGATGTTGGATTCAGTTTGCTAGTATTTTGTTGAAGGTTTTCTTTTTCCCTCTATATTTATAAGAGGTATTTGTCTATAGTTTCTATAGTTTTCTTCCCTTATTATGTCTTTGTCTAGCTTTGGGATCAAGTAATACTTGTCTCTTACAATGAGGTAGAAAATATTTCCTCATCTTCTATTTTTTTGGAAGAGTTTTAGAGAATTTTTGTTAATTCTTTAAAAATGGGTAGAATTTATCACTGAAGCCATCTCGTCCCAGGTTTTTCTTTGTTGGAAAGTTTTTAATTACAAATTCAATCTCTTTACTTATAGGTATATTCATATTTCCTATTTTGTCATGATTCAGTCTTGGTAGATTGTGTGTTTCTAGGAACTTGTCCATTTCATCAAGATTATCTCATTTGTTGGTGTATTTATTAGTCTCCTAAGGGTTCCATAACATATTACCACAAACTGAGTGATTTTTATATATATATATAAATAATAATAAATATAGATAATAATAATAAATATAAATAAATAATAATAAATATAGATAATATATATATATTATCTAACAGTTTGGGAGGCTAGAAGTCTGAAGTCAAGATGTCAGCAGAACTGATTCCTTCTGGAGGCTCAGAGGAATAGGCTATCTCATGCCTCTATCCCAGCTTCTGGGAGAAGAAAGATCTCAAATCAATACCTAGATTTATACCTTAAGAAAATAGAAAAAGAAGAGCAACTAAAACCAAAGTTAGTAAAAAGAAGGAAATAATAAAGAGTAAGTGGAGATAAACAAAACTTTATATACATATATATATATATATATATATATATATATATATATATAGAGGCATCTATGGCTATCAGTTGTGTTTTTTTTTTGTTTGTTTTTTATGTTCTGTCTTCATTTTCATTTTCATTCATCTATGTATTTTCTAATATCCCTAGTGATTTCTTCTTTAACTTATTGGTTGTAAGGAGTATAATAAGTGGTTTAATTCCCACTTATTTGTGAACTTTCCAGTTTTCCTTCTGATACTGATTTCTAGTTTCATTTCAATGTGGTTCAGAGAAAATGCTTAGTATGATGGCAATCTTATAAAACATCTTGAGACTTGAGATTTAGCAGTCCTTTTTTACTGAAATTTAGCATTCTCTTTCTTTACTAAGCACTGACCTGGTTGCTGTACGGTTATTAAATTAGATTCGAGTTCTCAGAAATTTGATTGTCTTTTTGTTTTTTGTTTTTTGCTAGCTTAATGGTTGCTTCAATGGAAGGACTTATTCGTGGTGTTTCCTACTCCACCGTGTCTGTGATGTCACTCTTCTTCCATGCTTATCCTACAGACTTTTGTTGCATGGCTTTCTTCAGAAGCCACTTCTGCTAACACCTACTTCCCAGTTCTGAGCTAAATGCTCAATCATGGGTGTTCTTTACACTGCCTTTCCTCTAGATCATTTCTTCCATGAAATGATCCAGAAATGAATGTATTCCAGAGCATTCCAATGCTGGTCCAGGATCTCTTTGTCTATTATCATTAATGTTGGATGAATGAAAGTTGCATGAGTGAACAAGGAAGAAAATATTTAAATTCTCATGAACTTACCACAAAGCCTAGTTACAGGTTACTGATTGTTAAAGAATTATAATGCAAATAACTTAACAGGAAACTATGTTGACTGTATCATTCTTGAGGCATTCAAAAGATACTTCAGAATCTGGTGATATATTGAGATGATGAGTACAAACATATCATTTAATATGGCTATAGATTAGAAAATGGAGGATGGTATCAACTCTTACTCAAAAAATACATTTTGAATTTATATTAGTTAAAGAATTCACTTATATTAACTTGTCTTTTGGGAGCAGAAGACAGATATGTTTACTTTATTAATTCGGCTGTATGATTTTCATAGAAACAAGCACTTCCTAGGTATATGTTCACTGTGTATAAATATAGATTTGTAACTTTCACATGTTTTCTTTTAAAAAATGTTTTAAGAGACAGTCTTATTTTACATTGGCTACTATTAGGAATTGTTAATTTGAGTACAGATGCATGAATGTTGGTCCAGATACAGAAAGCTTAAGTCTATTAAAGACCTGCAAAGAATTGTTGTTATATGGCTAGGTTAAGAGAATGCTATGCCTCAAATCACGTTTAGGAAATATAAGAATTTTTTGCTATAACATCCTGACACATATGGCTAGCCAGGTAGATATGTCTTAGTGCTATATCCCAGTACAGCTTTATTAAGGGCTCTTTTTATATTCCTTGTCATATTTCAATGTATTTTGCCTTAACTTTTCAAAAAAGAAACACAAACAACAAAAACCCACAAGGGTACAAACTAACAGCTCAATTATTTTTATTTTATTTATTTTTCAGTGATTTTACAAGGAAACTTAGTTTTAAATTATATTATTATTCCTTAAAATGTATTATTATTTCTTACAACTAGTTAATTATAACATCAACTGCAAAATGATAATTTGTAAGTCATTCATTATATAAAAGTAGTAAGAAGAACTAAACCCAAAATGCAAAGATTTTATGTTGAAATTGTACTTGATTAACTCACAAATTTGTACCTGTCTTTGCAAAGTAGGATAATGGAATAGCAACCGTTGATTATTTTCCTTTTTTCCCCATAATACTGTGAATTCTTGACAAAGGATTACTACTGGTGATGGACAAAATGTAAAAGTTAGGTGGGAGCACAGACAAGTACGAAAAAGAATGTCAATTTCAACTTACTAATTTTTCACTTACAAAACACTGTTCATTCATACCAAGTGGGTATCACTTTTATAAACATCTCAACTTACTCTTTTACTTAAGTTTATTTCTCAGTATACTTTGAATATCTAGGAAGCTACAGCCATTTTTTTTAAATAATAAAAAATCCACATCACCAACTTAAAAAAAAACAAACACAACTCAACATTTTGTTTCTCAAGATGGATTTTATTCTTTATTGTTGCTAAATGAACACAATTTTTTTCAGTATGAATTTTTTTCCTAATAATCCACAAAATGTATAAATTTGTGGTGCTAAGTGTTTGAGAATTATTGTATTCTAAATTTTAAATGTGAGATTTTTATAACTGCTTTGTTTATTTTGGATTTTCCAAATATATAGATTTATATACTTATCTACTATTTCAAAATTATTTTTTTAATGTTGCACATTTTCCAGAGATTAGCTGGTTAATGAAATTGGATCGGATGTTTATTAGAACACATTGAGGCTAGATTACAGGTATAGATATCATTCAAAGAAAACTTACTATAAATTTAAAAGTAGATAATATTCTTATTAAAATGACTAAAATAAAAAACAGTGATAAGACCAAATACTGGCAAGTATATGGGGATAAACTGCATCTATCAAACATTGCTGATGGAAATGTAAAGTACTACAATCAATCGGAAAATAGTTCAGCAATTTCTTACAAAACTAAATGTACTAACTACTTGACTCATCGAATGCACTCCTGAGCATTTGTCCCAGATAAATAAAAACTTATGTTGATGCACAAACCTGTACATGAATGCTCATAAAAGCTTTTTTCCTAATAGTAAAGTACTGGAAACAATCCAGATATCCTTCAGTGAGTGAACAGTTGAACAAATTCTGTTACATTCAAACAATGGAATACTACTCAGCATTAAAAAAGGAAGGAACTATTAATACATGAAACAACTTGGATGGACGTCAAGGGCACTATGCTCCATTTTTTGTTTTAAAAAGTGAAGCTCAAAAGGGTGCATACTGTATGATTCCATTTAAATAACATTCTTGAAATAAGAAAATTATAGAAATGAAAAAAGATCAGTGGCAATAGATTGCCAAGTGACAAGGACAGGAAGTGGGGTGGAGAGGTAGCACGAGGGAGTCCTTTTCTGGAGATGGAAAAGTTCTGTATTCTGATTGTGGTGGCATTACACAAATTTATACATGAGATAAAATTTCACAGAAGGATACTTACACATTCACAAAGGAAAGTAGGAAGACAAAAATCATGAAAACAGAATAAGGTCTATAAATCAGTTAGCAGCAATGTACCAACATCAGTTTCCTCATAGCGATATTATACTGCAGCTGTATGAGACGTTGCCATTGGGGGGATGGTGAGGGAAAGGCACCCAGGCCTCTACTATTTAGCAACTTTTGTGAGTCTATATTGATTTCAAAATAAAAAGATTTTTTTAAGTAGTTATAGCACAGTTTTAAAACACTATTAAACATTTAAAAAGAGAAATACCCCTGCACACAATTGGCATTTAAAACAACCTTCTTTTCAGAGGCTTACTTCAAAAAGTCTTCAGTTTGAAATGATGATTTTTTTTTTTTAATTCAAGCATGCAGTTGTGTCAATTCAAAAAATATGGTCTGTGAACATGAAAGCTTCAACTTTGATTCTCCACTCTCCATTTTCTTCATCTTCAAAGGCCCTTTATTTGATCAGGAAGGATGTCATTTCTAAAAGTACTAAGACAGCCACATTTAACTTGAACAACATTGTTCTTTCAGGTTATTAAGGCTGTTCAATTTTCTCTGTTGGTGGCTACACTGATTGGAGACTCTTCTTAAATGTCAGACTGAGTAAATTGTACTGGTTCCAACACACAAAAAAAAAAGTTAAAGGAAAGCTTTGGAATTAATGCAATCAGTAACCTTTGAAAACAAAGTTAAGAAGCAACAGTTGAATGCTGGATGTATAAAAATATTATGTTCCTTTCTTCTTTGAATATCAGTATGGCCAAGAAATAGGGAAACACAATAGAGATTTCAATTCAAAAAGCACTTCTTGAGTACCTAAATCATAATCATAGCACCTTATAATGATATGCGTATTTTGCAGAATGATGTAGCTTATAGTGATGAAAAAGAGTCCATACTGTTCATGAGATCTCAAATTTGCATCCCCAATATTTACAAATGTTCCAGGTTTTATACCAACGCACTGTGTGAGAAAAAGGAAGAAACTGCTTAGTCAGCTTGGATGAACATTGGGTAGGACTCTGGAGAAATACATCAGGGTTAGGACAGAAATTGCAAGGCTATGGAACACAAAATCCTATGAACAAAGATTTGTAGAATGGCAACCATGCCAAATAAGTAAAATGAATAAGAATTTGAAATTTGACATTGATTCTGTTTGGAGAATACAGAATATTTGTCTGTATTTTCTGTGAATGTCGGGCTACGCATATAAGTGGACAAAAGAAAATTTTAAAACAACACTGCTCAATTGTGGATAAAGTTTGGCATTTTCTACAAAATAGCTCATCTGGAGAAAATGATATGGTGGCACTAATGTGCGCTCAAAGGAGAAATCACTAGACTCCTCACTTTTGTTTTCCCTTTGTATTTTTGTTTTATTGCTGGAAAATAAGTTTTAGAATTAATGGATGCAAAACCATTCTCTGAATATCTTGATAAAGAAAGGCCAATTATATGTTACTTCACACATTTGATTTGCAGTACTTAACACACTAATTTTCTGTTATTGATCATGTTAATTCTATGTTATTAAAGCCAACATTAAATTACCAGGAAAAGTAAAAATAAAAAGAATATTAAAAATGAAATGCATGAAAAATAAAGGTGGATGAATGGATGGATAGAAGGATACATGGATGGATGTGTGAATAAGCAAGTGTAAGAAAATGTTAAATGTAGAATCTAGGAGTGGGAATATGGGTATTCACTAGGAAAATCTTTGAACTTTTCTGTATGTTTGAAAATTTTCGTACAATTTTGAAAAGAAAATTAAAAAAAAACAAAAAACAGAAGGACAACTATAAATTTCAGTGCCTAAACACATAAATAAACAGCTAAAATAATGTATTAGGGATATTCTCAGTATAAAACATAAAGTTAAGAAAATGTTACAAAAATTAAAGCCTTGCATCAAAAACTTCAAATGTACTTTCTAGATAAACGATTGAAAATGACAGAGATCAACTATAGTTGTTGAAGTATCCATTTATGTGAAAATAACTTTTATTGACCCACCTTTATATTGGTGTTATGTTCTGTCAGTATAAGAATGTTCTGGACATGTAAATGTCACCTGTGGATCCAGGTCTATTTGACAAGACTGTAACACTCCAAGACGTCAAAATGATACAACTTAGAGGCTTGTCCTCAGATCTAGAACTCAAGAATAACAACATACAGTTACTTGACTAATATACAAAAATTATACGGAACCAACCTAATAAATATGACAATAATATCTGTGTCTAGTCATGAAAAAGAGCTTTCTATATTTTTGTTGCTGTGGTTGTTCCATACTGTTTTAAATATTCCTTGCACTTGATGTCAAATTAGAACTTTCAATAAGCCTAAAAAGGCCGTATTGGTTTAGAATAGATTAACTTTGGAAGGAGCAGGCTGCTTTCCGTGTGCAAGGCAAATACACTTCATTGTTAGTTGATTATCAGCTGTTCTCAATCACTGAAAGGATTTCTACTCACTTTCAACATTGGGTCCATTTTCCACGGAATTCCAGAGCTGCATAGCTTCAGATGCCTGAACGTGGTGCCTTAGCATTTGCATTGCTTCTGAGCAGGCCGGGATCTCAGAAATCCCAGACAAGTTGATATTGATCCTTTTGAAAAAGTTATGTACAAAGGAAGTATATCTGCCAACTTCCTTTAGAAGCAGGGTCAAATAACCAGTTAGAAAATTTTCTAAAGGTGTCACATTAAACTTTAATAATACCTACATTTTTATGGGGCTTTTAACTTCGCAAATTGCTTTCACGTGCATTATCTCATTTCATGTTCTATTGCAAGGAAACAGTGTCTAGGTTTTAGGGCTGAATTACAATGATATATATATCAAAATGTTTGACATTTCAAGAAAATTGACGATTACTATGCCAAAGAGAACTAGTTAACAAGAAATGACTGTCTTCAAGATCAAGTATTACAAAGGGTTAAGATGCTGATGGTTCCTTTAACCTTCTGCTCTCCTGCTGGAGGTTTATCAGAACCATTTCATCTCATTTTTAAAAAAAGAGAAAATGGGCTACGTCGTTTTTCTTTCTTCCACCTTCTTATTTCCGATTTTCTTTCTTTTTAAATAAATCTACAGGTCAGCCCGACCCCAGGGTGCATCCGTGCTCTCATGAAGATGCTGTACTGCCCATATTGTCGAGGACTTCCCTCCGTAAGGCCTTGCAACAACTACTGCCTCAACGTTATGAAGGGCTGTCTGGCAAATCAGGCCGATCTGGACACCGAGTGGAATCTGTTTATAGGTAAGGAGCGTTTACACTGATCCGAGAGCAGAGCGTCCGTGATGCCTGAGGGCAGGTTCGAAGTTGTGATGACTTGTGGGGAGTAAGAGGACTAAAGCACACACACACAAAGCCGCGTTTAGCAGATTATAAACATTATTTGCATTTTTCTTTTTTTCTTCAAAAAAAATAAGGCGTCTTTCAATATTGTGAAGGACAGTCCTGTTGAAGATTGTCCACGCCCGCTGTGTTGAGTTCGCTGATCTCTCTGACGAAGGTAAAAGTAGCCTGTGTTGAATTTCTGTGAGATCCTGTAAGAAAGCACAAGTTAGAAAAGGTTCTTGAAAAGAAATCCACAGTTTGATTTGTATCCCCTCAACATACTCACAAACGCACTGTTCCTGGAACCGAACAGGAAGAGAGCTGGTCCCCACCACGCGTACAGCAGAGCCCAACACTGAGCACCAGGGGAAAAACTGGAATTGTTTTATGTGCAGAGTGCTAGGCAAGTAGAAGGGGAAACTGTATCACTTAAAACACGAACTAGCCAATGGCTTACAATGGGAAGGTTTTTTTTTTTTTTTTTTTTTTATTGGGGAAGGGGAACAGGACTTTATTGGGGAACGGTGTGTACTTCCAGG
The DNA here is from genome assembly GCF_004115265.2 of Rhinolophus ferrumequinum. Taxonomy (NCBI): domain Eukaryota; kingdom Metazoa; phylum Chordata; class Mammalia; order Chiroptera; family Rhinolophidae; genus Rhinolophus; species Rhinolophus ferrumequinum. The sequence continues at coordinate 40,782,301 of NC_046287.1, forward strand.
ACTTTTTTCCAAGTCAAGTTGTTGTCCTTTCAATCTTAGTTGTGGAGGGCACAGCTCAGCTCCAGGTCCACTTGCTGTTGTTAGTTGCAGGGGGCGCAGCCCACCTTCCCTTGCGGGAGTCGACGAATCGAACCGGCAACCTTGTGGTTGAGAGGACGCGCTCCAACCAACTGAGCCATCCGGGAGCTCAGCGGCAGCTCAGCTCAAGGTGCCGTGTTCAATCTTAGTTGCAGGGGGCAGAGCCCACCATCCCTTGCGGGACTCGAGGAATTGAACTGGCAACCTTGTGGTTGAGAGCCTACTGGCCCATGTGGGAATCGAACCAGCAGCCTTAGAAGTTAGGCGCACAGAGCTCTAACCGCCAGAGCCACCAGGAAGGTTTTAAGGAGTTATCCGAACAGGTTTGCGGGAGTGCTGCTGGGGTAAGTTTTAATTGGCGGACCTTGGGACTTGGCCATTTATGGTAAAGGGACTTCAGCACCAGATCTTCCTGGACAGCGGACCCTTGGTTTCTGAAAGGGTGGGTATTCGTGTTCCGCTACTGTTCAGATCCTTTGGTTCTGTGGGGCCGGGTGAGACTTTGGTTCTGGGTGCGGCTAGAGGACAGGGGTGGCATATGCGCAGTGCTGTCTCTAAAATAACTCAAGGATTGTATTAATCACCGATCTGCTTTAAGAGAGCAGAACCAGTTTTAAGCTGTTCAATGTGATTTGTATGCTGTTTCAATATTAGTAAACAACTCCTTCCTTAAATACCTATGATCAAACTAGGTCAATATTTTTGCTAAAATATGCAAATTTCTTCCTCATTCTATGGACAAAAATGCTTCAAGCGTGCAAGCATGAAACAGCCTGCCAGTCTTTAGAAGGTGGGAGGAAACAGGGTGAGGATGAGTCAGGGAAGGTCTGTGAGTCATGGCTCAGGTCTTAAGTTGAAGAAATCACTCAGGGGGTTACACTGCAAAAAGATATTTCCCAAATAGCTATCCAAGGATAAAAGGACAAATTTCATAGGCAAGCTTCTCCCAGAAAAATATATAGGCCTTGAAAGAGTAAATGTATTTTCTCCACCCTCTGTCAAATAGCCTTCAAATAAAAGTACTTTCAATTGCATTTACTGCAATTGCATAGTGACAAGCAGAGTGGTGCAAATAACAGTTGTAGTTGTGAGCCTCAGAGGGCCTTCATCATTTATGCCAACCTCTAAACCCAGAATGCATGAGTAAAGTCTGCTGATATCTAAGATTTGCATAGAATAGGAAAAAGATCTGAGATGTGTTGGAATACAGAGAAACCTAAGCCCACTGTGTGACAATGTGCTTTTAGGTTATAGCTGTGGCAATGAAACCCATTGGCTAACACATGATCAAGCTTAGGAAGCCCAAATGAAAATGGTTTTGACGTTTTAAAGAAAAAATTTAGAGTGGGTAGATTCCAATGTAAGTCATTTAACAAAATTTCAAAAATCATTTCAGAGAGAATAAATTAAATACTATTCTCTGTCCTTTCAGTGGGAGGACGAAATCTGATTGTATGATCTTGGGTTATTTCAGTTGAAAAATGAGGGAGTTTTTAGAAAGTTAATCATTAAGGGACCCTTCTAACTCAAAAACAATATTTTTTTGCTAAGAATTTAGAGGGGGCATGAATTTAAAAAGTAATCAGGATAAACTTGATCTTCTAAAATGTGCATTTAGATTAATTTTGGCAAATACATTTTTCCCAAATAATGCTAATACAAATGTACTCTCATCAAGAAATCTAAAAACATTTGCGTATTTTAAAAACTAGATTAAACCTCATAGCATCACTCTTGAGTCATGAAGACTAGTCATACTTTTTGGTTGAAACTGCTCTAATTCAGAGCAGAATTAAATTGTCTTTGGTCAGCCTGTAACTTATTGATGAAAGTGGACGTGTGGATTTTGTTACTAAGAGCAACACATTAAGAATGAGAATACGGGCTTTTTAACTTGTATGAGCAACAATAACTTCTTAATTGGCTCTTTTTTCTCGGTGTTGGTTGGCTATTTGATGTAAAACAAATCCTTATACTTTCAATCAGTTCAGTCTCTTAGATGCCAATTTAATGTGAAATTATAAGTCTGGAAAATAATTTGATTTAAAAACTAAACGTTGAAGCCACTAAGTGTTGGAAGTATTTTAATGAAAAGGAAACAAGGTGGTTAGTCCTACAATATATTTCGTACCCATTGTTCCTGTATTTGATTTTTTTAATGAATGTTAGAGACCTCTGAGAAAATTCTCCCAGTCGTCATTTTTCGGGTTTTGCTATGGCATTGAGAATTGACCACCAACATAGATTGTGGAGCCAAATATGTTCTTGATAATCTGTGTCCCTATGTGAAGTGTTCACAAATTTATTATATTAATTAATCAAATGTGCGAAATCCATTTTCTACACATATACATCCAAGATGACAGTGTTACAGTGTTCAGGAATGAAGGATCAAAGATCAATGAGGAAATAAGTAATCCAAAAAAAATTATATATAATCGCCCTCTCTTTAGTTAGCACCTGCAGCCCATCACTCTTGTGCTTCTTGCGTCTTTTCATCAAACCTTTCACTCTGGTTGCTGTCAACTGCATAAGCCATCTCTATCTGCTGCATCAATGTCCCAGGTTATGCATTTCATAAGTGTTTTTTCATTATTATGCGCTCATCTGAAATATTAACAGCACCATGCAATCAGCTGTCAATAAACACAAGAATTGAGTTGGAGATCTCAGGATCTTTACAAATGCCACCAATTAATTGAAAGTGATGTGTAACTGTTAAGAATTCAGTTGGTGTCGGGATCATGCCAAAAGAGAGGCGATTCACTGATAAAATGACATGCTATAAGGACTCAAGTAACAACCCCAGTGCTATTCCATTCACTTCTGAGATTCTGTAAGGTTCTTTAATCCAAGAAAAAAAATCAGGAATCTACACAGGGTGCATTCTCACAGTCCTCTTTTAGGAAGTTTGACTCCACGCCCTGCACAGAGATAGTACTCAAAAAATTCTTATCAATTAACTATTGCAGGAAAAAGGAGGAACTCTTCACTTTTTGCCCAAAGAGGCTTTAAAAAAAAAAAAAGTTGTTGCCAATGAGCAAGATGCTTCTAGACCCATTTTAGAGTACTTGAGCAGCCTCAGTTCGTCTCCACCAGGAATTTTCAGCTGCTTTCTAGGGGTGTATGGGATTCCCTGGTACAAGGCACAAACCAGCTTCTGTTTGCACTTCAACTTGCTGCGCTAAACGATGGGCCATGCTTTGCAGGACCCCTCAGCCAGGCAGGATCTGAAAGAACACAAGAGTGGTTTTAAGCCTGTTCTCAGTATTAGAAACTATGCAGTAGGAGAACAACGTAATTTGACGCATTGCCTGTCTCTGCTCAGGCACTTACCCCAAGTGTTACTACTCGATATTCATACACAACTTATTTTAGTGTAACTGTTGAATGTTGCCTGAGTGCAAAAGGGTTTTCTTGAAAAATGTTTACGGAAATTAAAATTTCCTTGAGGGAAACAGTTTGTGAGCAGAATTCATTGTTTCAGTAATATCCTGTCGTTATTTTGAGTGTTTGGCACTGATGCCAACCCTCCTCAGATAAGAATTGTTCTGTTGGACAAGGGGCCACGTTGCAGATTACACCTAGTTCATGAGCATCAAAGTTAAGGCCGAAAATACACTTACATGACGAGAATAAATCTTGTTTCTACTTTAAAACCCAAGATGTGTGGGATAGCCTCCTCCAAATATCTGGTACTTTCTAAGACTTTGTAGAAGGTGAGAACCGCAGAGTGAACAAAAAAAGCGGGTAGTTTACATGGAAAGACAAATGTTGGTGAGACAAAAGGCAGTGATTCTATTTTGTTCTGATTTGTGTGTGTGTGTGTGTGTGTGTATTGCTAGAATGTTGTAAGATGCTTATTACTGCAAGTATAAGGCAGAACTGTCTCCATAGTTCCATAAAAGTGAGACTTGAAGATGTTTTTGTCCCAACATGATAGCCTAATTTTTTTAGGTTATCCCAGGTAGTTAGACCCTAATAATCTTCACATATTAATTCAGCTCACTATATTGACTTAGCTAGACAAAGACATTTTTTGCCCTTGGAGAATTTCATGTAGTTAAATTAATTATAATCAACTGTGATAAAACATTAGGAAAATAGAAGTACAGTATGCTAAGTCTACTTAGCTACAGTACTGTCTACTCAGCAGGGAAACTTAACCTCTCATCTGGTGGCCAGGGAAGCCCTATCTTGGTAAGTATAGAATGAAATAGGAAACAGGACAGTATTGAATTAACGTCAAAGATAATTGATGCTTAATAGCTGTAACATATATAATTGTTACAAATAGGCCCCAAGTATTTGCAAGTTTCTGTGAGAATTTCAACAGGCCTAGCATGATCTGTCAGTAGTTCTTAAATACCTATTTGTTTTATGTTTGACATGTTTTATGATCAGATCTCATCACCACTACTTCCATTGACTGAATCTGATAAGATTTGGAGAATTTGTGTTAATTTTCCTCAAGAAAAGATGAATTCCTTGATCCATAGATGTCCTCCAATGGGGGTTAGGGAGGAGGAACCAGCAAAGCAGCTTGTATTTTTAAGTCAAGCCTTGGGTACTCATAAACCAGACAAACTACTGGTATCAAACTTTCTGGGCTTTCTTTCTCCTTTCAAACTAGCTAACTATTAAGTCTCAAGGCAGCCCAAAGACAGAAAACTAGCATGAGAGCATCAAACATGCAACCCAAAGTGAGTACTATATTTTTGCCAGGCCAAGAGGCAATAGATTGGGTAGTATGTATTCATTCCTTCATTTATTCATTAATCTAACACGTTTACTGCTATGGACCTTGTTCTGGTTTAAGCATGGGGATAGAATAGATATGGCCCTGCCCGCTGCGAACAGGGCTCTGTATGTGTTCTTTCAATGGAATAAATGGAAAGAAGTAGACAGAGAAATGGAAGGGAATGTAGTAAAAAGCTGTTTTATTTTACTTTGTGAGCCTACTCTTTTAAAGGAACTATGACTAATTCAGTAATTTAAAAAGCACATATCTCTGTTGTTAATGGACTCTACGAGTGAGGGCATGGCAGAAACAAATCAGATAATGAACCTGGTTCTTTCATTGTGACAGCTGCTATCAAGTTGTAAAATTATAACCAGCCATGAGGAAGCTGTGCTAGGTCATTCAAATGACTGGTGTCATGTAATAAATGGTTACTTTGATGCACAAATGACTTTCTTAGGACCTACAAGAGTTGTTTATCCTCAAGGTAGATAGGGTATTCACAACTTTGTGCTCGGGGTAGATGTTGCTAGATAAACACTTATTGTTTCTAGTAAATGCAGTCAGGTTTTCTTTTTATAATGTACAGGACTGAATGGTGGTGCATTTCAGAAGAATATAAAAAAAAGTATAAGGAACTGTGAAAAGCATTTGTATAAGATACTCCTCTTTCAAAGACTTTCTAAATCATGAAATTCTGTAATACAAATTTGATAAGAACTTTTTAGTTACAAAGAATTCCATAGTTAATATCATAGACTCTCGTTGGTATATCTTGAAATGCCATGTTTCGAAAACCTCTAGACCCTAGACATAGAAAATTGTTTCCTTTCAACTAAAGAAAAAGAAAAATTCAAGAGTTGCACTTATGAGCAAGCTTTCAAGGTTTCTTCATCTCCACTTTGTATGAGACAAGAGCCTACTCAATAATACAGGCCAGAAGCACAACTCTGAAATTGAAGAATAAAAGCCAAAGCAATTATTTTAGAATCTGATCTCACTGTTAGCTGCAGAACTTGCTTTTAACCTTGTACGTTCCTAAAAGCACCAAGAAAGTTTTTTTTTAATAAAAACATTTTATTTTCTATCAGTTGAAATCTAACCCCACCCAACCAAATCCCTACCTTCCTTTTATAATCTGATTTAATATGTCTCATTTCTCGTGGACATTTATCATAGCTGTGTTCTCTCTGTAATGCTGGCAGAATGCATAAGTTGTACTAATAACACACTGAGAAGAAGAAAGGAAAAGAGAAAGAAAATAGATGGCTAGTACACAGCAACCTTCACAAGTGGCACTTGGTATCAACTTCTTATATTTAGAAAATAGTTTACTTCTGAACTCTGCATATGTGAAAGTCTTTTTATGTGGTACAATAGGGCTAATGCCTTAAGAGTGGTATAATGTATGAGGCTATTCAGCAAACACAGAAGTAGGCATTTCTTAACCTCTGAGCACTTACTAATGCTGGTCTTGAGGCAACAACTCAAGAGATTCATGGGACTGCAATTTCTGTCCTGAATCAAGCAGATTTTCCCATGGATCAAAGCAGGCAAAGCACATCAGACCTTGGTGTAATAGACAAATAGTCATTCTAAGCTCTCTGTGTGTGTGTCTCTATGTCTTTCTGTGTGTGTGTCTGTGTGTGTGTGTATGTGTGTGTCTCTGTGTATATGTGTGTGTGTGTCTTTACTCTGAACGCCAATTCCTGTTCATTCATCTATTCCAGTTTCCACATATTCAACTTCTATACAATTTATAATTGTAGTTGATCCATTTCCTATTTACTGATGACTACATTTATGATATTCTAAACTAGATTTTCAAGTTGGAATTCATGTTGCAATATAACATAACACCAACCAGTGGCCTGTATGTAATGAGGCATAGATATTTTTGCAAGTACAACGTTCTTTAGTATACAAGAGGTTCCATTTACAAAATGAAGTTTACAGAAACACCTCTTCTGTCTTTTCAACCTCTCCAGTTTCTGTGAGAATCAACAGAAGGATTTAACTTAATACCAGGAGAAAGCAGAGCATATCAGAATGATTCAAGGTGGCTAGAGAATTACCTTTGTATTTGGGATTTGGCATTTTATTTTTAGTGTACATGTCAGTTTCAATGTTTTCTATAGGTAAATGGTTTAATTTGATAATTATGTCAAAAGGTACTTGTTTTTGATAATTAACATCTGATTTTGTTAACATGCAGTAGTTTTCACTGTCATGTTTGTTTCAGTTCAAGCTGTAACACAAGATGTCTGGCTTTTGGCATGCCAAGAGAAAATATTTGATGATTCTTTAGAATGGAATTAATAAATTCCCAAAAGCCCAAAAACACAGGCAAAAATCAAACAGTATAAATATTAGCCCAATGACATTCTTAGCAATTCCAATTTGAGGAGATAAGACAAATATGAGGTAGGAGAAGTTGTTGTGTGGTAGGAACTAGAAAATAGGAAACATAAATAGAGGTAGGTAAGTGGATTGTTAAAGAAAGCACTAAACCATATGGCTTTTCACAATAGCAAACTTATGACAAGTCCCAGGGCCATTATAAATAAAATATCTTCGTCACTGATTAAATAGAATAAAGTGTGTATGTGTGTGTGCAGGGTGTGGGGGTTACCTCCTGGGGCATTTTGATCACTCTCAAGATCCTGATTAACAGCTAAAAGGAAAATCTTTATTTTAACTCAAATAACAAATTGGTGCAAAGTTGCAATACTTTACTAAGATAAAAATAGTAGTGTTAATGGGAGTACTTAGGCCTCTATCCCCAGAAACATAACATTCACATATATGTATATAATTAAATCTATACCAAGATATATTAAGGTATATCTTCCAATTGCTCTAAAAGCTCCTGTAATTTATGATTACAGCTCAAGAGTGGAACTGCTGAGTATGTCTTTAAGTTTGAGTCATTTTGAAATTAGTTTTAATTTTGCTCAGGCTTGATTCTTTAACATTATAAAAGAGTCTTTTAGAATTTTATTCTCTTCATCGTGTTGTCTTTGTGACTTGTTTATTAATGAACAACCCTCCAAGGAGACAGGGGTGGAAGTCAGGTTAGAGGAGGTAGCCTTGAGTGTATTCTGACAGTTAAAGCCAAGTTTTCATTGTTTACTCTAAAAGGAAATAGGTATTAATGCCCTTGGGAATAATTTAAACTTTTGAGAAACTTCATGGTATATAAAAAAGTGGAGATCATAACTCATTTAAAAATATTGTGTTTATAGATACTTGGTAAGATAGCCAGGAGAGAATTAAAATTATAATGAAGCAAGAAATATGCCTTGTCCTTCAAATAAGAGCTCGTATACAAATCCCACATTAAAAAAAAAAAAGACTTGTCCTTGATTTTTTTCTTTGCATGGATTTAAATAATTTGCTACGCTAAGAATTTATTTCATTATAACCTCTGAAGAAGTAAAAGTTAGAAATGAAAAATAAGTCATTGAATACATGACTTATCCCAAGAAGTGATGTATCTCTATGCAGTACATTTTTACTCTTTAAGGTACAGAAATCTTCTAGAAAGAACACTGATAATGAAAACAAGAAAAAAATCAGTATTCACCACTAAAATCTTAATGGAAATTAAAGAAATTAACTTATTTAATGCAAGACCTAAAGATAATATTGGGTGACATGGATAAGCAAGTAGATGGGAGAGAATTTTGGAAGTAGCAGTGACAATCCCTTTGATTGCCAGAGCTGATGTGGCTTTCAGATTGACTGAATCAGAAAGTGACCCTGTCCTACCTCAACTTTATGTCTGACTCTCCAAGAGTTTCACATAGCCTGAAGAAGTCCATTCTCCCAAAGGAGGCAGGACTACTCTTCTGTAAGAGTTCATTAACTTCGAAGAGAGCATTCTCAAAATTCACAGAAGTCAGCTAGTGAAGGTTATTTGGAGCCCTTGGTATTATCACTTGTGTATGTGTTTCCTGGTTTTCTAAATCCAATGTCCTCAATTATTGCTAGATTAGTTGCTTATCTTTAAAACAGTTCAGTGTTGCAACCTCTTCTGTGTGAACATAATAATAAAAATGTATTCTGTACTCAAAAAATCTGTGTGGAATGTTCAACCAAGTGGGAGAACTGAAATCATCGGTAGTCCTAAAAGTATTACTCAGGAATAATTCTATAAATACCGCAGCACAGAGCCCTTTGAGGAGGTATATCATGCATAGGAGCTGGCTTCTAGAAGGTGACGCCACAAAGCGAAAAGCATGTGTCCCTTCATTAATCAGTTTTGCAGTATTTTTTATTTGAATCACTGTGTCTGAGTGTAAAATATTTGACAAGTCCTTGGTGACCTAATTTAATATGTGCCTAACATCACCCTCTACTGGTTGAAAATCTGGATATATACCTCCCAAAGTTGTCCATGAGAGAATGTATAAATGTGTCTTGCTACTCACTTACAATTATAGTATCCAAATCGTAAGGCTAAGAGAGTTGTAAGAAACTTTATCCCTCTATTTCTATTGTTTTGAGTTCCTGTTTGGAGACTATTACATACATAGCAACAATAGATAACAGTTATTGGATACTTACTTTATAGTAGACAATGTTTTAATCACTTTACACTTTTAATCCTTACAACCCTACTAAGTAGCTAATATTATGGTCTCCATTATACAGCTGGGAAAACTGAGACCAGGTAAGTGACCAGTCCAAGATCATATAACTTGTAAGTTGCAATGCCATGATTTGGCTTTAGAGCCCAGGTTCTTAACCACTGCACAAATTATCTCCTACTGAGTATTGAGGAAGTAATTCAGTCTCTGGCACATGGATTGATGGGTTATGTTGGGGAAAACTGAGTATTTGATATTGCCAGCACTGTTCAATTTCTGCAATATGGAAATGTTCTATATCTGTGCTGTCCAATACAGTAGCCACCAGCCAAACGTGGTTATTAAGTGCTTGAAATCTGTCTAATGATACTGATCAAATGAATTTTTATTTTATTTTAATTATTTAAATTTAGTCTCATGTGGCTGTTAAGCACTTAAAATGTGGCTAGTGTGTCTGAGGAACTAATTTTTTAAAAAAATAATTTAAATTTTAATCACTATTATTATGTGGCTAGTGGTATGTTGGACAACACAGGTTTAGATCATTAAAATACCTATAGTTTCCATGATTCTGATTACGTCTGATTCTCTTTAAAGAGGTATTCATTAGATGCCTTTTTCGTTGTGACAGTATTTCTGACGTTTATGGGAGATGCAAAAGAAATAAAAACTGTACTACCTGATTTTGAGAAATTATAGTTTCCAAAGAGGTGAAATGTATGCTTTCAAAGTGGGAGTTTGTTTAAGTAAAGATAACATAGTTAAGAGCAGTAGTCCTTGAGTAGCTACCCTGTTTCCCCGAAAATAAGACCTAAGTGGAAAATAAGCCCTAGCATGATTTTGCAGGATGACATCCCCTGAACATAAGCCCTAATGCAACTTTTGGAGCAAAAATTAATATAAGACCTGGTCTTATTTTTGGGGAAACACAGTACGTGAGTTAAAATCCCGACTTCATAATTTGTTAACTGTGTTTGACTTGGGGACTATTATTTAACCTTCATAAATCTCAGTTTTCTCATCAATAAGCTGGAGATAATGGTACCTACATCTTAGCTTTGTGTGGATTAAACTTGATAATGCATGTAAATCTGAGCGAATAAGACATGTTCACAGACGTAGCATTAAAGGAGAAGCAATGTGGTTCCATGTTTGGGAGAATAATCTGGGAAGGTATGAACAGAAAATAGAAATTAGAAAGTAGAAAGCAACAGAGTAGGCAAGAAAGCAAGAGAACAGCAGGCACTGGATATTGCGTGGCCGCTATTTCTCATGCAAACAAAACAGATAACAAGGACAGGCTATAAACCAAAATGAAGTAGTCAGAGGATAGTTCATCAGTAAGAACTGAAGGGACAAAATAGGAAGAAGGGCACTTCATCATGCAAGCTTCTTCTTATTCCTGTTTCTGGATTTGCCTTCGTTCCTGGGAGGTGGGGCCCATCTCAGTAGAAATGACCTTGCCCTTGCTCAGGTGAATAATGACATGATGACTCCAGGATGGGAAAACAGTGATACAAAGGTAAGAATAAGCATGATGGGATTCTGAGAAAATCAGCCAAGGTGAAAAAGGCATACATATATGCTGGCATTTTGGGAAATAATACTGGCCGGGATTAAACTGTGAAGCTTTGAAAGTCAGGCCAAATACTTGACTTTCTTTTGTCTTGTGGGCCATGACAAGTCACGGGGCATTTTAACCTAGGGACTGGTGGGATCTAAATAGTAATCTGGCAGACAAGTGCAGGATTGATTCAGATGGACAAGACTAATGGTAGTGAGACTAGAGAGGTCATGTAAGCATGGTATGGAAAGAAAAAGGAAGAGAGCACTAATGGTAGAGCTGAAAAATAAAGACTTAATGTCTAAATATAGCTGACTACATGTAGAGGGCAAAGAAACAAATACATCAGATATGACAGAGATAAGCACACATAAAAAAATATCCGTGCTGTCAACAAATAGAGAAACTAGTATTGGGTATGGCAAACATGGATTTCTTCCATCTGTTTAGGGTTTGTTGGGTTTGAGAAACATTGGTACCAAAAATGGGAATGTCCAATTGGATATTGAAAATAGTAGTGTACTACTACTGTCCACTCCAGACAGGAGCTGGAGATGCCAAGGTCTGTTAGAGGGTTTCCACAGCCCAAATAGTTCTATGGCCAACTTTCCCAATCAAGTCCAACAGATTGTGACCAGAATTCCCTTTACTGGGCACCACGCAAGTGCCTACATGTTCCTTTTCTGTAAAATTATACTGTCTTTATGCCTAAATGTTAAACATTTAACAGCATGCTCATCAGTATGTATTCTCAGAATGAGCCTATATCTATACTCCCCAACCTCTTTAATTAAGTGTAGTTAGAATGTCAACTGTGCAGATATGAGTGAGTATTCTTAACATAATGGTTCGACATAGAGATACCTTGGTTGTCCCCCAAAGTATACCTTCTCATGATTCAGGCACCCCTTGGTGGTCGTATTTATCATACACATTGACATTTTATAATTGTTTAATCCAAGAGGAAATGTATTTTCTATTGGCTTTGGCTTTTACAATCCTAAATGCATGAAATCCAGGATAACTGTTCATTTCTGGCCAGTGCCAAATTCTGAATTTTAAGTGGAGGCATGAATTGTATTAATTTTATAAAAAAATCTCCCCAAGGGCATTCATTTTCTTCACTGGTAAAAAAACTCTATGTATCAGAAAGCAGCTTCTGACTTCATTGCATGCCTTGTGGCATAACTGTCACCAATGAAAACTCAGCATGTAGGGACCAGTGTAATCTATTCATTGGTTTCTGAGTATAGAGTGCCCCCAAGGAGGAAGACAAACATACATGACGCAGCTTTTGCAATTTAACACTGGAAGGAGCAGGAAAGTGGGTTTTTTTTTTTTTTTTTGGTTTTTTTTGAATCCCATATTGCCAAGTTACTGATTTAAGAATGCCCTAGAGTATAAATTATTTCTCCAAACCTCTACAGTGACTTTTGTCAAATACCTTCTGCTTAGGCCATTAAAAGTGAAAACCATGAAATAGTATTTTATTTGTAACCCAAGAAAATGCCCTAAAACCACCTGTCCCCCTTTGGAAAGCAGCCAGGACAAAGTGAGAGGAAAGGTTGAGCCTAAGAACAATAATTTGAGGTTGCCGCATGTGGCCCCGATCACAGGTTGAGCCTGCAGGCTACATTCAGGCTTCCAGTCACTTCGGGAAGATTTACATTTATTTTCCTTCACCCAATGGGAGTCCTGGGTTTTGAGATCAACATTTCAAATAGTTTAATAGTGGCCATGCAACATTTTTTTCTTTTTTAGAAACCTGACAATGAACTGTGTTGAATGGTTATTACATTTCCTTTGAATTCGATTTGACGAAGTTAGTTTCAGGATTCAATTTCCATGTGGAATTGATAGATATTAAATTCCATTTCTTCTGGCTGCCTCAGGATTTTTTTTAAAAAATTTATTTTAATTCTGCTGTGCCATACATCGATTCCTATGTAGTGGATCTGTGATCACTGGGCATCAGATTGCTTGTATTCATCACAAATGTAAGACAAGAACAGTTTAATTTAAAACTACATCCAGGTACTTTTTAAGATGCAAAAATTAATAGCTTGGAAGTACAAAATGATAAAGTATAAGCCTCATCTGACGAATTGATTACCAGATAAAAATCGAATTCTTTAATCTAAAACCTCTTAATCGACCAGAGAAACAGCCCCTTACGAGCTACTATGGCAGTTTAGGAAAGCGCCTGTTATCCTTCTTGATAAACCTGTACCCATTTATACAGGAAAAGTGCAGAAACCTGTACTAATTGAGAGAATAAGGACACTGACATCAAATCATTGCCTCTAGAAGGCATTAGGGGATTGATTTTAAGATTTAGGCTTGACTTTTTAGTATTGTCCGCCAGGCAACATCATATATGACATCTTTATGGTTCTAATTTTTTTTAGACTCAATCTAACAGTTCTTTTCCTTTATTCTAATTAAAACTTATTGGGATGACAATGGGCAGTAAAATTACATTTCAAATGTACAATTCTGTAACATATCATCTATATATCACATTGTGTGTTCACCACCCAGCGTCATTTTCCTTCCATCAGCATATATTTGACCCCATTTACCCTTATCTACCACCCCCAGCCCCCCTTATATCTGTATGTTTTAAGAATAAGAAGTCATAATTAGTATGTCATTTTTGCTTAGAGTGTTTCTCTATTTAAATATCTTTAAATTTTCCTGAGGATACACATTTTTTTGTTGAGCATTTATAGGGAGGCTTTTAGCCAACCCCTTATCTAAATGAATAAAATTCAAAATTAGAGTAGTCTTACCAGGGGGTTAATATATAGATAGATGATAGATAGATATAGATATAGATAAACAGATATAGATAGCTATATAGATAGATATAGATAGATAGATAGATAGATAGATAGAGATAGCATATTATTAATACATATATTAAATATGCATTAAGTTTGACATATGGACTTTATAGCTCAGGAGCTATAGTAAAAAAAAATAGCTTTACAAATGGTTATTCTCCAGTCTTGATCTGCTTGAGATCAAATTATTTTTTAACATTTTGAAATAATTTTTGACTTACAGAAAAGTTGTAAGAATAGTAGCAGTGTTGACATATACTAGGTCTGACAATTAAGTTCGTGAACTAATTGCAACGATATTTCTAACCATTTTTGATATCAGAGGGTGTCATGCAGGTCGGCCTGCGGGGCCTCTAGTCCCACTCCCCACATAAGAACGCAGGATATGGCTAGGCCAAAAAGGAACACCCACGGAGCCATAGGTAGGGGAGTCATATCACTATAGTCTCACTGGAGGCTGGATCCACACGACCTGCAACCTGCCGTCCGCTTCTCTGCCTGCCAACCAACCGACTGACCAACCAATGCAGCCGTGGCAGTTATATCAGTGGCTAATTGGCTAACTGGTTACAGCTGATGGCCAACTAGCCACAGCTAACGGCCATCTACTATCCGAGCCAGCACCTTTCCACGTAAGGCCGAGAGCCTGGAAACTGCTTTCTGGGACTCTGTCCCCACAGAGGGATTATTCATTATGAATTTGTACCAACTGGACAAACAGTTAAACAAGTTTACTATTTAGAAGTGCTGAAAAGGCTGCATGAAAAAGATAGACAACCTGAACTTTTCACCAACAATTCATGGCTCTTGCATCACGATAATGAACCAGCTCACACAGTCTGTGAGGGAGTTTTTAGCCACTAAACAAATCACTGTATAGGAACACCCTCACTACTCAACTGATCTGGCCCCCAATGACTTCTTTCTTTACCCGAAGATAAAGGAAATATTGAAAGAAAGACATTTTGATGACATTCAGGACATCAAGGATATTACTACAACAGCTCTGATCGCCATTTCAGAAAAAGAGTTCCAAAACTGCTTTGAAGGGTGGACTAGGCACTGGTTTCGGTGCATAGCTTCCCAAAGGGAGTGTTTTTAAGGTGACCATAGTGTTATTCAGCAATGAGGTATGTGGCACTTTTTCTAGGATGAATTTGCGAACTTAATTGTCTGACCTCGTACCCTTTACTCAGATTATCTTATTGTTAACGACATACATACATAGTAGCCATAGTACAATAATCAAAACCAAAAAATGAACATTGACGCAATATGTTTAACTAACTACAAATCTCATTCTAATTTCATTAGTTTATCTTTTTTCATGTTTCAGGATCTAATCTGGGATCCCACGTGCATTTAGATATTGTTCTCTTTCATATCCTCCAATTTGTGACAGTTTCTCAACTTCCTTATCTCTTACAACCGTGACACTTTTGATGAGGTACTAGCCAGTTATTGTGCAGAATCTCTTTCAATTTGAAAATGTCTAGTGTTCTCTCATGGTTAAGTTGAGGATGTGCCTTTTGCAAGAATACCATAGAAATGATGTTGAGTCCTTCTCGTACATAATATTAGCACATACATTCATTATATCCTGGTTTCTCACTGTTAAGTTACTATTTTTTCCCTTTGTTGGTAATCCATATTTTAAGGAATATATTTGAAGTCTATGCTAGTATCCCAATTCTCCCAAAACTTGTGGCTATTGATGGTGATTTTCTTTCTATATGTATTAATTGGAATCCTCCCCCCAAATTGGATTTTTTTTCTCTCCCAACTACTTACTTATTTATTTGTTTATACCAGTACAGACTCACTGGTATTTATTTTATTCTATGGATATAATCCAATAATAGTATTATTTATGGCTGAAATTGTTCCAGGTTTGTATATTGGGTGCTCCTTTCAGTTGGGTCCTGTATCTTTATGACATGCTGCTGATACTTTTTTGAACACTTCCTCATTTTTATCACCACAGGATATTCCAGGATCTTTTTTGTATATTCCCTACTGCAGTCCTGGAATCAACTTCTTCAAAAAGCGTGGTTCGTTTTATTGGAGTATGGTATTAGGAAGCAAGATCTGGGCACTAGCTGTGCTCATCACTACTGTAGCAGCATTGCTATTAAACCCTCTCTGCAAACAGAACTAGGAGATAGATGATAGATAGATAGATAGATAAATAGATAGATAGATAGATAGATAGATAGATAGATAGATAGATTCTATTCCACACATACTCCCAATCTCTATTTATTCATTGGCCTATTTCTCCATCTCTCTCTCTCATGCATATATTTATGAGTTCATACTGATTCCAGTTCAACCCCACAAATTCATTCTAGCCTTCCCTCTTTCCTTATTTGTAACTTCTTTCTCCAATAGTGAGAAACTTGGCTTTCGTCATCTTCAATGTATTAACATATTTTTTCAATCCTAGTTTATACATAAGTTAGAGTTACTAATCCATACCTCTTTAAGAAACATATTTACTAGCTAGAGCAGGGTCTTTGTATACTTTTCTTTTTGTCTTTATAGTATCAGTGAAAACACAGTGTTTCAAAGATAACTTTGATTAGTTATTTCTTCCTTGTCTTCTTTAAAGTGATTATATTATTAATTGTCAATAGAATTAGACTCATTTGTTATATTTGTATTTCCTTTTAGGTTCTCCTATATCCTTGGTTTTAATTACTTCATAATTTGGGGGTAGAATGTGAAAACTTACTATAGTTCTAAGTCTGAAAACTATACAAAAAATGTAAAAGCTGAGAAGTGTCATTTCTTCCTTATTTATACTAACCCTTGACCATCTTTTCGTTCTTTCCATCCAGTTCCCACCCACCAATTGTAGATTGATCAGTCTATTTGTTTTCTGGTTTATCTTCTCTGTACATCTTTTGCATAAATGAGCATCCGTAAGAGGTTCAAAGGTTAAAAATAATTGCAAAAACCACAATTACTTTTGCACCAACCTAATACTATGTCTTATATCTTCTTTTTTTCATACGTGAAGGCTAGCATACTATACTCTTTCACACTTTGCTGTTTTTTACTTAATTGTGGATGTCATTCCAGATCAGTTCATAGAGATCTTCCTCATTCTTTTTCTGCAGCTACATAGTACTCCATTTTGTGGGTGTACCATGGTTTATCAGTATTGGTTTTAATATTTTGCTAATGTAAATAATGCTGCAATGATTAACTTAGTGCATATGTATTTTGGGAGGTGTATCTTCAGGGTAGATTCCTAGAAGTGAGATCACTGAGTCAAGATATAAGTGTATATGTGGTTTTATCAGGTATTGACAGACTTTCCTCATGAAGGCTTCTACTAATTTGCATTCCCACGAGTCATAAGTATGAATGCCTGTTGTCCCACAGCCTCAACAACAGAATGTATTGTTACACTTTTTCATTTTTGTCAGTTTGATAGATGAGCAATGATATCAAATTATTTTTAATTTAGTTTTCCTTTTATCATTTTTATATTGTTTAACTGAGTAAATTAACATTTTTTTCACTCACTATGAGTATCACATGAGGAATTTTTTTTTTCCTGCTAGGATAGCCTTACTAACTCACAAAACTTCCTAATGGGTTAAATATAAGAGTGAGATATGTGTTAATTTATGAATGATGTTAATAGAGAAGATTTATTTTTAAATGACATTTTTGAATGTTAGGGAAACATTGTTTCCTAAACTGTCATACTGTATCTGGACTTTATCACAAATGCTTTCCTGCAGTACAAATCTAAGAAATAAGTATGGGCATATAAAGAGGACTATAATTACAGCAATTATGGAAAAGTAATTTACTGGCTGTATGAATTGAACAGATTTCAAATCGAGTAGATAGGCCATAAAAAGCAAACAGGGTATTGAAAACAAATAATTTGGGAGGTAGGAAATTGCTGGTTAAATGCACATACCTCATGTAAATGTTTTGCTAACATTTGTATAATTTAGTTTCTTAAAACTTAAAACTATAAGGTTTTTCTTTAATTAAAAAACAAATAGATGTTAAGATGATCAAGTGTTTGCAGACATCATTCTTCCTCCTGTTTATCTGGTAGATAGACACCTAAAAAAACTTTCATTTTATGACAATTGGGTTAAAAGTATGCAAAACAACCTTACAGAATTCCTCCTAAATTTGGAAATAGGTAGAGCCCATTTGGAAATGAATCATTGTGGAATATCGTAAAAATATTTAAAAGAGGTAGGGAGGAGCATGGAGGGGAAAAGTCATGCATGGAGTTTCGTTACAGAAGGATCCATGGTGTAACCTCAAGTCAGCCACTTGTTAGTATTGTAGAAATCTGTGGCCTCCAGCATTCACAGGTTCTTGTACTAAAATCACGTGGTTTCCCAAGAAGCCAGCCCTACCCTGAGGTATGCTCTCTACCATTGCCATGCTCACATTTGCTCAAGTAAAACTTCCTGAGGCCCTGGAAGTCTTAGAACAGGATCTGTGTTGATAAAGTTTATGAATAATATTCATTAACGACAGTATGTTCTATTGCATTATTTTATTTAATCACAAAAATAGTTTTAAGACACAAGTGAAATTACTGCCCCCATGGAAAGAGCAGGAAAGTGAGCTTCTGGGAGCTCAAGGTCATGCTGCCAATAAGTGGGGCAGCCAGGGTTCCACACGAGGATTGTGCAAAGCAAAGCCCATGTTTTAACCTGTGGGCTACACTCCCACACAGCTCTGCCCTCCACTCAGGGGGCTGCCAAAAAAATTGGCTTTCTGTGAACTATCAACCTCCAATAACTGATACATAGCTCCTATCCACGTGATAACCATGAACTCACTTTTTGTTGTTTTTGATTGAAAAATAACATTTATAAAATGTTGCACACAGGCTACTCATTCTTTCAACTTGGATAAAATGTTTCTCTGAATTACAGTACTAAAACCTGGGCCATATTGCTTTGAACATTTCTAGAATTGCTTTTACGAAATTATACTCTGTAGTCTTCCCTGCTGTCTGCCATGGAGGTCTTAATAAGAACTGCCCGGGTTCAGCTCACTATTGAACTTATTGTGGAGCTGCCCTGGAGAAAGTGTTCCACTATATCATACGGGATCCCCTTTACCGTGTTTCCCCGAAAATGAGATCGGGTCTTATATTAATTTTTGCTCCAAAAGATGCATTAGGGCTTATGTCAGGGGATGTCATCCTGAAAAAATCATGCCAGGGCTTATTTTCCAGTTAGGTGGTGTTTTCGGGGAAACACGGTAACAGCTCAGAACAGAGACGGGGAAAAGCCAGTTCCCAAGGAACTAGTCTGATTTAATCTAACGAAAAATGTAATTACCGGAAACAATCATTTTTTTCCCTCATTGCTTTGACCCATCAACTGTCAAAGCTGACCACCTTTATTTCTTATAACATGAAATTTTTATTATTGCACTCTACTCCTGGAGTCATCTCATTTTTCACTTTTCTCGATTTCTCTTTTACTTATGTTCTTTTCTTGCGTTTATGTCTCTATATGCCATTTACGCCCAGTTTTCAATGAGGTTAAATTTAAATAAATCTGCCCTACATATGTTGCTTAAGATTTCTGAATCTTGGTCTCATTAGTTATAAGGTACCTGTCTTTCTTAGTTTTCTGAACTAAAGCAGTGTGTGTAAAATATATAATACAACTTTATGATAAATAGTAACTATAAGTAGCCACCCTGAGGAAATTTGAGGATTGTACTTCTTAAACATAAGTTTAAAAGTGAAAAGGAAGTTAAAACCTGTAGTGGTGTGCAAAATAATATAATTTTGGATTATATTATCATTAATCTATTTGAATAGTATTAATGATCATGAAAGTCTAATTAGGAAAGCAAGTACTAGTTCCTCTATTGCTGAGTATCCAAGAGTAACGCTGCACTTAAAAAACATTCAGTGGGATAATAACATGACGAAACAGCACTAAGAATTGCCAAAAATGCCACAAATTGTCAAAAGAGCAATTAAATACTACTAAAATATTTGAATACATTGCTCTCCACAATGCTCTGGTAATCCAAGCCAATTTGCTGAATATACTTACAGAGAATAAATTCACCACCTCAAAATTGTCAGCAGTACCCTTTTCCTTTCAATTCATTATCCCTTTGTTTTCTTTCCGAGGAAGGAACAAGAAAGTGATTAAAGCAGTTTTCCTTGATCTTCTTTCCCCTATGAAAACCAAGTAGTGTGGAAGAAAAAAATTATGTAAAAAGCCAAGGATCTTAATGACTCATCTCAAGCAAATAATATACAATGCATTTAGGAATAATGTGAGCTGAGAAGTTCCTGTTTAAATTTGCAAATACTGCTGGACACATGCCAAATGTGGTAACTACAAATACTCGTTATAATAAAGAAAACTGTTTTGCAAGGTGTAAATGGTCTTTGGCAAACAGATTCAATCAGTGTTATTTGAAAGGCTCTTTAAATTGTCATTCCAGATGCCAGTAAATATAAACCCTGCCCAACTATAGAACATTTTGTTTACTGAACATTTCTTCACTGAATTCTCAAAAAATCTAGAAACCATCCTAGTCTACAAGTTTAAGTGTTTTCCAAATCACACAGCATCTGACTCCAAATCCACAACTGACAGATAATCCCAAAATTTTGTTAAAACATTTCTGAAATAAATATTTATTTCACAAATTTATTTCAAATACAAAGAGAAGTAACATTGTTGAGAGAGATTTTAATTTTTTTTCTCTCTGAAAAAGTTGGTAATTTTTTTTTAACGTGTAAAAAATATTTATAGGAAGAAACGAACAAGTTTGGTAAGTCATCTATAGAAGAAAGACACAAGAGCTGTGAAAAAAACATGGAGACTATTAATGAGTGGAAAAAGGAAAAGATGAGCCTTTTCACACCTTCAGGTGTAAGAATACATGAAGGGCCTATGACAAGAAAAACAGAATTGAGTGCAAGAATGAAGAGTTATGAATATATTTTTGCAGTCTTAGGAAAAGCTGTGAGAATGAGAATGAAATGATGGTATCAAAAATAGTATTTGATTAAGAAATGGCATTGATTTCTCCATACTCCTAGAGGTACAGAAATTAGAAATCGGGATAAACGAAGTTAGTGTTGAGTGACGTGCATGTAAAAAGAAAGAAAGACAATAAGTTTAGGATGAACAGTGAGTGCCTTTGCTTTCTCTCTGGAAAACATGTACCCATGAGCTTCTAAATTAATTATTACTTTATTAAACCTTCATTAGCCATTTTTTCTACGTCTGACACTGGGCTAGGTGCTACAGGACTAAGAAAAAAAAATGAAAGAGACAGAAATCCTAGCATCAGGGATCTCAGAGGTTTGTAGGGGGCTGGATCAACCATGCGGTGGGTGAGCTCTCTCCCCCCATACTGCCCCGCTCCCCCCCCGCCCCCGCAGTATCTGAGTCGGCAGCAAGTGGCAGGGCAAGGCAGATGAGGAAGAAGATAGTTCCTACATATGTCAACACACCTTCTGACATGCCCCCTGCTGCTAACACTCTGTCCCCTCCCAACCCTGGGCCCCAGGCCCTCACATTACTTCTTGTTTTGTGTTTGTCTAGGCCTACTTCTGGGTGATGCTTCCAATGTCCTTGTGTTCTCTGCTTCCCTTTGGCCACTATGTTTATGAAGAAGGTGCCATCACTGTGGTCTTTCCCTACTGACCTTACTGTGTTTCCCCGAAAATAAGACCTATCCAGAAAATAAGCCCTAACATGATTTTTTCAGGGTGACATCCCCTGAACATAAGCCCTAATGCATCTTTTGGAGCAAATTTTAATATAAGACCCAATCTTATTTTTGGGGAAACACAGTAACAGAGTGCTCTCCACATGGTGGATTGATTAATTTATAATTAATGAGGAGCAATAAATGACTAATTTAAGAGTGGCTTGTATGGATTAAAGAAATCAAAGAGATGCTGTGGTAATAACACATACATGCATAGGACACCTGGGGTCTGGCTGAGAAAACAAGGCTGTGAGATCCACTTCCAGTTCTTATTCAACACACAGGTCTCCTTCCTGTTCCCAAACTCACCAGTCATGTTCTCACCTCAGGGTCCTCACACCTTCTGTTCCCTCTTCCTACAATGCTCTTCCCGCAGGTATTCATTCACATAGTAGTTTCCCTCATCCCATTAAGATTCTTACTCAAAATGTACTCTTTCACTGGGATGTTCCCTTGATTTAAAATTGTAATCGTCCTCCCCACCAACCATTCTGCTTCTCTCCTTAATTGATCACAGTGTATTTCCTGATCTGTTTGTTTGGTTGGATATTTTTGGTCCATCTCACCAGTTCCATTTCCAGCAACAATTCTAGCATGTAGTAGACACTGAATAAATAGTGGTTAAATAAATTAATGAATAACAGTGCTGTTACCTTCCGCTTTCTCCTCTATGTTATGGACTTAATAACACTTGCCCTGCCTATATCACAAATTGTGGTGATAGGTGAAATTATATATGCATATGTGTATTGAAGCCTCTAAAGTGCTTTCCATGATAAAGTCGTATTGTGAATAGCAGCAGTATTATCATTATCTTCAACATCATTATAATTTTCTAATCTCACTGATATCCTAAATAGAAGACTCCTAGCTGTTCTACTGGCATAGTGGTCTAGAATATATCATCATTGCATCCTGAGATTGTCAGTAGCAAATGCTAAACTGTTGAGGAGGCAGAAATAGTGTGTGTACCAGTCAGCAACCATCACTAGACGCAGACTGCTAGAACCAATGGTAAGCCCCCGGGAAGGCCTTCAGAGAGCAACGTGATTTTTCTACTCTCCTCATCTACTCAGGGAAACAGGCCAGGAAGAGCCAGTGTGACTCATACAACCCAAACCACAAATGTTATTTATAACCGAGATAGTAGTTTTATAAATATATCATAGCTATTAGTCACAAGCTGAGCCAGGTAAATCTAATGTCTCTACTATATAATTCACTCGAAGCTCATGAAAAGCATTGTCTTCATCGACTGATAGCAAGAAGTATTTATTTCGATCATATATGTAAGATCTGACCCAAATAGATGGTGTATAGACTGCCTAGATTTAGCCCTAATTTCTCAAAGTTTTTTTCTCAAAGTTTTCTCAAGGACTTGGAGCTCAGTAGTGGAATTTTACTAGATTGATCTGTCTGCCTTGATAATTAGAAGGTCTTAATAAGCTACTTACCCTTCATAAATAGGGTTGTTGAAACCAACATGCTTATTGTGAGCTAATAAGGTTGAAGTGTTAAGTTTTCTAATGCATTGTAATCTTAACACAGTGCCATTCTTTAAACCTATCCATTATCTGTCCTTTCAAAATCCACTATAGTCACATCTGACTTTAAACAGCATGTCTCACAAATGAAATTTTTAAAAGTTAAGGAGGTACAACAACTTGGTAGATCATTTTGCATTATGTGGTACTGATTTTATTTCAAAATTCACTTATCCACGCATATCCACGTGCAGCTAGGCACACCCTATTGTTGTTTTGGGGTTTTTTTCTATGGCAGTCTCTTAGCTTGGTTTATTGTCCTGAAGTTGCAGAGAACTTTACAAAAATAAATTCCATATTACTGGATATGTTCAAAACATGCATATTAAGTTTAGTAGTCATGCTTAAAGGAATATATGCTATTCTCTTAAAAGAATGCATACTGATTATCGGAAATTAAAGTTCTCTTGTTTAGAGGATATAACTTTTTGTGTTTTTTTTTAAAGGATGACGATCTTGCAAACTCCATGCCACATTCAACATAGGTTCAAGGAGATTTTTGCCTCCCCCTATAGTGTCACTGCATAGAATTTTGAGCTGAAAGAGATATACGCTATGGAAACAAATTTCTAGTGAATTTTACAAACTTTAGAAAGTTTCTTTCTTATTAAAGATGTTATAAACAATATTAATTACATGGAAGGTTTTCTGAGTCACCAGTATTTAATAAGCATCTATAGTGCTTCCTAGCTGGAGTTCTACCAGCTAGGCGGTAGGATAAGGCGGTAGGATAAGGCGGTAGGATAAGGCGGTAGGATAAGGCGGTAGGAATAAAAACTTGAATGAGACATGGCCCTTGAACACTGAGCTCCAAGCCTAGAAGAGAGGGACGCATAAATAGTTAACCATAGCATCACATCAATCGTGCTAAAAGTCAGCTACATATGTTGAAAACACTAGGGCGAAACAGATGGGAATGATTAATGTTCCTGAGATGAGAGCAAAGAAGGCTTTTCATAGGAGGTGATATTTGAACTGAGTCTTAAAATATAAAAGGAAATTGACCAGGCATTCTGTCCAGGTCATGCATTACAAGCAGAGAGTGCAGCAGGAGCAAAGAAATGATGCAATAAACGTTCGTGGCTGGTCTGAAAAATGGTCTCACTAAACCATAGAATGCATGGGGTGGGTTGACAGGTGAGTGGGAAGAGAGAAAATGCCTAAAGGTATAATTATTGAAAGATTGGCTGAGGCCAGGTTATGAACTACCTCATATGCTATGCTGGGGAGTTGATGTATTTATGCCACGGAGATTCGCATTTATGCTGTACGACTGGGAAATGATTAATTGTACTTAAAACGTATCAAACAATACTCTCCCTTAAAACTCTCTAACAATTTCAACTCTCTTGAACTCTGCTTCATTTCTATATCCTTTGGTGTCTGCTCCACAGAGTTGAATAATTAAGTACGTACTGATTTGTATAGGGTATTTCTGTTTCATTGTTTCCCTATCATCCCTTTCCAAACCTAATTTTAAGTTTCTGGGGGATCTGTCTGAGCCAGGCAATTAACTATGTGGCTCTTCATCTCACCAAAGCTAAGGTCAGAAGTCCCCTTGTTAATGGTTCTCTGCCAAATCTATTCCCCCTGAGTGTCCCTGGCCCTATGGGCTCTGCAGAAATTCTCCTTTCTGCATTACCCATTCCTCACCTTTACCACCTTCGTGCTGCAATTCTCAATTGTGTGTTGTCTTACAAATACATGCACATTAGACAGCTATCACATCATCTCACATTTTTTTCAACACTCAGATTCTACCAAACAAGCATGTCACAATGAGGTTTAAGGGGACTTAAAAATCAGTGACTTTATTTTTGAAGAGTATAACTCTCATGGATAATTGACAGACTTACTGCTTCTTAGCCAGAGAAGCATCAGAAATTGTGCAGAAGTTAATGTTTTTGCCACTCTGCATAGTTAGATGCTGGAACTACTTTCAAAGGGATATGTGATTAGAGTAGTGTTTTTCAACCCTGGCTCTTGAACTGGAATTCGGAGGGTTACTGGCATTTTTTTAAAATCTCCACGGGCAATTTTTACAAATAACTATAGCTGAGCACTTTGGGATCAGAGAACACTACTTTTGAAATGTAAAAGAGACTATAGTTGTCACTTTTTGCATAAAATCGTGTGCTTTTTGTTGTTGAAAAACCAGAGGTAATAAGTGTTGAAATAATGTTTTCAAAATTCTACTGCATCCTTTTGGGTATTACCCAAAAAACTCACAAGAGACTCTGAGAAAGAAATAGAAGCCAAAGTGAACCAAGATCATTGTTTAAATCTGACCACATATCCAATTAGCCCAGGGAAGTCCCTGCTGACCCAGCACAATTATAAATAGCACCCCCTTTCACTTTCAAAAGTGTTCCAGTTTGGGCAGCGAATGATATGCTCACTCTATTTATATGTGACCCTTAGGGCTGTGAGAGCCGATTTTTTGTGTAGCTGACACTTGGGGGAGCATTGAGACACCCCTATTCCATAAAGACTAGGAGGAAAGAAAAACAGAATAGCTTTCTAGATGTTAAATTAATGAATCAGCATAGAATATTTGCTTATTTCAGAGATTTAGATACTTATATTTAGCAATACTATCTATTAGGTTGGTGTAAAGTAATTGCAGTTTAAAAGGTTAAAAATAATTGCAAAAACCGCAATTACTTTTGCACCAAGCTAATAGCTCAATCAGGTATTTTAATGCATCTATAGAAAAAGGTATTAGTGGAAATGGATGGTCAAGTTTAAAAAAAAAAAAGATTCAGAAAAGCAAATGTGGGCAGAATATGTCTTGGTGAATAAGATGCTGAATTAGAGGGACGTGGAAATCCTGCTAATAATAAGAAGGATGAAAGTCCTATAAGTCATCTCTCCTAGTTTCTTCTACTTCGTTGCTCACCAGATGGTGTTCTGGGTCCTGATATGAGTTGTTCAGGTCCTAAGATCCAAAAAAGGGGGGGACTCAACAAAGGCAGTAAGCCACATTAGCTCTGGAGAGAAATAACCGCCACTGCTAGTCTTAATTTATAAATTGCCATTTTGGTTTATACATGTGGTTGGAGTTAGGACCAGTCTCACCAGGATGACCAATTGCCACTGGGTGTGCCATAAAGTCCAGCAAACCTGAGGGGTGAGCCTGAAGCAGTGGTAAATTCATTCAGGCCAGTGGATCTCAAGATTTAGGGAACACTGGATTAACCTGTAAAGCTTATTAAACACATAGCACCAGGCGCCACCCTAAGAATTTCTAATTCCATTTGCCTGGTGCAGGGAATGTACAATTCTAACAAGTGCCCCAGTGCTGCGACTCTGGGCCACACTCTGATGACCACTAATCCAATAACCCCACATTTGACACCTCTTGGCAGTTTGCTCCCCAGAGCCTCTGGCTACTTTTCCTTGTATTCAGATCCTCAACACTCAGCCTGCCCACCTTCAAACCTGCCTGGTAGAAAAGAGAATTCTGAAGAGTGCCTTTGCAGCCACATGGCTCACAAAGCCATTTATGTCATCATTTGTTTGCACTTTAGAAGAATGCATTTACCCTGTGGGTAAGGAAACCTGTGGGAAACTCACCTAATTTCTTATGTCAATCTGTCAGTGTAAATCACAGGGGAGCAATTTTAACTTGAAAGCAAGCACGTCTTATACATTCTATTTTACAGAGCTGTGGAGTGATCTGAGTTTGAAACTTTGATTCATCTTTTATTCTTTACACACACACACACACACACACACACACACACACGCATGTATACATCCACAAATGTACAGAGGCACACATATACACACCTTACAAAAGTCTCATTCGAAATGTACAAAACAAACTTCAAAAATGATTAAAAAATGAAAATCCCCATGTGCCTCAGAAGGTTCCCAGGACTCAGTCATGGGCCAGCTTTTAGTTCATCATGTTTGGATATTGTCTTCTGAATATAGAAGTCAGCCGTCAGGCTGCTCACTCCCACATAGGTGCCTGGGAAAGCAGGCTCCGAAGGAAGACAGTGAGGGAGCTGTGAATTGGCCCTCGTAGTAGCAAGAGTGTCTGTTTCAGAGTCAGCTTAGCTCACATACAGGACCTTTTCATTAAAAACTGGGTGAAGCAGTTATGCACTTTGAATGCATTAGTTACAATTCTACATTAGCTGGAGTAAGTGGAATAATATTGCAAACTCCAGTCACGAGCAAAGAAAGGGAAAGAAATAAAAGAGAGAGAGAGACAATCATCTAGAATAGAACTAGAATAATTCTGACCTAATGCTTTTTGGACCATTTTAAAATAATGGTTTATGGTTCGAAGAGAGATTTATTGTTTAACTGAGTATACCATAAGTAAATTAAATGAATGTGTGTACTTTAGCAAAGAATGGTTGTCACTTGGATTTTCAGCTATAATTGATATATCAATTACATTTTAAAAACCAGGAACTTGACCAATTCTCCAATGAACCCTAATTTAATAGATTTAAGTAGTTTTAAATCATGGATCACTGTAAGAAGTCTTTGAAAGTCAGGCACCTAAGAAAATAAACATAACTACATAGACATGGAATTTTAAGGATACATCAGAGTTTACTTGGACGCTCTGAAATCCACTAATGATCTTCCAGTTGAGGATCCTGCCTAGAATTACAATGGGGAAGGGAGGCTGAACTTGAAGTCAGATGTCCTGGCTCCTTCCTGATCATAGGACTAGTGCCAATCAGGCATCTGAACCAGCCAGGGCATACCTCCTTTTGACTTTCTCATCAGATAAAAGGTGGACCCAGGCCAGAAGACTATTTTGGTCCCTTCCATCTCCAAGTATGTGATTCATTAGTCATTTATGATGAAGCTTGAGGGCTCGTGTTTTCCCCTTTATTTGTTCCTTCTTTCCCACAGCAATTTCTGGAGTTTTGGACTCATAGCATATGTGACACTCCCTAACCTTTTCTCTTTGATTAATCTAGAGGAATTAGCCATTCTATAATTCCCTCACTCTACCACCTCCTCTGTCTCTACTTCTGAAGAAGGCCTAACTTCTGAAATGGAACTTTTAAAAGGAAAAGAGAGAATCCCCAAATCCCACAGAGGCGGCACTGGACCTATAGGTCAGGTTAGTTGTTGGGAACTTCCTTGCCTTGAACTTCAACAGGAGAAGATGGGTAGGAAGCTAACTGAATACATAAGCTAGGTTATTACTTATATTCTGTGCAGTTTTTCCATCATACTATGATTTTTTAAAGTATGTTAATGCTGCTTCTTAAGGACTGAAAATGCAAACAAAGTGTTGATAGCAAAAAGCTAAATTTACAATAGAAAAATAAGAGAAACAGTGGCAAACCAATGGCAGAAAAGAGAACTCTCTGGTGACACACTGGGGTGGGGGGAACAGGAATTGCCCTTAGAGCAGCATTATCCTGGTCAGTGATTTTCAGAAATGCTTTAAAGCCTTTCCAAAATCCCCAAATTATTCCCTTTGTGTGTTTCTTCACTTGCTGACACTTCTACTAGAGATCTTAATACATTATTTTCAAGGCATAAGTTCCTCCAAGGACTCCTCTTTTTAATTCCAAGGATGGGTACCTAAAAGATGCTCTAAATACAAATGGTAATGTTTACTGTAACATTCCTACAGTTATTACTGGTCTACAGTTATTACTGGTAAGTAATAAGAAGAATGCTGAAATAGCTTAATAAACTTTTCTACAGTGATCTTCTGTCTGCTGTATTCACTGACAAATCACAAAAGCCTAGAACAGTGCCTGGCACATGACATGCTCTTATGAAGTATATTAATAATAAATATATGAATTCAAATATTTTTGAATGAGTATATATTTCTATAAAACATATTAGGGAGTTACTCAAAAATTAATAAAAACAAATAGATAATTAATAAATTATGCAAGTGAATTTAGTACACACAGAGAATGTCACATTGAAAACACATTAATGAATAATTATGTTCAATTACAGACTAGGCTCTGAAAAGTGATAGTTTGTCCCTTCTGAGTAAATCTCTGAGGATCTCTGCAGGCCCAGGAAGCTAGCAGATGAAGTCAGTGTCTGAGTATTTGGAAGAAGCATATCAAATTTTAACAGCATAATCTAGTTAAGGTAAACAAATCTCCTATAGTTGTTATAATTGTTTTCATGGGTAGTAGATGTATCTTTAATTACGGAGAAATTCACTAGAGGTACTAATGATCAGTATCAGGAAAACCATTAGTTCAATGGTAATTCCTCCAATAACATTTAAATTCAATCTGAGTGGTCATGTGGTTAAAACATTTTAAAAAGTCTTCTAAGTCAGCAATTCTTTGCACTTTCATCCAAAGCCATTATTCTTGATGAGACAGAACAATCAAAAGAGGAATGGCTATAGCATGCTCTGGATGTCATTAGCATTACCTGAAATTTCAGTAATGGGAAAAAGATGCTTATAGTTATCTCATCAACTTCTCATGTTGCATTTCTCTGTCATGACCACTCATATTTATATCCATAGTATGGTTTATTGAAACAAAGCTATCAGATTGACTTGTAAGTGATGTTTTGTTTTGTTTTGTTGTTTAAATCTGTTCTCTTTTGCCTTTTGCATTTAACATATTCAAAATTTGTGCTTACCATTTGAAGAGTAAACTTTGTACAACATATTGAATGGGGCTTAGAGGTTGGTTATGTTCTGATTATTAGCTCTATGGTTAACAAAAGAATTAATGGAAAGTATATCCTATTGGGAAATATGGGTTAAATAAATTCTTATTGTTACTTGTAAGAATAATATGATGGTGTGCAGATTTTTAAAAGATTTCTCCAAATCCTCTATTTAGGGGTGAAAACATTCAGAACATTGAAACTTTTAATTTTATCTGAAGATAATTATCTAATGCCCACCCATTGAGACTACTACCAGTTTTTAAATATTTGACAATCTCAGTGTTTGTTGTTGCAGTACTAAGATTATACTTTCCTGATTCATTGGTTCATTTAAAATGATAAAGTATCAGAAATGAAAGAATTACTGGGGAATAAAGGAGAGGTAGTACCTTCTAGAAAGGACACAACTATACTAG
The DNA here is from genome assembly GCF_004115265.2 of Rhinolophus ferrumequinum. Classification (NCBI taxonomy): domain Eukaryota; kingdom Metazoa; phylum Chordata; class Mammalia; order Chiroptera; family Rhinolophidae; genus Rhinolophus; species Rhinolophus ferrumequinum. Next base: position 40,812,473 of record NC_046287.1, read on the forward strand.
AAACTACTGTTGTGAAATATGTGCCATAATTCTACTGTTTTACACATGTGTAGTTTACTTGTAGCTTTTTTAAATAAGTGCTTAAATGTATGACCTTCAAAAGAAGCAGACTCACTGGATGAAAGAGAGTTGACAGAAACCAAGTGTTTCTAAGAGAGCACATGGTCTTAATCAAGAAAAGACCAGCAGAAATTAAACAGGACAGCTGATAAAAGACAGAAGATCATTTAGATGTATAGATTTAAAAAGGAAACATGCTATATTCAAACCTACTATAAAGTCATCTTGAGAATAAATTAATTTCGTAACTGTACTTGGTGTCTGAAACATACCCCCAGAGACTCTGGCCATTACCCCCAAAACTCTGTAACTAGAGCTTAATTTATATCATAAGCAATTCAAGAGAAAGACTTAGTAAGAGTCCTGCTATTCTTTACATGACAGGAAACCAAATGTAGTCAAGTATTACAGAAAACATTTACCTTTTGGAGAAGTAAGAGCCTAACACTCAAGACTTCTCCAAAATCATTCCATTTAACTTATTTTAGAAAATCAGTCATAGTATTCAATTCATAAATAGGTAGATAGATAGATAGATGAGTATATCTCCATATATCTATCTCTATCTCCAAACTCGGGTGCATGTGTGTCTGTGTATATTTACGTGATTTTGATTTTTGTAAGTTTGATTATGGAGGGTTGAAATACAAATATTTAAGATAGAGAAGTCAAGATGATTCGTCGCCCCCTTTTTCCCAACTGGCGATGGAGGAGCATCGCTCAGTCATGATGTTCACTTTCAATAAGCAACTTTCAATCGCTAATCTGCTAGTTAAGAATCATTCGTTCATTCATTCAACAAATATACATTGGTGTCCTTGAACTGACCTAAGTTAATTTTATCTTTTAAATGATTTTCTCATGCTTTGGTATGTTGCTCCTAAAGGATTAATATTTGGGGTTTTTATAAGACCTCTCCCACATTCCTGGCCCTTACGTGGTTATAGTCAAAGCCAGCCCCTGACCAAGTTCTCACGAACTGCATTTATTGGTCAATAGGAATAAAAACATCACACAGACTGTTTTATTAAGTTTGCAGCAGTTCTTTCTATCCTCAGGAATGGGTCTAAAACCAACCAGAAGTTCTTTGCATAAATGGCTTCCCTCCAGGCGTACAGAGCAGACTGACTGCAGATCTAGACAGATCTACATGATTCAGGCAACAGAGACCCCCGTGAAGCAGCGTACCTAGATCCTGCAGGCCAGTAGATTGTGCAGTGCTGCTCAAAACAGAGTATGTTTCAGCACCTAATCTCTTCAGATACTGTGCTCATCCAGGCCACAAGTGGCTCAATAGCTTCATATTCTGAACACTCTTTTCATTAGCAGCAAAATTACTTATAAACCCATTCTATGCTAATTAAACAACTTTGTGATGTAGATTTCAATAATGATATTCGATGTGCTAAAGAAGCTACTTCTGCGTTAGGGTACTTCCAGCACCGACTACTGTGTCTAGGCTACAGATTAAAGATTAAAACTCACTTATACATATGTATGGTACTAGTTTTTAATTAAAGTACTAGATAAATATTGGACCGCTCCTAGATGGTAGGGACTGTGCTAGGTCCTATGTGTATGTGATGAGCAAAACAACAGAACAAACACTGAAGTTTTGATATATAATTAAACTTTTTGCTAAGGCTAGAGTGACTGATGATCTCTGAGGCAGTGAAGAAAATGAAAAAGGCATTGGTGAAAGCAGATTTTATCATTGGTTGGTAAATTTCCTTCTTATACTTCCCTTATTTTAGGTGCTTAGGGTAGAAAGCCACATATCCAGCAGCTGTGGGCCTAGATTAATCAGACTAAATTGCGGAACAAGTCTGAAAATGGTTGTTCTTCAATACTTTCTTTGACATTTCTTCAATGGCATTGCTATTCAAAACCTATGCTCCAAGGGTCTAGAATTTTGAGCATAAGGTTTAGCCAACACTCTTGGCTCAACTCCAGTGTTCTCCTGATTAAAGGTTTAAAAATGAAAAAAAAAACACACAAGAGCTTTATGTTTTGTTTACATTTTGTATGTGTGTGTGTGTTCTTTTCTTTTTTGTTTTTTTTATTTGTAGGCAAAATCTCTTATTCAGTTTAACTTTGAAGGCTAAGCTCAGGATTAGGTATTAACATGTTGTTCACTTACACAAATACCCTTGGAGCCAAGAAAGCATCTCTCTCTCTCTCCCTCTTTCTCTCTAATCAGATACTGTTTAGGCAAAATAACGATTGCTGGTTGTGTGTTGTTTCCAAGCTTTTATTTCTCCATCTCTTAAAGTAGTGCCTATATGTAAGGGGAGATGTGTTTTCCCCTCATATTCTGTTTTTTGCTTCTCTAGTGCTTACCATCCTCCACCTCCTCCTCCCTCATCTTGACTGGGTCTCACAAATTATACCTACAACCAGCATGTAGCTACAGAAATGGGAGGTGGGGTGAGGGGTGCAGAGAGGGTTGAGGGTCGGAATGGGTCTAAAACCAAACATGTATGTGATCTAGTTTCTCCTTAACCTCCGTCCCTATTCCCAACTGCTAGAGGACCTGTTATCCTTCAGGGCAGCCACAATATCCATTTACACACCCCTTCTTTATTGTTTGCATCCTACCATCTCTTCCTTCTGGCTTTCAAACTATCAAAAGGAATGTTATAAAAATGTCTAATTCCTTTTACATGCTTGGCTCAACTCCATCTCTGGAATTATCCTTTTCTTATTGAACAAAAAAGAACAACTTGGACCTTCTATTAATAGTTTTCCCATTTGAGAGGTAGAGGGAAAGTACCCTTATGTCTCCTATGAAGAAGGGACAACTCAATGATTTTAATCTAACAGCTATCACACAAATGTATCTATTTTGAATTGCAGCCTGCCCTTCCTCCAATTCCCTGTGCCCTGCTCTTCTGTTGCTATGTTTTCTATAGCAGTCACTGCCTCCTAACAGTCTATATAATTTACTTGTTCCTTATTTTGAATGTTCATTACCTCTCACCCCTGCTAAAATGTAAGCTCCACAAGGGAAAGAATCTAAAACAGTCCTGGAACATAGTAGGTGCTCTGGAATCTGTGCTGAAGTGAATTCCTAAATGGAGCTTTAATGACTATCGTTCATGTCATTTGCTACCTTATGCCATTTAAGTAAGACCCAAGAAATTGCAGTGATCTCTCAGTAACCACCATAGCTCAAAAGGAAGACAAAATCTGCAATAGGTAGTTTTCCCACAAACACCCCAGTTTGTGTGAGTTTCTAGTGGAACGCAGAAGCCAACAGAAAGGAAGAGTTGAAAAAACAAATCCCAAGGTACATCTGAAGACTGTCTTTTATAATTAAGGCCTTAGAGGTAATCACTCAGCCAGGTGTCATTCTGCACTAACATTAATGCCTAATATTTAGGAGTAATAATAGTCAATTGCCTTCCTGGGAGTGTATTAATATCATACAAACTTTTTTTTAATTTGGCAAACTTTCTGATTAAAATGAATAAGTAGTTTCCTTTTGCAAGGAGCTGTTGAAAGTAATTGTACATGCAAAACATACAGAGTATTTTTTTACCTTGTAAAAGGATAATTTGCTAAACTTGATTAAAAATCAGACATTGAACTAGATCTAAGATTGTCACATATACTGTTGAGCGACTTTAATCAAATTCAGCATTATTATCTTTTTATTTGCTTTTACTCTGCCTGCAGGTACAATAAAGTGAAAATATGTAAGCAATGGAGCATATTTATAATACTAGTCAGAGTGCCAGGTGGGTTGTAAAATAAATGTAATTGTTTGCAAAGATTGAACCAGATTAGCATGGATTAACACATTCATTTTGAAATCCATGGCAGGAAGTATTCTAAGCATGCTTTCAAACAACCCTTGTTAATCTGTTTATATCTTATCTTACTACTGTGAAATCACTGCCCCATAAAACAGGGAGCATTTAAACTCCGTTCATTTTCATATGAAAGAAATACAATTTATTAAACAAGACAAGAAAGCAGTTGTCTGCCATATTGAAGGCCAGATTTGCAGTGATTTGCACTCTGGCTTTCAGCAGATGAACAACAGTGACGGACATGGAAGCCAGAATCGTAGCTGCAATAAATATTCATAACTGCTCCTGCCCAAGGAGCAAAGGGAGGTTGTCTGCATTTGCAGCACATGGCTAACAGAGGATGAATCAGGGTTACACAGTCCAAACACACCAGCTCAGAAGCCCTGGGCAATTCAGCACTGAAATCCCGCATCGAGGAGGAATGGCACGTTCTGGGGTGATTTTTTGCGGTACCCTTAACTTGTGGGAGGTGAAATCTTTCAGGTATGCCCTGCTGATGCCATTAACCCTCCTCTCCAACCTTGAAATAAATCTACTTGAGAAAACCTGTTGTCAGTATGTGATACCCAGCAGGGGAGTCAGCCCTGGGGGTGGGGAGAGGGGAAAGTGGTTTCTGTGCAATTTAGGACCCAAGGCTGACTACCAGAAACCTGCCCAATTTTAAGAGAAATCAGTCCTTGGTGAATTATACTCAGTGAAGCTAAAATAAATGTGTATTATGGAGTCTCTGGACAGTCTCAATGCTGACTGATCTTGCTTCTCTTACTCTAGTTATAAGTATCCCCTCATTTTACATTGAAAGACTATAGTTCATTTCTGTATTTATTGCAGATATCTTGTCTACCAAATAATTGAGAGTTACTTATGGAAGAAATGTCAAATCGGATTTCCTGAGCAAGTGATCAATCTTCTGAACTGACCATCTTTCCTTTTTTTGTTTTGCTCACTAGGAATCTTGGAGTAGCAAAATTTGTGTCCCAGACTTAGAAAATATGCAAGCTCTTACCCATTGAACATCTATGTACTGTTTCCTTTCTGTTTTTATCCAAACACGCTACCATTTTTTTATTTAGCATGATTATTTTTAATCTCACTTTATTTTATGTATTTTTTAAATAAGGCTAGTTCTTTGTGCAAAGAACATATTATCTAACATACGCACACATATATTGACAAGTGAAATGGGGAATGGTATGAAGTAGCTAAAATTGAGGCAGTTTGCATTATTAAGCAGAGTTTATTTCAGTCTCACCATAGATTAGTCAGAATTATAGATATTCTAACATTACCAGTACCTATATAGATATATAGAGATATAAAGCATTTTATAAATTCTTAACCTGATTGATACCCTACTGTTATTCACTAATGTCTAATTAACTTACTGGGATGAAATACTACCAATTTCAATTTCACAATAGAAATCGAATAATACATTAGGGTGTTTTCTTCTGGCTGCTCGTGAATTCTGGGCTTTGGACAAGTGTCATTTCTCCTGGGCATTTGCTCGCTGTGTGAAGTTCAGCCCATTGGTGTCAGTGTTGTTTGTTTTAAATGATATGATTGATTGCTCCAGCGATGAATATTTAGAAGGCCTTAACTTTTAGACATTCACTAACTCTTCCAGGTTTCCAGAGCAATTGTGAGTGAGATCTCTTCAAGAATAAAATCGTTTCTCCCTGCCCAACTGCCATGAGTAACTCGTATGCTCAACAAATGTAAAACATGCTTGACTGTCTGAGGAAGTAGATTTTGCAGCATTTGGCTCTGTTGGGTAATCCCTTTGTGATCCAAATGAAGAGTTCTTCAACAGAACATTTGGATGTTGTTGCAAAGGAGGGTGTTATGTTTCACCATGCAGTTGTGCTTAGCCCTGGTGTCAACTACTAAAGGGTGAAAACAACATGTTCTATTGCCTGAGACTACAAAAGTAGAAATTTTTAAAAACATGATTGTGAAGTATTCTCAGGCCAAATTGCCTAGTTTGTGTTTTGCTCTGTGCTTGTTTTTCTCCTTGTCCTCATTGAGTTTTCTTATAGTGTCCTATTAAATGTGGGTGGCATCCATGAAGTAACAACTGTAGGAACAGAGAAAAACAGGATGAGTTCCTTTTCTCTCAAAGCCTCACCTCTCACAGCTCGTCTTTTCATGCTGCGAGAACTGATACTCCCATCAGGAAAACACATTATTTGGAACTACAAGCAAAGAGAGGCATCTCTGAAATTGTTTTCTCCAAAATCATTAACCACAGTCATACAAAACACAGATGAAAGAAACCTCAAATTTCAGCATTTATCCACAGTTTGTTTATATCATTACCTAGTTTGCCCTTAATTCTTTCAAGAAAAGATGCTTCCACCGATGTCTTTGGAGTTCTCATAGTTGCAAGCATTTTCTTGACAGTTAGACTAACAACATGCACAGTGGAGAGCTGAGCACCTTAGTTAAGCAATGTGTGTTATGGAACTCATGCCCCATCATTGGCCTATTCGGTGGAGACTGAGTTGCCCAGGAGTACAGAGACGCAAATAAGAGACCTGTTCTGAGTCTCACTTTTGACTCCTACTGTATTACCTCAGCCACATAATTTACTGCTCTGGACCACTTATATTTTATATGTTAACTGAGGGGGTTATAGTAAATTATCTCTAAAATATTTTCTAAGTTCAAACTAGCTATTATATGCACATTTCATTTAATCTAAAACATGCTTACTTTGATTAATTAGCCTTTTAGAGGAAAAAAATTCAAAATAATGACCGGTTTTTTTGTTGTTTGTTTTGTTTTGATTTTTGTTTTTCTCATTTAATCTCCTTTTTCTATCATTGCTTCTCCATCTCATTCTCACACTAACTCATCTGGGAAAGGAATATCCTCCCGTCAGAGTCACTACCGTGTTTCCCCGAAAATATGACTTAGCTGGACAATCAGCTCTAATGCGTCTTTTGGAGCAAAAATTAATATAAGACCCAATCTTATTTTACTATAAGACCAGTCTATGATATGATATGATATGATATGATGTGATATGATATGATATGATAATAATATAATACCGAGTTCTATATTAATTTTTGATCCAAAAGACACATTAGAGCTGATATTCCGGCTAGGTCTTATTTTCGGGGAAACACGGTAGCTCCCTCACTCTACAAGAGAAGCAAGCACCAACCAGCATTTTGGATAGAGGAAGGGAATGTGTATAGAGTAAGTCCCACAGCTGATTTGGTTCATTAAGAATCACTAAACTATGTTGTCCATTTTGTGTCTTACCAGGGAAACCTGTCCTTTGCAGATGATCAGGATTACTTTTCAATTTCCAAAGTGGCCCCAAGTTTATTTCAAAGCCATTAAAGCAAAGTTCTCAAAGCTCGCCTGCCTCCCAGAGCCCTCTGATATAATTTTTCTTTGTTTATATTGTTCAGAATCCATACTGAGCTCTGGGTTAAAGCATCCCCCTCTAGAGGATTAAAATGCCTATTTAGCATCCACCTTGCAGAACTTACCCTACCTCTACCTGAATCCATACTGCAAACTGAGTTTTGAATCTAGTTCAAATAGACAATATTATGATTTATTTATCATCCTCTAAACCTCCCTAGTATTTTTGGTATCTTTTCTAGTGTCTGCATTCTGCTAAATACGTTCCTAATTTAATCTTTACAAATAGGCAGGGCTTACTCTTTGTTGGCCTTCTGATATTTAAGCATGGTTTTGAGGTCCACAAAATAGTATCAGACAATTTTAGCGTCATCACAAACACCTAAGTAAATGTGGATTAAGTAACATTAATCTTTAGAAATATGACAACTTTTGATCTTGGTGCCCACGTTTTTGTGATGTAACACCTCAATAGTAAATCTTCACATGGCTTTGAAGATGATACACTAATAAAATGTGTAACATATGGTTTGTCCATTAATCTTTCCTCTGTCAATCTACAATGGGAAAGGAGTAAGTGTTAGCCAAGTTTTTCGTGTAGAAACCAAGGCAGTGTGTGATCAGTCTAAACTATGAAGTCAAAGAGAAATGGGGTTAAAAATGAATGCAGCTTTTCAGGGTTCCATAAACAATGAGGGCATGCTGTAGACCCCTGAGATGAAATGTGTAGTGAGGATTCACTGACTAAAGCAATCATTTGCAAAATTTGATGGCTGGATGGGATGTCTTATGTGGTGTTCTTGTGTGAGGTGTGAGGAATAGCTGGAATGTCATTATTACACATGGCAGAAATCATGCACAATTAAATGAATTTCTTGCAACTAAACAGTGCAGTGATTTTTCTATTCTTCTGTTTTCTGACACTGCTCTGTAAATTTCTTAACATTCGTATATATTATAGGTAGAACCTCTGAATTTAGACCACCTAGCAAAGGTTAGAGCTTCTCATGAGTCGAGAAATCGTAAGTTATGGTCCTTGTTCTAATGCTTCCCAGGTTCATAGCCTTAGGCAAATGACTTAACCTTATTGAATCCCACCATGTCTTGCTCTGTATAACTGAAGTAGTGATGTGTAGCATCTCTGAGATCCTATTCATTTTTTTAATCAATATCAATGGAGTGTCTACTATTACACCCTGTTAGAAATGAGAATGAGTTAGGCTGAGCCTCCTCTACTCTTCCTGAATACACTAAAATGACATTTGCGTTTTGATGAATCAGCAAAGGGTTAAGCAATGCAGAATGCTTGAGATATTTCATTAAGTTTTTTTGAAGTAGAGAAGCATAATTCCTTGTTATTTCTTAACCTTTATTATTTGCTCTTAATCTTATTTCCTACACATGATCAAGTCTGGTTTCTTGGACAGTGCTCGCTGAATTAGAATAGACAGTACAAATTAATTTACTGAATAAAATTTTATGAGACACTATATCAAATACTTCAGTAAAATCAAGATATATCATTATAACCACTAGATATTCACAGTCTGAGCTTACATTTTTAAATTGGATTTGTACAGCCTTATTATCCATTTATTCACCCCATATTGTTCACAGGTACATAAATGTTTATAGCTGTGTTCCTTAATGTTGTTTCATTGTAATTACTAGAAAGAATAGTGTCAGAAATGATTTTCATAATTTTTCTACTTTCTCTGTTGTGAATATATAACTTCTATGTACTTTTTCAATGTCCTGTTATTTCTTTAGTCAAGAAAAATTAATACAACAATATGACATATACTAACATGTCATGTAACTGATATCACATATACCCTTTTTTTTCTAGTTCATAAGTTTGAGTGCTAGTAAGCAATCACTTTGGGCTAAAGTAACTTTAGCATTTAACTCCTAATAAAAGGGACATTCTTAAACGTAATTGTATCTAACGACAATTTTTGATTCCTCACTTGGCCAGTTCTCTGAGCTCTGAGGAGATTGTGAAACGCAGTGAATAAGGTTGGGGTGCATATAACCAAGTCTCGATATTCACTCAAAGGTTTTTTGAGTGTCTACCCTATGTCTGGCACTGTAGGCTCTGAGAAACTGGAGGTGATTATGGCAAGCCCCCTTCTATGAGGAACTGACAGTTTTATTTAACTACTGATCACTTTCACTTTATAATATGGTATAAAAGCTATATCTGAATGTAAATATTAATTCCTTTTCTGGAAAAGCTACCTGGGACAGATGTATGATACCTTTTGGTCAGTTACAGTTAGCGTCCTTGCAGGGAATATAACTGGATAGCTTTAATATTTTCAGTGAATATTTTGGGGGCAGGCTGTAATGACCATTGGAATAGTAATTCTACTGGTTTTCTTCACTTTCAAAATGTTTTGAATCATAATGTAAATAAAGGCACATACACTTTTAGGTAGTAAGTTAGGCCATTAAACTTTCTTTGTAACTAAAAAGGAATATACTACATAACTGACAAATCCCTCTTCATTGAAAATATATCTCCTCAAATGTGTAAGGTACCAAGTACTAGACTAAGCTATTGGGATGAATATGCAACATACAATAACTGATTATGTATCAAATTGAAACTTGGAGATAGTTATTTATTAATCAGAAAATTTGAGGTTAGAATTTTATTTTATTGCTGAGGAAAAGGAGATCTATAGAAGCAAAAACATTTGCCCAAGAGTCATGAATGAACTAACACTGGAATCCATATCTCCCACTTCATATCTGATACTTTTTTAATACACCTATTCTACTACCGAAAATATTAAAGATGCAAATATCTGTATTTTCTGGTAATCATTTTAAGTGAAGCAGATAACCTATTCATCCTGAAGACTGTGAGTTGATAGTATGTTTGCATGTTTACAGCTATAGATATGAATCAGTAGCCCTTCAGGGTCGAAAAGATGAAAACAGAGCAGGCACAATTCTCTGGTTCTCCAGCCTTAGCAAAAGATTGCTACATTGACATGTAGAGGACAAATGTAGAGGACAAGATGATCTAACTTTACCTCACACATCCCACTGTGTTCAGTTTCATGGAGGAAAAATGTGTATTTGTGTGTTTCCCAGTGATAGATGCTTCACGAACTATTACAAAAAGATGTACATTGATAAACAAAATTAAATAAGATAATTATTTTTAAAAGGTCTAGAATCTGTAAGGCAAAGAACTCAGATGATAGTTTTTACCCTTTTTTTTCTTACTTAAAAGTTGATTTCATCAGGCGGAGTGTATGATAATTAAAATATTAATTGTAACTAATAATTTAAAAGAATAATCATTCTTCTTTTGAGCTAGTCAAGGACTTGGAAACTATGCTACATGGTACTAATGAAGCACTTAAATAAATTTTTAGCATAGAAAAGACTAGAAGGAGAAATTATGAGATAGCTCAGTGTTGAATACATATGGTCTGCCTTTGTTAGTGGAATTAGATTTATTCTGTAAGGACGTTACAGAAAAACATTTTGAATTGACATAAGGAAGACATTTCTAACCTTTCTAAGAGCTGGAATTGTCTGAAAGTGATGCGAGCGCTAATGAGGCAGGGGTGTCTGCTCCTAAAGGTTTCAAACAGAGCTTACACTTTTCTGGGTGATTCTACAGCAATTGATTGAAGCATGTGACCTCTAGTCCTGTTCAACAACGAGTGTATAAACCTGCTAAGACATTGTTGAGCAATTATGCCAATAGGGGTACAGAAGAAATTTAAAACCAGAGAAGGTGTTTGTTTTCATCAATCCAGTAGAATCATTGTGGCTGCCTGGGATTCTGTGTTAAGAAGGATCCTGAGGTCACCTCTGGGCTCAGTAGAATGAGCACTGTGATCGATTAACAGTGCTTCACTGGGAAAGAAAGGAAGGAACGATTTCATTCTGGTACACACGCCTGGCATATGCCGTCTTGACTTTCAAAGTCAATCTGTCTTTTTTCCATTTTCCAGTAGTTGATAATTCATTATATCCCACCGTTTTCTTTATGCACCTAAGCATATTTGGTTAACTCCGCTTTGAAATTTCAATGATGAATGGTCTTCCATATAGAGGATTTTTTTTTTAATTAACTGCAAATTACACATTTATAACTTATCATAAAGCATGCTACAGTCACAGTCACTTTTAGGATGCCTTATGATTTGATTCAAGATTATAAGGAACAATCAGAATATTTTACTAATATAAAATGTTATTCAAATGGGTCATTTAAATTATCAAAAATCTATCTGGCTTCGTGTTTTAGGAATCTTTCTGTCTGACTTCCACGTGCCCTTTGTTCTGTTTTAAAGTTTGCCTGGCTTAAAGGAAATTATTCATTGCAGAGCTCAATTACAAATGAGCTCTGAAAGTCAGGAGGCTATATCTATGGTTTTATCTGGAGCTCCAACAGAGGCGATAAAGAAGTCCCATGGCCTGGAATATAAATTCATACATCCACAAACAGTAGCAGTGCCTTTCCTTAGTCTCAACCTTCAAAAAAGACAAAATTTCAGAGAGCTTCTAGTTCAGAAAAGTAGCAATACTTACATGACTGTTTTTTCTCCTCAAATCTCCTTGTCTTAAAAATAATGCAATGAAGTATTTGTGAATTGTTATGTTGCGCAGCCACCATAAAAAAAAATTAAAAAGGTAATAACTACTAGTGTTTTGATTTTACCAAAAATATAAGTATTACAGGACATCCAAAAGTCTGAGGACCTTGAGAGAATTAATAGGGTTTGAATTTTCACATAGATGAACTTTCCTAAGCAATTTTTGCAAATACTTGTACACAGTTAAGCATTTATTCAACGTCAAGCATGATTAATGTCTTTCTCTTCCATTTATTTCCCCTTCTAAATATATTCATTTTGACCATGCTCTCTGGTGAATTTGTTTTCCCTCCAAGACCATGTACAGATAAGGTAATAAGTATAACTGAAAACTGAGGGGGAACCATTGTTTTGAGTTTTAATAAAAGTTACTGTCTGATTGTTGCTGCTGATAGTTTACATGTGTCTGTTTTTAACACTTTATATATAACCTATACATAACTATCCTAAAAGAATAATTTAATGAAGATTGAAAATCATGAATATCTCACAACATAGGGTCTTGCTTAAAATGCTTTCTCCCTTCCTGCGGGTGGAATGACAAAGCCCTTCATGAATTAACTTGCACTCTGCTGGGCACTAGAGAAGCAACAACAAATACTACCAGATGCGCTAGTTCCTGATTCAGGGTGTTTATAGTCTCGCAGGAGGCGATAGACAAACAGCAATTCCGAGGCAAGGTGGTATGTGTTTAATGTGCTTTGAAGACCACAGGATCCCACCTAACCCAGACCAGAAGGGAGATAGATGCCCAGGGTATCAGGAAGGATGGCACCTGGATGAAACCAGAAGGACAATACTTGTGAGAGAGATGAAGGGAGGTCAGGAGAGTGGAATGCATGCAAGCGAAAGAAGTAACATGTGCAAAGGCCTTGAGTTAAAAAGGGCTGGGCCCTCCTCAGGAAATTGTGGCGATAAGAAAAAGAATATGCCCATGTTGGAGAAAGGAATAGAGTCATGTCTACACCTAATTATTTTTCAACTCACACGTGAACTCTCTAGACAACCCTCTTCCTCCCGACTTCTGCATCGAATAGCCATAAATGTGAGCGCCAGCCCTGTGCTCGAATAAGTAGTTTAGTAATGACTTTGAACCAAATCAGTCGTTTGATGGCAGTCCAGGAATACCGTCATCATTACTCTCTGCTAAAATATTCGCAGATGAAAGCAGTACACTCATGAAATGTGTGAGGCTTTTTACATAAGCGTTTTAAAAAAAATCCTTCCTTTGATCCCATCTCACAATCTCCTTAAAATAAAATACTTTCAAGATTTTGCTGTGACAGAGCTCGGCACAAAAATAGAGCTACCATAATGCTGACAAGAATGTGGTCACACACGTTACAAATAGAGACATTCTCTAAAATCTAGTTTTTTTTAGGGGCCTCTGGTTAGATTTCCATTTGCCTGTAGTTAGCATGAGGAGTCGTCCTGGGCCTAAGAATAAATTATTTTTCGTTTTAACATCCTCACTCCTTCATTCCCCTCATCCTGGCAGCAGGAAGAGATCTTTCCCAACATGGACCTCGGGTTATAGGACCTCGCCGTGGAGGGTAAAAGTGTCGAATCACATGGAAACTCTGCCGATGTGTCCTATTACACAGGTCCAAACACCAGGTTTTATTCATTCGTGCTGTGGTCTCTCTTCTGAGCCACTAACAAGCCTGACGACCGTCTAGGATAGGCCTTTAAATAATCTTGAATTTTTCACTAGAGATTTGTTCAACCTTTAAAAGGAAATTATAACTTATAAATAATGATCTATGAAAATAAGAAGTCACAGTCAACCATACAAACTGCACTAGTTCCCATCTCTTTGCCACTTGGGAAATCATACTATTTGCAAGAATAAGTACAATAACATTGCTGTTTAAAAATGAAGGCGAAGATATGTTGTTAGAATTTAAGCAAAATCTGTAGATTTGGTAGGGTTTTGTTGTTTTAGAAATCAATGAATATTAGAGGACCATGTAGTAGCAGTTTGCGTATTTTACCAGCAGTACAGATCTCTTTAGTCCTCTGGCAAATACTGAGCACAAAAACATCATACTTTATTTGACAGAGACCTTAAATAGCCCCCGTGCATTTTTTCAGGGTAGCAACCATCATGTGAAAGTGCAGATTAAATAACTCGTTTTAGTAGTTCAACAAAAATATTACATTTTTAAAAAGGGGCAGATGAGTATGTCTTGTTCTATTCTGTTCCGAGAGCATATGTAGTATAATATTTTCAGAATAATGTTATGTGCAGTACAAATGAGGTTAGGTTTTAAAAATGATAATAAACGTTTAAAAATGATTTTCAACAGATTTCAAAAATATCATTAGATTTAAACTGCTTGAACTTCTTTGCATAACTTACAGCTCTCACAAACTTCTATCCTTCATGACGCCTCTACTTGACATTATGTCAATTAAATTGTATACCCCTACAATAGCAAGTAGGTTTTGCATACCTTTGAGGTCAGATAGAAAGATCACCAATGGTTGTTCTTTGATGCCCAGTGTTAAAGATGGAAGTACAGCAGACAACCACCCAAACCTTAACAGGCTACCAGCACATCAATACCAGATGTCTACTTAACATTTGCCTCTGACTTTGGAAGTAAATAAGTTGAGCTGTCATTGGAGTTTAGTCAGCAAAATGATTACATTTTTGCCCTGCATAGGAAGATGATCAACATAATAAAAAAGAAATTAAAATATTTATCTCACTGTGATTTATGTATGCTTTCTTTGTTTAAAATTGATTATACTACAATGAATCCAGTATAACATATGAATATGTTGCAATGAATAAACTTGAGAGAAAATGGAAATTTTAGCCTCTTTCCAGAATCGAGGTGGTTTCTTTAATTTAAAAGCTGGGCAACAAATAAAGGGGCTTGGCCTAACAGACATTTTTACTCCTAGATCTTAAAATTCTTTATATAATCCTATCCTTATAAATTTGTATACTTCCTAAATTATAGAACATGGGAAAAATATCTATGCAGTTAACATATAATAGTAGCTACACAGAATCACCTGTATTAATGGTGTGTGACATCATAACCACTTTATGAATATAATAATACAGTAAACCTAAAAACGTAATTAGAGTCTTCAAGCTCTAGCATGATAAGTATATTTTTTAAACATATACAATTTTCCCAGGAGCATTTTGCAACAAGATTGCATGAAGTAGAACATCCAATTACATTCTGTGATCCTTTCTTTCTCTTCATTTCAGTTGTAGACACTGTGGTATGTCAGAGATTTCTAACAAGACAGTTTTAAAGTATGAGATAAATGTAAAGACAGGGAAATGTCATTATTTAGCAGTAACAGATTCACACTGGAGATATTTTTTATGCCTATGGATGTTTGTAGAGTCATTGAGAGCTCTGCAGATGATATGTTTGAGTTTATTGAGGGCAGTTATGTCACCCATGGTGAACTTAATGCAAAAATGTTTCTGTGAGCTGCTTTACACTTTAATATTTCTAACTAATAGGACATTTCAAGTGTGTATGCTACAGTTGTACATATGTGTGTACCTGTATTCCTTTTGACAGTGTAAATTTTTTTAATTTGTAAATAACATACACACTACTTCCACAGGGTTCCATAATCATTGTAAAAATGTGTTTCTATTACTACTCCTCACATTGTTTTCCAATTATTTATTTACATATCTGTTTCCTGTACTAGGTTGTTTCAGTTCCCTGATTGAAAGGGTCAAATATCATTTACCTTTACTTCCGCAGCTCATATCAGATTGTCCAGCACACCGGGGTGCCAGAGCAAATGTTTGCTAATTAAATAACACATTTGATATCCAGATATTGAGAGGGCACAATATCCCAGTGTTTTCATTATTTTAACATATCATTATAAATGCCATAAATAATACCATTTGTTCTAGTACTTTCCCTCTTTCAAGGACATTATAATGCAATTATTTACAAGAATTCCAATGAGATTTTGTTTCTCATAGAAGAGAAAACCAGAAACCAGTTATTTGAAATTCATCAACTCAAAATCTAATCTCCGAAGAACCCAATTCCCCAACTCTCAGGTGAAACAACTTAAGAAAAGACAGACTGACTTAGGGTCTGGAAATTTAGGGTCTGTGAATCTGGGTTCCTGAACTGACTGCGACGTTCATTTCCTTTGTGACATCCTCTATTCAATGAGATTTAAGAGCTGAAATTTTGAAGAAAGGGCTGATAAGCAATTCTAATTATATTTGAAAAAGTAAATTGTGTTATACGAGCAAAAAACCGAAATCCACTCTCATGTTTTAATCTGTGGAGAAATCATAAACATTAAGATTATTAGCCATTACTTTAAATAAATACAGTGGATAAACCCCAGTGATAATCGTGAAAATGATAATCAATTTAATAAGTTTCTTCATACTGAGGGGAAACTTTTTTTTTCTTTACTCATCAAAGCCAAGGATGTTCTCCTGGAGTGTTCTGAGGAACTTCATCGATAAGAGTTAGCAATTTAATTGAGTATTTCAAACAATAATGAGCCCTAATGGAGGGATTATAAACACAGGAAGGTTCTGGGCACATTGGTCCAGAGCAACAGTATTGCCACCCAGATATGGCTATTAATGTTGGCTAATTCTTCACAAATTACTTAATTAAGAGGTTAAAGAAATATCTCTGACTTTGTAATATTTTTGGTAGTCGACTATTCAGTTCATCTCTGGGACAGGTTTATTGTTTATCAAAAAATATTTATAGTACTTCTAATAATGTTTATTTGCAAATGATCCTGAATTATTTATTTTCCAAATTGGAGAAAATAGTTCTCTGAAGCTCAAAAAACACATTTTCTGTTTAATTATTTTCCCACTGGTTTGTCATGCAAACAGAAACTTCTATAGCTGTCTTTCTTTAAACTCAGATGACGATTTTAACAGTGAATATGCTAAATAAGAGACCGCCCCTAATTTATGTATTAACATCCATAAAATTCCACTACCAAGATTACAAAAATATGACACAGGAGAGGGAAGGGTTTTTGTGGGGTTCTTTTTTAAGTTTACTTGGATGTCAGTAGTTAGTAAAGTTACATAGTTTTCAGGTGTACAATTCTGTAATACATTATTTATGTATCACATAGTGTGTTCACCACCCAGAGTCAATTCTCCTTTCATCACCATATATTTGATCCCCTTTACCCTCATCTACCACCCCTCTCCCCGCTTACCCTCTGGTAACCACTAACTATTGTCTGTGTCTATGAGTTTTTATTTGTTTGTCTTTTTCCTGTTTTGTTTCCAGTTTTATATCCCACATATCAGGGACATCATATTGTTCTCGATTTTTTCTGAGAGGGAAGTTTTAATGAGGAAAGGAGCAGAAAGAGAGGTCAGAATTAAGTGGTGCCTCACTGTGGACAGTAAGAGTTCTCACAAAAGCACTACATGTGTAGTAGAGCAGAGATTGAAGAGGAAGAAGCCAAAAGGCCTAGAAAGAAATGTGGCTGCAGAGAATTATTTAGGGTGCAAAGACCAACCATGTCTTTAATTATCTAGCCAAATCCAGGCACTACACAATGAATGTGGTTACTAAATAACCTCTTAGTATGTACAAATTAAATCCGACTCCCCAAATAAACTTCACTGACCCTTCCTACCACTGTAATCTCCTTTCCAATGATCCCATTTCTATGCTTCTACTACATTCCCTTATTTTATTCTCTTATAAAAACCATTGAGATGGCATCTCCTTTACAGCCAACCTGTCTCCATGTCCTTAAATTGACACTTTGCTCCCCAACTTCGCTGCTTCTAATCAAAATTAGGATTTTTCAATTCACTGGGTTCCTGCCACCATCTGTTAGTTAACTCCCCTATCTTCAGGCTCTGGTCACTGCCCTGCAGATCCTCTTTGCAGCCCCTCTCTGAAGCCACCCAACCTGATCTCCTTCCACTCTCCAAAATTTTATAGACCAAGCTATTGTCTCACTCTCTGGTGAATCCTCTTTAAAGTGAACGTGGCCCTGAGGAAGACCTTATATCCTCGCAAAACTTGACCAGCTCTTCCCATAGTAATACATACCTCACAGATAGAAAATGACCCCCATCGCCTGCCTTCTGCAGGACCTGTCTACAGTTAATACTCAGTAAATTTCCTCTATTTGCTGCCCCTCTTCCGTGCCTTTTCCTATTCTTCCCATTCTCTGCCCATGTTCATCATAAATTCTTTTATTTTTCTTCCTCCATTTCCTTGGATTCTTTTTATCTTCAGAAGTTGAAAGTGTACATCCTTTATGAAGCATTCCCCAGATACTCAGCAAATGCTGCAAACTTCCATCCCTGGACCCACTCTATCCACAGAATCAGTAACCTGCAGTTTGTCATCAATTATTCCCTAATAATTCCATGCATGCTAAACTAGTCTCTTCAGCCAAATTATAGGTACTCTAAAGGCTGGACCCTGTATTTCTTCTAGACTCCAGTACAGGGGAATTCTTAGAGGTTGGCCATGGTATATCTGATTCATGGAATGACTCATGATCTGTCAGATATTTTCATTGAGGTCTCTGCTAGAATGTCACCTGCAGAGGGGTTTATCTAACCACTCTATCTGAAATAGCCCTTCCATCACCCTGCACTCTAAAACTGCTCAAGGTTTTCTTCATGACACTTATCTCTACTTGGCAGTATTTTTTAGTTTAATTATTTATTAGTTTATTTTTTTACTATCTGCCCTACTCCCATAAAAATGCAGGTTCCATGAGGTCAGGCATTTTTTTCCATCACTGCTGTAGCCCAGGGGACCAGAAGAGTGCCTGTAACTTGACAGACAATGAATAAGTATGGAAAGAAAGAGTGCTTCTGTTCAAGACAGTTTTCTAACTGACAATAAACAGTTATGATTTTGACTCGAGTCCTAGTCCAAATGAACAGGTGTAGGTTTTATATATCATTAAACTGAATATATGTTTAGTATTAATAAACAATTGTGTGGACAACTTTAACAGAAAGACTAGAAATCCCCCATTACTTTTATGATAAAACGCAGAACCAAGATATCAATGCTTTTCTATTATCTCTCCTCTATCCACTGACTTAAAGATAAACAGATCGCAGGGCCGTATAATGCTTGTCAGTTATCTAAAATGAGAAGAGGAGTGTTTGAATGAAGAATGAACTAAAACATTTTATGCAAGTGAAAATGCTTTTCCCATTCATTACTAACGACTCAGACTCCATATTATTGTGTAATGGCTATAATTCTCTCATCTCCCAAGATGATAAGGCTTCTAAAGTGTGCTTCTTAACAAAATCATTGTATGTCAATATTTAGTTACAAGTATTAATGAAAATACTTGTAACACTTTGTGAAATGATCTATGGACATTTTTCTTAACTGCGTGTAAATCCAGAGAAATCATGCTGTGCTATTGTCATCTCTTCCTTTAGATATTTGCATCCCAGGTCAAACCCAGGGTCATAATGAGAAACCCTGCTGAATTTAAGTTTTTTCTCTGTATGTTTTTTCCTTTGCTACACAGAATATTTCACTTCTCTACACAAGTAAAATATCTTTATTACTGTATACATATTATTTGAGAAAGGAGGAATCTGAGATATGAAATCTTTTACTTAGCCATGATTCATGATAGAAATCAACTGAGATTCATATGGTCCATTATCTGCAAGAATATAAATTTATATTCTAGGGTTGGCAATTACAAAAATTGGTTATATGTAAATGAATTCCAATGTCAGTTAAATATAGCGTATTAGAGTAAGCACTATCTGTGATGAAGAAATCAAATACTCTTAGAGCTTCTCTTAACAACATACAGGGATTTTGTCTGTTGGTTTTAAATATCCTAAGTTGAAATGGAATTGAGAAATCCTCTTATCCAGACCTTGGAACTATTATTGTCCCATCTTAAGTTCATAAAGTCAAAGTCCAGAGAGTTTGATTGACTTACCTAAGACTACAAAGCTTATTTGGTGGCAGAATAAGAGCCAGAACTCAAGAACAGTACTTTTATACAATGGTGAATTCACCTGAAAATGCTGTGTTAGTGCTCAGTCTTAGAGGTTAGGTGTCCCAGCGAGGGGTGTAGAAGCCGGAAGTCTCAGAGCCTGATGAGAGGCAGTGAGGAGAATGCTTTAGCTGAAAGTGAGGTGAGAGGTTACAATAAGGATAAATTAGGGGCTGTGTTTTTGCTTTCGATCAGGAAAAGGGCATGAGCAAAGCAGTGTTGTGGATGATTAAATGAGCATTGAGGTGCATGTTAAATAGAACAAGATACATACCAAGAAGCCAGGAGATAGGCATGGAGGCTACTTGTCGTGTCTTGTTATGTTATAATATGGGGCTTCCAGCAATAATAGTACCTTACATTTTTATGACCTTATACTTTTCAAACAATTAAAACACTTTTCATAAATATTAGCATATTTAATTGTTACAACACTGTGAAGAATGCAGAGGCGATAATAGCCACTGAATAAGATATAGGAAACAGAAGCCTGGAGACAATAAGTAACTTATTTTCACTGCTAATATGGTCATTGGACTGAGAGTGAAGTTCTTAACTTACGTCTGAAAGTCCAGTGCCCTTTCTACTCTGTATCTTCTTCTCTGTTTCCTTAACTATTTATATAGTGGAAATATATATACAAAAAATATATACAATGAGGTTTCATTGGTTACATGTCTCTGAGACTTTTTTTATTTAAATAATACACAGCCCACTTACTCCTTAGCTCTCAAAGAGTGACTTCCCTGAATGCATTATTTAGCAAAATAAATTCTCCTTTTCTTCTATAAGAACACTGAATAGTCACATTCTTTTCTTTTTCCTTTTGGTGTTTCCCTTGATTTTTTTGTTGTTGTTTTGGTTTGTTTGTCTCTAGGTTAGAGATCCAACTAAGATGGTCTCTACTTCTGTGAATTTTTAAAAATGCCTTATCCATTTGACCTAGCTACTTACCCACATTTTTAATGGGGAAAAAAAAGAAAAAGAAGAAGAAAAGGAAAAAAAAAGTTTAGGAAGGAGAATTAAATAAAGATGCTCAAACTGCCATGCAGTCAGTAGCATTTGTGAAGCATTTATCTCCCAGCTCTCTATTTTGAATGCTAAAGTAAGTGATGGAGGGGCTGGTGTACAAGTGAAATGGGTTCACCTCCCCACAGGGACAGAAACATATGAATAAAATGGACTGTATGGATAGAAAGAAATTCTGGTTAGCGCTTTTTGGTATTGCATACAGCAGAGACACCACCACAGGAGTTCATGGGAAATGGGTCACAGTTAAAAAAATTTTCTTCATGGTTAATTAAGAAATACATCTGTCAGTATGTCTATGGCTCCTTACGTGAATGTGAATCTTAAAAATTACAAGTGAAAGAGCATGACTCAGTGAGTAGAGTATTACAGACCAAGAGCTAAAGTTCTGGTTCCAGTTTTATCACCAACTCCCTACACAACCTTAATGATCTGAACCTCTCTTACCTCTAGGTGAACATAGCAGGATCCTCAAGCTTCTATCTTAACGGGCATCACTGATTATACTTCAGGGAGCTCAGTTTTGGAACACTCATTGTACAAAATGCATCAGAATCACTGGAGAAGTAAAGATCCTTTATTTTAACAATCTTTAAAGAAAAGCTTTTTGAGAGCAAAAGAAGGTGAAGGAATTTATCTGGTAACTCTTTTTATTAAGAAGCAATTTTTCTGGTGAAAAATTCTAAATAAAAGTAAAGACATGCATTTTTGTTTTATTAGTGGTTCAAAAGTAAAACTGGTAATTGCCTGGCCTTAAAAACAGAAGAGTTTAGTTTTCTCAGGAAACTTTCTGTCATGGGAGCCACTGTGAAAAATTAGAGAAATATGACTTTTAATCAGTAACTAAGTGGAGAAAGAGGGGGGATTTAGTCAAGGAAAAGCTCTTATCACTGCCTAATAGCGTATTATAAAGAAAGCCCCAACTGAACTTTGTTCCATGGATCACAGATTAAAGTGGGACGTTTGAAGGTATTCACGCATGCTTCCTCTTGGGGAAGGTAGATGAATGAGCAGATCTAAGAAATTCTGCCTGTTATATTCGGGGATATGCCAGGAATCAGGACAGAGGCCTGCAAGCTATTGTACATGTCAAAGCGTATGTGATCTGGGAAACAAACCAGAGCCAAGACATGTAAAACAAGGCCAAGGTGATTAAGTCACCTCCGAGGTGTCAAATATGAGCCAGACCTCAGAAACAGAAGCAAATCAGAATCAAGAATGCATCTCTTTAGCCAACGCAAAATAGCCAACAGAAACAAGACCAAGCTGATTCAGGTATCGTTGTTTGATCAACTTCTTGCAACAAAGGGGCAAAAACTAATGTTTATTAAGAACCCAAGATGTGCCAAGCACTGTTACTTTCCCTTCAGAATCTCATCAAGTCTGGGCAGCAGTCCTAACAGATTGTTGATAAAGACAATGGCTGCTCAGGAGAAATTTAGTATCCTGCCAAAGGTCACTTAGCTAATAAACCATAAAATCAGATCTGTATAACTTCAAAGCTGATAGTTCTTCGCTACCTGGTACCCTGCACTGGGGAAAAATAGAGTGAATGAGACATGCTCCACATTTCCGGATTTAATTATAGTAGTCCATATAGTCTTATTTGGCTGACCTTGCTTTGGAATCAGCACTACATGAAAACTTGGATTTGTGGGCCTTAGAACTTGGTAAGGTCCTTTGTATCCTTTGGAGAAATACCGAGCAGCAGTCATTCCTATGTGGGCATGGGCACCAACCCACTGAACTCCTCTTTATATGGCATAGTAGTCTCCCTTCTCTGTTTTAAATCTTTTCAACTCATTGCTGTGAGTATTTTTTCTATGCCTCCTGTGTGAGACATAGATAATGTTTATGAGTTCTTCTGTGAGGTCTTCTGCTGCCCTCAGACAAAACCAATTTCATAATAATTAAGAAATCTGAACACCAGTGGAGCTCTGAAAATCCTCTGTTCCCAAGGCAGATGCCATGGTGCTGGTACCCCTGGCTGCCAACCTCCCAAAGGATACAGAAGCCCATTCCATCTGATTTTCTAGGGCTGCATAGGATTATGTGGCATCTACATGGCCAAGTTCACTGGCACCTCTCTCTTCTGCATTGTCATTGAAAGTCTTTGGCTGGATTCTGGGTTTCCTTGGTAGGGGCTGTAACCCAATCCATCTCCCTCAGGCTTATCAACCCAGTCATATTGCAGAATCTGCAGGCAGCTCGGTGATCATTTTCATATCCTCTTCCCCATGGGCCTGAAGAGCACCGTCATTAGCATACAGCAGCTCCTGGATTACTGTACAAAGGACTTTTAATCACATTTAAATCAAGTGAATTGGAGGAGTTTCTCAGAGAAACTTCCTGGTGCCAACTCCCATGTCCTTTATTAAGTACTCAAACATTGCTGCGTTTAACCGATGAAGCCTGAACCTATTATGCTTCCAGTTCTTTCCTTCACTGGCAACAGAGAATATGCCAGATAATCTCATCAATTCTGACAATATCCATTGGACCTCCAGTAAAGAACTTTAAGATATCAGTGACCCCACGACAGTTAAAAGTATTTCATACCTAATCAAGTCTCAGACCACAGAGGCCATCAAATATTTTTGTAAAGCTAATGGATGGAGATACCTTTATTTTTGTCCTCAGATTTCAGTTTCCAACATTCTGTTACACTCTGCTAAAGCCTAGAGCCATATTGAAATTCCAGTAGAACACCATCAATGATGTCGTTTGTCGACCATTGTCAACCCAATAAAATTTAATTTAAAAAAGCTCAGAAGGAAAATAATAAGAAATCCCAATTGATTCAGGCCATTTTTGTTTGTTTGTTTGGCTGCTACTAATGGAGAGAAGATGTTGTAGTATCCAGGAAAATAAAATTTCCTCCTTCTCTCCTTCAAAATTCCTGTAAGTTTCCTTAAAATGTAATACATTGCTACAAAATCTATGCAGTGATGATTATTATTATTTACAATGATTGTAATTGACATTTTGTGAGCATTTATCATGTGTCAGGCGTTGAGATGTGTACAGTCAATTCTTTATTCAGGACAGTTATGTTGCCTAAAGTCACCGTGAATGTGAGCACGGAATTAGCAAACACTGAGTAATTGCTCCTAGGGGAAATACAGGGTTAGGTGCCTAGAAGCCTCTGGTCACAACATTTTCATCAACCAATTAACACATAACCTTATTGTAGATGTGTTTCTCCTTACAGACACATTATTTGATATACATTATTAACTCATTAACATGGACTTCATGGCCAACAGCATAATAACTCATGCTCACATGAAACTTATCTAAGACACACATTTTTGCCATAAGGCGTATCAGAAATACCAGACAGCAATATCAACTCTGCCCTTGGGGCCTGTTTTAAATAATAAAATCACCACCAGAAAAAAAAAAAAAAAGTGAAAAAGGTGTAACACTAAATAGCTACCAAAAAAAGACACTTGTTTACAGCATGGAAGCGGAAACGAGAAGGCAGCATTTCATCTTTGACCTCAGCTGTGGACATGGGCATTAGGCAGGGCAAAGCTTTCACAGCTGTACGTGCGCGTATATCCACAAATGAATGCAAGTATTGAGTTCGGGTTTCATACAAATAACTTAGTGAATAGGTGACTTTGTAAGTACAGAATCTGCAAACAATGAGGATTGACTATATTTAGGAAGCATTACTTACTTATTCCTTATCTCAACTCCATAAAATGGGAATTATTATTATCATCTCAATTTTATAAATGAGTAAATGGAAGCTTGGGTGGGTGAGGAAATTGACCAAGCCCACAGAGTTTGTAAGTGGAAAAAAAAAGAGATTAAGATCCCAGCTGTCTGATATAACCCATTTACCTGACAATGGCTGTATCACTCCTCACCTGCCAATATACTGTAATGTTTTAAATGATCAGATCCTCCTGCATCATATCTGTAAGGTTAGAATTGTTTGTGATTCTTACAGGACCTTAACATAGAAAGGAAAGTCAATTTTTATTGCTTTGGTAGACTCTGTAGTATGGGGACTTTATACCTTGTCACAAAACATCAATGGATGCCAAGTTTCTATCATTCCGTCAAGATGTAACTCTCCTCTGCAATTTAGTTAAGACCCATTTTTTTTTCAATGATGTGAAAGACTGAATAAGAACAAATATAGAAAGACCTCATCAAAAATAACTTTTTTGGTTTCAGGTTGCTATTATTGGGAAGATAATGGTATTATGTATTTACCAGCTTATGAAAATGGTAAAAATGGAAAGGGAAACACTTAACACAGGGCAACCACTGCAGTAGCACTTGGATTCTTACAATCTCTGTATTGGAATGTAAAGATGTACTATACTTTGGGATTTTAGGTATCTTTAGCTGAAACAAACCAAAAGCAAAACAAAACAAACAAACAAACAAAAAACTCCTGGAGTCTGATGTTAAAATCCCTGTTCGTAAGTGGAAGGGGTTTGTGCTGTCTACTAACCTGATTCTAGTTTTATAAATCAATCAACAGAATACTTCAAAAGTATAGAACAGATAATATCCATTTGATTTACTTTTGAATAACAAAGCAAGCAGATGATTTGTAGTGTTCTGCAGGGAACCACATGAAAAAAAGTCTGTGTCAGAATTATAATCAGATGTAGCCAGCCCAAGTCAACAAGCAATTAGTTTTGTTACTTAGACCTCTGGAGTCAGTGATCCATGAATTGGCATTCATAGGTAGTTATTTAAATCTAATCTTTAAAACTCGATGCAGTCCTTATTCATTAAAATATGAAAGATGATGATGACCAGGAGACATGGGTGTCTGGGATCATCAATTTCAACTTGGTTTATGGAGTCGCTAAAATGAAAAGAAAACATAAGAGTCATAACCCCTTTTAATTCCATTTCTCACTATGGTAACAGGCAAAGAAAACACCACAGAGGCAGTGAACAAATTATTTCTGTGTGTGTGTGTGTGTGTGTGTGTGTGTGTGTGTGTGTGTGTGTTAAAGGGAACTTAAGTATATATTTTTAATTCTAAGTAGTTCTAAAGAATGAACACTTGCTTAGAGGATTCAGGAGTTATTTGAATTTATTTCATTTAATGACCTGATGGCAGAAGTTGTAAAATGAGGCCATCTGGATGTTATCAGCACATCTAATTCTGGGGAGAACTCACTGAGTATTCCACATACATGCTGAGTTCCAGTGAAGTTTAAGATGATGCTAACACAGGCAAAAGTACAAGAAAATTGGCCCTAAAATCTAAACGTATGCATTTGAAAATGTGATATTTCAATTAAATAGGAAACAGTGTCCTATCGCTGTGGAAAAAATACCAAAGCACAATAAATGCAGCAACAGGATGGTGCCTTCCTCACATTGCTATTTATTTAGCTTGGTGCCAAGTTTGTATCAGGGTATCATTTAACTTTACGATGACACTAGATGCAGCCACAGAGCCTGAAGGTGTTACCTCTGTTATTTCTGAAAAATGAAACAGCTGAAGGCTTCCTTCTTATTTACACTGTTCATAAGGTAATTGTACACTGTAGAGATGGAAAAGCAATAGTGCTGGATAAATAATGATTTTGTGGCTTAGATAAGTCTCTAAGTGTTTGAAAGCTTAATCAGATGGCTTGAAACAAAAGTGTCTCCCTATCTGGGTATCAGTGAAGGAGAGTCTGTCATAGAAATTACTACCTCCTTTTGCTTCTCCTATTAGCCCAGCAGTACCACAAAGCCTTTTAAATGTAAAAGTAAAATATGACATATAAGACATAAATAGGTTTCATTTAAACTGGTAAGTCATGGGAAAAAGATGCAGACATGTTTCCCCCATTGTTGATGCCATTTCTCATCATCTCTCATGAGGAACATTTTCCTTCTATTTTTCCCCAAATTTACCTCAACATATAAGCAATGCTCTTCCTCTATAACAAATAAATTGTACTAAAATGTACAATACCTCTTGCATTAGCCCAGCTTTATGATTTCATTTCAATTATTAGCTTAGTCTTAAGTAATTGTGGGGCTCACAGTTAGTAGGATAATCAAGGCTCTAGGACACTCACGCAGATTACTTTTCTCTTCATTCTATCATCATTTAAATATATTACATGTATGCTTCCAGTGAAATCATTTTATGAAGAATTTTGGAACAGCTACTATGCAGGACTGCTAGATTTAGCAAATAATAACACAGGATACACAATAAATTTGATTTCAGGTAAACAACAACTAATTATTTAGTATAAGTGTGGGCTAAACATTGCAATGCTAAAAAATTATTCCTTGGTTATCTGAAATTCAAATTTAACTCAGCATCTTGTATTTCATCTTGCAGCCCCACCTGTTTGAAACGACCATGCTAGGAGCTTAGAGGGATACAAATAAAAAAAATTAGATTTGGGCATTATCTTGAAGGAAACATGCCTATAAATTAAGTTAAAATATAATCAACAGTGGTGAATTCCCTAATTTCCATATGCGTACTTAAATGAATTTTCATAGGCACACATATTGTCAATGAGTTAAAAAGACCCAAAGAGAGAGAAGTACTGGGAAAGGAATGTAGTGGAAGCAGTGAGTTTCCCAATTTTGTTAACATGTGACATGTGAAAAAAGGGTAGTGGGAAGTAAGAATGAGGCTGGGGCTCATATCAGGCTAAGAGGTTTAAATTTGATTGTCCAGATCAGTGCTGGCCAAATAGAAAAATAACAGGAGCCACAAATGCAAGTCACAAATGTCATTTAAAATTTTCTAGCAGCCACATTAAAAATGCAAAAAGAATCAGGTATGTTGCCAGCCCCCAAGGTAACCCCTGGTAATTCCTGTTCTTGCAGTACCCTCCAACAATGGATTAGACCTGGCCCTGTGCTACCAACAGAATATAGTGATAATATGTGACTTCTGCAGAAGTCATAAAAGGCATTGCAGCTTTTGCCATAGTCTGTTGGGTCACTTTTTCTGGAGGAAGCAATCTACAAACTCATGAGGACACTCAAGAAGCCCATGGAGAGGCCCACATGGAGAGAAACTGAGGCTCCCAGCCAACTGATAACACCAACCTGGCAGCCATATGATTGGACCACTTTAGAAGTGGATCCTCCAGTCCATGTCAGTCTGCCTGACATCTGATTGTAACATCATGAGAGAATCTAGGAAAGAAATGCCCAGCAAAGCTCTTTCCAAATTCCTGAACAGAAACCATCAGAGATAGTAAATGATTACTACTCTGTAATACCACTAAGTTTTAGTGTGATTTGTCATGCAGCAATAGTTAACCATACAGTGGAAAAATAAATCATGGTTCATGCATACCACGGAATATCCTATAGCAATTAAAAACAATGTATTTCTAAATACATTTGCTGTAGTTTGTAGCTATGTCTGTCTCTGAGATCTATTATACAACAAAAACTAAATAACTACTAAAAGTAAACTAGTAAATAACATGTATTACATGATCTTATATATTTTTTAAAAAGGATTACTTTTGTATGGTTAGAGAAAATTCTGAAAGGATATTCACCAAAATATCAATAATGGTATATAAATAATGGTATATAAATCTATATATATATCTATATATGTTGACATACCTATAATGGTGAGAATATAGATTATGTTCATTTTATTATTTCAGACTTTATCTATTATGTACATTTTTATCAATAAGCAGTATTTTATAATAAAAAAGAAGCAGATAAAATCAAATTTAGTAATTTATTTAAATCAATATATCAAAAATATAATTTCAACATGTAATTGATATAAAATTATTGAGAGGATTTTTTACTAATTTTTCAAAATCTAGTATGCATTTTACACTTTTGGGATATTTTAATTCAAGCTAACCACATTTCAAGTAATCAGCAGTCATGTGTGGCTAGTGGCTGACGTCTTGTTGCATGGCACAGCTCTAGAGAGGAAGGATCCACTAGTAAGTGAGCAAAACAGTCATGGGATCAGAGTGGAGCTTCAGATGAGCTATATTATGACATGAGATAGAACGGAGAAGGAGAGATTGCGAAAGGCGAGAACATTTAATAGGCCATTCCAGTAGTGTGTGAAATTTAAAGAAAACCTGACCTATCATGGTAAATTAAAAAGGAGATAAAGAACTATAGATAGAGGTGATATTTATTAATGCTTATTCTGTACACAGTATTTTTATTCTCAGGCCAATGTGAATAGAAGTAAATAACAGAAGAGACACTGTATCTCATGTCATCAAGCATGCCATCCCTATAGACAAAGCCACACAGCAGTCAAAAGATACTCAAATTACATTTATAGATATATAGAAAAAAGCAAGCGTTCCGCAGTAAAGGCTTTTTCCTAGAATTTTTCACTTCTCCCTAGTTTCTAGAGCTACACACACACACACACACACACACACGCGCGCGCGCGCATGCACACAAATATATATATGCGTATATACTATATATATGTATATATAGAAAAATATATTTTAACAGAACAGAAATATCTTAAACTTTCTTTGATACTGACAACCTAAAACACAGAATTCTATCATTGGTATTTGTAAACTGAGAAAAAATATGAATATGAATGGAACACAGAAGGGATTAGATCACTGAACCTGCCCTGGAATCAGAAATGTAAATAGGACCCATTTTTCCACTAGAGGAATATTTCCATGTATATCATTGGGAAAATAGGATTCTAGTTACCATGCTGCCATATATACACCTTTTAATGAATGAATCCTGTCATTAACCAGGCTCCTATGTATAAACCAATGTATTTGAGAGGGACTTTACTATTTCAGAGCCTTTGATATCATCACATATGATGTTTTTTTTCAGTAACTCCTGTGCCATCACATTGCTACCTACATTTTTTTTTCAGATGAGGAAACTGACACTGAGAAGTAACGTGTCCTAAATCACAGAACTCATAGCCCAAATCAGAAATAAAAATCCCAGGCATTTATCTACAAAGTCTTAACACTTTACCAGCACTCACCATAGCAGATAATACTTTCCAATAAATTGGGAATTAACCATGTCTCTAGTACAGCTAAACAATATTCACTGTCTCTTGGGAATAGACTCTAAGCATCTTAGAGCAGATACGTTTTTAAATATTAGACTTCAAAGATGAACTAGTGTGGGTATATATGCAGGAAAAACAGAAGGAGAATTGATGATTCAATTTTCTTCAAAACTTGGCTTCTTCAGCAATGAGTCTGTAATATCTAGTGACAGTAGAATAATACTAATCCCAATATTCATTGTCACTAGTAAAATGTGGACTAAACTGATACTAAAACATATAATACAATTTTTTTAAATGTCAATATAAAGAAAGCAATATTGTAAAGTAAGAAAGACCATAAAGTTAACATCTATTGACCTTTCTATTAATGATAACAATGTTTAATATATGTTACATTTTCTACAGTGAAGCATTTTCTGTAAAATGTTTTATATTACTATGAATGGGAAAATATAATGCCATAAACTCAGAAAAATGTAGTTCCCACAGTGATTCGCTTTTGGGAACATTTTGAATACCTGTGATGCACATAGCACAATGTTCAACACATAGGAAGTGCTCAAGTTTATGTAGTGTTAACATTCTGAATAAAGAAAATGTCAGATAAGGTAATGTATCTAAAAGTAGTCTGAAGATAAGAAAACAATGTACAAATAAAGGTTCTGGTAAAATGAAGCGAGTTGTTTAATGAGCAAAGGGTTTCAGATTTGCAAGATATGAAAGTTCTGGAGATCTATTTTACAACAATGTGAATATAAAACTACTGAACTGTCCACATACAAACAATTAAGATGGTAAATTTTGTTGTGTGTTTTTTATCACCATAAAAAATGAGGCTTCTAGTTGCAGAAAAAATTGTCAGGGATTCAGTTATAAATCAGGTCATTAACATGTTATCAATTGTTCTTTTCCTCAATAGCCATCACATTTGCACTTAGATTCCCTTGTTTTCTTCCACAGCCATTTTAATTAGAGACAATCAGGGCTCCCAGACTTATCGACTGCTACAGCCATTCTATTTGCAGTTGTTAAAAATGTTAAATAGACTCACCATTCTGTAAAAAGAAAACCACATCAGGAAATTGTCCTGATTCAAATAATGTTGCTCATATCAACAACAACAAAAAGTATTGACACAAATTCTCAGGCTTGTAGAGAAATGTACATGGAGATAATGAAAATCAGACATGCTGTGCATTAAGAAATTTAATATGGAAACTCTTCGGTGTCATTCAATTCTACTTTTAATTCCTTTCATAGGATTCTTGTTTCACAGCTATAGTTGTACAATATAAAGTGAAGTTTAACGTAAAGTGAAAAAGAGTCAGAAGTTTCACCTCTAAAAAGTCAAGCATTTGGACATTTCAGAAACAAATCATTAATTAATTAATATTTGACCCACATAGTGGGTCATCTGAGTGCATCTTTTCCTCTCTTTAGCTAAACAATCCAGAGAATTGTAAAGGGAGGTATGCAGGGGAAGGAACGATATAAATGGTTAGGTACAGAAGTTTCTTCAATATCAATAAAATTTTAGAATATTTATCAAATATTAATATCATACATTTCTTTTGTACACAAACAGAGGTCCTGTAAGGTAGGATGCAGCAAGAGCATGCAGACGACCCAGACCATTGGGAATCTTTTGATTCTTCATTAAGTAGATCCATTTTCACCACAGCTGAACTTCACATTGGTCTCCTTCAGTTTGTTGGATTGTTTCTCTCTTTAGTGTATGTGGGTGAGCCTGAGGAGTTTATAAATGATTTTCTGAAAGAAAGGAAAGATGGGAGATTCAACTTTAGTATGCTTTCTTCTGATTTCCTAAGAGGCAAGTAGTTAATCTTGCTGAAGTGTCTTGATGCATATTATTTGACTAAATGAGAAGGCAACATTTTTGACAGGACAATAATTATATGTATATTATATATACATAATATATACATATATTTGACAGGACAATAAGACTAACTATATATATTATATGTATATTATATATATGTATATATATATGTGTGTGTATATATATAAAATACACACACACACACACACACACACACACACACACAGAGGGTGCCAAAAAAAAATGTATACACATTTTAAGAAAGGAAAACTGTATTAAAATTGTAATGCTCAACATATACTGATAACAAAAGATGAATGCAAGTCACGTTTGACTTCTGCAATTACAAGAGGTGCTCAAAGTGGTTACCATCAGTGTCCAGACTTTTCTGATTACGGCCAACTACTGCTTGAGCAACGTTGACCAAAGTGTCCACTTGTATACATCTTTTTTGACACCCCTGGTATATATAATTTCTTGACATTCTGTACTCATTTTGGAATAAATCTGCAAGTTTCTGCTTAATATAGTATGCATATCATGTGGGGCTACACCCACAGAAATAAATTTATATACCTATTGACCTGAGAGCGGTCTGAAGCCTTTAGCAATCTACAAGAATGTGCAATGACTGCAGTAATATATATTTATCCCACAAGTGAGGAGAGAATTGATTGCTCTAGAGAGCTAACGCCATAACTAATTCACAGAGACTCTTTCTTATGATGAAGATAGATATTCTATGTCATTGTGACTCATAAAATATACTGTTTTTTTACAACAGATTCATTGTAATAATTTATCATCTTAAATGTCTTATGGACATATTTTCCTGTGATTACCAAACAGGAAGCATTTGGTGTTCTTGTTTTCAAAATAAATTTAGATTTAAAATAATAAGTAGCACTCAGTATCATTATTACGTTTGTTTCAGAAATATAGAGATGTAATGTTGTGCATAAGACGTAAACATTCCCATGTTGGTAATTACCAAAAAGGTATTATTTGTGCACATTGGTGGGTATTTTTTTTTTCACTTTAACACTCATTTGGGAAGATACTGAAGCTGCATATAGATGACTTTATTTACAAATGAACAACTGGGCAATAAACTAATCCCCAGTATGACTTCTTAATCCAGGTAAAAACAGTGTCCTATTTCTTCTCATCCACTGTTTTACCACTGTGTTGTCAATTTGAAATTGTTATTTTGTTAAAAGGTAAAGGCATATCCTTACCTCTCCAAATTCCTTGACACTTTTTTAATCCAAATTAAAAGTCTGGCATTTTGTCTTTTTTTAATTAGAAAGTTGAAGGAAGGTAGACGTGTTTAATAGAGGATTTTAGGTGAGGGCACTTGTGAAAGCATTTTAACAAACCATTTATCTTTTGGTTGGTGCAAATGACCTTATTTGAAGGCTTAGAATATATTAAGTGTCCTGTGTATTGTGTTTAATGTTGGCGGCAAAAAAGAAAGACATTTTAAATAGAAGCATGAGTTAAAATGGCAGGAATTAGAAATGTTGGTATGGATATCTTTTTAGAGTTACTGATTTCATAGATTCTTAGCATGAATTAGAGTTAAAATGTAACTGCAGATATCAATTCAAATAATGTCCCAGAATTACAGATGAAAAACATCAAACTCAAATAACTAAGGTTTCTCAAATCACATAGATAATTAAACATAAACAAAGAAATAAAGCTAAGCAAACAAGGTTTTTATTCTTGATGATTATTTGAAGGGACTGGAACAGGAAAGGAAAAAATCAAAGTGACTGTATGGATTTTTTGGATATTTACTATTTCCTCAAATTTCAATGTTTAATACATTATTCCAAAGAGGCAAAGATAACATTTCTCTTCATTTAAATGAGCCAAGATTGATGTATTGTCCAGAAATATAAGGCAAAAGACTGTAGAGATAAGCATTGGTTCTGCATGACTGGATTTAAGGTCAGTTCAACAAAGACTGGCTTTTTAGTTGTGTGTTTGTTTGTTTGTTTTTTTAATTGAGGTATCATTGACATATAACATATTAATTGCAGGTGTACAACAACAATTCAATAATGTGTACACTGTAAAATGATCGTTACAATAAGTTTAATTAAAATCCATCATCATACATAGTTACGTTGATTTTTTTACAATTATTTTTCTTATGATGATAACTTTTAAGATCTCTTAGCAACTTTCAAATATGCAATACAATATTATTAACTATAAGATTGACTTTTTAATAGACTCAGCCCGTACATTCCTTTCTTAGAACAACTGCAGAGGTTCCTGTAGTTCCACTTTTGGAGTTCAGTGTTTGGGTGGTCGTTTCTAATCTAGTACTTTCTAGAGGCCTGAACTTACTGAAATGAGTCACTTGGTTTGGTCCAGTTAGTCACATGCAAGGTCTGACTAAAATATATAATTCCATCGTTCCCTGAATTAGTAGGTGATAGAATATAGCCTAGGTGAATTCTTGCATCTTTTTGTTATTAACCATCGATATTCCTCTTCTTTCTGTATATGACAATAATGCTAATGGTAATAATTTAAGAAATATGTCAACAGTTTACTGCCCTCAAAGGACTGCTGCATAGAGCGTTTACGTTGATTCTCACCGTAACTTTGTGAGAGTATAACAGAAGGGATACCAGAGCATATTAAGTCAATAGGTTGAAATATTTGCAAGTGGTCATCCATTTACTAAGCAACGGCTAGGTGCCACACCCTGTGTTTGACCATCTGGTTAACAGTGAAAGCAGTCCTGGCACCTATGGCTTCTGATTTCTAGCCCAGTACCCTGAGTCTCACTTCTCAGTCTTCTCCCTTTTCTCTTGTTTTTCTTTCATACACCCACACTGGTCTGAAGCTTTCCTGGGACCTATTTACTGGTCTTCATTTCACTCTCTACCTCACTTTGTTCTCAGTTCAGGGCAGCAGATCTTGCCCCATACCTGTGAGAGAGCCCAGTAAGCTCAGGAGAGGAGCCCTTGACATTCGTAGCATGAGGAAATGGTGTGCGCCATGAAAGGTACTGAAATGCCCCATGTTATCAAGAGAAGCCTTTCAGGTGTACTCGCCCGAAAAATAAAGCTTCTCTGAAAATCTGTTCTTGATCTGATGTCCATTGCTCATTTTAAGCTCCATTTTTAAGTGGTCCAAAGTAGAGTATCTGTGTTGTATGTGATTTCTTCTTAGTAACAGGGCAATTCGGCATGTTATTTTGGCGTATATAGAACTCGAATATGTTAAACAAATAATAAAAGTGGGACTAGCTCACAAATGCTTTAAATATCCTCTTTATATGAAAGGTCTCATATGAATACATAATACCGTTCAGCAATAGGAACTGCATTTTGGATAATGCAGCAAAAATTGTTTTCTCAGTCTTGGACTGATGATTAATGTGTATGTGAGTGAAAAAGCAATAATAAAAGGTGGGGCTTGGATTCTTTCTCTAAGCTATTTCTAAGTTGTAAATGTTTGTCGATTAGATGTATCTTCACAGCCAATATTAGCATACTTAGGAACAACAACAACAACAAACAGTAAGTATTTATTATCATGAGTCATGTACCCGTACTCTGAACGTATAATAAACAGTCAATGGAAAGACTCAAGTATCATTGCTTACTTTTATTATTATAGAGCTGTGGATTATTTTTCCTTATTTACAATACAAAAACATTGATTCCAAAACCATGAAATATAATGAAATGAGCAATTATCAATTATTTTTGTGAAGGGCATTTTATATATACTTTTTTTAAACTATACTTTTGAGATTTATAAAAATTTTACATAATAATTATACTACTATACTATATACTGTTATTATATAATAATTATACAATTATACTGTTGTCTTCATATTATACTTACCATGTGAACTGGCAACAGGGAATGAAAATTTGCCTTGCTTATACCCTATTCTTTCTCTTTTCCAGCCATTTTAAGCCATTAGCAAATGGTCTAGGTAGGTATCCAGGATTATGTCTAGGTTAAAAAGCTCTGTTTAGGTGGAAAAACTATATGTTACTGATAAAAATGTCAAATGAGTTAATTAAACCAATCTTCAACATGTTCATTCTGTACACTCATAATTAGCGTCTTCATATCTAGCCCTGTGTCTTCACGTGGCTCCCAGTTACCTACTTTTGGGACATCCACCTGAGCCCACTCTTTCAAGGTAACACTATATTTCCTAAATCTTTCTGTGGCCTACCACCATCATGGGCCTGTTTTCTAACCCAATTTCCTTAAAAATTTTTTTTGTACCTTGAGCTAATGCATTATGCATCCTCAGTAAGACATAAACGTATATTCTCAGAAGAACTCTTACAAATTTTCTCTTATAATATTTTTAAATGCTTTGTCTAATTACGGAAACATATGACAATACAAGATATTATAATGATGCTCCATTACATATTTCAGGTGTAAGAAAGCATGATGGTGATTTCCTTTTTCAGAAAAATTAATGACATGAGAGTCAGAGGACCTGAGTCCTACTCTCAGCTCTGCCACTAACTAGCTTTTTAATCTTTTGCGACTTAATTATGTCTCTTCCATTAGATTGTGAATTTCTTGAAAGTAGAATTTATGTCTATTTCATGTTTATCTCCCACATGTCTTAGTACAATGCCATTCATATAGTAGATCCTCAATACACAAATATTTCCATTGATTAACATGCATTTGTAGAATGCTAAAGAAGTTCACAAAAGATGACCTTTCTTAATGAAGTCAAAATATATAAATTGATGCGATTAAAAGAGGGAGGTTTGGGGACTGGAAACAAATTTATAGCATCTTCATGAAAGATGGATAAGGAGTAGGTTCAAGATGACTGAAAGTATTGTGGGACAATGTTGGAAACTCAGCTGCCATTGAAAAGCATAAATAGTGGATTCAATTATCACATTTAGAGCAGCTCCTCTAAAAATGCTTTGTAGACCAAAGAAAACAGATGTTCAGCTGTACTAAGGGTGAGATATTGGCAAGACATCTGTGGTATAAGATCAA
Organism: Rhinolophus ferrumequinum; assembly: GCF_004115265.2. Lineage (NCBI taxonomy): Eukaryota > Metazoa > Chordata > Mammalia > Chiroptera > Rhinolophidae > Rhinolophus > Rhinolophus ferrumequinum. The sequence continues at coordinate 40,849,262 of NC_046287.1, forward strand.
GGGAATGAAGAGAGCTAAGAAGGATGAAGTTGAAAAGGTGAACCATGATTTAGAGTAGGGCTAGGGGATCAGGAAGACTCTTGTCTGGGGGAGTAGGGACTGATAAACAAGGGAAGAGAGGCCTTGAGGGACTAGAAATCTTGTAAAGGGTAAAGAGCTGGTCCAGAAAATGTGAGGGAAGATAAGAGATTGTGACCAAGGGAACAATGGTGGGTGATGAGGGGAACAAAATTGTTTCACTGTGGGCAACCCGCTGCCATAGAACAAAGAGGAATGGCACTGGAGAGAAAGATGTTTTATCCAGCACCCACAGTCTCTTTTTCAGACATTGTTAGAAACTGTCCATGCCTACAGAGAGCTTATAGGGAAAATAATCTGTGTATTATTTCTTAATTTCCTGCCCACTTTGATCATTCTCTTCTGATAGTCACAACCATACAGTATGTCTACTACCCTTTCTTTTCAGGCTTGAATGCAGACCTAGTTCAGAATCTGGATTTGACTCTACGCTTAGTGAATAAGTAATTTCAGGCAAGGTATTTCACCAACCTTGTGTTTTCATCTGCAAAATGAGAGTATGAGCTCTACATTCCAAGGCTGTTTTGAGGATAATTTATGTAAATACAAAATACATTAGGCTTTACATAATTAAAAATGCATATCTGTCTATTCTCATCAATACAGGCCATACGCTGACTGACTGACTTACCACCTACTGTGCTTCAATCTGAGTTTTATTTTTCAAACAAAATCACCTTAATTGTCTTTTCCCTTTCTTTCACCTACAACATTCTCCTCTTATCTCCAAATGTAAATACAAACTTTCTATCCCTTGGGGAAAATGCTTAACTTTGTGAAGTTCTCTTCTGTCCCACCCCCCCACCTCCACATGGCTTTGCAGGATCTTTGCAATGACCAGAGATAACACCTGGGAGGGGCCCAGCATTGTACCTGCCATGATTAGAAGCCTAATGAATGGGAGCTGTGATGGCACTGGTTTGATAAGGGTGACAGAATTCTTGTAATTGTCCCCAAATCTTACTGCCCCAAGCATAACTATAACATTAGTAGATTCTAGAGAATTTAGTGGTCCTCGTCATTATCACTGAGGCTAATCATGCACGGATTTATCTCATGCTCTTCCTCGCTAGATGGTAAACTTCTTGAGACAGAAACTATCCTTAAATTCAGAAATAGATTTCAAGTCTAGTTTAGTGTTTCTAGTTTAGTTCAAGGACAATAGACATTCAATAAATACTTCCCCAAAAGTCTGCATTATAACGTCACACCACCCAGACGTTGATGAGAAGAAAAATAGCCTTTTTATGCATTTGTCTAATTCAACAGCAAAAAGGCTACTATTTCTGGAGATAGGTTCAATTATAAGAGTCCTTTCAAATGTGGTCGGTACGTATAAGTCATAACTCTTCTGTATTAGGGACAAAAATTAGTTGTGATTCTAATAGCAGTATTTTGAAGCCAAGAGTCATCTTGGCGTATTTATATAGCTTGTATTTACTTTTGCTAAAATAATTGAATTTGTAACAGTTATAAGGCTGCCCAGATCTCTTGAGCAATGGGTATTGATTGTTACACAAAGAAGCTTTACCTCATTAAAAATAAAGTGATTTAGTCATTGTGGCTCCAGCAGAACCTGGTGTCATTTTTACAGTAATCATGTGTTTGATGGATATATTAAGGTCTCTTTAAAGCTTCAGTTGCAACATAATGATTTGCAAAGCTTTCCACAGTTAATTATCTTGTATGTCACAGACAGAAACAAATGTCTCTTCACCTTGGTCTAAAACAAAACTGGAGTAAAAGCAAGGTTCACCTTCCAAAGTGCATTTACAGAGGTTTTGCTGGCTTGTTCTTGTCTATCCAGAGTTCAGTAGCATGGGTGTGTAGAGAATTATTCGAACATTTGGAGTGGCCAATATCTGAGTGATTATGGAATACTTGAGTACTTACCAAAGAGTAGTATGAGAAGAGGTAGGGAAGCTTAAGGAGGGCCAGATTATAGAAAACTGTAACTTCCAGATGAAGAATGTCGAAGTTCTGTAACACTCATCTGGCCAGGGACTAGAGCGTTGCTTTACGAGTAGGAAGATTCATCTGGCTACTGCAATGAGTGGAGTAGGGGTTTGAGAAGTGAGTGAAGCAGACAAAGAGGGAGGAAGAAAGAATATCGAACTTGCTAAGAGACTAGATCTTAATTATCACCCCCAAAAGTAAGTAATAAGTGTGTGATATGATTAGGTTTTAGCTAATGCTACAACGGCAATCATATTGAAATATATAAATGCATCAAATTAACGTGTTATACACCTTAATCTTATACAATTTAAATATCAGATATATTTCAATTAAAAAAAAAACATTGAGGCAAATAGAACATGTAAAAAGGTATTGCAATCATCCTGACACCAACTAGTAAGGGAGTGGTCTATTGTGACAGTGAGGAAGGAGTGAGGAAATGACCAGAGGGCATTATCAAATGGAGTTATTATCAAAGGTCTTTTAATCATTTCAAAAATAGAAAAATATTTTTAAATAGTTGATATTGTGAAACATTTAGACTTGTAGAACTGAAAATGCTAGCAGAAAAAAAATAGAAATACTCAACAGAGAGTTAGAATATATGTTATTCTACAGTACATTTTTTTTGTGAAAATGTGTGATTTTTTTGTTTATTTTTTACCATAGCATTACTGGGTCATAGGGTATGGGCATTTTCAATTTTATTTGATATTGCCAACTAGCTCTCTGAAGTAGTGGTACAAATGTAAATTCCCCTTTATAAGAGTTTTTCTTCTCCAATGTTTATCAGAATTTTTAACCTTTTGCTGACATTAGCTCTCTTTAGTTGATATTTCCTTTATTACTAATAAAAATGAACATCTTTTAATATGTTTAATGGCAATTCACAGTCCCTATTCTTTGGGTGTCTTCTTCATATGCCTTGTCCATTTCTTCCCTATTATATTTAGTTTTTCTTATTGGTGTTGTAGGTGTTCTTTATATAACATGATGCTAATTCTTTGTTAGCTATGTATCTTGCAAATATATTTTTCCAGTCCATCACTTTTAACTTAATATATGTTCCTCTGTTTCTACAATATAACCTTATATATGTTGCCCAAATCTCTATTCATGGACATTTTATCCTATAAGACTCACCTAATATGTCCTTGCTTCTGTAAAGCATTTTCTGATTTCCCATGTGAAATTGTCTGTTCTTCCCTTTCTTCTTACATATTGTATACTCTATAACACATAGTACGTGAATATTGTCATTGTGGCTCCTCTGGCAATTAATTGTATTGGTTTATTTGCATGACAACATCTGGATTATAAACTCCTGATGATCTTCTTCGCCTTTGTATTCCTAGAAGCTAATCCAAGCTCCAGGATATAGTGGCTATTCAGTAATTTTTTTCAGTGTGAATTCCCTTTGAAAAATGAGAGTACCATTTTCACTTACTTCTGAGGGATTTTCACCTCTTTGAAGTCATATCATAGACCCTATCTCATTCATATGCATGTCTTCCTATACTGTCAAGCCTCATATAAGAGATGATGAATGAACATATAATCATTATTTAAAGCTAATCAATATATTTTAACCACTGTTTTTCTGTATTCTCCCCAAGAAATATAAGCATTGTAAAAAAAAACATACTTTTTCATTTATGCATCTTAAAAATCTTGTTGTTAAAATATCATTATCATATGCACTACTAGTTTACTGTAAATTTCAAAAAGAGCTAGTTGATTATGAACTTTGGCATTTCTATTTTTAAAATGATTAAAAGAAATTTGATAATAACTCCAAAGCAATTTAGTCAATTTTTATTCAAAAAGTATTTGAGAACCAAACATATGCCTCGAAAGCTACCAGTTCACAAAAATATGTAGTTATTTTATTCCTAAAACTACATTTCTCCAAACTTAACAATTCATGTCCTTCCTCGAAATGTGCTGGGCTGACCTCACTAAGTGGCAGCCTCCTGTAGGATGTGCCTGTGAAGCTGACCTCTGGAATTTACATACACTCTCTGACCAGATGCAGGGGGGTCAAACAGCAACCACAGGATTTACTCACTTTGAACTCCGTAAAGCTTATGTTATGCACTTTGGTTGCCAAGGCCTCTTTCCATAGCATCGTCTTAATACCTAAAGGGCAGTGACAGCCTGGAAAATCGCAGATTCTTTTCTTTCAGAACTTCCGCCCACACTTTCCATTCTTTTCTTTGCTGTATATTTTTTGGCATTATTTTTCTGTTAAGCATCAGTGCTATTTTAAGTATGACTGGCACATCTTTTATGTAGCTCTGTAACGTCGTGGATGATACTTTTTGGAGCTGACAGTCTTCTTATTAAAAGTGTCATTTTTCTTTTTTGTCTGTAGATACAGATCACTGAGAAAATGGACTTTTCTATCTTTTTTTTCAGTGAAGCTGCTGCTACCTAATTTTCATTGATGATCGCACATGCGAAAATTTCCTTGAATGCTGGGCTGGCTCATTCTGGCCGTGTTGAAGGGAGCTGAGCATGCTAATTGGTTACCCACACTTACACAAGATTTGACTCGATACCTCATTCTCTTTGGCAACTCTTTGAATCTGTCAAAAGGGTTGTTGTTGTTGTTGTCGTTGCTTTTGAAGAAAAGGGTCCTTTTTTCACATAAATTCATTAAGAACATTTGCTCAGACAGACCTAGGAATATATATATTGCAATCCCAACAAAAGTTCAAAGAACACCATTCTGGAAGAACAGGCCACTTTTCTAATTTTACCCTAAGATCTTTATAAATGCCATGTGACAGACTTTTCAGCCATAATTCATCACCCATTGTTCATATTCTAAGTGTAAAAAGCACTAGTGGGAATTCTACAATTCACGTTTGTGAGCTGCTGAATCTTAAGCTTTTATTTGGAAATGGACCCTCAGGAACAAAAATAGTTGAGTTAATCATAACATCAGTTCCTAGCAAATTAATATTATTATCCATTTTTGCAAGATTTGTTTTGTTTCCTGCTTCTTACCCTGTACTCCCATTTCCCCCACCACCATTCTAATGTGTTTGATGTATGTCCTTAAATATGCATACACCTTCTACAATATGCAGCGTTGTTATGAAGATCCCACATTTTCAAGGATAATAAGCCTTCCCAATATCAATAGTCTTGCTTACTATAACTTGAATTTCAGCAAACTAAAGCTGTAACAAATGTGTAAAAGAGGTAAATGGTAAAGCCATAGCATCTCTAGAAAATGTTGAAATCCAATGAACTGGAGAGTGATTTTGTGTTTATGAGATGTTAGACTGTGATAGGTGGCCTTTATTGAACAGTGACTATGACTCTGGCACAGAGGTAAGATTTTTACTTCAGCTTTACAAAAACCATTTAGGGTGTCATTATTATCCCCACTAAAATGAAGAAACTGCATTTAAGAGAGGTAAAGTAACCAGCCAAAAGGCACACAGCAAAATTATGATCCTGCAGTGAAATTAGGTCCGCAGTCTCTCTCCAAAAATGGCAAGATTCACGTCTGTGGAAATTCTGAGGAGTAAAAGATGTGTTAAAGAGATATGAGGAAATTTCATGGAGGAAGGAGCATATGACCTAAGTGTTGAAGAACAGATCAAATTTAGACAGGCTTGTAGGGGAGGCACACATCATAAGCCAGGGTACAAAGGTATAGTCAACAGACAGAAATAATCTCTTTTGGCTGGTTTATAGGTATAGCCATTAGAAAGTGGGAAAGGCAGGCTGAATCCAAATCATTAGACATCAGGTATTAGGCTAAGAATTTTCGTTCTGTCAAAATGATACAGAAATTTATTTTCTGGTAGGTTAGGAACAGGGTGGAAGTGGCAAATTCCTTTTTCAGGTACATGTATACAAGGTTAAGATATGACATGAGACAAACCAACCACAACAATGAAGCTTGCATAACCCCTTTGTGTTCTAATTGTACAAACCAGTAGACAAAGATAAGACTGAAAACTGAAATAATTGTAAAAGATGATAATAATAATAATTGCCATTATTGTTATTTCTTGAGGTCTTTTTAGGTGCCAATCTGGGTGCTTTCCATGTACTGTGTCAATTAATCCTTGTGAGGCTACTAATAAATAGTACTACTATTATTAGTACTTCTAATAGTAGTACTGTTATTTTCCCGTATTACAGATTTATAAATGAGACATGAAAGATGCAGTACTAATCCAGTCACACAGCTAGTAAACTCTCCTCTCTCCTATAAGTAAGTGGTTAAATGTGTGGTAAAGGTCAACTAGTTTAATCTGAAGGCAGTGTTGGGAATATTTTATCTGATTCCAACGGTGATCTCTACAGAAACCAGGCCATAAGTTTATAGAATGAAATCATCACTTTGAAGGATGTACTTCATCCTTTCCAAGTACTTCGATAGATAGGACCATACCTTTTAATAGAGTCATGTGGCTGCAAATAGCCCCTAGGGGGCCATCTCCTTTTTGCACCTGAAGGTTTTTCAAAGCTTTGAAGTGCATAGGTAATGAGGTTTGTGTCAGAAGGAAGGGGATCAAAACATTAGTATTATGTGGGTTCAACTGTTATAAGGGAGGTGGTCCCCGATGAATATTTAAAGCAAAGGGAAAATAAATCTCTTCAAACAAGGGAGTGCCTTTTCCTTCCTTCATTTAACATAATTTCTCTGCCTCTCAATCAATCGTTCACTTTATGTAGTAATGGAGAATAGACTTGTTGACTCTCTCCGGTCTGGAACCAAATAGGCACAGAGAGAATTTGGTAATCTGTAATCTAAGTAGAAGGTATGTTGAGATTTTATTTATATGTGCACAGGGAGCTCATAGAATCCTGTGTATTCTAGGGGAGAAGCCATTGGCCTGGTAGCTCAAATTCCTAAGTTCCCAACACAGACCTACAAATATTTCTGTGTGATTGCTTGATAAACAATGTTTATACCGCAGCACTCCCCGCCCCCCATCTGTGAGGGTTACATGAACATAGCATGTGTTCCGAGTCAGTCAATCTGGTAACTGAAATGATACAAAGTGACTAAACGAGCAGGTAGTACACACAGCTCGGATATGCTGGGGAAAAAAGGATGATTCATATTCCTGGTGTGACGGAGCGGACAGTGTGAGATTTCATCATACTACTCAGAATGGCATGCAATTTAATGAAACTTATGATAAAGAAGATGCGGTACATATATACCAGCGAGTATTACTCAGCCATAAAAAGGAATGAAATCTTACCATTTGTGACAACATAGATGGACCTAGAGGGTATTAAAATGAGTGAAATAAGTCAAACACAGAAAGACAAATACCATATGATCTTACTTATATGTGGGGTCAAAAGAACAAAATAAATGAACAAACAAAACAGAAATAGACCCATATATACAAAGAACAAACTGATGGTTGCTAGATGGGAAAAGGGTTGGCGGGCTGGGTGAAAAAGGTAGAGCTAAGAAGTACAAATTAGTACGTAGTCATGGGGATATAAAGTGCAACATAGGGAATATAGTTAATAATATTGTAATAACTATGTACAGTGCCAGGTGGGTACTAGACTAATTGGGGGGATCACTTTATAAGTTCTATAAATGTCTAACTACTATACTGTACACCTGAAACTAATATAAAATAAGATTGAATGTCAACTATAACTGAAAAATTAAAAACTAAAAATGAAAATTAAAAAGTTTTCAAAAATAAAACTATGAACTGTTTATTTCTGGAATTTTCCATTTAAGTTTTTGGACTGTAGTTGACCATGGGTAACAAACCTCAGAAAGCAAAACTGTGGATAAGGGGTGACTACTGTATTTCCACTTTCTTGAACTGTAAAAATTAGATCTTTTAACTCTATACAATATGTGTGTAGTGTATATAAATCGCATTCTAGTAAATAAAATCATATTTTCAATTTTCTACAAAAGCTTGATATTTATAGAAATCCGGAGGCAATTGTTTTCATTGTCTAAATTATTTCATTTTATGTATCAAGATTTCTTAACAGGGGGCCTGTATTTGCCCCTTACTTATTTTATAGAAATATATGAATTCAATGTTTACAAACCCTTAATTTTCTGAGATTGACTTTAAAATATGGGATAATTATTAATAATAAGTAGTTCTAAGGGTTATAACTAAATACTTTAGTAATTTAGTTATAAATAGAACATTTTAATAAATTATGTTTATTGGAGAGAGAAGAAAAATATTTACTTAAGTAGTTAATAGTTATTGGATGCTGGGTACCTTATAAGTACTAATTCATTTAATCTTCACAACAACCCTATTCCTTAAATTAACTCATATCGATGAAAGGCCAATTAAATGCTAAGAGATGTGCTCGATATTGGGGATATAACGATGAGTGAGAAAGATACAGTCTCCAAAGTCATGAAGCTTAAAAACCAGAGAAAATTCTACAAGTGCCAACCATAACATGGAGTTGGGAGGAACAGGGGACTCTACATAGTAACATTTCAGTCTGAGGCCATGAGTTCACTTTCACTCAGAACCCACAGGCGTAAGGAGGTGGCCAGGCTTTTACAGTTAAGAATTATGACCCAAGTATGGCTGTGTCCAACACCTGTGGTTTTTTCCTATCACATCATCGTGTCTCCTAAGAATAATTGATAGTTTCCTAAAAGGTATCTTTCCATTTTAAGCATTTAAACAAGCGTACCTTAAACAAAATAGTATTTGCACTAGCCCTTCTCTTTGCATCCTACCATGGAGGCAGTACTCTTGGTCTTTTCCATTTCTGTTTTCCCTGATGATGATTCTACCGCTACAGTTGCCTAAACACTGGGGGATGTATGAGAGAAGATGAGAGCAATTAAAGGGAGTGATGGTTTTCAAACAGCAGTTGTTCTAACATACTGCTTTCCAGATTCAGCAAGCATGGAAACATCCACTTTCAAAGCACAGGCATAATGAGTTGATCTTTTTTTAAACTATTATTATTATATTAATGAAAATGAGATGTAACTGCTTCTTTTTCCAAACAGAGTACTGAGGCCCCATTCCTGAGGCCCACGAGATTATTTTTGCTTCAGAGTATTTCAATTACTCTTGCAGCGCACTGAGGAGCAACTACATTAATATCTGATTAATGCCATAGCCGTCATTGTTCCTTACCTGATATCCCACACAGCTGCACAAGCTTTCTGCCTAATAAGGCTGCTCACTTCCCCCAGATGACTTGTAACGCGCAGGAAAATCACTTGTTACACGCCCCACCTCACCTACTCTGCTGTTAGCACTGGGCACATAGTGAGGCTGAATCACAGAAACCCTGGGCTTAATTCTAATTGCAAAGGTATTGTATCCTAAAGAATGATTCCATGTCATTAACAAATGGAAATCCCAGGCAATTGCTTTGAGTAGGTGAAAATTTCAAGGATGGATGTCATAGCCCATTTTCATTATACCTGGAGTAAATACCACCTGTAAGCTTGCGTCTCTCATTTGTCTTAATTAGCATTTACAATTTAAGGCTTAGATTACCTAAATCACCTATGCTCGTAAAGAATCATGGAAAAGGAGGCAAGGCAGCCAAGGCAAATTAAGTCATCCATTTATTTAAGCCATTCATTCATTTATTCACTTAAATATATTTACTAAGCCCTTACTCTGTGCCAGGCTCAGGTTAGACCCTGCAAACAAGATCAAGGTAGACAGTAAAGAAAGGAAGGGACACTTGAACTTCAACAGGCACTTTGAGCTAAGTGGCTCGCCCTCAGCTCTGCCAACAGGATGTTCTTTTTAGATCAACTTTCCATTTTATTACTATTACTCATTGGGGAAAAGAAATAAAAATACAGCCAGTGTTTCACAGGTGAAGATAATTCCTGAATACAGATGTGGGAGTTATTGGAGTAGGGATGGGAGCAAACATGGGAAAGTAATTTCCTGAGGGTCTCTTCTGTAGTTTGGGGAAGTTGAAAACTTTTGTTTTATGACTTTTTTTGAAATGAAGATTAAAATGTTTCAGATCTGTGTCTGCCCTTAATGTGCCACAAAATGACTTCTGAAACCCATACCCGAGGAGGATTTTAATGCAGAACTGCCTGTAGTTAGGTCATTCAATTATTGAAGGTGGAGGGAAAGAATGGGGATGATCAGGAGACGGTTAGGTGCTAGCATAGCATCATTCCTGCTATTTCTCAAGTCATTTCACTTGGACATAGGGTATTTCTCCTTCTCTTTTTCTAGTCATCCGTCTTTATTTTTTTTTCTTGTTTTTCATTCCTTGTGTTCACATTCAGGAAAACTCACATTTCACTTTTAACTAAAAGTTCCACTTTCTTTGGTATGTATTCTTCTTTCTTTAGTGATAGCCCCTTTTCTTGAATTAGGTCAAGTCCCTGCCTTGATCTCCTTCTGATGATGAGCAAAACCAATTTTTTGTTGCCAAGGTAAGGAGATCATCAGATCCTCATTCCCATGTGTTGTCCTAACAGACAGAGAAACCTATTATATGCCAAAGAAACATTTCCTATTGATCACTGCTCCCAAGTATCTCTGGTCATAATCAAGCTTCGTGTCTAAAGATGCAATAATTCATGTCCATCAGAATCACAGCTGTAACTCAAATCTAGATATTCGGATCCCGTGTGTGTGTGTGTGTGTGTGTGTGTGTGTGTTTGTGTGTGTGTAAATTAAAATTATATTATGTATGTGTATATACATACATATAAATGTGTGTACATACATATACAGTAAATTTTATATAAAATCACAATCTTGTTAAAATCATGATACATTCACTCATTTATTCAACCATATTATTAAGCACCTATTATATGCCAGGCAGTGTTCCAGGTTCTGTGAATGAAACCAAGTCTGTGCTCTATTGGAGTTTATGATGCAGTGGGGAAAAACAGACAACAATGAAATAAAAAGTAAAAGATTTTGTACATGTGTTGGTGATAAGAGCTAGGAAGAAAAACAAAGCAGGGAAGGGAGCTAAGGAGTGTCAAAAGGGGAGAAGGGGAAGTTTCCTCTTGTAAACGTTATGGTCAATGAAGTCTTCACTGACAAGGTGATATTTGAGCGGACGCCTGAAAAATGTGAATGAGAAGACAAGGGGCAATCTTGGGGAAAGTGCATTGCAGACAAAAGGAACAGCACGTGCAAAGGCTCTGTGGCAGGACGATGTGGCTTCTTCCAGATACAGGAAGGAACAGTTTCTCTGAAATATGTAGCTTGGCAGAGGGATGCTGTTGGGGTGGAGGAGCACCATCTCCCCAGAAAGCAGTATGATTGGTGCCCCCTAGAGTTGTGCAATGAGTCCGCCCTTGCAAGGACACCAGTGTGGCTAGAGTAGAAGAAAGGAGGAAAAAGTGATAGAAGATGAAGTCAGAGAGATGGCAAGGAGCTGGATCTCAGAGTGTTTTGTAGGCCTGTGTAAAGACTTTGGGTTTACTCAGTGGAGGGCTGGTAAATGTTTAACATTGGGTATATTTGACTGATTTGTAGCATTTGGCAATTGCCATGAAGGAAATACTCTCTTACCAGGGTTAAGTTCAAGAATGACATTGCTGAATGTAGAGCTGGGAAGAGAAGTGCAGCAGTACACTCTTTTATACGGTAGTTCCACCCTCATTCACGGTTTCAGTCAACAATGATCAACCTTGGTACAAAAATATTAAATGGAAAAATCCAGAAATAAACAATTCATAAGTCTTAAATTGCACGCCATTCTGAGTACCATGATGAAAGCTTGTGCTGTGCTGCTCCGTCCCACCCGGGACAGGAATCATCCCTTTGTCCAGGGTATGCACACTGTACGTATATGCTACCTGCCCGTTAGTCACTTAGCATCCATCTCAGTTATCAGATTTACTGTCATGGTATCACAGTGGTTGTGTTCAAGTAACCCTTATTTTACTTAATAATGCCTCATTTACATAACCTTTATTACAGTTATATTGCTATAATTGTTCTATTTTATTATTGTTATTAATGTCTTACTGTGCCGAATTTATAAATTAAACTTTATCATAGGTATGTATGTATAGGAAAAGACATAGTAGTTACAGAGTTTGGTACTGAGGTTTCAGGCATCCACTGAGGGTCTTAGAACATATCCACCACTTATAAAGGGGAACTACTGTATGCTATTTCTACATGCAGATATAACAGGTATAAATTATTGCCAGGGTATAGAAAATAGTAAAATGTAATACAATAATTAGAAAGAGATAAGTTTTGAGTACTTGTTACCTTTGTTTTACATATAATTTATTTAATTATAGGTTTATATAATTTAATTTTTTAAATGGCTCTGTCTCACCAGCTTGCAAAATTGCTAAAAAAATGTAATCATCCCCTCTCAAACTAGTGTGAGCTGGCTCCAGCACACCACTGACTTCCTACTGACTGAGGGTTTATAGCAGTGGGCATAAGTCATTAGACCCAGACCCAGGTTTCAAAAGGATCGCTCTGCTCTATTGAGAACAGCTAATAGGTGGTCAAAGGCAGAAGCAGGGAGACCAGTCAGAAGGTTTTCAGGAATCCCATGGGTTCAGCATGGCTCATTTGGAAAACAAATGCCCTTGGCCACGGTTTTCCTTCCATGTGGTCAAAGAGCATTGGCCTATAAACTTGGTCTGAGTCCCTGACTGTAATTCCTCTGTTCAAAGATCCAATGTTTCTTTGCAGGTAATGTTTCTGAGATCAGGATGAAATTGAAATGCATCTCAAAATTGATTTTAGGCATTTAATATATATTGTTTCTTTTTTCCTAAAAAGTTGGTATTAAATCAAGGTGGACCTAGCAATTGCTAGCATTTTACAAGTGAGAAAACGTTCCATTTTGCTTTGCGAACCACAGAATTTATTGTAGTAAAGCAGTGTTTGTGCCTACAGTTGAATAAAACTGATAAGGTTTTTGGAATTTAAATATATATTCTCTAAATAAAAGCTAAGGCAAGTGAGAATGTTTTAATAGGAGAGGCAAGAGGGTGTGGGGAAAGGTGGAAGAGGAATCAATGAATCAAGCATTTAGGGAGGCCAATGAGTTCTCCTCGGATTAAATAAGACAGACAACCATCTAGATGTGTGATTTAAGGAGTACTGCGTCCCTTCCCCGCCAGCCTGCAAAGATATATTTCCGCTAGTTCAGTTCATTGGGGTTAAAGCATTGTCTCCAGGTGTTCTCTGTTAAAATGTCTAAAAATGACCCAGGAGGCATGGCACATTCACAAAGGGACCATTAAAAAGATTAAGAGGAAGGCAGTACCCAGAGAAAACGAGACAGGAAAATGTTAATAGAGGGTCAGTGTTGTTTAAAGGCCTAATGCAGAGTTTTTCAGAGCCAAGTGATGCCTGAACCCCTTTGAGCAGGTCCCTTTGACTTCAGCAAAGCTGTACCACCATGTGCTTTAGGGTGCCATCCTGCCAACGCCACCACTTCCCTCCATTGGAACTATTGCTCATCTTCATTCCTGTGCTGCTGTGCTCGGTCCTGAGGCTGTTGGCATTCATTTGGCACAAAAGCATGAATTAAGTCTGCCGTCACTCTTTTCTCTCCAGCCAGGGATAATTCAATTTGTATATTACTCTGTCACATTTTGCAGTGTTTGTAATGTCTCATGCAAATCTCAATTTATTGAATGACTCGAGAAACGAGTCAATTAATAAAAATATTTTTTCCGTCAGTAATTATCCATGAGAAAGAGAAGTTTTGTTTCTATACATGGTAAAAATAATTTAACAGGAACATAATGGACTTTGAATGATTATTGTCCTTGAAATTAGGATACACAGCAATGCTTAACGATACATTATCTGTTAAGTGCTATCAATTTAGATGAGAGCTGGAAGCTAACATGATTGTGAACCCAAAAAGAACTTGGGAACAGATATATTGATAAATATTCACTTATTTGTTAGGCATCCAGATGATTTGTTTCTGTTTTAGATTATCATCATTTTTTTTCCCCTTAAACCTGGTAAAATAGACCTATGGAACACCCCTCTCCAAATGTCTATGGACTCCAGTTGAAACAGCACTGGTCAAGTTTAATATTCCTCGCACTATGAGCAATGCTGAGGGGCCCTCCAGCCACTGTGACCCTGCCACCCAACCACCCATCCCTCACTTCAAACAATCTGCTCTGATCTGATCCATATCTGTATCTATCAGGTCTTAGCATAAGATTCCATCTGTAAAGGAGCTCTGCTGCTGCAACTAAACAATTTGAAAATCACTGGTGTAGATACGGAGCACCCCAAAAGAACGGACTGGCTGGAATAGTTCTTAAAGGGGTAAATAAGAAGAAAGATACTACATTTCAGCCTTACCTACATCATAATTTTAAAGGTCGTAGTTGGAAGATTATCCTATGAGTATCGATGAAAAACAATTTTCGATTTCTAGGAAATATAAAAATGAAAGTCACAATTTTAAATAATAAGTAGAATATAACTAATGTTTCTAGAGATCACTGGATGCCATTGTTTTGGGGCAGGCATTTTGCAAGCTTTTTCTCACTTAATCTTCTATGAAGTCTCATTTCGCTTCATTTTACAGGCCAGGAAAATGAGAAATTCAAACTCAGATTCTTCTGCCTGGATCCAAAGTTATGTTCAGATTGATTGTATTGCGTTTCAAACTCATGGAATCTCTAACATTCACTCAGTATTTTAAAAAAGTGTGTGCTATAAATAAGTCTCTCCCTGAGGTGTGTTAGGTTTGGCTCTGCCCAGAGTTAGTAATTGTGTTGGATGACCAGTCTGACAACTCTAGACTGTTGGCCAACTTTTCTATTTGATCTGAGACTCTTTACAGGGTAGGTTTGGCATGGAAGAGGAGGGAGATGAGAAATAGATGAAACCGTACTGCAGGATTAAAACTGAAATGTCATTTAGTGGAAAAGTGTTCCCAGGCTAAACTTGAGTTCATTCATTCACTACTCCACACACGTCGTAAATCAGACAGAAGAGAGCGATTTCCATATTTTAAATTGCTGCAAAAATCTCTCCCACTACCTCATTTTGCAGATAAAGGTTCAACATCATGTGAAGCAGTGTGTGCCGAATTTTAATGTTCACTTTAGAAATCATATTTACTCGCTTTGTGGGTTTTTGATGCTCTTCTAACATACAACCATAACCTAATTTGTTTACTTCTGTAGTTGCTTATTATTAAAATGCTTCTAAGCTTCTGTCTTAGCTATTTAGAAAACTAAAGAAAAAATTTATGTTGCCTTTGAATAATATCTTGCTTAGAGCTTACCGAAATATTTCAAAAAGGATTTGAAATGCATGTCATAATATTTTAGTCATTCTGATATATGTTATATTTTGATTCTGATGAGTCTTTTCAAAATATTGAAAACTGGAAAAATATCGAGACATAGAAAAACACAATTAGTAAATATTTAAATTTCAAATTTGGAAACATCAGAGAAACATGCTTTGAAAATATCTAAAATATTAAAAAATATGTGCACTAAAAAGTCCTTAAATGAAGCCTGTGCTATGAAATATATGGCAGTATTAAGTATAATTTTGCATTTTTAGAGTAAAAATTTTTAAAACGGGGACACTCTGCTAAATAGAAACTCTTACAAAAGATAAATTTAACTATTAATCTTTTAACTAACTAATTAAATTTAACTATTAATAGTTAAATAAATTTAACTATTAACTAATGAATTCAACTATATAATGTTAATATATATTTTAAACTCCTATTTTGTAACAGGTATATCAAGCATAGTTGTATTTTAGATCTATAAACTTAACTTGTACATCTTGTATTTTAATAGTTGTGTTTTGTTGCATAAAACATATATCTAGTTCTATTCCCAGTCTTGGTTACAAAGATGTAGTGATAGAAATATCAACATGAGATAACATCTTATATATCATTTTTCAGAAACTGAGAGATAAAAGCACCAAAAATATCCCTCAACTCTTGGAGCTCTTAAACAGTTTCTTGTATATGTGTTTGTTTGTGTTGGAGAGAAAGAGAAGGCGGAAGCATTTGCTATAACTCATGTTGTGATTTATTGGATGCTAATCTTAAGAACACAAGATTACGTTTCAAAGGTCAGCTTTACAGTCAGGAAAAACAAAGATTCTGTGTGTTTTATACTAATGAGCTCTGTTTATTCAGTGGGTGAAGTCCGACAAATATTAGATTAAATCTAGATCACAGAATGTTCTTATTAGGCATAGAAGCTTCTCTGGATACAGATGTGCTAATATCAAACAGAATGCTGCACAAAATATTTTTCCCTGAATTCCTGAGGTAAATAAGCTACACTAATTAAGTGGGAAGGGGAAATCATTTACAAAATTAAAATTGATTTTAATTCTGTAAAAGTACAATTAGTAGAGCCCAACACCTTTCAAAATGTGACTTTATAGCCCCATAATACATTCCTTTGAAAAATAAGGAAAGCCCTTCTCAGAACTACAATTTCCAAGTACAGCGTTTATTTAGGTATGCTTCAAGCACTTTCATGTTTACAACATTACTCACCATCTACATCCAGTTTATTTACACACAGTTTAAGTTCTCAGTGCTTCCCATTTCCTACTTTCTCTTTCAGTTTTGTGAATTGTGTACATCTTGGTCATTTAGCTCATTCATTTATTTAATAAATGGTTCTGAAAGCCCCTTAAGCACCAGGCACTCTGCTTGGCACCCGCGATACAAAGATGATGTCTACCTTCAAGGAGTCACTGTGTAAAAACAAAGAACTAAGTGAAGAGTGCATGTGAATAGATCAGGGAAGTCACCACAGACTTTGAGAGAAGGACTTGTCAGAAAAAAGAAGGGGAAATTGTACACACTGGGAAAGAAGGGAGATGTAAACATTGAAATACAAAAGAGGAAAAGTGACAGGAAGAGATGGGTAGCGGGAAGACTAGCATGGAAGGGAAGAAATACATCAGGAATGGCCCTTGACTCACACCCAAGAGTTCGCGTCTCATTCCACAAGGAAAGGTTTAAACAGTGTCTGCAAACTTCCATCATGTGGTTGTGTGGAAAGTGAAGGAAGCAGAATCGAGAGGCAAGAAAACAAGTTAGACTTTTCTATCAGTCCCCTTCCTGAGCCTGACGCTCTTAACTAGAGAAGCACAAGCAAAGACGGAGTGAAAGGGACCCATAACAATGTCAGAGAGGCATGAACAACAGGACTGGGTGACCAGTTGAATAGGTGGGGTAATCAAGATGAAAGCGAAGCTCCCAAGTTTCTGATTCCCCCAACTGCAGAGGAAGTAGTGTCATTCATTAAGATGAGTCATGGCAGGGGGGTAATGGACTTAAGAGAAAGAAATACAATTTGAGATGTAAGTTTTAGGTGACTGTGGAAAAGCTACCTCTTTGTGGAAGGCATGCATGGAGTGGCAGAAGCAAGAACTGTGATAATCCCAATAAAATCTGAGCATGGGCTGTGCCCTTACCAGTGAGTGAAGTGTCCCTATATAGATCAGCCTTGATGCTGATAATAGTGAAGCAGGATGTATAGATATGGATTTTAAGTAGCTGATTTAAAAAATACATTTATTTTTTCAACAAATATTTAATGACCCCTATTCTGTATAAGCCAGGGCATGAGTTTTACAATGTAACTCATAAGGTCTAATGGGTGCACACAAGTGCTGGTTACACAGCACTGGTCCATGCACGTTTCTTTGCTTACTTCATTAAACAGCTTTGTATTTGGGGGGGGGGGGGGAATCAGCTCTCTAAATCTGAGAACACTTGAGGGAGAAAATTTCAGGCAGCTTTCAGAATCCAGCTAGCTGAGACATCAGTGCAGGTCTCTCCTGGGTGGTTTGTGCCCAGGATTTCCAGGGCTGTGAAGATAATCTTGAAGATGAAATTATGTGGCCTCCAGTATCTTTCAGAAGAGGAATTGTTCAAAATGAATAACGATTTTTTTTAAAGTATCTTTCCCTACGAGCAGTAGTATTTGGTGATAAATTGAAGGCTTCTCACTGAATTGAACATATCATGATCTAGATAGAAACCTGACTGAAAAAAAATAAAAATAA
Source organism: Rhinolophus ferrumequinum (assembly GCF_004115265.2). Classification (NCBI taxonomy): domain Eukaryota; kingdom Metazoa; phylum Chordata; class Mammalia; order Chiroptera; family Rhinolophidae; genus Rhinolophus; species Rhinolophus ferrumequinum. Next base: position 40,867,318 of record NC_046287.1, read on the forward strand.
AACATGGCACCTTTTATAGTATCACAAGATGAGCTTTTCTGATACTTAAAGTGTCTGGTTCTAGAGAAGGAATTTCTGTTAAGGCAGCTTGCTTTTTTTGAGATAAATGATACCTTTTATAAAGACATGTCACAAAATATGCCGGGTTTGCTCACGTATTGGTATTGTTGGTTTATAAAGAGTGGAAATCTACATAACCTACTCTTGCAAAGGAAAACAATAAACACATATAGAAAGAGCATAGATGTTGCGTATTGGTAAAAGTCAGTAATTTGTTTATCAGAGATACATGTGTGGCTCTTTTTTCAACATTCACATTTGTGACAAAATGGAAAAATATGGAAAACACTCACTATAAGAAAAAAATTATTTCATATTTCATGAATAGTTTGTGGGTTTTTTTTTTTTTTTTTTTTTTTTTTTTTTTTTTTTTTTTTTTTTTTGCTTGTTTGGTTACTTGCTTGTTTTTCACTTTTTTTACACAAATTGCCTGGTAATGTGTTCATGAAATGTCCCCAGCAAGTTAGTTCCACCTCTAGTGTTCCTCTTGCCATTTCATTTGGAAAGATATATAAAAATAATAGGCTTTGGAAGAAGAGAAGTTGTGCCCTATTATTATTCTGTTACATGTTGCTGTAGTGAAGATATGAAATTGGAAGTGGCAGAATATGGAGTGAAAAAAGTCTGATATTTTGACATTGTGACCTGATTGTGACCTGAAGGCAGAACCCTGTATCCTTGGAGTGGGAGACTATATATATTTTTTTCTTTATAATTGTGCATTAATACAACTGTTTCAGCAATGTACCCTCCTTGTATAATCTCACGTAGGCAAGTTGCAAAAAATAATATCTCTGGATAATGGAGAGATTTTTATTTAGAGACTAAAAGATTCCTCCCAAACCATTCTAGCCTTGTTTAGTCTCCAAAACTTCCAAATTCTAATTTATAAGCTCTGCATTTTTGTTAATGAAGAGAAGTCATTTATTCGAAGAGCTAGCCTGGTTTTTTGTTTGTTTTTAAAATTAGTTTTATAAGAGCTGTGATAGATGTAAATCTTTTTCTTTTTTTCTCCATAATATCAGAATTATTTTACAGAAGGGAAAAGGGAATTTAAGCTGTGAAGCATTTTTGTGAAGTGAAAATTTCATTTCCTTCCCTTTTGGAGATGTGAATTTCTGTGGTCTCCTGGTTGGGAATTAATGAATAATAGGCAAAACCTCAAGGAATATAGGGACTTATGATTTCTTCCAAAGCATTCAAATCAATGTATTCATCATAGCACCAACCAGCAGGAAATGCAAGAGTGTGGTTCCTCTGCAAAGCCTTATAACACTCACTTTGGTATTTTTTTCTTTTAACTTCACTAATATTTTCTTTTCCCAGTAAATTAGTAAACATTCAACAAATATGTGTTGACTTTATAAATTAATTAAGAATATTTATTTAATTCTGTAGCTAAATTATCAAAGTCCAATGATGTCATCTCTTGGTTTATGTTGAAAGCTGCTATTGGTGAAACACCATTTTAGAGTTCCATTTGGCAGTTTTACTATTTTAGTCTTAAAATAATTATGCTGTTTTCGAGTCTCTCTTCTGCCCTTAACTTTAGTCTCCTGATTTAAAAAAAAAAAAAAAGAAATCCTTACTATTAAATATCTCAAGTATCTTTCAAATCTTTTGATATTTAGAGATTATTTTTATTTTTCCAACATTACCTGAATATTATTCCAGAATTTTGACACAATCACTGAAAAATTAGAAAAAAAATAGAGAGAGATTAAAACCAGAGAAGTCCAAAAGCGTAAAATATCTATAGGCATGTTATTTAAGGATATATACATGTGTTGTAAAACTATATTAAGCAGAAGGAAATAATAAATACAAAAGGCAGAGGAGAGGCTCCCCTGTGAGAGGAGTTAGACGGTTACAACTGAGGTAGATCACGGAGGGGGCTTCATAGGCAGTTCAAAGTGTTCTATATTTTAAGCTTAAAAGTAGGTATAATTTGTTATTTTCTGTACCTTTATTATGCATATATAATATGTATGCATAATATAGTATAATATAATACAGTACCATGTTTCTCCGAAAATAAGACCTAGCTGGACAATCAGTTCTAATGCATCTTTTGGAGCAACAATTAATATAAGACCCAGTCTTATATAACACCTGGTCTTACATTATACTAAAATTAAGACCGGGTCTTATATAATATATATATATATATATATATATATATATATATATATATATATATATAGAGAGAGAGAGAGAGAGAGAGAGAGAGAGAGAGATACACACATTTTAAGGAAGAAAAAAACTGTTAAAATTGTAATAATACATACCAATAACAAAACATGAATACAAGTCACGTGTATACATTTTTTTGACACCCCTGGATATATTAGTCATTTCTCTACGTAGTAACTTTCTTTTTCTTACCTTAAATCTGGGCATAGGATCTGAACTTAATCTGAAACCCAGAAAATCTAAGATAAAGATAAATCTAGTCTTTATGTAAAATCTAATACCCTGTGTTGTTCACTCTTAAGAGTGGTTTGAACCTGTGGTGGTACACAGGAACCGTGACATTGATGTACACGTAAAAATCCTGAAGCCTGAGGTCTTGTTTATCAGTCCATGGTCATTCCCAAGTACGAAATTGCAGGTAATATTCTGCTAAATTATTGTTGCTCCGTAAAAACAAGAAGAGTGCCTGTGCACTGCCATTCAGATGGCCTCATACAGATAACCAGTTTAGCTTTGTATATTCAGAAAATTGATTTTTTTTAAATTCATCTTTAGAGTAAGACAGGGAAATATTTATTCCTAGCTCCGGAATGTTCCTATTTTCTATCCAATGTATCTTCTTTCTCATTTTAAGGTGTCTAGAAAGCCAAATTAGAAATTCGAAAGTGCTTAATGATTAAGGATGTAAGCAAAAATAATTAGGCAGTTTTGTAGACATTTTTATACAGTCCACAGTAGTAATTACAATTGCTCCCCTATAAGATTTGGAATTCTATTTTCAGTGGTGATGTATGTATTTCTATGTATCTCTCCTTTCTTGACACTTACACTCACCACTTAATTATACATCAGTTACATTTTCTAGTATTAGAATTTGTCTTCTATTAGGTTTTAACATCCATGTGTTTCTTTCAGGAGAAAAACCTTAGACTTTTGATAAAAGTTTAGGGAGGATCCATTTTATGAGAGACATGATTATTCATATTCTCTTGGGTGGGTTATTAACTGAGTTAGATTTTTGATCTTTTAAGTGAGACTATTTTTATAATTATTCCACGAAGAAAACACAAATAATAATCATTTGCAAGCTGAGTTATCTGTAGTTGGGTATTCTTATGTAGCACGTAATAGATCATTGTATCTGACAAATTTCAGTGACTTGAAACAACAAAGATTCTTTCTTAAGCTGTATGCCTATTGTGACTCAGGTAGGGATTCTGCACGCGTCCTCACTCTGAACCCACGATGACATAAAAGTTGCCATCTGGAATTTTACCGGTCTCTCTGACAGAAGGAAGACCAAGTTCTAGCTGGTCTTGAATGGGCAGTTAATTGCTCTGTTCTGGAAGTGACTGAATGTTATAACTGACTAGCCCGGACAATTAACGTGGCCCTATCTAACCACAAGAGGGACAGGAATTACATTCCTACCTCTGACAGTAAAGTAACCACTTTACTGTCAGAGTTAACTTTTTTTTTATTTCAAGACTAACCCTGTCTACTAGGCCTCCTAGCTTTTTTATTTTATCTTAGATTCCTAAGTCAGTCAGGCAGTTGATGGAATACAAAGGAAAGGTTGTTATCTTTTATACTCCTGGTTTTCTGAAGTAATGGGAAATAAATCATCATTCTGAAAGAAATGTATGAGAGCAAGTAAGTGTAAATGCCATACCACCGTCTCTGAACAGGAACTATAGTTAGTGTGCTTAGAAAATGTAAAAACCCGGACTAAATAGGCATTCTGAGTGTCAAAGAGATCCTCACGGCTATCAAAATGGGACTGAGGTTTTCAAAATTTAATTTTGAAATTGGAGTAGTAAACCTCTTTGAACACTCTATTTAGTAGCTATAAATACAAAGGTAAGTTAACATCAAGCCAGCTCATCTTAAAGAATACAAAGAGCCCTGTGGCTTTTTTTTTCTTTAGAGAAAATGACCATGGAGTTACTGTGCTTCATTAAGAAATCTAGTGGGAGTAGAGAAAAGTTTTCACAAGCTTATAGCTGCCCTGACAGTTGAGTAGTAAATACTAAGCATTACTTCATAGGAATGAGTAAGTATAACCCTCTCACAGGCTGTTTCTATAACATATGGACTGTTAAGTGCTTGAGAAATAATTTGTTTGTTTTTACAGCTCATAGTTTAGCGTAATGAAGCACTATTGAGGTGAATAACTAGACAAGAAACTCCTTAGTTATGGGGAATTATATTCTGAATTAATGAATTGCAAATTGTAAGCCAATCCAGCTCCCATAAATATTATGAGGAAAGAAGTAGCAGTCTTACCTACACACATTTTCAAGGCAAAATTATTCTGTGACGAGAAAAAGATTTAAAGCATAATTAAGGTTCCTAAAATATAAGTACTTAAGAAGAAACTTACCATATGTTTAAAATTACCCGAGACTGCATTTATGATCTGTGATAAGTATATATTTTCTGGAATGCAGAAAACCTCTTTAAAGGTTTTCTGTTTTAGTTTTATGGCATTATTGTGAAGTTCACCTCTAGCAATTCATAATGGGCTTTAAAAATAAAGGTTTTTATTCTGTGCCTGATATTTATTTCACTTTACATGGAAAACACTAACTCATTGGTGAAACTACAAATAACTTAAAATGACAAATTTAATAAACTGTATTCTGGGACCATTTTGTTAATATATTTCTATGATACAAGCACCAAGTTTTATTCAAGTTTGAGTGTTAATTAATTTAGTAAATGATGATTTTGTGAATGGTCTTCAATCTCTGTATACATGAGATCATTAAGAAAAATCTGTAATCTTAATATATCATTTTTTAATATTGTTTAAGAGTCCAAAAAACAGACACAACACAATAAGTAGGGGAAAAGCACTGAATCTGAAGTCAGCAGCCTTGAAATCCAAACTGACTGCATCCCCAAGCAATTAAATAAGCCTGGGCAAGTTATGAACACCTATGAGTCTGTCTCTTCATCTTTCAAAGATGTAAAATACTCATAAGATATAACTTGCTGTTTTCAAAGGTCAGGTTAAGTATGAAGTAGCTAATTCAACTGAAGTTTTAAGAACCGTTCATTGGATTAATAAAAGTGTTATGCAAAAAAAAAAGTTTTCATAGATTAATAATCTAAGAAATCATAGATTAACATCTAATAATAATCTAAGAAATCTATAATTAAATTGTAGAGAGATAGGGGTGGGAGAAGAATGGTTTCTCAGGGACTTTGGCAAAAAGGGAATAGATTCTGCCTATAACCTCAATTGACCTTGGAACCCTCCCTGCCCCCTTTTTAAATGAAACATCTGGAGAACACTCATGGTGAAACGTAATTCCAGACACAAGGAAGCTATGGTGGTTTTACAGGTAGGGTGTTAAAGTGAGCAGTATAGAAGACTCAATGAGGCAAAGCTGCTACAAAATTGATGGGCATCATAACTTCTTGAGGGTGACTCAGGCTGAGTGTTTCCTGTTTGCTTCCTATAAATTTATTTAGTATAGGATCAGAGTAGTTCCTTGAAACTATTTCTCACGTGTGCCGTGTTGAAACCAAAGTGCCAAAGGAATGACATGTTTTCATCAAAGTTTACCTCTACATTTTGAATGTGTGTAAGTCTTGAAAATCCTTATCTTGAGGATTCTTATCTTCCCTGAGTGTTCTAGTCTTACCAAGACACTAGGGTCTTGTGAAATCTCCCTAAAGAGGTTATTTTCTTATACCTAGATCTCATTTGTCTTATTAGTAAAAGAAAGAAAGCAAAGAGACCTACCTAAGATCTTTTGCATGTCTAAAGACCTCTACCAGATCAGAGCTCCACACCCTCTCTCTAAGCCCACCTGGGTCTCTCGTGGCATTTGAAGTTGCCCCCACCTCCCTGATCTAAATCAGCCAGTAAAGTCTACAGTATTAGTTCTAGAAGGCTTCTATGAAAGGTGCAGCATTTATATTGCACAAAAGCCATTTAATCTTTTTCCTAGATATTAATATCTAAGGTTAGATCATTGTCACAGTGTCAGATGATGAAGCAGGATAAACTATGGTACCCACCAAACACCTGATCAGCACCTAGCCCATGAATATGTTTTCTAAAGTAAACAGACCTTTTCAAAGAATTGGTTCTAGAATTCAATAAGCATGATATGCAGGAAAAATTGGAAGATAACTGCAAATAAAATAAAATTCCAAAGCTTCAGAAACGTTTTGAGTATTTTGTCAGATTGTGACGTTCCTATAAAGGACACTGTGAAATGTACTATTAACTGAAAAGCACGCCTATCTTCTGAAATATTATTCCTATTGAATGTTGATTCTCCTTCTGGAACTTGAAGAGCGGACTTCACTTGATCATTTGTTTGGAAGATATTGAGTACCTACAGTGCATGAGGCACTGGACTAAGAAAAAAGATGGACACAAGAATTAGAAAATGACTCCATGACTCTGTCTTGATTTCCATAATAGTAAAGCAGCAAGTATATACCCAACATACAGACACTAACCAGTGATCTTCACCCCCCACCCCCCAAAATCTAAGTGCTTTAAAAATACATGACTCTAGGGGCCGGCCCGGTGGCTCAGGCGGTTAGAGCTCCATGCTCCTAACTCCGAAGGCTGCTGGTTCGATTCCCACATGGGCCAGTGGGCTCTCAACCACAAGGTTGCCAGTTCAATTCCTCAAGTCCCGCAAGGGATGGTGGGCTCTGCCCCCTGCAACTAAGATTGAACACGGCACCTTGAGCTGAGCTGCCGCTGAGCTCCCAGATGGCTCAGTTGGTTGGAGTGCATCCTCTCAACCACAAGGTTGCCGGTTCAACTCCCGCAAGGGACGGTGGGCTGTGCCCCCTGCAACTAGCAACGGCAACTGGACCTGGAGCTGAGCTGCGCCTTCCACAACTAAGACTGAAAGGACAACAGCTTGAAGCTGAACGGCACCCTCCACAATTAAGATCGAAAGGACAACAATTTGACTTGGAAAAAACAGGCCTGGAAGTACACACTGTTCCCCAATAAAGTCCTGTTCCCCTTCCCCAATAAAATCTTTAAAAAAAAAAAAAATACATGACTCTAAATGAAATCAACATTGAAAACTATAGTGTGAAATGGCATATTATAAAAAGTACAACCAAAATATCATAATTTTTAAAACTTCACACTTAAAAAATAAAAATCAGAACACACAGGAGATGTCATCATTTCACCTTCCATAAGCTATATTGGTAGAAAGTATTTAATCCTCCACTTCAATATTAATGTTAACTCCTGGGTCTTGCCTATGAATGGTTTGCCAACTTGAACCTAAAACCTCTGTTTCTTGTTATGAAACAAAATTAAAACGAAGAACCTAGAGTTAATAAGAGCTTTTAGAGTTAAAATTTCCATGTATGATTTCACAACGCAGGGCTTCCCTTTTTTTCAAAGAGGAAGTGAGAGTCCTTCCATGGTTATAATTTGAAGGGGAGGCGGAAGGGAAAGTAAAGTTAGTATACCTAAAAAGAACACAAACAGCATTTTCTTTTTCGCCTCACTGCTGAATGTTAAACTTATTAACAGAACAAGGAGCATTTCATGGATTACTGATAACAGTACCTCTGTCATGGACCGGGGGCCCCATTGGAGCTATAAATGGGACCATTGTGTGCTTTACCGAATGCACAAAGATATTCATCCTCAAAACTGATCCACCTCCTGCCAAAGACAGGTAGACATAATGAATACACAAAAGCAACCTTTTCTTTTCTTTTTTTTTTCCAAGGAACCACACACACAAAAAAAGTTATTAGGACATTAATCATCAGCTGAAAACAGCGTTCCAGTAAAAAACAGCAAAATCAACGTAAATGTGTGTACCATTAATGTGCTTGCAAAGTTCAACATGCACTACAATGCAGTTAAAAGCTAGTATTTCTGAAGCTAACCTTTGAATTCTTTTTTTCATTTCCATGTAAGCAGAGACACATCGGAAATAGTTGGATTTAGAATGCTAAATTACGAAATTTAATTAAAAGCATGAGATAGTCTTTTAAAGGTTGGGCATTTTGACCCCTTGATTTTAAAGGTGGGGAACTGAGGCATGGAAAACCTAGTTAATGGTGGTGCTGGAAGAGAATGCAGGCCCCTGGTTCCAAGGTCAGCATGATGTCTTTTACACTGTGCTATTCTGTCTCTCTGCTCAAGTAGACCCTAAGAAGGGCCACATTTCCATATTTTGGCAACTGTCTTAAAATTTAGAACTCCTGGCAGAATGTCTCCATGCCCAATGCCTCAGTTTTGCCTGCTACAGTATTTTATTTATTCTTTAGAACCTTTTAGGCTCATAAACATGCCCATTAGTTTTACAAATTACCACATTACTCATAAATGACTTGTCCTCCCAATATAGCACATAACTTATTGTTGCATTATATTGGACCATTTATAATAAAATTATGGTAAGTGTTAAATAACTCTTAGAGAAAAAACATATTCATCATTTTAGCGGAGGCATAAGTGTTACATTTTCTTCTAAGGTATTTGTAGGGAATTTATATTCAGAATGTTATGCTATTTCTCTGAGAGGACTCCTCGTTTTTATTTGAGGCCTGTCTAACCTCTTCACTAGGTTTCTTATAAAAGAAACCTAAGCCACTTATAGTGTTCTGATTTTCAGAGTCTAAAGAAAAATAATTTGCTCCTTCCAAATCACATGAGATCTGTTTCATCTGTTCTTTAAGTTAGCAATTAAGGTTCAGCATCAAAGCCTGAAATCTCCTCTTCCCCTTGTCACCCACTCCTAACAGAAATGTTGACCCTGACACACATGACCTTCAAAAATAGCAGCTGCCTGCCATAGAATCTCACGGTGCTTTCCTCAAAAATAAAAAATGTGGAGCCATAGACCTAAGCTCCCCTTTGGATTCATTGAAATACTACATAGTCCTCTGAAACCAAAAGTGCCCTAGTCATGGGACACCCACAAAATTTAATCTCTTTTTCTTAGCATTCACGGATATGGAAATTTTCTTATGCGGCTACCAGGAGCCATATTATAGATTAGCCTCATCTAATGAAAGCTAATATGCCAAAAAAAAAAAAATTAAAGTGCACTGAATTAATTATATCTGAGATTTGACTTACACATTAGATGATTAAATATGTGCATTTGAAAGATTCCCTGAAGGTAGTCTCGTTTCTTTAAATAATTGTCCAGGGCCTTTTGGCTAAAGTGTCTTTCCCCATGTAGCTTGCTTTTGTTATCTTAATTGTTCAGTGTCTTAATTTTGTGCTTTCTTCATTCTCTGCCTTCAGTTTAATTCAGTAAGCATTTTTGGAGAATAAAATATGCAGACAACAGTGCTAGGGTTTACCGGGGAATGGAAAGTTAAAAAGTGGCCCCTCTGATGTAGAAGACAAAGTCACATGGCTAATGCATCAGGCATTGTATCAGTAACTGCAGCCCACACACAGATTCCTGTCATTTATTTCTATCATAATAGGAATGTATCAAATCAGATGCTGAGTGGCAAGACTAGGGAGAATTAGCAAAAAGAAGCCCTGGCTTGGAGAAGAGTAGGAAAACCAGACAGACAGCTGATTTCCAACACCGGGTAGTGTGCGCTAAGGCAAGCTTGGCCTGCGATGCTGCAGAAGCACCAGGAGGAAGCTTGGAGCCTCCTGAAAGAGAGGATTTCCAAGTTGAGTCCTGCAAAATTATAAGTTAGCCAGACAACTTAAGAAGCTAGGCAGTTTCCAAGCAGTAAAACAGTACCTCAACCCTGCAGTTGTTCCTAGTCTTTTGAATGTGGTAGTAAAATCATTTCAAACATTCTTTTTCTTTTTTTTTAAATATTTCATTTGGGTTTATATTTCTCTTTTCGTCCAATTTTCTTTGAATTTTAGTAGTCTACTACACCTTATAGTATGAAACTTTAAGGAATTAAGAAAATAAAATGATGAGATGCCAGTGTAGTGCAAAGCCTCCATGAGAACCAATGGAATGGTATTTACATAATACCAGATGTAGTACTGCAGGAGCTGACAGCTCCGGTGTTCATTACCACGTTACGTGACTACAGTTCACATTGAGTTTTAATTTGAATTAGTAAATGTGAGTTCTGTCACAATACACTAAAGTCGTTTATGTCTGGCACTGGGGACTTGGAAAACCAAAGCTGAACATGGAATGTTTAAAATATATTTAGAATTGGAACCAAGAGTAAATTGTTATTAAAAATAACAATTGTTATTTAAATAACAAATTAAAATATTATTAAAAATAATAATTATGCCACTACCATTTATCTCCCATTTACCATGGGCCAATGGTTGTTCTAAGTATTCACAAGCAATGGCTCATTTAATCTTCACAAAAAGAGCTAGGAAATGCCATGTCCCCATTTACAGATGAGGAAACTGAAGCTCAAAGAACATAATAATAATACGGTGGCAGAGCTGGGATTGAAATTTAGATCTATAGGTACGGCTTTCAACAATTTTGTCCAGAAATGTGACTCCTCTAACTAGATGGCTATATTCCAGGTCATTGGAAACCTCCAGAGGGTAGTATTGGAGGCACTCCAATTTGGCATACATTTGAGGCAACCAGGAGCAACTCTCATTTCTCTAGATTTCGCTTTAATATACCACATCATTTTCATATCTGTCCATGTCACCTTTGGACATTGTGAAAGGAAAAGGTAAATAAAAAACCACTAACAATTCTAAAAACTTTCCAATGATGTAAATAAATACATTTAAGCATATCTAATTAATATTTGAAAAATTAAAGCAGAGATAATGTTACCGAAACAAAGTCCGTGTGCCAATACTTTGAAAGGCCAGACACTCAAAATGTCAGAATTTAGAATAAGGAAAGGTTTATTGATCAGGAAATTACCAACCGAGAAGATGAGAAACCTAATGGTGCCTCAAATCCATCTTGCTTGCTGGTTAAAGGATTTTTAAGGGTCTGGGGGGACAGGTATGCGGGAGTGCTGGTGGGACAAATTTTAATTGGTGGACCTTGGAATTTGGCCATTTATTGTAAAGGGGCATCAACAACGAGTCTTCCTGGCAATGGACCCTCGGCTTCTGAAAGGGTTCCGTTGTTCAAATTCCAGTTATATCCTGCTCCTTGCGTTCCGTGGGGGTTGGGAGGGGAATGGGACTTTATTTCTAGGTGCAGCTGGAGGTCAAAGCTCTATTTTCTGTTCTTGCTTCAGCTGCATGACCCACGGTCTGGGTCTGCTGTGCCTGAAAAACAACTCAGCACCTCATCAAAAAGGACAGAATCATTTTGATCTAGCTCTGCAGTTACAACAAGTTAACATTATATATACGTAATATATATAATTATCTATATATTATGTATTATATATACGAGTATTATATATATATACATATATATATTCAACATGATATAGATATATATATAATATCATGTTGAATTGAGGGAAGAATCAGAATTTTTTGGCAATGACATATTTACTATCATTCAATGGCCGTTAAAGAGTTATTAAAACCAAAAGGAGAGATACTAAAATCATTTGGTAAATGAAGGGGAAAAATCAAAAACTGTTTTCCTAGTATGTTGCTCATTTTGGTATAAATTTTAAGTTGCAGTTGGAAAAGTCTTGTTAGAAGCTGTATTTATTTCATTCTGCACCTCCCTGCTTTGTTGGTATTACCACTGAAGAAAGCTTATATTATTTTCCTAAATATAACTCTATCCTCTGACAGTCTTCCTGAAATCTTATTGAATATTCCAATTGACTACATTATATTTCCAAGTTAAATGTTCTAGAAAGCTCTGTTATTGTTCTCATCGTGTTATTATTTTATGGTCACCCCTGGTGGGATTTAGAATCTGTCCCTATACCATGTGAAGATATATTGAAAAGGATACACACACACATTTGACTTTTGAGGATTTACCAAGAACATGTAGAATTTATGTGTTTTATTCCCCCCCCCCCCTTGGCCTTGTTACAGGAGTTAAAGGGAAAATCCAAAAGTTCAGAGTAAGGTCTCAAAGTGATATGTGAAAATAGGTGACATGATTTGTGGGCCATTTTATTTTAGTAGAGAAATTAGATGGCTTATTAGCATACACATATATACATTTTATTTTAATAAAGCAATCAGATAACTGATCAGTATACACATACACACATCTTTTTCTCACTATAAAAATAGTATATGGTCTGGTAAACATTTTGGAAAATATAGAAAAATACAAGTAGGAAAAATGTATTCAGTCTTAAAACCCACTTAAAGCCACTGTTAATACTTTAGGATGTTTCCCTTTTTTTAATAGGTAATTATGCTTTAGTAACTAAACTGATTTATACTTAAAAGAGGAAGAGGACTTTTTCATTAAATATAGCTAATTGTATTTAAAAATATAAGATGATAAGTAGGCCCCTTTGAGACACTTAAACCAGCATTGCCTTACTCTTCTTCCTGCACTTGGCTGTATAGAATATTATATATAAACATATATTTCTATCATACATTTATTATATAACATTATGCTATACTACATTATATAATATTATATTCTATTTCATGGATTTCAGTGGCAAGATATCAAGTTATGCCTGGGGCAATATTATAATGCCTTAATGTCAGGGACCACATCCTGTTCATCATTGTATTTTCCAAATCACCTCCACAGAATATGTAGTATGGAGTTAATAAATTCCTGTTAAATTAAATTGTCTTCTCTACAACATAACCAGACAGCAAATGTAATCCTTATTCCATTTTTGATCAGTGCAACACATTTCAAATAATGAACAAAAAATGTGCCTCTCTAACAGCTCTGTCAGTAGCAAAAAATCCAGAATTATTAGAAAGAAAAAATGAACATTAGACTTCTGTATTTTGCAATACAAAGGTACTTACATTGGAAATGATTTCTCTTTCTAAATGATATACTAAAGGAAAGAATGTACTGCCGTTTAAAAGCTGGATCACAGCTCTGTGAGGATGACCCAGTTTGCTCAGTTCCTTCCTCCTCCTCCTTCTTCTCTCCTCCTTCTGATCACACCAAGTCTGACCCTGCCAAGTTATTAAGTGCCTCTATCTCTTAAATGAACATGATTGAGTTTTAAGTATTCACCGAACATGTTTAAAGTCTTTAGTCGAATAATTATAAAAGCTTTTATTCCTGACCGCTTTTTTAAATTTGTTTTCCTCATATTCTTCTAGGTGATTTCCTAATTTTGAAGTTTTCTTGCCTATATTGTAAGTAGTATCAATGTTTGGTACTAAACACTGATACCATTTGCAAGTATTTTTCTTGTGTTCTTTTTGCTTGTGCATCAAAGGAATATTTTCATTATCGGCCAATGACTTCTAAAATTAAAAAGAATTAAAAATAACAAAATAGAATCAAATAGAATTTCTAGTTTGTTCAAGAATATGTGAGATTTTTTTTTTCTTTTTCTCTTTATGGTGCCTTATAGCAAGTTTTGCTGTATTACCTTTTACAGTAATTTTTATTATTAGCAAAGAGAGAAATGGATTTACCTTAGGAGAATCTTTCATGGCTTTTAATTCAGTTTTAATTCAGCTTATACTAAGGTTTTGACAGGCAGTGTTTCTCTCTAGGCAGTGTTATCTTTGTATGTGAGGCAAAGTATGTCATGGGGCAATCTAGATTTTTAATATGATAATCAAATCTCAGATTAAGTTTGTTGTCACTCTTTAGAATCATGACATGTGTCTCAGGTATCTTCTCAAATACCCTGATTATTACCTTTTAATTCTGAAATCAGAAAATGCAGAAAATGCCATTGGTGTGCTTTCCATTGCAGCCCTAAAGAAGGAGTACACAGCTGTAGCAATCGAAAGCAGCCTGAAGGCTCTTGATCTCCACGTGACCAATTGTCACATCTGATTTCAACATGTCAGAAATTTATAGTCACATATTTTGTTTCAACTGAAACAAAGTTGTTAAAAGTTTAATTTTATCCCAATAGGGAAAGAAGAAATTTACTGAAGGAAATATGATTGCATTATCACTAAAAATGTATACACACACTCTCTTTTATTAGATCTATTGCCTTGTTTACAAATACATAAGAAAAAACCATTGAGAATCACCCAGCTGAAGGAAGGAAACAGCAGTGTCTGTTTTCCCACCAACTACCAAGCAGCTGTAACCAAGCAGGAAACGTATGTGATATGGTTAAAAGGAGCCCCTATTGTTTTAATAACAGAGTGGGAATAGTAGTTGTTTTTGTTTTTGTTTCTTTTTGTTTTGTTTTTCCCAATCTAGGGCCCCAAAATGTATGCAATCAGGGTTTACTTCGGTAAGTGGTCTAAGTCAGCCGCTCTCCATCCATGCAACTCAGCCTCTTCTCTGCCTCTGTGGTTCTTTTAACCTTTTAACATTCACACACAAACCAGAGAGGGAGCATCCATACATCCATTTTCCAAGACTCATAGATCTGTGTGTGTGTGTGTGTGTGTGTGTGAGAGAGAGAGAGAGAGAGAGAGAGAGAGAGAGAGAGAGAGAGAGAGAGAGAGAGTCACATCTCTCTGCAAACGCTAGTTTTACTAAAGGATATACTTTCAATTTACAAAGAATTTTCTGAATATCTGCTCTCAGCATGCAACCAAAAATAGGTGGATTGTTCTTCTATTCTTAAATCTATTTAATTTAGTATAATCTGAAGTGATCTTTGAGGATATAAAGATAATGCCTAACTGAAGTTAATATTCTCACTGCATGGAATAAAATTGAAAAATTTTAACACTTTTCAAAATAGGGAGCAGAACATAAGCATTATAATACCTGCTTTTAAAGAAATAATTTGTACATTTAAATTTATATGATATAAAATCCCTTGGAACAAGCCCAAGGCAAACTGAGGGAACAGAAAGATTTGTATGACTAAATTAAATAACAACTTTGGAGGTACTGTAGTTCATGGAAAAAGAGCATAGTTTGAAATATTGACCAGAGAGTAACTTTTTGGGGGCTCCCAGATTTTGTTTGTTTTTCATTTACCGCCTAGAATAATGTCTAACACCTACTACACACTCAACACATATTTATTAAATTACTAGATAGATGGATGGATGGATGGATGGATGGATGGATGGATGGATGGACAGACAGATGGATGAAATACATTAAAATTGCAGCGTGGCCACTTTCCTAGCACTCTCTCTATATAAACCACCTTCTATATAGTAGATGTTCATTAAATAGTTACTATCACTGTTTATTTATATTCATATAGTTTTGACATTTTTGAAGGTTGTTAATTAAGAGTCAGTTTCCATCCTTAGGAAAATAAACCAATGATAAATCATCCAGAAATTATCTTAGAGTAAATAGGAATATGAGCATTCATTTAGCCCAGCTACTTCAATTAATTTGTTTGGGAATTGAGGATTGGGAAGAGACTAATTGATTTACCTAAAATCTCTTGCATGGAAAGTATAAGCTTTGTATATGTGAGAAGTTATAGCCCGATGATTCTATACTAGGTAACTTATTAACCAAGAAAACTCTTATGATTTGTTTCTATACATTTGCAGTTTTTTCCAAGTATGGGGGAATCTAAAGAACATTGGACCCTATTCTCTAGGAGATAATCAATTACAGGAGGCACATTTATAAGTGAGTAAACACAGAATTCTAAAGAAGGGAACATGTGCTGATGTATAAACAAAGGGATGAATGAACATGGAGAATGAAGCGACTAACCAATCTAGAGGTTTGGGCAGAGGAAGTAAGTATTAAGCTGCAACTTGAAAGCTGATAGGAGGATCAAATGGACTTTTCAGTGTCTGTAATTAAAGAAGTCTGAGAAGCCAAGATTAGTTATAGCCAAATTAAATGATTAGAAAATCATCAGAAGAAATAATTTAAATGAGCAACTAGCCAATACCATTCATTTCAAACCACATGCACATATGCAAGGGTACATATTTCTGCTAGTTCTGCATGTGGAAGCTCATAGCATGACTCACAATCATGTTACAACTTGCCCTCGTCAATTCTGTGAGCTCTTCAAAGGTAGAGTCTGCATATTATCCACCTTAGTATCCCGAACCCTCAGCAGAGTGCCTGGCACATTTTACACACTCAATAAGTGTTTTTCTTGAATTGATTTACACTCACCAACCAGCATATTAAAAACAGAAAATAAAAGATAAAAACAAGCTGTGTGATTTCCTCTAGACACAGTTGCAATTTAGTATCTAGGACAGTTTTACCAATCAAGCATTCATTTCTAGTCCTTGAGAGGATAATTTTCCTTCAACAATTATTATTAATACCTTTTACCAACTTGGGACCATACCAAAATTAAACTTATGAAAAATGCCTGTCTTTTTTCATCCTTGGAGTAATTATACCTTTCACAACACTATCTTTTCGAGTTTCCAGATGACAGTGTTTTTCAAATCTCAGGTTGCAAAAGCTGAATCATTTTATCAATAATGTGCAAGATAGAGACATGTCCAAGGTTACTCAAGCAGGGTCATAAATCAACTTCTCGACGATATGTCTCCCAAGATTAAAAAAGAGAGATCATATAACATTTTATAGTTGGAAAGTCTCACACAAGTTGTCATACATTAAAAATGACACAAAAATGCAATTGCATAGAAATATAGTAGTTATATTATCGACCAGGTCAAAAACCATTTAGATAATTTGGGTATAAACAGAGTTTTGATCATTATTTCACATTATTATTTGGCAAAATACATTTATGTTTTCTTTGCCAAACGAAGAAATAGGTTGTATATATTTCCACTATTAATATAGAAAAGCAATAAAATACTACAAATGAGTGATAATGTTTTCCGTTTGTCCTTGAAGTCTGCTTCAAACATTCATTTCATTCCTATTAAAGGCAAGCTATTGCCTTAGATTTCCTAAAATCAGTGTGCTTTGAAAGTGTATATTGGTAAATTTGGATAATACTGAATTTAAAATACAGGGCCAGATGACCTTGACTAAAATAAACTAGAAAATTGAGTGATTATAAAGACAATTTGCAAGTAAAAAAATAATTTCCCCCTATTTTATTCTTAAATCCTTCATTACCCCTGCTCCTGATTCAATTTTCCTTATTTTCTTCATTCTTTTCACATAGAAAGACATTACAACGATTTTACTACCACTTCTGTTAGACCCGTGCACAAGTAATACCAATAATTATTTCAACTCAGCAGCATCATGAAAAGATGCTTGGCTTTATGGCCAGGTCCAACCCCAGGACCATCGGTCACCAGCTGAGTGAGGCTGAGCAAGTGATTTCAATGCTTAAGCCTCAGTTTTACCATGAATGAAGTAAGAATTGTAGGATTATTTTGAGGATTAAGTAAGATGAGACTTATACTGTGTTTCCTAAACTTCCAATGTAGGTAAGAGTTCATTGTTATCGTGGTTAGGCAATAATGCCTGTGCCATGTAGTCTGGTGTAGACAGTGTGGCTTGCTTAACTGACACAGGACTGAGAATCAGATAAGCATGGGGGGGTCCCAGCTCTGTGACCCTGGGTAAGTCATTTATTTCAGAACTACAGTTGTCTCATAAGTAAACTGAGGGAGGTAGTTGAGATAAGGTCTCTTCTAGCTACAAAATTCTTTGTTCTGAGTGAATTTCATGCTCTGTATTTTTACTCATAACATTCTATGATCACTGGAATTGTATCCATTTATCATAAAAATATTGTGAGCTATAAACCAAAAGAAGAAAAGTGGACCCATGAAACCTGGTTACGTGGTCAGAGCCACAGAGAATCCAATGTGATATAAAGTCATTTTAGTCCAGTGCTGTGTGGCAGGCATTCTGCTGAGTAGGGTATTTGAATGAAGCACCTTGAGACCAATGTCACAGGAAATATTCCTGCAAATAATTAATGGTGTGTGTACGTATATTGCCAGCAACCCTGCTGGAGCCCAGTAATCTCTCAGAACGAATCAGTGCCCCTTACCAGGTGCCCAAACATTCCAATACATACTTTTCTCAATGATCAATATCCTGAAATAAATTCAAATTAAATTTTATGAACCAGGATTGAAATTATGTGCCTTCAGTATTGAACCTTCTACCAGCAGTTATTTTTATTGAAGTATTAAAGCAATTTACTTGAGTCATCTTGGAAATACTGCCGTCATATTTCAAATATGGTTAGGAGGCTGTCAGCGCATACTACCATGGACTGAAGATATTTGCTTATTAAATGATTTTTACCAAGAAAAACCCATTACAGGAAACATCTTGTTTACAAGGGTGTCCTGGGGATAGCAAATAGAAGGCAACATGTTACATTGAATTACAGAAATAAAATAAGCTGATTCAGCTAATAGATTCAATAGAAATATGAGACATTATTTTGCAAGTCAAAGACAACTGCAATTTAATTTAACTGACAAGTTTTTCCTGTCGGATGTAAAATTAGGTAAAAATAGTCACTTGAAGCAATAGTGGCCGTTGAGTATTATTTCACCACTATAGTTTAGGCCCCCACAACAAATGATTCTTCTATTTTAGTTGCCTCACCCACGCAGAGAAAAAATGAAGCAGAAGCACTAAGTATGTTTGATACAGTGGGAAGGATGAAGGAGAGGTTAAGAGAACAGACATTGAGTGAGATAGTTCTGGGTTTGCACCTTATATATATGAATGTTGGGTAGAGATTTAACCTCTTGGGGTCTCAATGACCTCATCTCTAAAATAAAGGTAATAATTTAGCCAGGGTTATTGCAGAGTCAAATGTGGTAACATATAAGTAAAACTTAGCAGGATGCATAACTCAGAAATTACTGAGTAAATGGAAATAGCATTACTGATACCACTATCTCACCTCACCTTACAGATCCTATGATGATGAACCAACAAAATACACTCCCTTGTTCATGATCTATTTTATACATGTCTGATCTCACACAACAGATTGTAAGTTTTGATGACAGTGGGGATGGTATCTTAATCATCTTTGCCATCTTTGTGTGCTTCCCCCACTGCATAATGTAGAACTCAAAAAATTTGGATACATGAATGACGGGGGGCGAAAATGAATGAACAAAGGGAGCAAACAAAGTCCCCTAAGAGGGCCCAATGGAGACAGTATCTCTGAAGCAGGCATCTGAGAATTCCAGGGAAAAATGGCCTGTTTGTCCCGGGAAAAGCTGCAAGAGAGGTTATTACTGGCAGCAGGGAAAGTTGTACTCATGGCAAAAAGATAGAGCTTGGGTCCAAGCCTTCCTCTCAGTAGACTCTATTCACACGCACCCTCATTGTGTTACTGGGGGTTTACTTCGTAAGACAGCATGCAGGCCTGTGGTTCAAACCTGAAATAGCCTTGAGCATTCATTCTGAAGAACTCAAAATGACAGTCAGAATACCACGAACAAGCGAACACATTTGGACTTGTGATGTGCCTGCCAAGGACACCACACGTATGTCTAAGCCCCACTTCCTATTCAGAATTCTAGAGACAAATGTTCAGTTGGAAGCTAAAAAGATCTTCGCTTCTTTCACACACCAGGGAAGAGAGAACCAGAAGGTTTAGCATGTCACCGTTGCCCAACCTGCAGAGGTGGTCGCTCCCACCCAGTATACTATGTACATTGACTGTGGCACTTCACATGTTCTCTTTCCTCCTAGAATTTCCCATGGGCATTTTCTATCCCCACCACACTGAAATCTCCTAGACTGGAGATCTTTCTAAATGTTACGTCACCCAGCATGCTGCCCTGTACCCCAATAATCACTCAAAAAAGAAGTATAGCTTAGAGTAACAGAAAGCACGTGGAGTTCAAAGTCCCACACACTTTATTATAACCCCCTCCCCAATAGCTTCCTGTTCACCTCAGAGAGCAGTGCCACCAGCCTCCAAGTAGCTCAGGTATTAAAGGTGGGCACAACATTCAGGTGCCTTCCTCCTCCACAAATCCAGCCAATCACCTCCAGTCCATTATGTTCTCCTAGCAGTGCTGGAATTGGTCCACTTAATTCCTTAGGCCATTTGCCTATTTCACATCACCATTATTTCATGCCTACATTACTGCAGCAGCCTTCTAACTGGCCTCTTTTCCTCTCTAGCCCACTCTCTGATTTACAGCCAAAAATTTGCTACCTCAGCTCTGATCATCTCACTCTTTAGTTCTCTGTGGTATCTAAACTTTTTAGTATGCCTTGTAAATAGAGCCACATCAAGTCAAGAAATGAAATAGAGGCAGGGTTGGAATCAGAGGTTACTGATGGTCTAATGCTGGCTCTTACAGCTAGAAAATCTATACATCAGGTAGCTGAAAGAATTGGATGAGTTGTTCTCTGTGAAAACCATATTTTTATCATAACTGGAAAAAGATCTGTTATAAACGGAACAATAGAGAAAATGTTAAGACCTTTTCTATCTGTTCCCTTTGACGTCCCACTGAAAGCTATCCTATTATGTTTTCCTAATCTTGTGGTTTCTCTCATAACTGAGCAGGATGCTACAGAAGCTGACAGTTGAAGGGCCCTGCTAAACCAGAATGCTTTTGCCACACTATAAATATAAATGGTTGTTTGGGCTTGACAGTGTTTTTTGTTTGCTTTGTTTTGTTTTGTTTTGCATTCAAAAAGCCAAAACGAAAGAGAAGGGGTCACTAAACTCCTCATGTCGAGGAGACTACAGATTACTAGGATGAGTTGGGAGCCCTGTGACGGCAGAGAGATGTCTTTATCGCTGCCAGTGTTGCACATGTAGACAAACGAATAGAGCATGTCCATGACATTTCCAGAGCCTTCCTTTAAAAGGGCATCCACTAGAGGACCCAAGTCACACAATAATGACTGTAGAGTTATATAATAGTATATGCATTATGGATAGGCACACAAGTAAAAGTGTTAATTCTAGCGCAGGGTAAGTGACACACAGTCCAGTGAAAATGGAAATATTATACGCCAGTTATATAACATCATTCATTTGCAGTAGACATCCCTCTTTCTCTCTTTTTATCTCTTATTTTTTTTATCCTTTCACTGACTCTCTTTTTGTCTTCATTCAATAGAGGAAGATAGACACTGAACAGGGATCTGCAGGGGCTTGTTTTGAATTCAGAAATTGGAGTGACCCAAGGCTCCTAGTCCACCAGATGAGCCTTAATAAAGCAGGCATTGGCACTCTATAGCAGCCCCAGAGCTAGCGGAGTTGATGAGTTTCAGAGCACTTGGAACACCCGCTGGGCTTTAGGCAGATTACGATGTCAATCAAGTTCATTCCCTTCCCAGCCTTCTTTTCTTTACCCAGGGATTGATTAGTGTTAGTTGAATGTCTGAAGTTCCTGACTTACTATAGAAGACTAGTAAATGGACTGCGTTTGGGCCCAGTCAAGTCAATCATTACTTGGGTGATCTAGGGCAATTTACTTAAGCTTGCTTCTTCTCAGTCTCCACCTATTAAAAGAAAGACATTCATTCATTCATTCATTCATTCATTCATTCATTCATCAAACAAATAGTTTTGAAGGCTTAGTACATGACGGTGCTAGAGAGCTGGGTTTTTCATAATAAAAATATGACATCTACTCCAATGGTAAATAAATAAAGTAAATATATAAAACAGGAAGAGCATTGCTATGATGAAGTTAAAGGAGAAAAAAAAATATATGAAACATCAAATGCATTGCTTGCTTCATGGTTGGCCTTTAAGACATTGTTATATCCTCAGGACTGCTTTTTTTTCCAAATGATCCTATTCCCCTATGGAAATTAAAACTCCCATCCCTCCAATGCTGCGATTCTCATTAAGGTATTAATCTGACTATCTAATTAAACAACAGAAATTCACCCTTCGGGGAATTTATGCTCCCTCAAAAAACTTGCAATTTTAAAACTGGAACTGTTTAACTCGAATGAAAGTCAGATGAAGGCAACCAATAATTACTAAGGATCTACTGTGCCTTAAGTCACATGGAAGATGCAATCCCCATCTTCAGAAGTTCTGAAATCTGAGTTGTGGTTTTCACAACATATCCACATACTAATTTATCAAATATTAACAATTAAAGAGACACATTTGAAAAGCAATGAAGTTTTAAATGATTGACATTAGAAGGGATTTTCCAAGACCCTGTGTAATTTCAAATGAATTACGTGTTATACAGCCATAAGCGGAATAAGAGTTCAGAGAAAGGAGAAATCATTTTCTCAGTGGAAAATATGAGGGAGGCAAAGTAGAACTTAATGAATATTGCCACCCGAGCAACCCACCCAGCAGCGATTGCCTTCATTTTCCCTTCATTAATATTCTAGCACAGGTCCTCAAGGAAGCCAAATTTCATTCACCAGTTCTGTCCTCCTCTTGTAAATAGGAGCATCCTGTGCTTAGTAAAACAAAGATCATCACTATTATCAATGAGAGCAAATACTGAAAAGACCAAAGCCCAGTTCACTCTCAGAAAATAAGTGAATCATGAATCTGAATTTGGAGGGACTCTTGTATACAAACACAAGGTATGATAAACAACACCAGCTCTTTATAAAGCCCATGGTCATATCATAACTTACTTGACTCTCTCAGCAGCTCTGAATGGGAAGGGACGAAGGGTTACTTTCCCAAGACCACCCAGCTGGTAGCTGGTGGATGTGAAATCACTCCAAAGCTCATGTCCTATCTATCACTTAAAAATGTCATATAGTAGAAAAAAAAGTACCATGTGATTTCTTAAAAATGGATGCTCACCAAGAGGAATAGCATGTAATAGCAGAAGAATCAAATGTAGAGTCGATCCTTGCTACTCAAAATATGGCCCAGAGACCAGCAGCACTGGTGTCCCCCAAGAGCTTGTGATTAATGCAAAGACTTAGCCCCAACCCCAAACTTCCAGAATCAGAAACAACAGTTTACCAAGATCTGCATTTGATTCTTATGTGTGTGACGTCTGAAAGGCACTAGTCTGGGAAGTTTCCTACAATTTAGAACATTGTACACAACAACATGACTCACAGAATTGTGAAGATTAATTAATATATAAGAAAACATTTTTATATAAAAAGCACTGCATAAATGTAAGACTTTATAAAAAATAATTGTTCTTATTTATACTAACTTGACCATTTATTTATATTAGCTAGCATTTTATCTTCCAGTTGTATATAAATAACACATAGCTAGAGCTCTCCGAATTTTAAAGGTAATCAAATTAGATTCAGTTCAGGTATAATACCCCAGATAATAAATTTATATTAAGGTGCCAATTTAACGAATATCTCATAATGCAGATTGTATTTATTTTAGTAATTATAGTAGGGTTTCTTAATTTTAATTTTTTTTCTCACAGCTAATCTGCTCTCCAAGATTACTTTAAATAGCGGTTTTTATAGGCCAGTAAGAAAGTTCAATTTTAAAATATTGTGACCCATTAAAATTTGCCTTTTAAAATTACAGATTCTCTCCCATGTTTATATTTTTCCCCCTCCTATTTATATGGCAAAGTTTCTGATGTTAAAGATCTGAAACATAAATATCATGGAAGTTACTAAGAGGCTGCAAACAGGCCCAAAGCCTGGTGTGTTGGCTCTTCATTCAGTACTGCTTCTTCCTTTACCCCGTGGGCATTGGCAGGGTGAACACACCATGGCTGTGATGGCATTTTAAGTGGCATGCCTTGCTGTTTTCATAGAGAGAGGCCATGGGCCATGGACTCAAACTACCCTGAAGTCCCAGTTTAGTTCATTTTAGACTTGGGCCCTTGTATAGATCATTTGCCCCCCCCACCTCAGTTTCATAATCTGAAAAATGGACGCCAGAAACAATGATATTAAAAAGATATAGAGGAGATTTTTTTTTATTATTAGTTTCAGGTGCACAAGACAAAGTAATACTTAGACGTTTATCATTTACATCCCTCACACTGTGTGAGCCACCCTCCCCACATCCACTATCCTAGAGGAGATTTTTAAATCATGTCTACATCAATACCCACACCCAAATCATTTTCCCATTGTTTTAAGGTATTTATCCTCTGTGCCCTATATCTTTTTATTCACTGAGCTCTCTGCAGATATCTTTAAAAGGTACCCCAAGAAGTGCTTAGTATTTCATCTCTCTGTTCTCCTCAACCTCCTCTGTGGGCCCTCTGCCCCTTTCTGTCTCTTGCTTGCTGGTGTCCTCAGCATCTGCACTGGTCCTTCAGCCTCGCTCCCAGGCTGTTCCCTTCTAACATCCAAAGATTCCCACTCTGTGTCTGCCATTCACACTTCTCCTCTGAGTGCCTCTCCCTAAATTCACCTCCCTAGTGGGCATTTCCACCGATGCCCTGTTTTGTCACCCCCAAAAACATGTCCAAAACTGAACTCACTCTTGCATCTCACAGCCCTGCCCCTCCTCTTCTTTATCTCCAGTTCCCTCTTTCTGGCCCCACCATCCCCCTAATGACTCCAGCCAGAAATCTAGTTACCATCTGGCTTCCCTCTCCCTTTCCTCTTAAATATTACAGAGCTTGACAAGTTGTAGATTCTGCCACATAGATATCTCTCTCCAATTGCGCAATACCTTTTGCACTGCTTTCATTGAAGGCATCATTAATTCTCACTACATAGCAATGCCTTTCTCTCTGCATCCAGCCTTGCCTCCTCCTAAAACTTCAAAGGGTCTAAAGTTAACATTCAAGCTTATCAAATGCAGATCTCCAGGCCCAAAGAGTTTAATTCAGTGCAGGCTGTGGAGAAAATTTGCCTTTAACAGATACCTTCAAGAGACACCAGTTTAGCTTACACCTGAAAAACTAATCTAAACCATTCTCCACTAAGAAAGGGTGAGCGATCATGCAAGCAGTTGGTTTAAACTCTGCTTTAAACTCTTTGGTAATGCCCTTTCACTTTCAGGATAAAGTCCAGAGTCTTTAACATGTACATCCACCTCCCTTTCTAGCTTTTTTCTTCTGTCACACCCCCAACGCAAACATGTAATTTGAGAGAGTATCACCTACGAAACAATCCCCAAACCCAGAAGAATGAAGGGAAAAGAGACAAGGAAGAGACCTACTACATACTGAGAACATTCTAAGCATTAGCTCATTTGATCTCCACAGGTATTTCCATCACTATTTAGAGGATCAGAATTTATAAGCCCAAACAAGGGGAGTAGCATGGGGAGGCCACCTGGGCAGTAACAGAGTTGGAAATGAACCCCAGATAGTCAGACATCAAGGCATTTTTGACTTTTGCACATTTCTGCCATGGGATATATTTCAGAAAAATGAGTGAAGCCAAACTACATACTATGCCAAATGAAACAGGGTAAGCCTAAGTAAGACAGGGAGAAACATGGCAAGTTCTTACATTGCCGTGGGCTGCTGAGAAGCCAGAGAACAGATCAGGGGAGCAATATCACAATGCATGGACACTTTTTGAGCAGATACTTCAGGAAGACCACGCATGTCAGAGAACAAGATATAGATCTAGACATGGATATGGATATAGATAGATACAGACACAGATCCTGCAAATTCTGAATGTGTGATCCACTGGGTACACCGCAACAGTAGCCATCCTCTGGTGTCTAACCAGCCACACCCAGGCCTAGAATGGGACAGTCTTGCTGGTTACAGCTCAGTGACAAAGTTCAGGCCCCTTCTCTGTTGCTACGAAGTCTTCCACTTGTCAGGCTGCTCAAATCATAAATGCTCCAGGACAGATCGGCATAGGATTCCCTGTCAATGCCAACTAATTTGACTAAAGCAATATGTGTGCCTATTTGTATTCAGACCCATGCCCAGAAGCTCCCAGAGGTGTGATAAAGTGTTGCTTTTCAAATGGACATAAAATATACATGGTTCTCATATTAGCTACTGCATATTTTTCTGATGCCTATCACCAGATTGATAGCCATGGATCCAAGTAATTAGGAGAGCACTGGGGAAAAAGAATATGGTTAACATTTCATAGCCTCAGATTAGCGAGCTCCTTCCCAGGCCTTAATTAAATCAATCTGATTCAATTCAGTTTTAAAAATCTGCCTACCCCGATTGCCTACTATGTACAGGGAACTGTGCTAGAAGCAATGGAGCAGACATGGATATAAGGTTGTCACAAAGACTGGGAAGTGTCATGGTGAAACAAACAAACAAAGAAAGATCCTGAGACCAGACCCTGAGTTTGAAGTTCAGTTCTGCGCCTTCCCAAATGTGTGGTCTTGCAGCAAAGTTATTTCACCTTGCAGGCCTTCACCTCTTCATCTGTAAAATGGGGTGTTGGTGCTTCATCATGGGCTATTTAAAGGGTTAAGTAAGTTGCTGTCTATAAAACTGTAACGGTAATTCCATTCCTCAAGGCAATTATTGTCTAATGAGAGAGCTCAAGAAAGGTAAAATGAGTCATGGCTTTGGGAATCTGGAGGGGAAACAAAGAACACCTAAAACTGGGAGCTGAACCATAAAAGGCATCGTGAGAAAGGGGCAGAAGTCCAGATGGCCTCTGACAGATAGAGTTAGGGTGGAACGAGGCATGGGAAGGGACTCCAGATGCAGAGAATGGGAGAAGTTAAGTCTCAAGGTATGTTCTCACAATGGTGGCAACAGAGAACAGTGGAAGCATGGAGGGGTAAAGGAAACAACTCAGGTTTGGGATTAAGTGGGAGCCCCATTGTGGAGGCTTGCATGCTTTGCTAAGTGTCCCTGGAAATAGTGGGGAAGAGAGTTTTCTGATAGCAATGTGCGCATGAAATTGGAGGCATAACCACTGGAAGGCAGGAAGACAGCAGCAGGAAGTGTCATATCTGCCAGATGAGACATAATTGAGCTATGGTTTACGTAGTGAAAGTCGAAATAGAAAAGAGATGTGAAAGAAGTTGTAGAATTAGGCGCTGATTGAATGTGAAGGTAGCAGGAGAGGGAGAGTCTAGGGTGACTGAGGGTTCAATATTGGGAGACTGGAAAGTTGGGAGTTACCATGGGCTGAGATAGGGAACATAGTGAATCCGTAATGTAAAAAGTGCAACACCCCGTTCTCCTGAACTGGCAATGCTGTGTTTTCTGCCCAAATCCTAAGACAGTCAGTTTGCTGAAGATCAATAAACTCAGTTTCACACCAGAAATCAGGCTTTGGTTAAGAGTTTGCCACAAAGTGTTAGAGAAATGATGTAGAATGCCTCCATAGAATATTTATTCCATAGTAGCAAAATTATCAAGAGCCTTTTCTGTGCTACAAATGAGATATTAGCTATGAATCAATGTTTAAAAAACTCTTAATAAATTATATCAGATGTTACTAGGATGGATTTTTCTGGAGTGTGAATTAGACACAATTATAGTTTGAGTTAAATAATTACCCTTTCTTGTACATATTTTGATGATACATTAAAAAAAACAGACTAATTCACAAAGAAAGAGATCATAGCATACATGCCATTAATTCCTTTAAAGAGAACACAATTAATAAATGAAATGCCTACTTTTAAAACAATTTAGAAAAACAATCCCAAGAATAAGCATTCAAAATATAGCCTAACTTTCAACAAACCGGGATAAGGACAGAAGGAGGCAAAGGAGAAAGTAACAAGAGAAAAGAGAAACAGGAAAGAGTTGCAAGGGATGAGGAGATGAATAGAATATTTAGGAAAGAATAGGAAAAAATAATAAGAGGAAGGGAGTGAAAATAAACTCTACAAGCAGTAAAATTTCACTAAGTGACAATCTCTGTCTCTGGATATACTCGTACATATTTCTTTGAAATGTCTTTCATTCTCATTCTTTTCTTTCCATTTCCACAACAAGTTTCTCATCAATTTACTCCTGAATTAACAGATGGTCCTGTGCAGGTTCCCTGAACCCCATCTTGCCCCATATTTTTCCCTGTTCTGTGTTCTGTGATCACATTAATCTTCAAAAGTCTCTTTTATCAACTCAATTCCACATTCCCAAATCCACAGTCTGCCTTCCACTCTAATTTAATCAGAGCTAGGCTTTTCTAAACCTTCAAAACTATGAACCCTTGTTATGCAAATCATAGGTGGCAGGTGAGATGTTGGTGAAGATCACACATGTAGTCAGGTCTGGGTTCACACACTGCATCCCTTGCTAGTACCATCTTGGATATCTCCATTAACTCAGGTATAAAACAAGGATAATTATAAATTTTAGAGCACGTAGCTATTACTTGCATTCTTTTCTTCTTTGTCATCCCCTAATATTATTTCATCCTCCTCTGTACCATCGGACATTCTCCAACTTGCTGCCACAACCCTTGCTCACTCCACCTGTGATATGCACTAATGTTTTTTTCCACTCCTGTAATATAAACCTCGGGAGACATCTATGCAGATATGCACATGCCGATAACAAAGACCACAAAGAGAAACAAAGTTAAGACACTGGGTTTTGGAGTCAGGTGAATTTGGGTAGGGCTTCCACATCAATTCTTTGCTATCTGTGGGACTTTGCTCACATTACTCATTCTTTCTGAGCCTCAGTTTCCTCACTAAAAAGAACTGTGTGAGAATTATTTAGCTAATATGCTTATAAGACTCATACAAGGTCAATGTTTAATAGCTGGTCCCTAGTATTAATGTTAAAAGGTGAATAGTAATGTGTTATAAGTCCTCAGAGAAGTCTTCTCTAGCACATTCTGCCAGTATATACCCATGTCTCGGTTCTCCAGGATTTGCTATTTTTGTTTGTCATCATTCCACTAATGACAGTATATGCTGTCTTATGTCTCATCAACTGTTCTAGCCATTTTGGTGCTTTATTGTCATATGGTTTATCTAGGCAATAAAGATTTAAATAATAATTTCCTTCATTCGTTACTTTTTATGTACATGTCTTATGGTCTTATCTCCTCTAGTAATCTAAAAGTTACAAATAGGCTGGAAATAAAGCACATATAAGCACCAGGGCTGGCTCCATAATTTTTGAGGCCCAGAGCAAAAGCAAACTGCAGAGCTCCTTGTTCAACAATTACTAAGAATTTTAAGATGGTGACAAAAGGACATTAAACCAAGCATGAGATGCTTCTAAATACTGGACAGCTTGCATGCCCATGAAACCAGCCCTGCTAAACTCAATCCCAGCAAAGTGTTACATACAGTTGGCTTTCAGCAAACACTTACTGATTCACTAATTAAAAACATGTTTGTCCTCTCTGAAGCGAGACCTTCACAGCTACTCTAGGCCTTTTGGTCTGGATTCTCTAAATACTATGCTTGTTTCTCTTTCCTTTGTTTAGATTATGCACACATGGGATTCAAAACTATAATCAACCCAGAAGGAAAACTAAATTGTCATCATTTTTTTTTTCATGTTGGAACATTGGTTTAGAAATGTTTCACTTTGACAAATCATTATAACAAGAGACATCTTCCCAGATGACTCAATTGCCATTCTTTACTTTTCAGACTAAAGTTTTTCCTACTCTGGGCTGAACAATACTCTGATAAGTTATATTTCACTCTTTGCCTGAATGTATTATTTCCTTGAGTCACTGCTCCCCAAGCCGTTTGGGTTTGTGATAGTTGCAGGTGATCAGTTAAGAGGTTTGTTTAAGGTGTTA
Organism: Rhinolophus ferrumequinum; assembly: GCF_004115265.2. Classification (NCBI taxonomy): domain Eukaryota; kingdom Metazoa; phylum Chordata; class Mammalia; order Chiroptera; family Rhinolophidae; genus Rhinolophus; species Rhinolophus ferrumequinum. The sequence continues at coordinate 40,897,041 of NC_046287.1, forward strand.
CCTTGGGGAATCACTTTATTATATGCTATAGTTTTCATCTCTACCACACATTTTGTAAGCTCTTTTACTCTTCCGTGCATAAGGTCCTTAGACTCTCCTTATTTCAAATCAAGATTCAAAGGGTAGAGAAAAAAGTCTAATAAATAAAGCAGATGCATCCAGAGCCATTGTCTCTCTTTTCCTCAGCTGTTTACTTTTCCCTGGAAAATAGAATGTTTAAAGTCTTTTTAGCTTTGAGGTTATTTCTGATCTTTGGGTTTCCAATCATTAATAGAAGTAGATCGGCATATGTCATTGATATCAATAGACACAGTTAACATTTTTTCACTTTTAATGTTTGCTGTTAAGAGTTTTAAAAAACTGTGGCCATGTACGTGTTTCACTGGCACGTTTACATATATTTTTCCTAAGGTTCTGTATTCACAATAAATGCCATCCACCTTCCCGATCACCTGTGCCCCAGAGCTCATCAGAGTCATCATTTAGTTCAGCCATCTGGAGATGGGCTGTGATGAAAGCATAAAGCAGACAAGACACATATGGATTACGGCTACTCACTGAGAGCAGCAGCACTATGTAAGGGCCAGAGCTTACGGCCAGTGTGTCAGCTAAAGCACTCTCCACTTCAGGTTAGGAAACCCAGCAAAAACAAGCTCTAATAATGAAGGAAACTGAGAAGTCAAGGGGGAAAGTAAGCTTCAAGGGAATCTTAATTCAGTGGCTCCGCAATGTCATCGGGAGCCAGTATCACTCCGTCTCTGCTCTGCCTTCTGTGAGCTGACAAAAATGCCGCCGACAGTAGCTGAGGCTGAATGCTTCCTGTTCACTTCCAGCAGGAGCGAGAGTTGTGTTGCATTGTTTCTTCAGAATCAATCAGCTTCTTTAGCAGGGTCCTTCAGCAAATGTCTCTTCACATCTTTTTGTCTCAAAGTGGGTCTGTGCCTTGCCCTGTGGTTTGTTCTGTGGCCTAAGGCTAGTGTGTGTTTGCACCCCTGGAGCCGGGAGAGTCAGTCTCCCCCAGGCTGCTCTGCCCAGAGAACCAGGGTACTCTTAGTAAGGGAAAGGAGTGCTCGGAGACGAGGGGGCCACCATCTCTAGTTTCTCTTTTCAATAATCTACTTGGATATAAAGAAATTAATGAATTTAAGAGCTTTGGTTAAAATTTTATTACATCCATTATTCTCTATTTTTTTCTTCTACATTTTTAGTTAGACAGCTGGACATTTAATACTATATGTTGTAATTCTAAATTTACTCAAGAAATAGTTCAATTTATGGATAGTTTAAAGTAAGTTAAATTTACTACAAAAGCCATCCATATTTAATTTTCTTTATTGCATGACAAAGAAATGGACAATAAATAGGGTGAAGGTCCAGAAACCAGAGGGGCACGAAAAAGAACCTCCTTCACCTCTGTTTGTTTCTCTAAGGGAAGAATTAAATCACCATAAAGTTTATTTTTGGAGTGAGAGTTTTCAAAATCTTTCCTTCTATCCCAAATAAATTAATTTAAAGTGATCATAATAGTTAAAGGATTTGTTTTCACTATATGTTTATAACTTTACTACGGCTGCTATATACTCAGCATTATGCCAGTATTTATGAGAGGTACCAGGGTTTTTGTGGGGTATTTTTTGTGCTAGCCATTTTCTGTTTTTATTGTTCTTAACCTTCTATACAAGAATTTTTAATTATACACCAAAATGGATAGACTAGAGTGTAATTAAATCCCATTTTCTTATTATCCCATTTCAATAATTATCTATACATAGCCAATCATTTTTTCATCTCTATCTCCCTACTTCCTTTTCCCTCTACCTCTCCCACTCCATGCAGGATTATTTTTAAATTAATCTTAGACATTATATAATTTTATCTTTAAATACTCATGCATGTACCCCTAGGAGATACAAAATCTTTTTTTAAAATAAAACCAAAATACAATCATGACAACCAAAAAAAAAAAAAAGAAAAAATGTTTAAATAATACCTTAAATTCAATCTTATCCATAATCAGTGTTCAAAGTTTATGGGAGCTATTTTTAAAAAGTAGCTTAGTCCCTACACTTGATTTGACAATCTGGTTCAGAGAGATGAGAATTATATGCACAGAAGAATGAGAAAAGTTAGAATCTAATCAAGCACTAGATTGTGTAGTACCAATCTGACTGCTCAGCAAAGTCAGGGAAGGCTAGCTGGTTAAAGAATACTGTTGGGAAAATGTCATGGCTACAGTGCAGCTTGCAAGGAGCCTTGGAAAGCAGAGCAGAATTTTAATTTTCTTAAGAGCTTGGGACAGGATTTAAGACAATCAGGCACAGTGTAGATGACTAGATGAAAATGAAAATAAGCATGCAGTGTATGGAGGATAGTGAACAGTGATCTGAAGTGTGTGCTTGAGTGGGGAGCAGTCACGGTTCTTAAATTTGCAGGAGAAGGGTTAGCCCTTATCTGTGCGGTGTCTCATAAAGTGCAGAGAAGTATCAAGAAAAAAATCAAATACTTTCAAGATGTTTGGTGACTAGCCATCTGGTTGGAGACTTAGCTACATTACATATCAATAATGTGACCTTAGACAAATAGGTTAACAACTCTGAAAACTCATTTTTCTTACCTGTAAAACATCATTAATTCTCATTTTTCTATGACATGGAGACTTCTCAAAGATCAATTGAGATAATGTCATTAGCCCTTCATTATGTGTAAAGCGCATAAGTTAATATCGGGATAATACTTGATATAGCTGGCAAATTACTTCCAGATTCATCACCTAGTTTTTCTTCTTTTTAGCCAGTGAGGTCAGTCTCATTATCCCAATTTCAAAATGAGAAAACTCAGGCCTCAAGAGTGATTTGCCACTGTCACACACAATTGTAATTGAAAGGTACTGTTGTTGTTATTCCTTTTAGAAACTCCAATGTAAGCAATATACTGACATCCTTCTTTTCATGGTGTTTAAGAGTTTCCATAGTGGGAAAATGTAGCAAACCATAAAGTACCCACATACAAATCCCCCACATTCATTTAAACTTCCTGATGTAGGGGTTGCAAATAAATAGCTATTAGTGCTAAATGCATCCCAAAGTTCTCATACTGAGATCTTCTCCACTTGAGGTAATAATTTGGGTGGTTTCTACAGTGATAGAAAAGATGGCCAGGATAAAAGAACTTAAAGAAATTTCATGATGACTGTGACCTCTCACTCTTTGTTTATGAACAGACCAGAATTGCTCAATATGAGAAGTGTATAGATAAATGTAATGAGAACTGAATTTTTTAAAATAAATGAATCAGGGATTCCTGGGTATTTAATGAAAACTTTTTTTTTATTGTACACAGTGGCATTTACTAACATCTATTCTAATATAAATAAGATGTAAGGTTTAAACAAACTAATACTATTGTCATTCTATTTTTCAAAATTATATCCATGTATCTCTTTTGGTCTTGCTAGGTATTCTACAGTGCTACAGAACTGGCATTCATTACTATTCTTTACAAAACTAAATTCCAACAATTTTCATCTTAACAATAGTTTCTTTGACCAAAATTACATATGAGATGAAAATAATGGGATCCCGTTACAGGGAGATAATATCTACTTGCTTGATCAAATCATCTTTTATTCTTATTTTTCTTCCACAAGGTATAATTGACCTCCCAAAAGTAAATTTACAAATACATGTTTTGTGTATATGAATATATTCATATACACTGAAGAGCTTTCAAGAAGAAAATATTTCTTACATCCCTAAATATACCCATAAGCTTTAAAAGTAGGGCAAGTTAAACTTCATCTACTAATTGATTATGAGCTGTTTTGCACCCTACGACCTACGCAAGCAAATTTGATGTAAATGTGACACCTGCCAGTTGAAAATGGGATCCCTGCCTGACTCATGGCACTAGATAATGGAGGAGCCCTTGGTTATAGTCTTCCCATGCCGAACTTTGTGATTTCACACTTCATAATGCAAGAGTATTACTTTAAAATGCATTAAACTTCTAAAGATAGCAAATAGCCTTTTGGATAATGCATTTTAAATAGACTCCGAATTCAGAATTGTTAAAAATGTTCATTTTTTAGGACATCATAATAGCTTTTATAACATACTGCGCCCTGTTGATATGTCCTACTCTTTTTTCCTAGGTTTTGTCTTCTTCAGAAGAAATCAGCACTGTAGTTGTAAACCTGTTTATGTTGCAATCTGAGCATGGTTCCTCTCTAAATAATAGGCCTGTTTCTCATCCTTTTTCATTTTTAGAAGTCATCTTACTGTCAGGAGAACTGATTGGGTATTGTTTAACATGGAGCGGTCTTATAAATAGCTTTCCTGGCTTTAAATTGAACAAAGAGATTTCAAATTTGCACCATCCCCCTACTCCCACCCCAGTACATGATAGCTATCTGTTTTGTAATCTTTTTTATTAGAGAAGATGACAGTATATTCTGACATAAATCATCCCTCATATTAATACAATACATATTTTAATCTCCATAGAAGCATTAAGCTGTAGTATACTGTGTCAAGGAATGCTGACATCTTAAGGACAGATAATAAATACTTGAATTTTAAAACACGTAGTTCTAAGTTTTCATTAAATATGTATTAAGTCCACATGCATTAATATTCTTTAACTACTTTTAAGAACTTAATTATGAATTATCTACAATGATCAAAGTTATTTTGGTAAAGTTGATCTCTCAGTTTCAAGTGCTAAATGGAATAAATGAGCATGAACTTAATGGATTATTAAATTAAATAAGCATCAATTTGAAAATTGCTATCTACTTCATAATAAAATCTAGATTTCATCAAGATTTGATCAAGAGTTTTTTAAAAATGTACTGGTTTTTCTTTTCCATTTATTTATCAGACAAATTTAAAATGGTACATGATTAATAATATTATGGAAAATTGAACTCTTTCCAAATTTTGTTTATTTATTGCCTGACAATGGATGGCCCAGATATTTTATAATAAAGACTGGGAATATTTGGAAATTTACCCTGGCTGCTTTTAGGAGAAAGCTGTGCTTTTATAGTCATAACAGTGTGTGGGTTGGAAACATCGAAAAGTTAGGACCCTCTCCATGAAATATTTGGTTTTATTTTAGGCAAATGATTGGCTAAAGATGGGTAAGAAGATTCTTCAAAATCTCATTTTCTCTCTCTTTCTCAATATGTTTAAATAGTAATTTGTTAATGGTTAAATGGTGAGAAATTATAAATATGACATTTAAATTAATAAAAACTAAATATAAGTACTTTTAACAATGTCTTCATTTTTTAAGCTATAATATAGTGAGAGGAATGAAAAGTGATATAGAATAATGAATAATTGAAAATAAAAAAAGTATACGGAAGAAGGGTAAGAATTTTCTAGCCAGACCAATGTAGGGGGTACAGAATGGTGTTCCAAGCACAAGGAACAGTATATACAGAAGCACAGAGGTCCGAGAAGACCTGGATGATTTGAAGAACAGCAAGTAATCAGGCTTGCTAGAGCAAAATTATAGGTGTGAGGGAGAAGAGAGTGGTGACAGAAGGGCATCAGTCAGATATGAAGGGCTTATAAACTACAGAGAAGTTCTATGTTCTATGTTCTGTAAACAGTAGAGAGTCCTTCAAGATTTGAGGAAGGGAGTGGCTTAACTTAATAATAGTGCCAATCACTTGTCGAGTACCTTTTATTTTACCATCAATTCTTCTCTATTCTACAACACATTTACTTCTTCTTACTATATTATAGCTTTTAAAACTAAAGTGCTTATCTTTGGTTGTCATGCTAAGTGTTTGAACATAAGTTACCTTCAAACCTTACAGTACCTTGAAAGGTAGATATTATTATCACTAGTTTTCACAGAATAGTCAGAACGTGACTTGAGTAGGATAACTCAGCTAGTAAATGGCAAAGCCAGAATTTACACCTGAGCCTCTCTGGCTCTAAACCCTGCCCTCTTTCCAGTACATGACAATGTCAGTCTTGCATTCTATAATTACTTATTGTGCCCCTTCTTTATGCTAGATACTGGGTAGGAGCAGATGATTCTCTGCTGTCTTAGAGATGCCACTTCCTGTGCAGTTGAGCTGGTTGTTAAAGCAGAGGGAAGACAGCCTGAGGGAAACTATCTGGGGTGGGGGTAGAGTGGCAGTGTCAGGGGAGAGATGGCCAGAGCTCAACAAAATTATATCCCCCGAATAGCTTTCTTATTACTTCCAAGTAGTGGTAAGTTCCCAACATGTTCAGGATCTAATTGATAAGAGAGTCTTTTTGGACCAGAGCAACATTATGACTTTCATGGGCCCTGGGTACTTTGGCATATATATATATATATATATATATATATATATATATATATATATATATATGCACCCACACACACACACACACACATATATATATAGAGAAAGAGACATGTAGACATATGTAAGTATATTATATAGACAAGTATATAATACATATAATTATATTTTACAACTGCATTGCAGTAAAGATGAATATAATCCAGGTGGGATCCATTATAATCTACTTCTGATGATAATTTTTTCTTCTAATTTTGAAAGAAATTAAAATTTTAAGTCCTCTGTGGGTCCCTAACAGTACCGTGGAATCTGGGTGCTGTGGGTAAGTCGGAGTGTTATCCACCTCTACATGATAAAGGAATGCAAAATTAATGTCCAAAAATGTCACCCTCCTTGGGCATGGGATAGAAGCTGGATCAGAGTAACTTCCATCCATATGAGACCAGCTTCATGAGAAGCGTAGACAGGTCAGAGCCACTTTCCAGCAGCTTGTCCGGTAGGATGCATGGAGAGAAGAAACTCCTTCAACTCCTAAGGAAGCAGAGTCCAATGGACAAAAGCAGCATGTTCTCCAAAAAGGGAGGGGAGGAGTCACACTTCATTAAATCATGCCATGCAGGACTTTGGAGGTCACCATAAAATAAATAGAATAGTGAACAAATATCATTTTTGGAAAAAAAATGATTGCACCTCTACAATGTCCCAAGTCCTGTACTAGACCTCTAGGATGTGGGAGCAAACTAAATGGATATTGATGCCACCTACCCTTCAGGGACTTGCACTCTACAAGGGAAGTCAGACTTGAATTAAATCAAGACACAATTAAATTACAGTTTTGCTTGTCATGAAGATTTACCCAAGTTTAGGTTTTAACAAACATATTTACTATAGGAGGCAACTTTTGTTACCTGATTTCTAAAAGAAAAGCAACACCTTATAATAAATAACTGTCTCTCTTGATGCCGTTGCAGTAAGTTTCATATCTCATTTATTGTGCAATAAAATTTCCAAGAGTGAAGTATCTCTTCCGAAGATGAGTGAAGCATGAACTCATAGCTTAATCTGGGCATGAAAGAGGCAAGCAAAGAGCTGGGAATACTTGAAAATAGTCTGCACCTCCAAAATCCTGTTAGTCTGAAATTACACTAAGTGATGAAATACTAGATGTGGCATTTAGAAAACCTGAAAGCTATAAAAGACATGGAGAAAGACAATACTGACATACTGGAATACCAGAACTGGGGGGTTTTGCCTCTTGCATATCAAAAGGATAGTAATTGTGAATCTGATGAGGGTGAGAAAATAGTACATGGAACCTGATATGAACAGATGCAAAGAAAATAAAGACATGACTGATTCCTGCAACCAATGACAAAGGAAAACTAGAAAGGGTAGGCATGAAAGAAAACCAATTCTGATATGCCCATAAAAAATAAGCCATTGGGAGAGATGCCTATTTGGGCTGAGAGTCCTGGTCTTTGAGTCAAATTTGCACTCTCTGGAAATCCGGAGAGGACTGCAGGCAGATCACATGGTTGGAAGCGCCTTTGTGCTGAGCCCACTTTGATGTTGCTGAGACTCCTGCTTGAGCATATTCCTATGTTCTCAGTATGAGAGAAAATGAAAAAAAAAAATTCATTTTGTCTTCCGCGTGAAAGGAGCTGAGTGAGAAGTGAAGACTTAAATTTGGGCAGGCAGGACCTCTGGGGATAGTTGTGGCTTCATAGTTGTGGCTTCAGGTTATTTTGCGACATGAAATTGATTAACACAGCTTTCTTTTGGAACTCCTACTGTTGCAAGCAAGAGAAGGAAATGCTAGTTTCTGGAAATCCACATTGCTTCCCCCAAAAGAACAGGAAATAATGAGTGCTCTGGAAGAAAACACAGACAGGCACATGATTCGCAACCAGAAGCGGTAACATATAATGACAACAGCAGTTATTGAAATCCTAGCCTCCCTTTCTAATGCCAAGGAGGAATAGACCAAGAGCAACCTATATTCCTTGGATGGTAATCAAACCCTCATAGTCGAGGGCTTTCACCGTTAATTTCATTGATGGCTCCATGTTAAGTTGGGCTCTTGGAATTTATTCATGCCAGTAACTCAGCCTCTGAAGGGTGCCAGAGGGACTGATCTGGTGGGGTTGAGTGATGGCTTTGTGAGGTGGCTGCTGGCTGCAAGACAGTCTCAGAGCCTAGTGGCAGCCATGCGCTGGTCATTGGGGAGAGATTCTGATTGTGAATGATACTGAGAGAGTGATTAAATCTGTTTGGAAAGTTAGCCAGAAGACAGCGAAATTGAAAAGGGAATGTAGTTAATTCCTTTTGGGCACTGACTTTTCCCCATAAGTATTAACTCTTTGATATCTTCAAATTCTGACTGGATTTTCATGTTTTCAGATGGATATACTGATTTGAACTTGGCAGAAAATGCCAGTTTAAAAACTACCAAAATGTTTGCAAATGTGAAAAAGAAAGGACGTGAGTTCAGAATTTTTAGGACATTGAATTTGCATAGGTAGATTAAAACACCTCTCTAGCGAAGACATTTGAACTATCACATTTAATTTGGGCCGTCTAGCAGAGATCCTGAGAGCAGAGAGTCGGAGAGTAGAGACTTACGGACTTTCTCTCGAATTGTGTCATTTTTTTTCTCTACCTATTCTATGTCCAGAGCTCAAATAAATAAGTACAGAATGTTCTTCATGTTAGGGCATGCTGTTTCATAAGAAATTTGCTTTTTGACTGTTTGCTTATTTTTGTGTGTTTCCTTATGAAAACGGGTGTGCTGTTTTAATTTAGCTGAATGTTATTTTATTGTCGCTGATTATTTCCAACTGAGTTTGGTTGGGTAGGAAGAGGCCAAAGTGCACACCTTGTCAATCTCCCTGGTTCTGTGGAAAGGCCATTCACCACCGGCAGTACTTAATTCTGCTGCTCCTTGTCCAGAAATCAGTAAGTCCAGTTTTCTCAGCACTACAGCAAATTCACCCAAACACACCACCCCACTGAAGATAGAGCCAGGGTAATATAGACTTCAGACCTACAGTTTATTTTATGCTTTTGTAATTTTTTAACCTTTGTTTTGTGACTATTCTTAAATGCAGCACTGGGAGATTTGGGGAATGAGGAAAGCTATCACACTTTCACTATGAGAACACTTGGGGAAAGTAAGGGTGCGTAGAGAAGCAGCTTATTAAGTGTTTTGCTAAAGTAAGAGAACTAATTTGTCACACTGCATGACATTCAAAAGAACAAATGCTTTCTAGATTAAAATGCTAAGGAAATAACTCTGGGGATAATGGAAAATTCCAAAGTATATTTATGATGGGGGATGCCTGAGTTGGGAAAAAAAAAGGATTTTGCTAGGGGGTGAAACCGAGAGATTTGTCTTTTCTGTGCATGTTAGTCATTACCAGCCTGAGCTCCTTGAGGCCCTAGTTTATCATTTCTGAATCCCTGACATCGTTCATGGCATGTAGCACAGAACAGGTGCTCAGAAAATAGTGGTGGAGCTACAGATTTGCATAAAAGGCACATCCGCGTGCTTTACGGGTACTCTTCTTGATCCTCAAATGACAGAGGTCTGGGAGCAAGGAATCCCCTATATCACCCCAAACAGCAAAGACCCTGAAACTATAAAGTACTGCAGTAAAAATTTCATGTGGAAAATGTATTTACTACACAGTAGTAACAAAGCCTATGAATGATTTCGTTAGTGAAAAAAGTGTGGAGTTGATGGTCATTCTTGTTTTGTTTTGCTCGCCTTGCATGATCCTGTTTGTGGCATCTCTTTATATCTTGTGCCCCAGGCGAGTGTGTCACTCTCTTCACCCTAGTCCTTGCCCAGGGAGGATGAAATGAACCTGGCTGAGCAGCCTGCCTGGGGCGCCTCCTGTCCCCCAGTCACCCTTGGCTGATTTACTATAGACATGGAGGAGCCTCTGTGTTAGAAAGCTGAAGTTGGTGTTTCCTGTCCCCTTAGGTAGATTCGTGTTAATTACCTCCCTCAGAAAACAGTTCCTTCCCAGGGCAAGGCAGCTGAATTATGGAGACACTCACCGTGTCTTCCTTCCCTCTGAGTTGTTCTGCCAAGTGACAAACTGAGAGCTGCTTGTCCCTGTTCAGAGTGGTCTTGCAGAGCTGGGTTGGGGCCATTCTAACGAGAAAGGGCTGATGTACATGCTTATATAAATGACCAAATTTCATGCATTTCCAAGCCTCTTAACAGTGTGATTTGTGTAGATATATATACTATAGACATACAGAGATCTTAATGAAGGCACGAGAGTTGGCTTACCCAGGCAAAAAGGTTCAGGTTGAGACAAGATTAGATAGCCACCACCAATGACTTTTCCTGGCCATGTTCTGATAAGGGCTGTCAATATGGATGTATAACTCAGGAGCACCCATGAGCATTGGTTGAGAAGCGCTTGGCCTTGATAAGAGAGCAAGCCATTATTAGCCAACAATGAGACATGTTGCCTAGAAAAACAGATTCTGAGACTGCATCAATTGTTTCAGATGAGAGAAGGGACAGCTTGATTCCATTTTGTGCTGGTCAATCCACAGTTGGAAGACTGTTTAGTTTTAAACCCCTACATTTTAAGGAATGAAAGACAGGTGAAGCTCATGGAAAAGAGAGCGGCCAAGTTTGGATGGGGACTTGAAACCATGCGTTAAAAAGAATGGCACAAGAAATTGCTATGTCTGACGGAGAAAGCAGAAGACTCGGAGGTATACACAAGCTGTGTTCAAATGTTTCAGGTGCTCTGTGCTCAGTGTAGCTCTTTTTCATAAAACTGGGACGGATGAGAACTTTTTGTGATTAGAGTATGTAAAGATGGAGTCGGTGGTCTCATGAGTAAGTGAGAATATTGTGGAGATGGTCGAAGTAGCAGTGGATGATTAGATTAATGACTTCAAGGATTCAGGAAAACCCTAAAATATTTGATTTTGTCAGAAAGATGATCCCAAGAGGGCTCTTTCACTAGTGTGTTCCCAAGGCATGGTGAAGGTGTTACAAAGCAGTAGTGATTCCCCAGTTCTAGAAATATAAGTATCTGAGGTTTCAGTGAGTGCCCGAGTTAGCACGCCTCAAGCTAGAGCGCCACTTCAAGCTGGGCCTCTGAGAACATCATTAGCTTTAATCACTCCTTTTCTTTCTGAACTAAGATAAAAGTTTGATCCGGCTGACCCAATGCCCTGCTTCTTAAATGCAATGTCCTGTCTCTTGTATTCAAATTTGGTGGCAAGTTGAGGAAACCTTGGAAAAATTCACGTATGTTCTGTTGTTTTCTTCTGTCTATAACAAAAGTTTAGTAATTTTCCAGTTACTGCAGCAATGTTATGAGCGTCAGTGGGAATATGACTGCAAAGTGCTCAGAAATGCTTTAAAAGAAGAAGGCTTAATATTTTGTTATCATGTTGATTACCAACTACCACAATAGCCTACTCCATTGATATTGTCTTAATGCTTTTCATTTGTGCTAATGGAAAAGGATACTAATTACATATGATTTTAGTTCTCTGGAATAAATGACATGAAATGAATAAATCATGTCCTAATGTTGGTTTTCGAGCAGGGCACAAGATCACTAAATTATGCTGTATGTAAAAGAAGGAGCTAGAAAGAAATCAATCTTTGGCTGAGCTTGAGTGATCCATACAATGTGATTCTAAAGCATGGGTTAGGGACCCTCTGTGCAAGAGTTCTCATAACCTAGTTAGGTTGATAATTAGGACACAGGGACGACCAAAAGGGGAAAAAAATAAGAGTGTTGAACAGCAGCCAAGCAAATTTTAGAATAATGAAGAAATATCAAATAGGGTAAATCAATGGAGTTTAAAGGACACAAAGGGAAATGAAAAACATTCAAAGATAAATTAATGTAGGCCCAAGGGTTATGCAAGCAATTTACTATAAATATACCAGGAAAAAAGAGACAGATATAGGTGAATAAGGAAGTACAAAATGGGTAATGCATTATTAGAAGTAAGAAATGACATAAAACAAATGTGTGGCAAAACAGAAGGTCAGTGAAGAAGAAAAAAAAGCATTTATGAAAAAATAAAGACATTCTTTTGTAGATGACATGCTTTTTTAGCAAACATTCTTACTATCTCATCATGTATTACATTATCTTTAGAAATTTGATATGAAGTAAATTTGTCCCATCTCATCTTTAGTTATAAGGTTTCATATACAGTACGGTGGCTATAGTTAATAATACTGTATTGCTAATATTTGAAAGTTGTCAAAAGAGTAAATCTTTAAAGTTCTCATCACAAAAAAAAAATTGTCACTACATATGGTGATGGACATTCACTAGACTTATTGTGGTGATCATTTCACAATGCATACCAATATTGAATCATTTTGTTGTACACCTGAAACTAATATAACATTATATGTCATTTATACCTCAATGAAAACAAAACAAACAAACAACAACAGCAGCACCAACAATAAAACCCTGAGTTTTCGGCTTCTCCCACAATCACAGAAAAGAGCAGGTTTTTTTATCTTTAAAACACATATGGAGAGTTTTAGCCAATCTGCCCATTTAAGCGGCAGCAAACTCATGATTCCATTCTCTTTTTTGTTTTTAACTAACCTATAAAAAAGTAAAGGGCACTAATCTTGTGTGTACATCTCAATTAAGTTTTATGTGTGAACACATTCCTGTAGCTAGCACAAAGATCAAAGTACAGAACATTCCCAGGGCCCCTGAAGACTCCCTTGTACTCTTCTCAGCATGTACCCCACAGATATAACTATTATAAGTATTTCTAACACCATCGGTTAGTTTCACCTGTTCTGGAACTTTAATGGAATTCTATAGTATGTCCTCTTTTGCGTCTGGCTTCTTTCATTCAACATATCTGTTAAAATTCATCCTGTGTTCTTATCTGGACCAGTAATCTCTTCCTACTTACTGCTTGATAGCAGGGGTTGACAATTTTTTCTCTAAAGTACCAGGTAATTAAAAAAGGGGGAGAGAAGGGGAGGAGCAATATGGTCTCTGTCTCAACTACTCAACTGTAACTTTGCAGGCCGCAGACAATACGTAAATGATGAGTGTGGCTGCATTCCAACAAGGGTTCTTTACCAGGATTTGGCCTGTGGGCCATATTGGCTCCTTCCAGCTCAGCGATGTTCCATTGCTTAAATATACCACTATTTACTTATCCATTCTTTTGTTGATGAACATTTGGTTGTTTCCATTCTTTTGGTAAAAAATAAGCACTCATTTCTCTTGGATATGCAGTACTATACAGTACTCATATATATACCTTAGAGTGGCATTATGGGATCGTACAGTTGATGTTATGATTAGCTTGAGTAAATACTGACAAACAGTTCTCCAAAGTGGTCGTACCAATTACATTCTCTCCAGTGATGTGTGAGAGTTCTAGATGCTCCACTTCCTTGCCAGCACTTGGTATAGTCAGTCTTTTTTATTGTAATCAGTCTGATGTTTTTCTGGAGGATTCTCTCTGTGGTTTTAATGTGTGCTTCCTTGATAAGCAATGACATTGAGAACTTTTATTTATGTTTGTTGCCCATTTGGGTAGTCCCTTGTGTGACGCGCCTGCCCAGTTCTGCTGCCTATTTTTTTTTTAATGGGCTATTCATTTATTATTGATTTGCAGGAGTTCTTTATATGTCCTGGATACAAGTCCTTTACATGCATTATGAATATCTTCTCCTCAAGATTGCATCCTTAAAGCAATCATAAGCAGTTGATATTATGATCTTTTTTTCTTTCTCAATAAGACCCTTCCACTTCATTAGCTGAATCAGCCCTGAGTGGGTCATGGAATTAATCAGGACATGTGAGCAGCATCTTGGAAGTCCATGAGCCTATGGAGAAAAATATCACTTCTATCTTGAGGATGTGAAATAGAGCTCCTTGCCTCACTTCCTCTCCTGATATTATGGTGCTCTTCCCTGCCTGTGAAATGATGGCAGGACACCAGACTCCAGAAGCAAAAATAACCTTCAGGGAGGCAGGTACAGGGGTCTCAAAGATGTAGCAGGACAAATACTAGAAATTATACCCCAAAAGCAGAGCCTTTCCTAACTCATCCACATTTCTGTTCCTCTGTGCTAAACGTGGTGGGAACCTAATGGCCTTGATATTATAATTTATAACCTTCTTTTAAAAAGGAAGCCAGTACACCATGAACCTAATTTTGTACTGCCTGGCAGATGCCATGCAATGAGCCAAGAATGTTGTCCGGAATCCTATATTCTGTGCTACACATTCCCTCTTTAGCTATGCATTCTCTCTATTAAGTTATTGCCAAGCAAAGGTGATTTATTAAGATGAGAAACAGACATTGCTAAAACAGGAAGAAAAGCAAAAAAGAAATAAATGTTTCCTCAGAACCCACAAAGGAGAACAGATGTCAGCAGAAGCAGATTTATGTTTCTCCGGGGTGAAAGAAAGAATACTTAATGCAATCAGAATCCCAATAACATAAGTAACCAAGAAAGTGGAAAATCCAAAACTTTGCAAAACTACTTCAGGTGATGTTATGCATCCATAGTGCTACCCAAAGTAGCACAACTACCAATGACAAATCTTTTCAAGCTATTTTTACAAGGAAAAATGAGAATGGACTTGGTTATTTTTGTATGCAAGGATATATTTGTCCTATTTTTAGAATTAGAACCCCATACAGAAGATTTGCCTTTAGGACGAAGTTATCAATTTTGTATCCCATTTAAGCTCAATCAGCTAAATGTCTGATATCTGCTCATGACCCTCATGTGACATGATGAATGATTAATTCCTTCCCAAATTTCAACATGCAAGGGAACACAATATAAATCGTTTAGGTAAATATCTTGAGAAAACTGACTGAATGAAATGACCAAATTGTTTCTTTCTAAGCTATAAACTAGGGATGACTACATTAAAAGGTAGAACTTCTATGTATCAGCTACCATGATAAAGACACTGGGGAGAATATTTACAGCAAACAAGACTTTGAAAAAGCATGATACATTAGTGATATAAAGAGCTCCTGTATATTGATTTTCAAAAAATGAACACTTTAAATTGTTAATAGTTTTGAACCATAATTAACAAGGGAAGAACTAAAGTTGGTTAGCAAACATTAAAATAATGTTAACTCTAACTAGTGCAAAAAAAGTGGCATCAATTGTTACCAATTAAATTAGCAAAGAGTGTTTAAATGAAGAATAGGTATGGTGGCCTGATTATAATAAAATAAGCACAATAGTCCATATGTTGTTTAGAATATACATTAGTATAAAGCTTTTGGAAAGCAATAAGAATATTAATAATATTTATATGTTTTAACAGAGTAATTTTAGCTCTTTCAATCTACTTTGCAAAAATAATCATAAATTCACAGGAATTTTAAATAGGTCATAATTTTTAATGACAATAACAGTAACAATAATAGCAACAATAACAATAGCAAAATAATCCACATAACCAAGTAAGTATAAAGACATCTGAATCATTGCCATCTTCCTCTGAATTGTCTTAATTAAAAAAAAAAAAGCTTTTATTTTCTCTGAGTCCAAAAGTCCATGTTTCTTCTTTCCAAATTTCCATTTCTAGGTCAACTTAATTACTTTGAAATTCTTTCAAAGGCATGTATCATTTTCTGTCAGTGGTCTTTAAATATTCAATCTTTTCCTCATATCCCACATTATCATTCAACTATGAGTATAGAGGTATGGTAACATAAATTATGGTAAATTCATTCAATGAGAAAGGATGTAACTATATAAATCGTAAACCATGAGAAATGATTATGCATAATGTTAAACAGTAATTTCAACAATATTTTAAAATGTCTGCATACCAAAAGAGACTAAAAGGAAACACACTAAAATATACTCAATTATTGTATTTGACTCATACAGCAGTGGGTTTTGTTTTCCTTTCTTCCCTTGAATATTCAAAACTGTCTACATTTTCTGTAATAGGATGTAATTTTTCTATAATAAAAATACAAACCATTAAAGTAATTGCTCTCTTCTTCAAAAGACCATCACACCCACAACCCTCTTTTAAGATAAAAATCCATTTTTGGTTTCCTCCCAGTATCTCTGAATAACAGTTCTCAGAGCCCCACTATTTATATTCACCCTCTTGTTCCACTGCAGCCAGGCTTGACATTTGATGTGTGCAGCCAGCAGAGGTGGGAGCAGATGGGATGACAAATCTGGATGGTTGGATGGAATGAATTCTCCTGCCTTGCTAGGAGGTACACGTACACAGTACATCAGTTGGATCCCAGCTAAGCAATATTCAGACTGCAAAAAGCTTGGCCTGAACTCAATCCCTCTTCTAGTTGCTAGTGAGTACTCCTTTTTTGTTCTCAATGCCTGTTGCAAGGCACTACTACGGCCTTGATGTTTCTCATTCTTGTCTGAATGCATCGAATCAATCTCTGACCGCCTTGTTTCTATGGGCACTTTTTCTTGGCCGTAATACATGACCTGGTTCCAATCGTGTATATGTTAAATCCAGTATCCTCACCCTCCTGCCTGTCTTTTTCCTTGAGCTCAGAGAAGTCAATTCTCAAGCCGACTTACAGTCTGTCATTTACATCTTTCGAACTTGCTCCTTCTTCAGATGTCTCAGGACGCTGCATTTTTCTGCAAACTCTCCCACTCTGGAAATGTTCCTCAAAACTCTCTTTCCTCTCCCCTTCCCCCATCATCATGGTCTCCTTTAGTTTTGTTTTGTTTTTTTTGTGTTTTTTTTGGATTTACTTGGAGATCACAAGGCTGGATGGAAAAGTGAAATCTAAAAGAACACAGAGGTTTAGCCATGGTCACATGGGTCCTGAATAGGAGTAAAAATTCACACAGTGTCCTGACTCACAGGGGTTCCTGATTGCCTGCTCTGTGTTTTTTTCAATGATTCTCCATCACTCTTTATATATGTGGAGGGTTTTTTTTTCATTTTTCTTTTTCCTCTATTCATGGTTTTCTCTAGGAGGTCCTAACCTCTGGTAGACTTCTAAAGGTTTAAAAGAAAACAATAAAAGTGATGTGAACTTTAATTGCCACCCATTCATCAAAAATAAATGGAAAACAAATTTAACTGCTCTTCTCAAGCTTTTTGACAGGCTTCTTCAAAAATTGTTATTTCTGTAAGTAGCAGAGAAAGCACAATAGGAGGAATATTTGCTTTTGACAATGACTTTTTCCTTGGAGAATAATAACATTAGGAAATTCTCTTTCTCATTGTCTCTCTCTCTCTCTCTCTTTCTCTTTCTCTCTCATCTTTCTTTACCTCCTAAGAAGGCCACTACTTTGAGGGTAAAATATCTTCAGAAAAAAGGAAGGTGTGACCAGAAAATAACAGATACTTAGAAAAACCTATCATGCTGCTATTGAGATTCAAAGAAAAATAATGCCTGATGCCACGGTGCATACCATGCCAGTAAGGAAGGCAGGCATATAAACTGAATAGTGTGATGATGTGCTCCAGGTGCGATTGGTGGCCAGGATTTAGTAGCAGTGCGTAAGGAGAAGGACGTGGACAGGAAAAGCTGCCTAGAGGATGGGACTTCTGCCTGAAGTCTGGACAGGAAGAAGACATGGTGGGAGGTGGGAGATAAGGCTCAGAGGCCTCATTGCAGAGGGTATTGTTGGGAGATAAGGGAGCACATGGAGGCATTATGTAGACAAATCCCATGACCCATCATTGTAAATAGTTGTTGGTTCCTGGGTTCATCTTGTGCTAAATGACGTGTTAGCACTAACTCCTTAAGACATATGTTCTTTGGTTTGAGGCCTCACCACATGTTGGCACCGTGTTCTTCTGCATTGATGAAGAGGCTGTTTAGTGGTGACCATTTGTATTTGATACCCTTCTTCAAATATGGCAATTTGATCAACTGAATGCAGTCTTTGAAGCCACAATAAATGCATTTTGTGCTTAAGTAGGTAATGAAAATAGGAAGAAAAATCAATGAATTAAACCACTGTTTGGAGACATCCTCGCCGTGTGAAAATATAAGACATTTGGAGTGAGCTGCATGCAGAGGGAGTGACTGTTCACAAAAGAGATAATATGATAAGTGGCCTTCTTCTCCCTTAGCAATCAATGTTTATTTGTCCTGAGCAATTTTCTTAATTTTCTACTGGGTGTACATTTCTCCTTTCAAATAGAATAATCTACTGGAAATGAAGTCGATCAATAAGCAATTCTGAGTTTTCTTATTTAAAAAAAAAATCTGGAAATTAGTAGGGGCAAGTCAGTAAAGTACAATATATGTCCTTATTCTGATGTATCTATCTGTTCAATTCAAGGTAAAGGGAATGTTTTCAAAGATTAGAGCAGTGGTGCTCTATAGAGCATCCAAATCCTTGGTAGGCCTTATGAAAGCATAGATTGCTGAGTCCACCCCTAGTTTCTACTTCAGTCGGCTTGGGGCAAGACCTGACATTTGGCATGTATATTACGTTCCAAGGTGACATAGACGAGGCTGACTCAGGAGACACACGTTGAGATTTAGTGTATTAGAGATTCTTTGGACACAACTAGTGTGTTTCCCCATTATATGCCCGCCAGTCCCCCACAGTGCTGGCGTGCAGGGCAGGAGACATAAAACCCCCAACATTAAACTCTTCCGTCAGTGGGGGCCTAGTTGAAGGTAATGTTTTTTATTATATCAGGATTCTGTTTACTTTTCATAAAGAATCAGAAATTAAGAGCTGGGAAGGACTGGAAACATTGCCTAAGTTAACCTGTTGTCTGTGGATGACAACTGTAAGGACCCGAGAAATCAATTGACTTCATTAAGGTCACATAGGCACTGGGGACTCCAGGAACAACACGCACCTGTCTCTGAACTCTCAGATCACACAGACTTTGCACTGTGCCACCTGGCTTTTGTGACTTTAATTGTAGACTTGTTTATAAATCAGCTTGTTAAATTTAGGAGGCATTATAAAAGTGATACAATGGTTTGAGTGCATCTGCCACATTTTTGACATGTTGGGAAGGAAAACTCGCTACCACTAGCTATCACTTACAGAACATCTGCTTAGTTCCTGGCACCCGACTTTACCTGCATCCGTCCATTTAATCTGTAGCGCAGTTTTGAAGGGATAAGTATATCATTTTTCTGATGTGGAAACTGAGGCTCAAAGAGGGTGCATGGTTTACTCCCAGTCAGGCAGCTGGGAAGTGGCCTCAGGAGGACAAATACAAGCTGCGAGGTCACTGAGCCAGGCTGTGGAGACCCAGTTGTCAGCACCTCCTCCCCCCAAAGGGAACTAGCAAGGCATGTGCCTTGGTGGTATGGTGACAATGAAGGTAGTCAGACCCAGAGAAACCTGGCAGGATCCCATCGCTGAAACCGGATACAACTGTGGTGTCAGGCAAAAGGCAAAAGCTCATGACACTGGAATTAAGCAACAAAGTTAGAGTCTGATTCACAGAAAGGCTGACTTGATGCCGAGTGAGGTGCGTGGTCCAAGAGCTGGCCCATTGTCCTGGGGCAGGTCGACATCAGGTGGCTGGCTCCACATTTGGGGCTGCAGCCATGTGCACTTCGTTCCTGAGTTTTGCTAAGTGTGGAGCTAATAAAGCTCCCTCTATCAAGAGAACATTTTATGTTTCTGTTTCAAAACTGTATCAAATTATACCTGATGTGTTTTCTGAGAGGAAGAGGTGGGTGAAAATTTTGATTGCTTTACTAGTTATTCCTAAACCCTTACATAGGCTCTAGGCTTTGCTGATGCCTTATTATTTTGCTCACTATCATTTTTTAAATCAACAGTGAGTATTACCAGAAATCTCTTAAGGAAACACCATAAAAGTTAAATAAAGGATCACATGCTTTTCTTTTTTACTGTTTTATTTTATCTTATAATTTTAGAGTTTACTGTTTCTCATTGGTCATTTTGAAATACATATATCAAAAATAATTTTATATTTAAATGTGTGTCTTCATTACCAATAACAGCTCTTGGAAACACAAAAAAACCTATTAAGTCTTTATAGTTCCTCCACTATCCAACATCCACAGAAGTACGTTGGTCATAGTAGGCATAACAAATATTTTATGTTTAAAAATATATAGGTAATGAAGAATATAGTCATAATTTAGCATTTCTTTATACGAGGCAAATGCTAGAATCTTACAGGACAGGACAGGATAAAAATAAGTAAATAGCATTGCTTATACTGAATGAAAAAGACTTGAGTAAAATAATAACAATATTAATAATATATGTTCACAGTGCCCAATATTCTATATATGTTAACACGTATAATCTTTACCACAACCCTATTATCGATAAGTATTATTATCCCCATTTTATCCATAAAGATGTTGAAGCACAGAGAAATCAAGTAATTTGACAGAGGCACAGCTAGAATATGACAGAGTGCCCGACCACTCGTCTGTATGAATTGTTTGTAAAAACAGGGACATGTCAAGTGTTGTGGGAGCACTTAGGAGCACCTTCTTGCCTCACCAGAGGGGTCTCAGCTGAAGTCAGATTAGTAGGTGTTGCCATGG
Source organism: Rhinolophus ferrumequinum (assembly GCF_004115265.2). Classification (NCBI taxonomy): domain Eukaryota; kingdom Metazoa; phylum Chordata; class Mammalia; order Chiroptera; family Rhinolophidae; genus Rhinolophus; species Rhinolophus ferrumequinum. The sequence goes on from NC_046287.1 coordinate 40,917,880, forward strand.
AAAGAACATGGATATCCTGGACCAAGCAATAATGTGTATGAAATCCCAAGGCAAAAGAGAACAGGAAGTGTCCTGAAAACCCCCCATGGGAAGCATGGTGAAGGTGCAGAGTGAGTGCGTGAGCAGGGTGATGAGGAAGAGGCTTTGGGCCAGCTGAGCAGGGGCTGCAAGTTAGAACCGAATGTCAAGGTGCGTGCACGTTGAAGTTTGTGGGGAAGAGGAGGGGACTCCAAAGGGCTTTGCAGGTAGAAACTACTTGGGAATTCACTGATCAAAAAGAGCATCCTGCGATTTTTAGTCAGAATAGTAGCCGTCCACTCCTGCATGGTTTTTCTTCTGCTAAACCTTGAAGAAAAGTAGAAGTCAGACAAGGAAATTTAGAAGATGAATAAACTTGCTAGCTTCCTAGTAAGAAGCACACAGTTAAAAGCCAAAATGACCACAGATGGCCCACACGTACTTTTTTAAAACTGTTCTTTTATTATGGCAAAACATATGTAATTTAAAAATTTGTTATTTTAACCATTTTAAGCGTATAATTCAGTGTCATTAATTACATTCACAATTCTGTGCAACTATCACTACTATATAGTTCCAAAATTCTTTGTTACCCCAAACAAACACGTTATACCCATTATGCAATAACTCTTTCTTCTGACTTCTCCCAGCCCCTGTTAATCTTTATTTTATTCTCTGTCTCTATGAATGCATCTATTCTGGGTACCTCATGTAAGTGGAAGTATGCAATATTTGTCCTCTTGTGTCTGGCTTCTTTTACTGAGCATGTTTTCAAGGGGCAATCCGTGTTGTGGCATATATCAGAACTTCATTCCTTTTAATGGCTGAGTATATACTGCATTTTATTTATCCATTCATCTTTTGATGGATACTTGAGTCACTTCCACTTTTTGGCTATTGTGAATAATGCTGCTGTGAACATTGGCATTGCACTCCCTGTTTTCATCTCTTCCAGGAAGTAGAATTGTTGAATCATGTGATAATTCTATATTTAACTTTTGGAGGAACCACCAACTGTTTTCCAGAGGCTGCATCATTTCACATCCCCACCAGCAATGTACAAGTATTCTAATTTCTCATGTCCTCATCAACATTTGTTATTTCCCAGGTTTTATTTATTATTATTATTATTATTATTAGCCATTATACCAGATTCACACACACTTTTTTCAGCATGTAAGTTGAAGACCCCAAAGCATGTGGAGGGTTAAAACATGCCATGTCTAGTCTCTTTGTTAGAAATTTGAGGTGGTTAGTTTTACTCAAACCAGGGGGAAAGGGAGGAACAGGTTTAATGAATGTGGTTATTGGATGTAGTTTCTGAGGCAGACTTCCATCACTCTGGGAGCCTCTTGTTTTTGGAACCATAACTTAATCATCTTTGCACCCCAGCGTGGAGCTCAGTGCTGCAGACAAAGTAGCAATAAAGATACGTTGGTTTACATGAATGAGTAGATGTATGAATGGAAGAAAAAAAGGAATCAGTGTACCATGTGTTCCCCCTCTTTAAGAAAAAACGTTCTTAGGAAAAGTCTCTGTTTTCAGATACTTTCTAGGGAAAGATACAGTATTTAAAATCAGGAGTCTGGCATCTGGTATCATCTCTCGCCAACTGGAGGTCTAATCACAACTTGGACTTAGATTCTCTTTAGGCTTCAGTTCTCTTCTGTAGAATGATTGAATTGGACTAGTTCATCTCCAGGTTGCTCCCTTTCTGACATTCTAAGATCCTTTATGTTATAACCTATTGGCCACCCTCTCGGTGATTACTAACTTAGGACAAACCTCATCCTACAGATTCAACTGTGAGGGGTTAGAAGTTGAAATTTTACCAAGAAAGTTTTTTACAGTGGGAAATTATTTTTTAAAATATATGTGCACATAAACCTTCCCAGACAAAAACTGGGAAGAGGGAAACTATGGTTAACTCACAAACATTAGTATAGAAATGCACTGTACATTCACTCAGCAATCTTTTAATATTTAGTCAAAGTCATTTTGTTAGAATAGAGGGCTACCATTTTTTTATGAACCTGTCTTGGAACAACAGTCATGGAAGATCCAGGAGTCAGTCCCTGATACTTCAGAAGAAATCTGGGAAGAGGGAACTATCCAGGAAGAAGGTTTCTAATCTCTGTATCAGGCAACATATGTACCTTCCCTCAAAGGAAGGTTTGGGGTGGAATGAATACTCAGAAGAAACTGAGGCAGGCATATTTTGTGCAGTGAATCATTTGCATAATTAGAATTCTAACTTAGAATTTCTATTCGCAAGCTCAGTTGACCCCACTCATTATACATCAAGTTGATCAAAGCAGGAATTACAGATTTAAATTTATGGTAGAGCTCAGAAAAAAACAGAATGATGATTCAGAGGTAGGAGTCCACATAACTCAATTTTTTTAGCATGGATAAAGAATTTATGAACTTTACTGGCCTCTCAAAAGTAAAAAGCTGCTCCTTTAAAATAATGTTACTCATTTACACACCTTATTTTGACCACACAGCACCTTACCGCCATCACCAACATTTTTAGATCAATTCAAATCTAAACATTGATTTTAGTATGAATTTATGTTTGCAATAAATATTTATTGAGCCTCCACTATGGGACCTAGAACACACAGTGTTCTAGGTGTTGCAGATACAACAAGGAACAAAATAGGCAAAATTTCAACCATAATGAAGCACACAGTCCAGGGGGGGAGCAAAACCAAACGTAAGATAAGAAAACTTATAGAAATATATATACACATATATATAGTATATACTATATATACATTTTAAGAAAGGAACACTATTAAAATTGTAATACTCAATATATACTGATAACAAAAGATGAATACAAGTCACGTTTGACTTCTGCAACTACAAGAGGTGCTCAAAGTGGTTACCATCAGCGTCCAGACATTCTGATTACGGCCAGCTACTGCTTGAGCAATGTTGACCAAAGTGTCCACTTGTATACATTCTTCGGCATACATACATATATGTGTATATATAAAATGCTATAATATACTACGTAGTTTTCAGAGAAAAATATGGCTAACTTATTTGTGCTTTACCTTGTAACACAGGTTCTAAATATTTGAATATTATCTATGACTTCCTTGGCCCAGCCTTGACCAGCATCTATGCCTTTTTACAGAGCACATTACCTCTGATGAGTTAAGTAATTGCTAGATCCCCACTAGAAGTGAGACCCCAGACTGTGTGAATAGAAAAGTGACATGCCAGTTAACAGGGTGAGAAATGAATGCAATTTAATTCTCCACCCAACCAGCAGCCACTGTTCCCACTTGCTTGCCCTTCTCCATCCCCCTGCCAGTTCTCAGAGAAGAGGATGAATATTACAAGTGATGTTCACTTCATGTCTCTGTGACCTACAAAGGGAAATGTGCGGTAGGTGCGGTGGTGCACTAACGACGCTGAGCCAGAAACAGCGCAGTGACACAAGAGGAGAGCTGCACAACTGAGAGCAACTTTGAGCACCAAGCCCTTTCCCGGTTCTGCAGCTCCTCCTGGAGACTGGGGTGAGTCAGCGCAGCTGAGGGCCACAGTAATCACCTAAAGCTTGATAAGGCAGGCGTAGGCCCCAGGTACCATCTGTATTGCAGACCAGAGGAGTTTTATCATAATAAAAGGCTGCCTCGGTGGAATCAATTAGCTCAGCATGCCTCAGCGAGTTCTGTGATGTGAATAGTCACTTATTTCAACTAAGTTTAAAAAATATATAATGAATTTCAATTACAAAGAGTCCAGCGCTGTGTTCTACAAGATTTCCTATTTAGGTGAGAAGAAAGAACGGAAGTGTGGTGGATGCTCTGATCTCCTGCCCAGATGTTTCCAGAGGCCAGTGCACTGGCCCAACCTTCCCGTTGCTCTGAGATTGGCTGCTTGCCGCTGTTGCCTCCTTCAGGGAAATGCTGACAGGAGCCAGTGTATCTGGGGAGGTACTGGCCCCTCCTGTCCCACAACAAGTGACGGAGACAGGATCAGAAGTCTGGCTCACTCTCTCCACTTAACGTGGCCCACGTCTATGCTCCAGAGTTCTCCCTGGGAGGAGGCTCAAACTCGTCTCCAGCTGAGACCACGGTCCTGCTGAGCTTCTTCCCCTGTCCACCTCTGTTTCCCTCTTCTGCTCCTTTTGAGAGCACTTTCTCCATAAATAGCATGTATCTGAGCCATGTCTCAGGCTCTGCTTCTGGGAGCTTATCCTTGGACAGGAACTAACATACATCACTTCCCTCCTGTGTTGCCAGGGCCTCTGCTAAGCAGTTCACATGCCTAGCCCATTTCATTCTGACTTGTTATATCAGAGCCCCTCAGCACTAAAGGAAGGGAGGCCCAGCGAGGCTTACGAGTCTTCCCCAGAGTCGTAATCTAGTGGGTGACTCTGAATCCATCCTCTCTTTTGGCACCTATAGGTGTTTCATTTTCTTCTATGGCTAAAGAGAAGCAGCCACAGGTCACCACTGAATATGAGTATTCCCACAATTCCCTTTCACCCTGACAGTTAAAGGGGTCCCTGATGCTTATTGCTAAGGCTTCACCTTATGTCACCCAGAAGCGCTGTTCTGTGACTTCATCAAGAGGCATTATCCCTGGGAGAAATTCAGGGCACTTATGTCAATTGCCCAGGTGGTGGCCGATGTTTTCTTCCTTATTCTTTGTTTTCTGCTTGGTAACTCTGCGTGTGGGTGGCTTAATTGTGCTGAACAGAGTCTCTTTCTCTTCTCCGCACAAAATGGACTCGGGGGTGCACAATGAGGAGAAAGAGAAAGATGTGAGGTTCACACAAGGACAGAGGGATCCTTACTTTGCCCGTCAACTAAGGCAAAGAATGTGCATTTCCTAGTTAGATGACATCGACGTTATGATGCTCTTATACGTATTTTCTGTTGAAAACAGTGGTGTCCTCAGGGGCTGCTGAGGCATATCATCTATTGGCTGGGACACCAGAAGACACCAGTGTGCATTTTAACTGATGGGTGTACTGCCCCCCCACTTCTCCTCTCACTCCTTGGTTATCACGTGGCAGGATGCCTCTACTTTAATGTCTACCATAATAAATAGGCAGAGACAGAGACGAACTAATGAAACAAATAAGGAGAACGTTACAATAGATAACTCTGGGTAAAGAGTAGACAAGGTGTAGTTTGTACCATTTTTGTATCTTTTCTTTGAGATTGGAATTATTTCCTAAAAAACCAAACAAAAATGCTTCCCTGGAGATGCTACTATGAAGTATGATGGCTGGATTTTAGGCATGGCACACGGGAAGCAGTCTCATTATTTAGACGTATGTATAATATTGCACCCACTATGATGGATATGAGCATTTTATAAGAAATGAACTGATCCTGGAAAACCGAGATGAGTATTGCTTGTGTTAAGGATAAATATAAATCTCCTTGGTATTTCATGAGAGTTTTTGACAAGCTGCGTGGTATTTATAGGAGTTTGGACAGCATGGGCTTGCTAACTGTGGCTTAGAGATTGCAGGCCTTTAGATGACATGAACCAGTGTCAAATTTCAGAGGGAGGCATTGGCAATGTGTGGAATAAACTTATATAGGGAATGAAGAGGCTCTTAGTGAGTTGGAAGGGCAGGCCTGTACTGCAGTGAATCCGGAAAGTGAGTGATGCCCTTTGAAATGGCCTCTTTTTCCAATATGTCATTGTTTGGATAAAGCTTAGATTAAAGCAAGGAACAAGAAACACCTTACACTGGAAAAAGAAAGACGTAGTGGCAAGGTTGCAGGAAGCAAAGAAATTGAGACTTATCTTTCCATTTATATAAATCCAGTCCTCCCAGCCCCAGTCTTTCCTGCCTCCTCTATTAAGGACTGGGACAGTGGAGCTCCCCACGGGAAGTTCCTTTTCAGAGGTGGAGATGCTGAATTTAGTCTTCAAGGGGACCTGCTGAAGGTAACAAACAGAGTGGCTATGGAAAGCATTTGGGAACCAAACCCAGCCAATAAAATAATAATAATAATAATAATAATAATAATGCTCATATGAACTAAATTTCCTCATGTACAGAAAAGACATCTGTGTGCTGGATCAATATGAAAAAATATCCTATTATAACTTGGTTAGAAGACATCACTTTAACACAACAGTAAAATCTACCCTCATATTCTGCTCCTACATTATCCCTCACAATTCACAATTTTACCGGTTTTATAAGAAATAAATTTGTTTACAGGAAAATGCCCACTTGATCATCAAATAATTTACTTTTTGTAGCATTGGCTTACTTCAGTATACTATGATATTTCACACAGAGGCTACTTAAATGCACTGCTGAAGTGCAGCCACCTCTGGAAAAAAAAAAAAATATGTCAACAAATAAATAGCCCCCACCACATGCTAGTCAATCTTTGGGGAAAATAACAGAACAATATATAAAGTATTGGAGGATTTTGAGCAGTTGGAACTTCATTCTCTGAGTTGGCATGTTGCCACACATGAAGGGTAGAGCCTCTGGTCTCCTAACAGTGCCATGGGATCCGTAATAACCCAGAGTATGCGGCTCCTCATTTTTATATGTCATCGGAAAGATGGAATGCCAAGAGCACGTCTGGGGTCTGGGTTTAGTCCTAGCCCGGGGGGAAGGGTACCACAGAGTCAATCACTTCCCACATAAGCCAGATTTCCCCCTAAAGATTAGTCAAAGTGCCAGTAAAATATGGGCCTGTGTTTCACATCTTATGAGAAGCTCAGACAAAGCAGACTAAATGTTGAGATATGTTGGGGTGTTGTTCCTGGATTTTATATGTACATAAAGAACCTGTCTTAGCCATTGTGGGGCCCTGGCCAAAACGATTTCATGGGCCTGGGCAACCAAGAGTGTGTGATGGGCTGCTGCACAGAGAACCTCACTATGCACAGCGGTGCTGCCCATTGCTGGATCCAGTTGTCATGTCAGGGGTTGAACTTGAAGTGTAAGCCCTATTTGAGGGCACAGATCCATATTAGACACATTCAAGAAACTGAAACTTCAGTGTAGATCACTGTATTAGTCAAGGTTCTCCATGGAATCAGAACCAATAGGCTATTTACAGACACAGATACACGGAGACTTATTGCAGCAATTGGCTCACATAGTCATGGAGGCTGAGCGCTCTCATGATCTGCCGTCTGCAAACTGGAGAATCAGGAAAGACGGTGGTATAATTTAATCCGATGCCAATGACCTAAGAACCAGGGGAGCCGATGAGGTAATCCCCATCCGAGGCAAAGGCCAGGGAACCAGAGGTCACTAGTCCCAGTCCGAGGCAAAGGCCAAGTCCCAGAGTCCAAAGGCCTGAGAACAAAGAGTTCCAATGTTCAAGCTCAGAAGAAGATGGACCTCCCAGCTCAAGAAGAGAGAAAATTAGTCTTTCCTCTGCCTTTTTGTTCTATTCAGGCCCCCAATGGATTGGATGATGCTTGCCCACTTTGGTAATGGCAGACCTCTTTACTCAATCAACTGAATCAAATGCTAATATCTTCCAGAAATACCCTCACAGACACACCCAGAAATACAGTTTTACAAGCTATCTGGGCATCCCTCAGCCCAGTCAAGATGACACGTAAAGTTAACTATTACAGACACCAAGTTACCCAAATCTGCATTGATAAACACATGAAGCAGTATATTGAGTGAGATAACCCAGGGAATTTGTGAAATCCAGAAATGAAACCCTAATTTCAGGAATCAGGACAAACTAGGAGCTCTATGGGAAAACATTCTGAGAATTATATCTGAAATTGTGTCTCTCTCTCTCTCTCTCTCTCTCTCTCTCTCTCTCTCTGTCTCTCTCTCTATATATATATATACACACACACACATATATGCACACACACATATATGTGTATATGTATGTATATGTATATATTTTTTTTCACTTACTTATTTTATTCAACTCCAAAACCATCATGTATTCAGTCTTTATTCTTTGCCACAATTAGAAAGGGAGCCATAACTTGAAGGGTTTGTTAGCAGCTCTGCTACTGTTTCCTAATAGTTTGTGAGGTTTCTAATGACCTGAATGCCACACAGCAGGCCTTTGTAATGGAGCTATGTCACCACAGGAGCTGTGCAAAGTGAGTGTTACTTAATCACAGCCACCAAAGATGAAAAATGTAGTAGTTCTTAAAGGAAGCTGGTGAGACTGTAATTTTAAAATGCCACTAATGTCATGTTGAGTGGGGGGAGGTTTCCATTTTTGGCCTCCATTTCATCCCCCAGTTTGAATGCTTTGGGAGAAAATAAAAATTTCTAAATGGCATTCTTTATAACAGAACTCGAGGGAACGTGAAATTTTTTGAGTGTGATACAGAATATGAAAACCAAACCTGGTAAGCCTGTGGCATGCTGGGAAGAGGTCATGGTGTGGTTCTGATTGTGGGATAACTGCCCTTGTGCAAAATCACCTGTAACCTAGTGGTTCAGCCATGTACTGAGAAAATAAAAATTTAAAAAATATTTGTTTAAAAATGCTTATTTAAAATCAGTGAGATAAAAATGTTGAAGTGAATATAATCATTTTTGTCACACAGTGAAATTCCTTTAAATTCAGATCCTTTATCTCTTTAACGGTTTCAGTTGCTGACTCAGGCTTTTGTCCACAGTTGGGCACATCCTTTTCACTCTTTATAATTGGGTTGATCTATTGACCCAATTCTGGATATGGGTTGAAACATATATTCTGCACTTTTAGTTTATCAATTACATTTGTGCTGGGTTCTGAATCTGTAACAGGGATAGTCACAGTCATTGTAGAGCTTTTGATCTAGGGGGGAAAACAGATATTGAAAATGAAGTTACACGTATGAGTACTTTGACATATAGGAAGTATAAAATAAACAGGCACATATAAAGACAGGTGCTAAGTGCTAACCTCATTGTAAGAAAAGGGAGCGTTATTTATAATTGCACATATAGACACATAGATTTAAATACAGAGGGTGCCAAAAACATGTATATACATTTTAAGAATGGAAGAAACTATTAAAATCGTAATACTCAATGTATACCGATAACAAAAGATGTGTATACATTTTTTTGGCACCTGTGGTATATATATATATATATATATATATATATATATATATATATATATATATATACACACACACATTAGGATTGCCAGATTTAGCAAGTAACAATAAAGGATACACAATCAAATTTGAATTTCAGATAAATGAGTACTTTTTCAGTATAAGTATGTACCATACAAGATCTGAGACATAATTACACTAAAAGAGTATTTGCTATTTATCTGAAATTCAAATTTAACAAGGTGTCCTGTATTTTTTCCTGGTAACACTAATGTGTGTGTGTGTGTGTTCTCTCCCCACCACACGTATATCCAACCAAGGACAAAACTTAGGAAGAGGGATGTGACAAATAGAAAGTATCTAGAAACAGGGCCTGTGGATGTTGTCCCTAAAGCCTTATTCTTTCCCATTTCTTCTTTCCCATTGCTTTTCCATTTATGTCTCTTTTGCACAAGGAGTGGTAAGTGCTGACACACCTAATCATTCAGTCTTCCAAGGTGTTAAAACCCCAGTTCTCTTCAGCTTCTTTCCTCCTTCCACATAGTCCATTTGTTCTTAGAGCTTATGTAGGCCCTCTCCTTTTTCTGGCCACAGAAAGAGGTCTCTCTGAGCACAGAAATTACTTTGAGATTTCAAGGACATAGTTTTGATTATAAGAATAATTGAGTTCATCCAATATGTACCGAACATCGGGGGTGTTTGCAGTTCTGAAACACATACAAGCATGAGTTGTGATTTCAAGTAGTGCAATGAATTCTTTGAATCATGTGCCATGTCTGCACAAATGACTTCCCATTCACTGTAGTCAGGCTATGTATGCAGGTCTGTTTACATTATTTTTCTTGCTAACCTTGGAATGGCTCCTTAAGTCACAAATCCTCTACTTCCCAATCTACAAAATGAGAGTGAGAAAGTAACTACCCCAAAGGAGTATGATGAGGATTAAGATAATGCAATAAAAAATTAAAAAAGAATAAACTCAGTGTGATACCTGGAAAAGATAGTAAGAGCTATGAGACATAGGAGAGGGGAAACGCGGCCCCACTGCGCATCCTCTAATGTCGTCTGAGGCAACTATCATGTCAGAAGTCATTCCAGATGTTTCTCATATGTTCTGAGAAACATGGCAAATAGTCCATTCCAGTGTCCTCACATAAAGGACTGTATTTTGGGGGTAACAAAGGTTCAGCTTTGGAAAAGCAAGGGGAGCCCACAGCAGCCATATTTAAAGGAAGATTCAGCAGAAATAAGTGTGGGTTTTCCTAAGATCTGGTCCAAAGCCAGAATCTACTTTGTGCTCAGATTGTTTGCTTCATGTGGTAGGAGCACCTCAAGGCTATGAGAACAGATTTCTCTTTGATGCTGACATATTAATATAGATATCCCTCAATGTCCTTTGTAGTCAAAAGATAGATAGCCTTTGAGGCACTCTGATACTGGCGAAATAGATTTTGTCATTATCAAACATAGAGAGAGCTGGGCCATACTCCATAACATAATTAACTTGAATAACCTTTTGAGGGTTTTTGTTTTGCTTTGTTTTCTTTTGTTTTTTGTAATTAGGGCTTGGAGCACAGGAATATTTTTCATAAGAGGTTTTTTTTTTTTTTAACCAAGTAAGGACCTTTTTTTTTTTTTTTTAATTTTTATTTCAGCTGCGGGAAAACAGGCCTGTACAATTATGTTTTCAAAGCCAGCTCCCTTTTGAAAACCACAAAGCCAAGTGCATGTTACATAAAGATGTTGTATTATACTTTTACTTCTTGTCAACTGTCATTAATCTGTAACTTCTGAACAAGAAGTCAAATTTGTTTAAGCATCTTCTATTAAAGTGTGTCCAAATTTAACAATAGGACATTTCATTTAAGATGCTGGGTGTCTTTGGACACTCAACATTGACCTTTACCTTTTAGGCTGTGTCCTGCTTGGTACCCACTTCTCTCAGGAATGCAGGAAACCTGTCAACTCAGACTGCTGCTGGAGTTGGAACTGACTGCAACAAGCTGCAGAATTTTACCCAAGCGATTAGTGGACTTCATTCAGACTGCTTGTCAAAACCACTTGACATTATAAGAATTGGCATACCCCTACCACACATTTCTTAAATATGCCCTCATTTGGTTCATTTCCTTTCTACCCATACCTACTACACAACTGTATTTGGCTGAAGAGGAACTTCAATTTCATGTATGGAACTTTAACCCAAGCTACAATAAAAATAGTAAATACCAACTATTTAAAGAGAAGACACTCATATTGGTTGCCCTATTTTGCTCATAAATGTAGTCAGATGCATGGTCATATGTCTGATAAATCATGGAGTTTCCACATCTCTGATGGGATAACAATCATTGTTGGCTTATGCTATTTTTTAACCAATGATGTGGAAGTTTGGAGGGATTTAACACTTTGATACACTCCCTTCATATCTCAAAAGTGTGAAGTGACAGGGAGAAAAGAAATTGGACATGGTATCACTGGGAGTATAAGGAACATGGAATGGACTAAAGGAATAGGGAGTTTGGGGGAAAGTTCCATGAAATGCTGTCATTTCTGGTTCTCTCTGAAATATTAGGAAAATCTCAGGACTGCTGGGAACGCCCATCCATCCAGACCTCAGTAAAACCTTTTCCATATTTTGACATATGCTCTCCTCCCTGCCAAGTGCCATCAGATTCTCAGATTTGAAAAGAAGGACTTGATAACTGTATTAGTCTGCTCAGGCTGCCATTCCAAAACACCACAGACTGGATGGCTTAAACAACAGAAATTTGTTTTCTCACAGTTCTGGAGGTAGACTCCAACGTGAAGGTGCTGGTAGGGTTGGTTTCTGTTGACAGCTTCCTCCCTGGTTTGCAGACGGCACCTTCTCACTGTGTTATCACGTGGCCTTTCCTCTGTGCATGCCTCTTTTTAAGGGCACCAGGCCTATCAGGTTAGGGCCTCGCCCATTTAACTTTAATTTCCCACCTATTTAACTTTAATTACCTCCCTAAAATCTGTTTTCCAAATACATTCACACTGGGGCTTAGGGCTTCAGTGTATAAAGTGGGGTGGGGGAGGGACACAATTCTAATCCATAACAATAACCAAATATAAAATGTACTCTCTGTGTTTGGGCAAATTACTTTTGTGCTTATGGTTTGTAAATGTTCTTTGGTTGCCCATGATAAATATAAATATACATGCAGCGTCGAATTACTGAGTGGAATATTTTCCCAAGAAATGTAAAATCTTAGTGATATAAAAGAAAGCCCTATTCCCTAGGAGCAAATATCTGTAGCTTATATTGAACACTATATATGTTGACTTGTTTTCAGAATGTTACTTTTCATGCAGATGTCTTTGCAGGGAAAAAAATGTTTTGAGTTTAATTGTACCCTATAAAACACTAATCATTGTTCTGTGGCATGAGACTGAGCTCTGATCAAGTCCTATTTACAAAATATAATAGCTGTAAGCAGTGAACATTTGTGGCTGTGTCAGTGTTAAGTTTTTTTTTATTTTTTCTGGTACCAGAATTATAAAGTATAACAGCCTAGACTCACATTCTGTAAAATGGCAAACACTGGTTATACATAATGAAAAGGAAATGAGTGGGCTCCTGTGAAAGTCCTAATTCAGGTAATGGGTTGAGAAGCAGGTGAAAGCCTTAATTCAGCCTCTCTGTGTTTCAGTTTCCATTTCTGTAAAGAAGTAACTTAGGCTAGATGATCTTTTAGAGCTTTTCCAGAAATAACATTCTCTAATTCTGGAAAGTAAAGTAGTAAGATGATTTGATAAAATTAGAGGACAGATATCACGTGGAAAAAAGTAGTTGAAATAAACACAAATTCAGGTGATATTGGTGGGCTCTTTGGATTACATGATTACTAAAGTCTCCTACATGAAATCATACAAGCTAGACTTTGGAATGTATTTTATATGGAACAAAATCTCAGGTTGTGTCTAACTTGACAGAGGAAATAAGCTTGGTGACTGCATCCAGCCGTTTCCCATCTCTAATTGCAATGCATCTGTAATTGAAAGATGTCTTCAGGGAAGTGTGCTGTTGACCAGCCTTCTGCCTTTACAACATCAACCTAACACACACTTCGTTAAGAGATTTCACTGCTCTGACAAGTTACACGTCTTCAGTGTAAGAACACAGTGCTATTGTGACTATTTGTGCAACCCCCTGCCGAAGCTGGGATTCACACACTGAAGCCGTATTTCTTGAGTGAATTCAGATTAAATCTTTGTTCTCATTTCATCCTCTGGCACAGCTGCCTTTAAATTCACTACCACCAACAGACAGAGGACTTCTTTCAGATAATGACCCGCAGGAAATTTCTTTCACGAATCAAACAAAACGGTAGAGCCAGCTCACTATGGAGAGTTTGGGACAGTGACATATCAGGCTGGCAATATAATTTCATTTGCCACATGCTTGTTGAGCAGTCTTTGTGCTGGAAGCTAGTGTGTATGGCATCTGGGAAGGAGTGCCATGGGGTAAAGGTCATGACTGTCTGCGAGGAATTTTTACCAGGCTTAACGTGCCAGCTAAAGCCTGCCTTAGCTCCCTTTTACAAGAGGGAGAGGCGCAGGTAAAGTCAAATATATATGTATGTTGCTGAAACATCTACTCTTTCTATTAGTTAATTTGCTAAATTGATTTAGACTCCACTCCTCTGGGTCAGGGTTAAAATGACTTAGGTCATCATTGTTTGATCGATACAGTCTGGAATTGAATGGCAGAATGAAAAGAGATAGAGTTCATATCTTGCCACCTTCACTCCCCAGGCATTAGTAGCACAATTCCTATGAGTTTCCGTTTCCTCTTCTGTAAATTTGGAGCAATAATACCCACTCCACAAAGTACTGCCGAGGTTTCTTGATGGTAAGAAAACACTGTGTCTTGGTGTGAAACTGGCTACACCGCTTGTTAGCTGACTAACTCAGCGGTGATTTCCTTATCTGTCAAATGGAGACAGTAAAAATAGTTCTACCTTCATAGGGCTGTTTGAGGATTATGTGGGTGGATGATATACAAAAAGCACTCTGGACAACTTGGCATCTGGCAAGCCCTAAAGAAATACTACTTCTTACTGATCAATAATAGGATGCACCTTTCCTAATAGATACTCAGTAGATGTCCCTTTCCCCTTTCTCTTTTCTTCTCCAAATTGCCCTCCTTGAGCATACATAGAAACTGGAAGGCAGGGTTTCTATGGTGTTAAGAATGTTCTACAATTTTCCACTGTCTTTCTCTGAAATGCTTCAAGAAACACTCTTTGGGAACTCCAAAGTCAAGGAAAACTAAAGCGTTGAAAAAGAATTTCTGAAATAATATTTTAAATACACAAACTCACAAAGCTGGGTAGCCTTGGGCCAGTCCCTTAACCTCTGTGTTCCTCAAATGCTCATCTGTAAATTGAGGGAATTGAAATAAGTTGTCTCTGGAATTTCTTCCAGGTACGGTAACAAAATCATCACTGATTCCAAATGTGTGCCTAAGGCCGTTGACTCACTAGAACCAAAGTTAAGACCATGATATCAGCTCTAACCCTAGACGAATGACTACTATTTGTAAATTGTGAGTCTCAGGTGGAGCAGGTGAGGATATGTAACAATGAATTATTTTGAAAGTCACCAGCAACTCACAGTCCATTCCTAATTGACAATGGGTCTTAGCTTCATTTTCAACATGTGCTAGAAAATACATCTGCATATTTTAGAGCAGATTGAACCTTGGGGAGAAGCTTGGAATGGTGGGCCATGCTTTTTGTATTCAGTTAAACTAGGAGAAGCCTATTTTCACTGGTGTCTCTATCAAGTAAGGTCTGATGGTAGCAAATTGAAAGGTTAAGGCAGAAACAAAAAAGAGACTTTAAATAGGGACATGACAGTTTGCATGGTTGCAAAAAATAAACTCAATGGATAGACTGAGTGGACAGATTTGTTAATATCCTAAAGAATTCTTGTTTGTTTTGGTTTGGGGGATTATTTGTATTGACTGGAGTTGAAGAATAACTAAATTGAAATGGTTTCTGACATACAGGAATCCCTTCACTTTTCGAAAGTTCACGTTACACCACTCTGCTTTTACAGAAGACCTACATTAGTACCTGTTTTCAATTGTACAAAAAATGGTGAAAAGTGGACATAGCATTCAGCATTTGTTTCGCAGTGTACTTTTACAGAGGCAGCGCATACTCCAAGCAGCCAGAGTCGGACTGGTTTGACTCTACGTTAGTGTCGTTTTAGATTTTACGTGTTATTTGGTATGGTTTGATAGGTTATTTTTTGGGTCTGAGAAAGATCAAAAATGTTTTCCATATAAATTAGTAGTGGTATTGCTTCTTCGTTTTATGCCATTTCGGCTTGCAAAAGGTTTCCTAGAAACATTCTGCTTTCGGAAACCTGTATTCATTGTGTCAATGAAAAATGCCAAAATCATTTGTGCAGCCACATTCAGTTTGAACAACACAGCACAGGGATGGACATTGGCATCCACATGAGACAACCAGTGCCCAAGACAGCCTAGGCCTCACTGACGGCAGGAAAGAGGCAGCACGAGAAGGCACTGTGGCTGGCACAAAAAGTAGCAGCGCTTGACAGTTGACTGATTCCATTACAGGACCTAACAAAGTGATTAACATCAAATAAATTAAGGTGCTCCTTGGAAAACAGCAACATTGTCAAGGGATGTCATGGAGGTTGCATAACGTTAGCATCACGGTTCACTTCCTCAGGCAGGGTGTTCTGGCTCTGGGTTTAGCTATCAGGTGTGATTTGATCTCCAGGCCTCTCACAGGGACCAAGATACCAAGGAGTCAGGGGGTCTGACAGTGATGCATTAGGTGATAGGATGCTGAAGCTGATTATGATGCAGGCGACAGAAATGAATCACCTCCTGAATATGCTGACATTGGCGCCACGGGAGGAGACAGAGCCTGGTCTCCGCAATGTCAATGAGGAAAAACAGGAAGTCTACTCTGCTTGGAACTGTGTGTGCCTGAGACTGTAATGCTTAATATTGGAAGTAACTCCACAGTCCAGGCCACTGTTGTCTTCCAGACAATGAAACACAACAAAAAATATCTTAGCACCTTTGGGGAAGACAATTTATTGCCTCTTCCTTCTCACTTTTCAGCTCCTACTAGGTATAAATGATGATAAAGTTACCAAATATATTTCCTGATCACCTACTTAACTGCATTTAGAAGCTTGTAGTAAGCATCAATCAAGGAAATCGTCATTAAGATGTCAATGTAACAAACACTAAATAGGACAAAAACTTGATAATTCAATGACTGGTGAGCTCTAAAACAGTTAACATTATGTTGGTGCAAAAGTTATTGTGGCTTTTGCAATTTCAACCTTTTAAACCGCAATTACTTTTGCACCAATAATTTTGTTGTTCCTCTGACACACATATATTGCCATGTAGCTCTAGTTTGCTTCATATGAATGTATGTCCTATCTTCATTTCTCAATTAGATTGTAAATTTCTTCAAAACAGGGTCATAATAACTTAAAATTCTTTGTAAATTCTCAACAGTTTCTAGCACACAATCTTTTGCATATTTTGGCATATCAAGAGCCGAAGGAAATCATATTGATATGTTAATTTCAAATGAAAAGATATGCAACCTCTTTTGGTGCAAGAAAATCATAGGTTGTTTACACAAGAAATGCTGGAGACAGGAGAAACATTAGGCTTTATTAAGTGGGAAAGATGGATAAGATGATGGAGGCGGTTGTTCTAGAATGTCCCTCCGTGGGATGGATGGTTTTAGGAAGTGAGATTAGCAGAGGCTGGGAGTAGATGAGAGGAGAAGCAAATTGGGATGAAAGCAGAGCCCCAGATGAAGGCCTCTAAGAACAGGGGTCCTTTTCTACCACAATAGGAAATCAAAATAGAATTCTTGATAGGTAAGTAGAAAATAATCCTATTTTCAGCACCTTGTGGCTGACAGCATTAAAGAAAAATCATCACATTCCTTGATCAGACAGCTTAAGGTCATTTGTTGTGAGCTCTTATAATTTCCAATCCCCCCAAAGCAGCAGATTAAAAGGATTTCTACATTTATAAATATAGGATTCATTAGTAGGGCCTATGTTTACAGTATTTTTTTTCTTTAAAACAGATCCAGATTTTACTAGATCCTATTTAGTCTGTAAAATAAAAGAAAATAACAATGAAAATTCACAAGGGAAGCATGTACAGACAATTATTGTGAATGGAATCACTGAAAGAATGCATTTATATTGTTTCTGGAAAAAAATGAGAAGCTTCACACAATTACATTATCTCAAATTATAATTTCCTGTTGTTTTCCAGAGTTTGTAAAAAATAAATGATGTGTCATATTTAATCTCCTTTGCCCTTAGATTCACCATAATAAATATTAAGGTAGTATATTTATTATAGTGCTTTTCACTTGAAAGACAATGCCCATTCATTTTGAACCTCGTGTTGACGGTCCCTCCAATACGGCATTCTGATATTGCTGTCTCAATTCTAAATTATTTTTACACAGGCTAGATCAGGACTGGGGATGTAATACTGCAATTACATTCAATTTTAGGACTCACGTTTTTCTTTCCTTCTGGAAAATTCTCAACTATTACCTCTCCAAATTCTTCTCTGCTATCTTCTCCATTTTTTCCTTCTGGGAATCCTATCAAAAGTGTGTTGGAGTTCATCAGTTTATACTCTATATCTCATAACTACGATTTCATATTTTTTATATCATGTCATCTCTGTGAATTTATTTCTTTTTTTATAGTTTATCTGTCATTGCTCTGTTTGGAACCAGAAAGGGGTGCATTAAAGCAAGAATTCACTCCACCATTTTAACCAAAGGTCTCAGCAGAACTATTGTGTCCGTTTATCTGCATCATGCAACTAAGCATGTGCCTTTGAAAGTGTACCCAATACGTTTACACTTACTAAGGCAATGAAGAAAATAATTGTTTTGTTTTGTTTTGTTTTGTTCTTTTCTGTTTTCTAGAAAGCACTGGGTTTAAGTAACATCCCAAATAAGAAAGGAGACGGAAACAAAAAAGCAAAACATAGGCAAATCCTCTGTACACAAAATTCCAGCTTTCTGTAATACATAAATACTTTCAGCTAGTAAGCAAGAAGGGTAGCTATTCAGTCTAAACCCAAAACAAGTGTGGATAAAAGTGTACCTAATCCTCCAGAGAATGAGGATAGCCCCTAAGAGTTATGTGCATTCCACACAATGAAAAATAAATATATCCTCTAAAATTTAGAGCTTTAAGATGTGCTTTAGTATGCCAAATGAAGCCTACAAAAGTACAACTGCAAAATACATAAATCAATAAGCTATTTCTCTTTATGCCACGTACTTGAATAATCCATTTTGAAGTGGGAGTATATCACTGGTAATAAAAATAAAGACTCTTTCAATTACTATTCTAATTAGTTCAGGTTGACATTCTTTTACAGCTCTGCGAAACATCACTAACACATAATAGGTACTGAAACAACACATCCCATACATAGGTTTGAAATTCTAAAAGCCTTGGGTTTGAAATTATTTTTTAAATGAATATGAAATTCAGATATATTTTTGTCAAAGATAAAGGTATTAGTTGTCTTTGCTGGTTGAACCACATGAGCAGGTTGGAGAAGAAGGTTTTATAAGTGCTGTCACTAGAATAAATTATGTTCATGTTTTTTATCCTCCCCTTTTAGAATATAAGCTCCATCAGGTCTTTTAGAACCCAGTTTACCTTATTCAGCACCACGTTCTCAATACACATATTCAACAACTATTTCTTAAATGAACATTTATCTCTTAGCAAGTACTTTTCTCAATTTATGGGTCAAAACATGACAATATAACTAGGAATCCAAAAGGTGTATAAATCAAAAATTCAACAATAAAACCCTGACACATTTTAAATTCAATTTCCTCCTCTCCACATCAGGTATAACAATCTTTGCCATGAAATGAATAACATAGTTAGTGATCATGGATAATATTTTAAATTCAATTTCTTCATCTCTAGATCATATGTAACGATCTTTTAGATAAGGTTAATGTGATATTAGTACATTCCATTGTGTGCTAAATGTATCTGTTCTCTGTAAGAATATGCACCTCTTTCATGCTTATGTGCATTTGGTTTTCTCTTTTGAGCTTCCATTTGGTTCTCTGACTTACGTACATTGTTTCCCAGTCACTGCTAATCAGATTCCAGCAAACAGGAGTATTGAAAAATCAAGGGAATTGAGGTTGCACTTCAGATCCCCAGGCAAATGTTTTCATATTTGTGAACATCTGGCCCACCTTATTATAGTAATTCTCAAATGGTCATGATGTACCTTGCCTGGTTTTTGAATCCAGTATTAAAGTTAGTCAACTTACAGCTGCTCTGTTTATTTGATCTCCATCTTGTGTAAGAAACAAAAAGTTGGAGCTTCTTATTTGTTATGTAAGCTTTCCTACAGTAGGCTAGGCAGACGAGGAGTTCTAGAGAAGTTTCCAGCCCTGCTACGCTTCTCCCCTCACCAGAGCACAACTAGAGAAGCTTGAGAAAGTCTATCTCCTGCCTTTCAAGGCAAGATGCACCTGGACCAATTCGTAATCTATTCCATGAGAGGTTCGTGATTGCTCTTCCAGACTGCACCTGCTATGGCTCATCTTAAATTTGCCAATTAGCAATCTGTGCTTTGTGACTTCATTTTCCTCTCTGAGACCAAGGAGAATGGGGCCATTTCTCTGCCATTAACAATTATTTCAAACATGAATGATAAAAGACTTTCTGGATCCATAATGAAAGGAGCTATTTGACAACATGACCAAGCTAAACTATGAGTTATCTGGAACACTGATTCTTAACTGGGGTGATTTTGCTCCTGGGACATTTGGCACAGCCTGGAGATAGTACTGACTGTCACATTTGTGTAAAGCGCTACTGGCATCCAGTAGATGGAGGCCACACATGCTACTGAACACTCAACAGAGAGGGCTGAACAAACGAAGACTCATTGGCCCCAAATTTTAATAAGGAAGCTGAAGCAGTCATCTTCAACAGTGCTCCTTTAGTTTTCTAGTAAGGTTAACACATCGTGATTTTTATTTTCTGTATTTTATGATGCTTTGACATATTGAGGACTTGCTAATCTAGAGAGACTGCCCCGCCCAGGGATAGCTAATTCCTACACATTGTAAACAACGTGCCTGTAAACAGGACTTTCACATGCTGCCCACCAATGTAGGGCCCATACCTCCTACCACCTCATTTCTCAGCCTCTCATACATCAGGCCGGTATTCCCCAGCCCTAAGTTATCCTGGGGCCAGGTACCAGGCAACTAGAGACACCCCTATAACCCAGAGTCCACTGAGATCATTGAAACTATCTAATCCTAAACTTGTTCAGCTTACCGACTCTGCCTTGCCCGTTCCCTCCCACAAACTCAAAAGAAAGGCTTCTGACCGTCATTCCGCTCACCTCGTCTGCCTCTGAATGACCCTGGTGCTTCCCCATGTGGTCCTGCGTGACATGCTATTCCTCCTGTTTCTTGGGATCTCCTAATATAAACTTCTTCCTTCATCACAGTCATTTCTATGTCTATGTGTCTTATGATACCTGATTAAAACAAATCCCAGGGACATTTTCAAACAACTAGTAACTGTGGTGATGAAAATGAAAGGAAATGTTAACAGACACGAATTGTAAACCCTGTAAACTAAATGTTATCATTATATCTCAGAAGGGCTCCAACAGAGATTTGTCCAAAGTGTGGCTTTAGGTAAATCACCTCATCTCTTAAAATCTGTTTCCTTATCTGTGAAATGGGGCATAAGTGCTCCCTTCATAGCGCCATTGGACATAGAAGTCAGATAAAGCATAGATAGCTCTCCACATTTCAGTAAGCCCTCAGTGAATGTTAGCTCTTATTACAGTTAACACTAGGAGTAATGACTCACCGGCAAGATTAACTGGGGAACGCTTTCCAAAGGAGGTGATATTTGACCGACCCTTAAAAATAAATAGAAATTCAAGGTGGAAAAGTGTTGGGTAAGTGTTTCATATAGGAAGAACAGTAGTCACAAAGCATCGAGTGGTGGCAGTATGCAGACCAAAATATAGGTTATTTTTTCATTTCTCCTTCTCCTTTTGCTTTTTCTCAGTTAAGAGGTCACTTTTGGTGTTTTAATATTTCATAATTAAATATTAAAAATAATTTTAAATAAATAATTAAAAATAATATTTCAATTGCTTTATAATACATATATCAATTATATACATCATTATATTTAACTTATATATGGTATATAATTTTATGTAATACATATGTGTAATATTTTATTTTCCCTTCCTCATTAATAGAACACATGTCAGATATCCCAAAATAAATTTCTTTAGGTTTCTTTGGTCTCTGCAGAAAGTGTTTTTCTTAACCACATTTGTTCTCATCTTCCTTCTCAAGAAGGAAGAAAGAGCAATAATATGACTCCTATGGCTTTTTTCCTTCAAGTGTTTCATGCTCCGGTTTCATGGCTACCACTAATATATGATTTGGTTGTTAGAAGAATAAGCATAGTTTAGGCAGGGTCTGTAACAGTTCCCTGGAGCTATTGTAGAAGAGCTCATGTAATAAATACGCAATTATGAACTTGTTAAAAGAGACATTATTTACTCATTTGTCCAACATGGCTCCTTTCAGTCTACCTCATAAGTAAATCTATAGTTAGTCAGTGTCATATCGATCTGCAACCACAGTACACTTTAATGCTCCTACAAAAACACACCATTAAAAAAAAAAAAAGCTTGATGAGAAAAATTCACTGCAAGTTTCATCTCATTTTAAAACAGTGAAAGAAAGAAAAATGGTGCTTTGTTTTCCATCCTTATGCCTCTATATAAAACAATACCAGAAAAATGAACACAAGTATCCAGTTCTGATAATATCATAGTAGAGAATCTCCAAGTCTCTCCAAAAATCATACATTTTGTGAGATTCAATTTTAGAAAAATTAATGACAACAGACAACAGAATGGTTGGAGCTAAGTCATCTGTAAATAGGTGTTCATTGCCATGTTTGTTCTGTTTTTCTATTTATTGAAAATTTTTTATGATAAAAGATTTAATTTTTTTTAATAACTGTTCCTCAATATTACCATAGTTTAGGTAAAGACTACCTAAAATTTAAGGTAAAGTGTATGAAATTTAAGGTAAAGCATATGTCATCAACATGAAATTACAATAGGGACAAGAGAAAGAAGTCAGAGTAAACTAAAATTTGTTTAAAACAGAGCTGAATACTGAGTGTAGGAATTTCTTTTATGATCACAAATAATACAAAGTTAAGATTTCATCTTGACTTAAAGTTGTACATTTGCATGTGAAATCATGCAGAGGAATTACTTCAGTACTTAGAGAAAATAAAAACATTATGAATAACTTTTATTTATTTGGTACTTAAACTCTAAATACTGTAACACAAGTGGAAAAGCTCCAACTACAAATGCGCAGGGCATAAAACAAGTCCTGTATTATAGCTTTACAATGTTTAACAGCTTAGTACTGTTTTATTCATTGAGTCAGAAATTTCTGGGTGAATAAGTAAGTTTACACTTGTAAATCACGAAATTTCACAGTCAGTTTTTTTCATTCTACAAAGGAAACACTTTTGGTTTGTGTGAGACTGTTGTACTAAGGTGGACAAGACCTGTGATGACATCAATGTGACTGAAAATACCACTCATTACCAGCTCTTCTTTCTACCCTGTATGTCTATTAAAAACTGTTATTTAGCTGATGGTTTTAGTTGAGTTTGTTTGCACAGCCTGGAAAGGTTAGTAACCTTGCTGCTTCTGTGCTTCAAATGATAACTTTAGTCTCCTTAAGTAACAAACAAATATTTAGTAAGAGTTATTCATTTATAAAGATAGGGATTCCAAGTATTTATTGCAGACAATAACTAAAATTAAGCAAATAAAGGATTATGTGTCAAGAACTTTTCAACCTTGAATCCATCAAAACTCTGCCAATATAAGAACTTAAAGAATAAAGCATTTATGTTTTATCTCATTGCTGCAAAAAAAGTGACAATTATAATAAATAATCAAAAATTAAATTTATTTAAGGAGTATATTTATGTTTAGATTTCAAGGTGAATAACAGAAATCTAAGTGAGGGAATAAATTAGATAGAAAACCTCAGTGTGCTAATAATAGCATCTGTACCTACTCAGGCACTGCCCTGGGCATCAATAATCCTACAAAGCAATTAATATTATCACCAATTTACAGACAGGGGAACTAAATGCTTGAAAGTTTAAATGACTTGTCCACGTTAAAGAGTTAGTAACTCAAGAAACCAGTATTCTTCTTAAGGCTTTGGCCTAAAGACCACAAGCTCAGTATCCGTCATTTTCATGGCCCTGTTATATACAAACAGAGTTCCTAAAAAAGCCAATACAATTTCCAGGGAACAATTTACAATGGGGAGAGGAGCCTATAACAATATAGCCATGATTCTGTGCAGCATTGGATGGCTGAGAGATTTATCAATATAGTCTTTATATTTCACACTTAGCAGTTGTGCACAAGTTGCTGGGTAAGGGGGCTAATTAATGGTGCCTTGACGTGACCGTTAAGTTCTCCCCTAACCACATCTCTCATTGTCTACAAAATCAATGAAGACCTTGTTAGAACCTTCTTTTATATCTAGTTCTATAATGCGGGAAGTTGGGTTCTGCCTAATGACTAGACATAGTGGAAAACCTGTTTTCCTATTTTTCTAAAATTGACATTCAATATCATAGGCTTGTTAACCTCACACTGAGATGGATCAGCAATCAACCTATCTTTTTCTTTTTTTCTTTTCTTCTTTTTCTTTTTAACATCTCAATTCTTATTTCAAACAAGTCTTGATTTCTTTTCTTTCATCCATATGCATGAGAAACGTGGCCTGTTCGGGGAAGTCCTCTCTGACATCTAAAGCAATCAACCCCAAGTCAAGAGTACTTAAGTCTTTTCTTTGTTGAACTGCTCAATGGTATGTGAACCTGGTAAAGTCACTTCATGTCTTTGAAGCTAATTTGTTCCAAGGGTAAGATCTGTAATACCTGCCACATAGTCATGTGATCATTGTTGTTAATTATGTGAAGTAATTGGATTTCCCAACTGTTTTAGACATAGTTAAAGATGGGGGATTAGTAAGCACAGGCAGCAGATAGAACCATTAGGTGTTTAAAACTTTATAAAGGCATAAGAAAAAAATAATATAGTTCTATTTGCACTTCACTATTTAAAATTTATCTGCCACCTGTCACCTATGATATTTTACCTTGTGTGATGATATCAGCCATATCACTCAGTGTAAATTGTTTGGAAGCCCTCACAAAATAACATATATTAAGGAAACATGTCCTGAGTGCTTGAAATACATCACCTCAGTGAGTCCTCACAAATACCTTAGGTCATATGTACTGTCATTTTCTCCATTTTAGAGCCGTGGAAATCAAGGCACAACTTGTTAAGTCAATATCATAACTACGAATACTAAATGCTGGAGCCAGGATTGGATCCTATGCTCTTAATTCTCTTTCTCCCTCTAACTTGGAAGACATTTTTTTTTCTGTATCTAAAAAGAAATAGAGTAGTTAAGGCCATTACAATAATTAATAATAATAATAATTGATATTATTACTATTTTTGTTATTATCTGTGACCATTCTACATTGGACAGTATGAGCAATGTCATAAATGCTGAAAGAAAACTAATAGCTTCATTCAAGTTTTTATCAGTTAACTTTTGCTGCATAACAAAGGACTCCAAACTAAGCAGCTTAGTAAAAAACTAAACATTTATTTATTCCTTATTTTTTAGGTGAGCTATTTTGTCTAGAGGCTTCTGTGTGGTTCTTGTGGTCTCTAACGGGCTCACCCATTCTTCTGTGATCAGCTCTCGATTTGGCAGACCGGTCTAGGATGACTTCTGTCTGTTTATTGTGTTTTGTTATCCTCCAGCAGCCTAGACCCAGCATATTCACTTGGTGATAGCAAGGTAGATGGAGCAGAAGCTGGAAGCCTCTTGGGGCCTCCATTTGGAATGAATGGCATCACTTTCACTGCATTCTATTACCTAAGGCAAGTTACAGAACATCCCAGCCTCAAGGAGTAAAGGAATGCACTTTATTTCTTGATGGGAGAAGCTACAAATCACACGGCAAGGAATGTGATACAGGCAGGGAAGAATTGTGGCCATTTTAGGCAGAATAAATACATACAATGAATTTTACCTGTTAAACATTTTAAAAGAGTGGTATGGCAATATCCATTTTTCTGAAAATCTATGTTGTTCTTTTTGCCGGGTTTAGAATGGTATGTTAAGTGTCCTTTTACCATACAAGTATCTGTGATCAGGAAAACCAGAAATATTGTCAGTCTCTTAGGATTTGAGTTTTAGACTGAAGTTATCAAACTGTGATTAAAGGTAATCCTGAAATAATAGTCATTTCATATTTGATTTACATTTCTCTATAAGGTTACCTTAGGCATTATCAATGTCAAATCAAATTTAATAGAATTTTCAGTGGCTCTATTCTAAATAGCTTGTTCATATTTGAAGAATTCCCCTGTACACTTGTCCTGACTCTCTCAGCAAGCAATGTTCCTTCTTTTGTGAGTTTGTTCTAATTGTTCCATTCCCTATATTAACATTAATTAGCAAACTCATCTTTTAGTTTCACTCCCTTGGGACAGATTCAGTCAGGGCTGGGTAGGCAGGGAATTTAATTAATCTATCAACAAATTGAATTTTTCATTAGGTTCTTTGGTTTTATCTTTTTTTTTTTTTTTTTTGTATTGTATATGAGAATACTTATTTTGAACTGGAGTTACCTAAAGAATTTTTTATTAGGAACACAAAGAATCCAGCTATTTTTCCCAAAATCACTATCCATGATAAAATATACCATCAATGTTCCTTTAGGGTAATTTTCAAGTAAGTTCTTTTACTATTTATTTAGATTGGAGATTTTGTTTTCCAGATTCAACCTTCCTATACTGGTGGAAGGACTGTTTTATAGTCAATGTATCAATAGCTGGATGTATAAACACTGACTATTTATGGTTTAAGAACAAAGAGCATCAATGTGTGAGAATTTAATTCAATAGGGCTAATCTCAAATGCAATTAATGCTCACATTCTTTATGTGCCCCTATGGTAATCTGTTTGCCCAAGGAATTTATTGAAATTGAGACATTTAATTAAGCTGTTTTCAGCACTTGGGCAAAGATACAATTTAAGGTGTGACATTCCACTTCAAGAGAAAGAAAGAAAAAATATGGATAAGTGTTCTTTATTCCAGTCTGGTCCCTTGTGTAAAATGTGTAAAATTTCAAATACTAAATAATATATGTCAAATGTTCCTTTGTCTCCAACTGCTACACACACACACACACACACGCATACACTCACACACCGGTGCACACACGTCTGTGTACGTGCAGAAACGGCGAACTCTGTTCTCGTATAATTTTCCTTCAGTGATGAGTTTACAAAGCATGAACTATTATGCAAAGTAAGCAAGCTAGTGCAGTGAATTTGAGTGGTATTTTAAGATGATAAGATCCACCTCTATTCCCAGTTCCTAACTAGCTGCTTTTTTTTTTCTTCTGAAAATGAAAGGCTTAGAATTCTCTCAACATTACCAACCACCGTGTTTCCCCGAAAATAAGACCTAGCTGGACAATCAGCTCTAATGTGTCTTTTGGAGCAAAAATTAATATAAGACTCGGTCTTATATTATATTTTTTTTACTGTATTTCTTATTTTACTATATATATGTATATACATATTTTACTATAAGACCCGGTCCTTACAATATATAATATAATATAATACCAGGTCTTATATTAATTTTTGCTTCAAAAGACGCATTAGAGCTGATTGTCCAGCTAGGACTTATCTTCGGGGAAACACGGTAGTTCTACAATCATCTGCTTCTATGAATTCACATAACCATAGGCAAACAGACTTGTCCTAAAATAATCATTGCTTTGTGTATTTTTTTTCTACGTGCTTTGTGAAGGTGTGATGCACAAATGGGGCAAATGGAAATAAAATGGGAAAACAGTGCTGCTTGGTGCTTAGTGATCTTATGGCTTACATAATATACATAGGCTTAAGTTGACACATTACGAACTCATGTCTTTTCCTGACATATTTACATAGAGGGAGCCAAGCCTTCAGTGAGAGCAACCAGGTCTTTGGACATAAAAAACTGACCTTAAATTTGTTACACTTGATTATATTAAAAGGAGAATCTAGTCTCAAGAATTTTAGTCTCTTTTTAATGGAAAAGCTTTTCTAGTTAAACAAATATGCACCTACTTTATGGTATACATTCATGCACAAATTTTGTTATTTTACTTTCAAACCTAGACTAATGAACCAGGAAAATGTCAAAAGCCATGGGGATAGATTGAACTTCATTAATAGTAAGATTTAAAATATCCACAATAATCTAAAAGGTACTAATTATCATACTGTTCTGATAGTGTATATTTCAAATGTATTTTTTTAATGAACTTTGACGTTAGTTCCTCTTCTTTGTCAAAAAAGACAGACATATCAGATATGAATCTGTAGCAAGAATAAAAGAGTCATCTCTTCCAAACATACCTTAATACTTTTGTAAATGGTTGGGTTATTTTTCTAATATCTTGCACATTATTTCTCATTGTACATATTCTTATCTAAGCAAGCTAAGTTACCTTTTGTTTTGTTCTCATCTCCAGTGTAGACTTCTCTTAAACTATCAGGTATGAATAATATGTAATTACCACCACTGTGGCCTGGTTATTATTTTATTATTCCCACCTACGCAGGAGGAAAGTGATAAAGCACATGACTTTAATCTAAGTCACAAACTTCTAATCTCGTTGGGTTAGTTTGTTTTTTTTTATTAGGTTGGTGCAAAAGTAATTGCAGTTTAAAAGGTTAAAAATTATTGCAAAAATCACAATTATTTTTGCACCAACCTAATATTACACCATGAAGTACTTACTCCTTATAAAGGAGAGCTTCCTAAACCCTTCTTACATGCAAGGAACACAGTGAGAAGATGGCCAACTATAAAGCATAAAGTAGGCCCTCACCAGACACTGAATCTGCTGGTGTGTTAATCTTGGACTACATAAACATCAGCATTTATTATTATGAATTTTTGAAAAGTTGATAGCCTTCTTACCAATCCTCAGTTGCTTGCCCTAACTCTAAGTAAATCAGAATGATAAGAGAATAACATTCTGAGGCTAAATATGACACACAGAAGAGATGACACACTTCTCAGAGGTGCTGAGGCCCCTCTGCTCTCAGGAGGAAAAACCCGCTGGTCTTTGGAAGCTGACTGATTCACCTCCACATCTTCTCTTCCCCAGGCTGCTCTGCAGAGCTAGCTTACTCACACGTACCAGTCAGAACCCTGAAACCCACTTTTAAAAGCCTCAGTCTATAAATTATGATAAGATCAGCCTTTATTCCACTAGAACACAAATATGGCATATATTTTAACAGAGCAAAAATAAAAATGTTTAAGGTTTTCTTTTTGTTGTTATAATTAACGTTGATTTCATAACAAGCCAGGCAAGTCTCTTCTCTAGGAAACACAGCCTTATGTGGAAGTGAAAGAGCCTAAAGTTGAAGTCAGAAGACCTGGGTCTCAATTCGGCTTGGTCCAACTATTTAAACTCTCTGAGCCTCAGTTTTCTCATCTATGAAGTGAGGATATCAGTTTGTACATTGCAATGCCCCTATACTTACAGATGATCGATATTAACATCACCCCTCACAGATAACTACTAAATGTCATCAGCAGTACTCACAAAGTAGGGGCCACTGTGGCCCCTACTTGGGCTTGTATTGGGCTTGTTCATAACTTGGGCTTGTATTGTTCTATCAAATGCAATCATCGGCATCCTTGCACAATGATGAGAAAGAATAACTAATAGAGATATTGTTTCAGATCCCAATGTCAGTAAATATCAATTGCAAATTAGCCAAAATTATATCTTGCTAATCTATACCAACAAGTTTGTGAACAGGGAATTATCCTTATTTTCAGAAGTGCCCAAACCCTACACCTGTTTCTGAACTTTAAATCAACGACTTCAGGTATATTGTACGGAAGTAAAAATGTCAGGTATGCCTTCCTTTGTGAACGTTGTACCCCCTTCTTTACACCCCATTTTAAAATGGTAAGAGATAGGAGGAGAAAGTAAAATGAAAATACTGAATGAGAATCTGTATGCTAAGTGCAATACACTGTGAATCCAGGGTTCATCCTTCTTTGAGAAGGAGTGGTGACATCTTTTCCATTGCCAAAGCCGCAGTGACAGTTGGGTTACAGGATATTCTGCAGCCCTATTAGTTATTCTGTCTCATCATTGTTCAAGGATGCTGAACGCTGCATTCAATAGAAACACTCCAGCTCAAGCTCAAACTATGAAAAATTGCTATCATCCGTTCCAACA
Organism: Rhinolophus ferrumequinum; assembly: GCF_004115265.2. Taxonomy (NCBI): domain Eukaryota; kingdom Metazoa; phylum Chordata; class Mammalia; order Chiroptera; family Rhinolophidae; genus Rhinolophus; species Rhinolophus ferrumequinum. The sequence goes on from NC_046287.1 coordinate 40,947,461, forward strand.
AAACAAACCATGTCTATATCCTGTGTAATATAAAAAAGAAGCATACACAAAACACGAGGTACAGTGGTCAAGAACGCAGGCGTTGGCATCACACAGACACTGGTTCTAATCTTAGCTCTGCCATTAACTCACTGTGTAAACCAGGGCAAGTTACATCATCTCTCAGGGTCTCCATTTTCTAATCTGTACAGTGGACATAATAAAACCTACCTAGAGCTGTTTTGAAGAGTAAAGGAGGTGTTTGCCAGCCCCAGGCCAATAGCACTTCAAAATGCCAGCAGTTATAAATGGTTGCTATTAAAATATGTGATGGTATTATTTCCCCACTCTGAAATTTAAACACAAGTATGTGGTAAATAGCTCTATGTTGAATTTTGACTCAGATTTGGATTCTAAAAGAGAACATGAAGTACATGTAACATTTTCTTATTTCAGGCTGCCCAGAAGCCTGAAACTACTATTTCTTAAGTGAACTCCAGTAAACTGAAATCTCTTCAATAAGGTCAAACAGTCCTTCAGACTACTGGCACTCGCTTCTCCTGTAAAAATGGAAGAGGTTAGGCATGTTAAACTGTTCAGCATAGCTGGTAGACAATTGAAAACATGGGTAGTTGGTTCTGCTCCTTAACTTTATACAGTCAAAACCAAACTATCCATTCACATTGTGTTCAATGACCACCTTGAGTAAATGGTAGAGAAGCAACGCTTGAGGCTGCATCTTTCCAGAGATGGACATGATAGATATGGCAGCATGGGTGTTGGACTGTCAGGACAGCGTTTTCTTTGGCAAAGATGTTCTGAATCCCAATGCACCCCGTTATTCTACAGCCATGACCCTCCCCTCTAAGATGAACTCAAATATGCTTGTTAAACTGTTTTGCACAAAGTTTGCAGCACTTTCTCTCTGATGTGAGCCTTGCAGAAGCTGTGTCCTTTTGGTGACCCTCCTGTACCTCCGGGCTTCTGCACCTGCTACAACCCTTGGTAACAACGGAGCCTGGCATAAGTTCTACATTTAGAAGCTCAATATGCCAGAGGCAAAGGATTTTCCTGAGAGACCTTTGGTTCCCCCACCTTTATAGCAGTGGCTCTCAAACTTTAATATGCCTAAGAATCACCTGGAGGTACTCTTTAAAAATGCAGATTCCATGGTATCCCCTGCCCACTCCAATTTAGATAGTCTGGGGTAGAATTCTGGACTTCGTATTTTTTATAAGCATCCCCATTTATTCTGATGCAGGTGGTCTTTCTGGAAGACTCTGGGAGAAACACTATGGTATTAATTTGAAAATATGTGGTCATAAACAAAAGGTATAGGAGCTAATTCTCCCCATAGCCTGAATAGGTTTGTATATGCTATCATGTAGCAGAAACGCTCTATGGTGTGTTTGTGTCTTCAAATTCCCTATCCTGATGTGTTTTGGGGGCAATAAAGTAACAACAATAACAACAGGGACAATAATAACAACAGCATGCCCTGTAAAAGTCCATTGCTTTTGAAGCAGAAATATAGATATTATACAATGAGTAAAAGTTCAGCTTCGTCGTACTGCTGATGACATTTACTAGTTATCTGACCTTGAGCCACTAGTTCCTCATTGTTTATAAAAGGGAGATAGGATTTCCCTCTCAGGATTGTTGTAAAGGACTTAGGAACTATAAAGAACATATGCCAGGGCCTGGGCACACATTATGTACTCAGTGCTGCTGTGCCCTCCCCCCCCCCGCACACACACACACACACACACACACACACACACATAGTAGCAGGGGATATTCAGAAGCCATTCAGGAAACTTTACGACCCAACGTTTTTCCAGCATCCCGTGCTGGGCAGGTTTCGAAAAGTAATGGTCGCTGCCTTAGTTCATGCTGCTAAAACAGAATACCATAGAATGGGTGGCTAATCAATAGCAGAAATATATTTCTCATCATCCTGGAAGCTGATAAGTCCAAGATTAAGACAGCGGCAGATTTGGTGTCTGGTGAGGGCCACTTTGTGCTTCGTAGTTGGCCATCTTCTCACTGTGTTCCTTGCATGTACAAAGAGTCTGGGAAGCTCTCCTTAATTAGGATTAATTCCACTCATGACTCACTCTCATGACCTGACCACCTCCCCACCTTCTAAAACCGTCACCTTGGGGTTTAGGATTTCAACATAGGATTTTAAGGGGGCATAAACATTCAGTCTGTAGCAGTCCCCATGAACTTCTTCACATTAGCTGAACTCACAAACACTGCCTTTTACCTGAAACACCAGATATTCTAATACAGTTTCTAATATAAATGGAAGATACATCTAGCCAGTGTTCTCTACAGTTAGATCCACTACCAATGAGTCAGAGCCACAGGAAGGAGAGTGTTCCATCACACTGACAGTCAGATGAATTTCTCGTTCCATTCTGGAGATGAATAATAAAGACTAATCATCAGCTAGTCTCAGTACACCCTCTCTTCCCTGGACATAGGGCCAAAGAAACACTAGCACATTCTTATGTTTCAACTATTTTTCCTTCCAAACTACATGAAAACCACCACCTTCCATCTCCAAAAGTCCACTTGGTTCAGATATTCTGTACTACTTACTAAAAAATGAGAGCACATGATTTAGAGGCCAGATATAAAGGAAGCAATATTAGCATTCTTTTGAGTTAGTTTAATGTTTGAAATTATGTTCCTGTTCATTGAAGACCAAACCACTTCAATGTTGGTAAAGACAGCAAAGGATAGAATCAGAGCCAATCTATTTTTCCAAAAACACTCCATTAGTTTGCCAGGTCTATCTTAATGAAGTACCACTAACTGAGAGCCTTAAACAACAATTTTTTTTTTAATAATTAAAAATAGTTTTCAATTTCAGTATACATACAGTATTATATTAGTTTCAGGTCTACGACAGTTATTAGACATTTATATAACTTGCAAGGTGATCGCCCAATAAATCTAACACCCATGTGACACCATACGTAGTTATCACAATATTATTGACTATATTCCATATACTATACTTTACATCCCCATGACTATTTTGTAACTACTTATCTGTACTTCTTAATCCCTTCCCCTTTTTCATCCACTCACCCCAACGTCCCTCCTATCTGGCATCCATCAAAACGTTCTGTGTATCTATGAGTTTGTTTATGGCTTAATTGTTCATTTATTTTTTTTCTTTAGATTCCACATATAAGAGAAATCATACTGCATTTATCTTTCTCTATCTGACTTACTCCACTCAGCATAATACACTCTAGGTCCATCCCTGTTATAAACAACAGAAATTTATTCTATCACAATTTTGGAGGCTAGCGGTCCAAGGTAAGGTGTTGGCAAGGACCTGCTCCTTCTGAAGGTGCTAGGAAAAGATCTAAGCCAGGCCTCTGTCTCAGCTTCTGGCAACATAACTCCAGTCTTCGCATGCTGATATCTTGTACATGTATCTGTGTCCCAGTCTCCCCTGTTCATAGAGACAAGTCATGCTGGATTAGGGGTTCACCCTACTCTATCCAGTAGGACCTCATTTTAACTAATTACATCTGCAGTAACCATATTTCCAAATAAATTTCCATTCAGAGGTACTGGGTGTTAGTTTTCCAGAAATGAATTGGGAGGGTAGGGAAGGGATGCAATGCCACCCATAAACAGACTTACAAGCAAATTTACATGAGTGTTTGATTAGCACCCCCTGTGTTATACAAGGACAAGGTGACTTTAGCCTAATTTTTTTCTTAAAACAAGTACAGTATTATCTGGAGACTATCATTTTTTAGGAGTTTCTCTGTGTGAGCCCCATGGAAATGTCTTGTTTTAAAAAGACTTCCATCCATAAATAGCTGAATGAGTTGACCTGGTGAATGGGAGCATATGCCATTCTCGATTTTATGCAAGCATTGACTCCTGAATATTATTCTGAAAGTAAAGCAATCATTTTAAAATAAGCAATATGTTGGTTTTATAAAGGAACTGGTAGCAAATAAAACTAATAAAATTACGCTAACTAAAATCACCAAAATTTACCTTTTGAAACCATGAGGGAATAAAAAATATCTCCAAGCCAAGTTATTTTTCATGGAAACTGACATTTAAGTCAGAAATCACTTAACAATGGTTAGACCCGAAATGTAAAAGGCATTATCTGAGATTAATGGTTAGCATACTCACATGTGCATACAGTGAGGTGATCACATTTCAGTTTTACTTTTAAACTAATTTTCTATGACAGGATCATGTTTGAATCCCATATGTTCTACTCTGAACTCCTGTTTCCATTCAGTGAAAATTTCTGCAAAACAGATTGTTAAATTCTCAGTTTATTTTTTCTGGAAAAAAAAAAATGAAGGTCTTTTTGACAGAGACTAACAACACTTAAGAGGATGTGATTAACAAGAGCAAAGCTAAACTGAAGTTTCAAGACACAACTTTAAATTGTGTAATTGTCAAGGGTATACAAACTAGTTCATTTGCATTATTTAAACAACCATTGAATATCATCCAATTTTATTGAGAACTAATAACAGTCTATTCAGTCAGAAGCAACTTGAGTCAGAAGTCAAGAGCTTTCTAGTTCTTGACCATATATTGCCTTTATCTAGTGCTAGGGTTTGTTGTTTGTTTTCTCAATCTTGTTTTCTGCCCAATTCTAGTTATTTAATCTCTCCATATCTGAGTTTATGTCACAAACAAAATGGGGCTATTATTTCTCAATTATACACATGAAGATCGATGAACACTTGTTCATCAATTGTAGATTTGTCATTGCCTGTATAAACCATAGCCTCATTCACATTTAAGATCAATGCTCTTTTCAAAATAACCTGAATGCTAAAAGAGTGTCAATACATGTTATAGGAGTTTGGGTTGTACAATCTATGATACAAGCCCAGATCTCTAACCTGGAAACGTACAGGGTGAAGCTCTAGATTATAACCTGTATGGAGCAGATGTCCAAGAAGTAAACCTAATGAAGTGTTTTTTTTTTTTTTTTACCTTTATATCTGGTCACTAAAGACCCATTAGGGAATGACAAGGCTGGCCACCAATTTAAGTCTGCTTAACTTTTCAGGCAGCCCTCGTGGGCTTTTGTTCTTCACTTTCTTCCCTTATCATTGCCACAAAATCAGAATGATCCTCACTATTGAGAGTGCAGCCCCTTAGACTCTTCAAGAACACCTAATGATAAGTCAGGAATATTCCAAATGAGTGTCTTACCTATGTCTGTATCTGTGTATTCAGTGGATATTACATAATTAGACTATAGATTAAAATTTTTTAAATATCTAATAGAGAAAAGTTTCAAATAGGGTATTTTCTAATAGTCCTTCATTGTGTCTGTTTCTTAATTCTCCTGCTGTACGTCCTAGTTCATTTTAAAATCAGTTTATTACTAATCCACTCTTCACGTGTGCTCAACTGTATTCTGACCTCGCCATCATCTCTGCAATTCCTCACTATCTTTCTTATTGTCAATGACCCTTTGCTTAACCCATGTGGAAGCTCCATCTTCTGTCACATTTCCAGATAGTCTCTCTAATTGGTCAGCTGTCCTTTGCCAAGTATACCAGTAAATCTTTAAAATGAAGTCAATTTGTGAAAGTTTTAAAGAATAATGGTTATTTTTTCTTTTACCTTGTAATTCCCAACTCTTATTTTTAAAAATCACTACAATATTATGTAAACTTTCTTTCCCCCCCTTTTACTTACAAGGAAGGGAAAGAAGATGGTGGTATATGCATGTGTGTGCCCATGAATGCCTGATTCCCTTTGATTGTTCATTTCACAGAATATTATGTGACCATCAGACAAGTTGAATCAGTATTCTCTTTTGTTTAAAAATTATAAATACCTACAACCATTGGGTAAAAATTCTACTTGATAATGAAATAATATGAGGATGTGGAAAATGAAACTGACTGACTCTTCTTGAGGTCATTATATGCCAGGGCACTCACTTTTCCAATTTAGTGTACATACTCTCATACCTAGAAATTATTGTGAGTTTGATATTATTGTGCCTGCTTTGTAGAGCAGAAAATTGCCTCAAAAAAGACAACTTGTCCAAGGTCACACAGCTACTAAGTAATGAAACTTGTGTTTGAAACCAGATTTCTCTGGCACCACCTATCCTATTTCTATTCTGCCAAGATGTTTTTTCCTCACTATGTAGATCCAATGAGAAAATAATGCAGCTATCATTTATTTACTAACCTTTTACTATGTACTTGTGTGCCTTATATCTATTATCATGTAATCCTCCATTACTCTAAAAAATAATTAGTATCATCACTAATTATACATAAGGAAACTAAGGCTCAGAAAGCTTGGGCAAGTTGGCCAAGCTAAGAAGTAGCAGAGCCAGGATTTAAATCCTGATACAGCTGATCCTCATTATTCACAAATTCTGTACTTGTGAATTTACCTACTCATGAATGTTTATTTGTAATCTCAACGGCATTACTTGCAGAGATTTTCAGTCATTTGCAGGGATGTGCAGAGTGGCAAAAATCTGAGTCACCCAACATGCATGCTCCCAACCAAGGTCAAACAAGGCAACACTCTGCCCTCTTGTTTCAGCTCTCAGACTACAAAACGGGTTCCTTTTCACAGTCTACTTAGTGTCACATATTTTTCATATATCTGCTTTTTTTTTGGTAATATTGCTCTTTAAAATGTCCCCAAAGCTTAGGGCTGAAGTGCTGTCTAGTGTTCCTATGTGTAAGAAGGATGAGATATTCACTGTGAAGAAAATGAGTGTGTTAGATTAGCTTCATTTAGGTCTGAGTCAGTTGCTGGCCATCAGTTCAATATTAAATATATAAATATATAAACATATATATATATATGTATATGTACTTATATATGTATATATACACACACGCACACATTTCATTATCATAGAACACACATTCATAAAAAAGCCACATATTGATTGGTTGACCAGAGGCTCTCAGGAACCAAACCCTGTATTTCCCTTAAGACCAATGTATTGTTGAATATTCATGAATTCAGTGTTCTCAATGACCTTATAGACCATAACTACCACAAATAACAAGAATCAATTGTATTTGTCTTTTCACTGTCCAAGTTCTACTACACACCCCAGACCCTCCACACATTCTGTGAATAATAATGTTCTGTTTTGCACTGTGTGGTACACCTTTGTTTTTAAGTTTTGTTCAAATTTCCCGTGAGAAATGTGCTCCCTCGCCTCAACCACCATTACTCATTCAAACATGATGCCATTCAACCGCCCTGCATTTGTGCTTAGATGGCCAATTGATTCTCACCATCATTGCAAAGAAAACACAACACAGGACACAGAAAAGCAAACTCATAAAATATTTATTTAAATTGATTTAGCTTAGAGCAAGTTTATATACATAAATAATTTGTATTGCGTGAAAGAGTCAGATCCTGAAATGAAGATGCAAAGTGTGGAGCAGAAAGAAGTGCTGGGGCCTCTTTTCTAAGCATCCCCATTCTGTTATGAAGTTCACACTTGGGTCTAGAGAAGTAAACAAATGCAGTGGTCTCCTCTCATTGCACAATGGTTTCTTATCTACACCATGTACCTTCTGGACTTTAGCCCTTTCTCTATTTCCTGCAAATATCTCCACTGAGAAAAATAAGAAATAAATCAACAAGAATGATATCTTCATCATTGCAAAGGGTACTGAATACATGCAAAGCCCAAAGGATTGTACCATCCATGACTCCTAAACCCACTTATTTGTTAGAGTGTTGTTAAAGTTGAGCTTTTCTCCAGCCCATATGGTACAAATGGAAGACAAACTGGACATGGAATCTAAAGACGTGAACTCAAGATTGGCTTTATGACACCCTGAGTGCTCTGGGCAAGTCACTGTACCTCTTAGAACCACAACTTCCACATATGTAAAATGGTGGAATTATTTACCTATCGACCTGAAAAAATTGTAGTAATTCGCAGAAATATTAATGACTCACCATGTGGAGAATTTTGAAGTTAACAAAGCATTATTTGCATTGATTATCTCAATGATGCTCACATCAACATTGCCAGTGAAGAATAATCATAATTAGTACCATTTTGTGATAAAGTCTTTGCAAACAGAAAGGTACTGCATAAATACTTCTATTGTAAAAAGAAATTGGTGGTTTCGAAGGCAGCAGAAAGAAGATTGTTAGCATGTGTAATCCTTACCTCACATGAAGGAAAAATAATTTAAAAAGGAATTAGAACCAAGTACACTATTGCCTGATTTAAATTAAATGAATTATTGCACAAGGTGCCCAGCTAACAAGACTAGTGGGCCTGTGAAACCCAGGTAACACTCTGATCTCTAGGACATCTCCTGGTGCCGGGATTTATTCTAAATTGCACAAAGTTGCCACACAGCCTAGTGGGGGCCTAAGTTAATGAGTCTAGAAAATTATTACAACAATCATCATCGATTCATATAGAGTTGTGTCCCCACTTTATAATGTGATTTTTTTCTCTTAAAAATTTGTTGTTACATCTGCCCAGATAGACTGAGTGATGCAGCAGTAACAAACAACCTAAAAATCTTGGTGGCTTATCATCACAAACGTTTCTTTTTCACTCAAGCTACACGGTCATCCCATATTGGCTCTTGCTTACCTCCATATCTCTTACTCTGGAACTCACACTGAGGGTGTGGTTAACATCTTGAACCTTGACAATTGCCAAGGTATAAAAAAATAAATAAAAATTGTTCTAGAAGGTCTCACACCAGTAATTAAAGGCTCTGGCCCAGAATTGATACTCATCACTTCACTCCCAATTCATGAGTTACTCAACTACAAGGAGCCATGAAACACAATCCAATAATGTGTGTAAAAGTGGGGATAAGTAGAAATATTTTTTCAGATAGCACATAGCAAAGGTCAAAGAGACGTTGGAGTTTTCTTTGACCATAAGCTCATTCCATGGAACAAGGATGCCCAAAAGGCCAGTGCCAACCTAAGATGCATTAATAGAAAAATAGAATCCAGAACCAAGGAGACGGTTCTGTACCTAATGCTGATGCACTTGCATTTATAGCGTAAACCATTAGGAACTTATTTTCCTCTATAGATAGTATTAACTGTTTTGTGTTACACAAGTGAATTACTATGAAAAAAAATATGAGGTCATATGTGATCTTTGTGATTTTTTGACATTTGTTATTAATATATATTTCCCCCTTTAATAAGTGTCTTTAATATTTTTTCATTAATTGTGTCAATAAACATTGAAACACTATAAAGAAGAAAATATTGTTCATAATAAGGGGCTTATCTGAAAAAAATATTGTTTCTAGAAATGATTGCGTTTACAGGTGAATTTTTGTTTGTTTGGTTTTGGTCCTAGCTTAAAATGACAAACTTAAAGTAGAGTAAAACAGGAGAAGTGTGGACTGCTTCCAAGAGGTGATAATATCCCAGAGTAAAACATCCTGAAAAATGAAGAGCTTTTATTTTCACCATACATGTACGTGCAGGCCTACACAATATTCTCCACTTCTAGAAAGATTGATGGCCTGCAGCCATCCCATCCTCAAGTGGAGTTTATAGAATACCCTCTCCAGCACACATATATTCTCTTTTGTTTAAAAAAAAAAGGATGAGTTAAACTGAGATTTTTCAAAATGCTATTAACAAGTTTGGGAGGAGTAACCAGGCAGATATAAATGTTGGCCATGGGGATTACTTACACGTAATGTGCTGAAAATGAGGAGTGTTTCAAGAATCGTTTCCCTGTTGTATTATTGGAATGCTCAAGTCTAAATATGGTGATGTGAAACACTATCGTATCTGGTGGGAACCGGAATATACTTTATTTTACAATCCTACAGGGGAAAAATATTTTGGCAGTTGGATGAGAATCTGGCAGAATAAAAACTCATGCTGACATTACTCAGAACTCTGCTCATGAAATGATATTCATTCCAAACACAAATGTGTTTGATATATTGTTATTTAACATACATTTAATTATTGCTTTCATTAACTTTTCCTAATTGTTTCTAAGTATTATTTGCCTTTGGTGGAATAATCTCGTTTTTTTTTATGATCTCAGAAAGGCAGGATGGGGAATAATTACATCAGGTGTAAGCTGGATCTGTAAGTGCTTATTTTCCAACACACACACAAAACTCTGGAAAGCCTGGTAATCAAAGGCTAGTTCATATTGAAATAGCATCAGAATATTTATTGGTATTTGTTTCAGTTTTTGCATCCAACCCTTGATTTTTAAATTTCCATTTTACAGTTGCTGTATTAAGCACAATAACTACTTGAAACATGTAGCTTGAATAAGAGAGAAACTATAGAAGCCAAGGAAGATTTTCATTACAAACTCCAGCAAAGTTGCCAGCGACAAGAGTAGGACCCTGCAAGTATTTAGGTTAGGGTAGGGTGGTACTTGAAAGACATTTACAATTGGATGTCTTCCCTCTGCTCAATAACAAAAAGGTAGAAGAGCTTTATTGACTTCCAAACAAAGCCACCTTGCAATTCCACTGCCATGAGAAAAGCAGAAATGAAAAGAGTGCTGGGATAATCCAGGTTAAAAGACAGGAAAGAAAAAGATGACAGTAACTCATAGAGCAACTCATGTGAAAATTGGCTATTACAGACAGGAAAGGCCTTCAAGATTGGATGACATCTATTTCCGAATACCTATGGCAACAGATATTCTATGATCTTTGGTATAAGATAAAAGATGCACAAATCACCATTGCTGGGAAATGAACTTGAACCAGCAGCAGTATGGTGGCATGAAAAGATCTTCAGATTTGAAGTTGGGCAGACTTCGGTTTCTATGATGATTCCATCATTGAAAAACTGGACAACCTTGGGTAGAATCAAAAATAATGTATATTTTTTATTATTGTCATAGGGCTACTGGGAGAATTAAATGAGTTACCAGATGTAAAACTCAAGAGCACTCAGTACTTACATTCACTTCCTTATCTAGAGAGGAGTAATCTTAGAACCAGCTCTTATCATTTTTATGTAAGGAAACTGGTACCAGAAATGCCAAAGTCCCGTTCCAGGTCAAGCAGCCTGGGTGGTATTGGTTGGATTTGCTGTGCTCAAGAGAGGACTTTCCCATTATCTTCCCCCTCCCAGCAATGGATCTCATAACACAAAGAAATGAGGTAGTGAGATGGGCAGACTTACCTGAGCCGATCTGTGATGTCTCCGTCCCCACCATTGCTGGTGTTAGGGTTGTGGACCTGGACATCTTTCCTGAAATCATGTGTGGGGGACTCTCTCCTCACACCCTAGCATTCCACAAGTGGGAACTGGATCATCAAGCTATGAGCCATTTCTTATTGTCTAGCCCACTGAGGGGGTTCCCCTCAGAGAAGTAGGAGACCTGGCTGTCCCCGTAGCTGGACATCCCTAGAAAGCTACTTAAATTCTCTGGACTTACATGACCAGACTCATCTCAGAGAATTATTGAGGGAACTACAGATAACATACCTAACGATGCCCAACAGAGAGCCTATCATATAAATGCGTAGCAAAAAATAAATGATAGTTCTTACCTTTTGAACTAATACCATTATTGCAGATGACAATAAGAACAGTCAACTTTGATAAGAGTACTTCATGCCATACATTATAATAAGCATCTTCCATTTAATCCTCACAACAATACAATGAGGGAGGTGTTTCATTTTTTAGATGAGGACTCTGAAGCCAGACCTGTCAGGCAAAGGGTAGGGGTGTGTGAAGATTCTCCTAAACATTTCCTGGCACCTAAGGTACCACAGAGGTACCGTACAAAGAATGTACAGAAGCCTACCTGTATCCCCACAGCTATGTTGGTTAGACCACGGCAGAACTGATCACTGCTATCTTCCCTAGCGCCCTGCACAAAGTTTCGTGTGCAGCAGGTGATCAGTAAATTTTCATGATTTCCGGAAACGAGTGAATGATAAATATTTCTGTGCTCAGGTCTTTACATTGACCCAACAGACAAATCCAAGGACCCTTAGGTTGGTGGTAATCAATAATAAAGACAGTTTTTAGAGAGAAATCACTACTCTGGAGCCAAGGAGAATCCAACTACGAAGAGAAAGGAAATATTACTAAACAGAAAATTAAAACCATCATCTTGGATGTTGTCCTTGGCGTTGTTCTGAAGAGGCATGTTCAGAAACATTTGGCAGCCCATGTCATTGACTTTCTGATAGACCTCAAGGATAAGGAAAGCATTAGAAATAAATTTATTTTCTGATTAATTTCCTATAGAAAAATTTTTTTTTCTCCACCAAGTTACAAAGGACAACTTAAAAGGCTTGAGGTTGTTAAAAATTAATGCTAAATGCAGTTATCAGAAGGTTTGCTTATTTTACTGTTATTAAAAATGCAAATAGATTAGGTGAAACATTTTCAGCCTGAAAGAGATCTCAGAAAATGGTTTTCTTATAATTAAAGTGCAAGCAAAGCAGAGTGACAGTAAATGATATTTTCCTATGATCAGTTTTTCTTAATCTTTGGGTCAGAAAAATAAATGTCAGAGGAAATGGTACATTAAATAAAGCAAAATGGAAACAAAGTGATCTGGTTAACATGAAAAAATATATCTGCTTTTGCTACTATTTTCATAACTGACCCTTTGTTTTAATAAAATAAAAAAAAATTAGACTCTTTTGTGCTGAATATATATGGAAAATCACAAAGGGTCAAATTGCAACTACTTGTGTTTTTTATAAATGAAAAGCACTGGCCACGTTGGGAGAGCAAGACAAGAGAAATGTTAGCTGTGGTGAATATAGAATCATTTAAAACAACACCAAAAAATGTGTTTTCTAAGAAAGCAAAGATCTCCATTTCAGACATTTTCCTTTACCAAGAAGCAGCAATGGCTTGTTTAAAATCTACTTCTCATGGACTGACTAACCCATTCATTCCTGAAAATACTCTTTTCATAAAACCATGTTTAGCTTAGTCCTTACTTTAAATTTAAACAGGAACTAATAGTATTCCATGCTATTTGCTTTCTTTCAGTCTAACCAAATTTTTAGGGAAGGTGCAGGAGGGAAGTTTCCAGCAATACTATCACACATATACACACACCCAACACGTGAACCAGAGTTTTCATGGGCTTATGCCACCCTATACTTTGGCACTAACAGGAGTATTAAAAAATAGACCCTTCTTTGAGACACTGGCTGTTTTAGAGCCTTATAGAATTTGGAAAAAAAGAGGAAATCTACATTTTTGCCAAAGAAATCACCCTCTTTTGCGAGATTTTTTGTTTTTGTTTTTGTCAAGGAATGTTTAGCTCAGTACCTTTTCAAGAAACCGGTACAGGTAAATCTGTAACTTTCTTTTTTACAGATTTGGTAATTAAAAAGCCAGTGTGGAAGCTTATGGTTTTTATTCAACCACAACACACATTTTTCAAAAATTCTGTAATGTCCCATAAATTTGCATTAATGATCACCTGCTCCAGAAACCTCGGAAACAGGAGGCTGGAAGAACATCCGTGCATTTTTATGTGTCTCGGATACCTGACTCTGGGCCAAAGTGGAAGCTTTGGAGAAGGTAGAAATGACTCCACTGACTGGTCCCTTGTTTCAATTTTTGGCCGAAAGAAAAGCACCAGCTCATGTAACTAGGAGATTTAATTATGGGCAATGTAAATATCACATTTTTAATCCTGTAGGAATTCACAGTAGCTCAGGTTTTATTACTTTTTTTTTTTTTTTTTTTTTTTTGGTGGGACCAGGATATATGGAAATAACTTGCATGGGAAGTCAGCCTGGCCTAATTTGTATTTCCTTTCAAAGCTCTGTGAGACATAAGTGCATACTACAATTTACCCAATCGCTGTCATTTTAAAACCGTGTAGGGAAACAAGAATGTGAGAAATCAAGTCATGTTTATGACTTTTAGAGGAACTGGCTCTATAAAAGAATCTTTTCAGGATGGAGAGAATTATGTAAAGCTTAGAACAAGGTTTGCAAACAGACCTAAGAGGTGCTGAAAAAACAGGAGCCATTAATCTCATTGTCAATCAGAGACTTCTTTTGGAAAGCAAGTAGTCAACTCCTAATTTATCTTTTTTGTAATCTCTTCTATGCCAGTATTTCTTTGAGTAGAGTACCAATCTTTTAGAATGTCTTGATATTTCAGTGTGAATTGGAAGCACCAACCTTCCAAGAATGAGAGAGGGTCAGGGTCAGATGTCTACTTCTGTGGTGCATATTTGTGGCAGGAACTGTGCTAGGTCAGGAGCGTGACCCACTACTTACTTAATCACATTTCTTCCCCCTACAACCCCATTAATTTTACAGATGAGGAAATTGAGGTTCAGAGAGGTGGTTCAATGCCAAGTAGTAAGTGGTAAAGCTGTATTTAGTCCTTGGTCTAGAAACCATGTCATTTGTCCTTCTGAAACTTCCATGGGAAAAGAATAAGGTCATAAAGTGAACCCTGAAGTATTCTGTGTTTACTTCTACCCTCAATATTTGTACTTTATCTGTTTTGTTAATACGAAGGTATTAATAGACACAAAGTTCTCGTAGCATCATGTACCAGACTACCTGATGACCATTTGAAGATGTTGTTTTTCTCCACCTAACACCGACGCTAAAAGTTAGTTTTTGTCACGGAAAATATGTTGCTGTTGGGTGAGAAGAGGGGGCTGTGCTCTCTGTTTACTCTTTTTTATTCTTAATTTGCTTTGTCACTTTCTCTGAGTTACCATGACATCACTTTAATGTGACCCAAGAATTTTCAAAAGCCTCTTAAAACTGGTCACATATGTCATGGGATCAAAGCTCTGGCATTGATTTGAGAAAATAATCTTTTAATCAAATATTTCAGGGAAGTATTCTCTCCCTCCCAGGAAATAAACAGATCACACTCGAAATACTAGAATTGTGTGGACAAAACCATTAAAAAAAGAAGAAATTCTTTCATATGCTACAACATGGGTGTAGGACATTATGCTGAGTGAAAAAAGCCAATCAGAAAGACAAATACTGCATAATTCCACTTACCTGAGTCAGTATCTAAAGTCATCAAACTTCTAGACACAGAAAGTAGAATGGTGGTTGCCAAGAGCTGAGGGGAGGGTGAGGAGTTGTTCTATGGATAGAGTTTCAATCGTGAAAGTTGAAAAAGTTCTAGAGATCTGCTGTACGACAATGTGCTTGTATTTAACAATACTGCACTGGACACCTAAAAAGTTAAAAGAATTCATTTGTTTTTTGTTTTGTTTTTTTCTCACAATAATTTTTTTTAAAAAGCTATCATGACAAATCCTGAAGACAGCAGGGCACACCTTCTGAGAACAATGTTGAACTGGATATGACAGAGTGAGCTACAGAACTCTATACTCCAGCGGTTCTGATTTTTCAAGATCCTTTTGACACTCAAGTGAGGCAGAAGGAGTCGGTAAAGGAGTTTTCGAAAACAGTCTCTTTGCAGGTGTCTCTTACAGTTCTGTCAGACCTTCAGAATATCCATTCCATAAGCATCTTCCAAAAGAAGCAGAGTGCTACTTGGTTTGTTGCCAAATGCCTCACATCCTCTCTGAGCTGCCTTGCTTCTGCAGTCCTCTTAGGAGAACCTTGATAAGCATGACCTTGAGCCCCGGAGGACATGCTGATGAGAAACATTAATCTCTAGTTGTGAGAAACTCTGATTAGCTCGTGTGGTGGAGTACACCTGAATAGCTCCTGATTATTCTCTACCCTAAGCTGAAAAATTTTTCTGGGACACCAAGATTCAATAACTTCTATTTGTACGTTTCCAGTGCCCTGAAAGATTATATACAGCATGCTACAGTTAGGTGATTTTTTTTTTTTTAATCTACTCTTGTCGTTCAACTCTTTGGCCAAAAAGGAACCTTTAGGAGAAAGCAGTTATAGTGATACACAGTTATATTAAAACAGAGAGGGCCATTCAGTTAGTCTGAGATTTGAGATGTTAATAAAATCAGGAGATTTGCCAAGAATGCTGAGACCTTTGAGGTTATCTTGTCCAATGTCTTAATTAAACAGATGAGGAAACTGAAACTGTGAAAGCTCATCTTGTCTAACATTAATAGCAACAGAAGGGGATAATTTTTGCCAAAGTGTTTATATTAGCTCAACTGTGGTAACCCCGAGCTACTTCTTATTAAACTATTAGTTTGGCTTAAAATTGTTCTTGGTCCCTGTTTATGGAAGAGTTTAATAACTGCTATCTACAGTAATAAGAGATATAATAATGTTTATCTTTTTATTTCCTCTAAGGATCTTGGGATGTGCTTCATCATTAATTAAAGAATCCTCTGAGTCCCCCTATTAGATAAATATTATTAACCCCATTTATAAAGGAAATGAAATTCTGAGCGATTAGGTGACTGAGAAGCACCATTCCCTGAGCTTAAAGGACATTCTGCAAACCTGCAAGAAGCAGGAACTGTGTGATTTCCACTGCAAGTATTTTAGTCCTTGAGCTAAAATAAACTCAGCACGGAAGTACTGAGCTGTTGCTTTACACAAGGAATTGTGTTAAGAGTGTCAGGGGACTTCAAGACACTATATATGACAGTGCCTATTCTCAGAGAGCATGTATGAAATAGCTGGTAGGGACACTAAGACAATTGCATAAAATGATTAAAACATAAGGTAAAATATGCATTATGAAAGAAGGGCTATGAAGGTCGAAGGGAGTGAGAATATAAATCAAGATGGAGAGATCAGGTAAAGCTTTAAGATGAAGGTGACTTTGAGCTGGTTATTTATATATAGAAAATATTTCAGTGGTCAGATTTTGAAGTATTCATCTGTACCTTTATTAATTTTGTAAATGTTTCCTGTGCACATACTACAGGATCTTGTCTAAGCTCTGAGGTGGACAGAGTGAGGCAGAGAAGAATGGAGACAGAACTCCTCCAAATCTTAGCTTTTCCCTGGGATGTGCACTGAAAAGCAAAATGCAATTTTTTTTCCCCTTGCACTTTTGGGTACGTAAATAGCCTCAGGCATGTAAATGACTAGTAAAAAATGAAACTTGAAAAAGAGGTTGGAAGCACCAAGGGAATGCCTTGAAGGCAAGGGTTCGAGTCTAATTGCTACAAGAAAAGTGTCCAGGAAGTTAAACGGACAAGAAACCAGATTCGGGAAGTTTTGGTTGCTTTGTTGCCTGAGTTACAGAGTGAGTGGTTGCTCCATTATCAGCAGGGGAGGGGGTGGGACAAAGAAGTGAGTCCGGTCGCTTGGGAAGGGTAGAGACAGAATAAGGAATGGGGTCAAGGACAGAAAGAACCCCAGGGCACTCCCACATTCTGAATTTGATGAGGGCATGAAGAGTAAACAAAGTGGACAGCAATGGGAACAGTGAGGTAGAGGGAATGAGGGAGACTGTCCTCGTTATCTGACCAGAGAGAACAGAGTGCAGTTTCACTAAATATGTACAATTTGCCCCCGAGAGTTGGGTGCTGCAGAATTAATGTGAAGCATTTGGACACAGAATAAGTCATTGAATTTGGCAATTATAAGAAGTCTTTTGAGAAAGCCAATTTAATATTGCAGTGAATGCTGAATCCAGATTTTGGAGAAGTTTAGCACATTGTGAGAAAATGGAGGCAAATGATATAGAGGCGGGTTCCTGGCGTTTGGGGATAATACATGGCTGGACCAGGCAACTCCCATTAAGAAGAGATGAGTTGAGAAAGGAATAAACTTAATAATGCTTTTGGAGCTAAAGAAGGGGGCTAAGGAGACTATCAATATAAACGAAATTGAGGGTATGAGATAAATGTTGATTTTGTGGGGGTTGGGAGGGATTGCTGTGGCATTTTTGGGAAGCAGAACGCAATGGAAAAGCTGGGAAAGGGCCTGTTTCCACAGATCACTGATTATGCTTTATTATAGTCTGTGTTTAGTTAAAATAGAGGTTGTTTTCACACATTTTACTACTCTTGAGTTAATAATGTGAATACAAACTCTAAACATTTATCACACACCAGATTTTACTAGCTCACAGTGCAAGCAGAAGCATGGGGAACAGATTTCGTAATAACTTCATGCCTGGCTTCTTCTTCTGCCCTTTTCCTCCTTGAGGAGCCTTTCTCAGTTTAATTGTCTCCAGTTGATGATCAATTAAGCAAACTGATTACAGTTAGGTTTGATGGCAGATCAGTGTTGTGAAAAATGTCACGTTGGGGGGGTGGGAGAGAAGACACTAGAGAATCCACAGGGTCTCACTGTCCTAGCAAAGGAGAGGTGAGTTCCCCACGCAAACATGCATGTACAGCAATGCATACTTGAGCACAACTGTTTCTGTCAACTTGAATAATGCACCGTCACCAATAAGAATAATCAAATCAAGGAAAAATTTAGCATACCACATACAGATGATTTTTGGAATGATTTTAATGTATGTAGAGAATAGCAAGATATAAATAATTTTTAAAACATTTTTTAAACAAATTCTCATTTCAAATATGTTTTAGGTCAAACATCTAAGTATTGGAAATGGATGCTTCCCCATTTCCCCACTCTCTGCATTTGAGACATTATGATGCAGTCATTATGTGTGAATCAGGAATTCATTCTTGCGAAAGGATAGTTTCCTGGGAATTCTACCCCCAGATTAAGAAATGAATAAAGACTAAGTTGCTATACAATCTCTAGATGCAAAATGCTAAACATTTTAGGTATTAAAGTGAGAGCTTTTAGCTCTCTATCCTCCTCCACTTTACTCTTGGAAGATTAGCAGCGATCTGTCTTTCAAATCTCATTTGTGGGGAGATGTACTTTGTGGAAGAGGCTCCTGGGCCCATTGGACCCAGTTTTCTTTAGGAAGTGAGGCTCACATGCTTAAACTAAAAACAGCACTGACTGCAAAATCAATCTTAAAGGCTGAGACTTCAGCTGGGAGCTTCGCATTGACTGTAGGTGTTTGAGGTATCCATAGAAAGGGCCAGCTGCTAGCCACCACGGTGTTTTTGGTAAACTACAATACAGTGGGCCCTGTGGGTACATGCATTACAAAAAGACACCTGTCTCCTGCTACTGCAAGGTGTGCAGGGCAAGGTTAGCTGAGAACAGCTGGTTTTCTCCCTTACTCACCCCCTTGCTTGACACCTTTGCCCAGCACATAAATTGTGCACTTAGAGGCAACAGCCCTGAGCCTGACTGTGAGCTCCTCCGTGGTAGGAAGCTTACTGTCTCCCGTGAATCAAGCACAGAGTAGGTGCTCACTTTGTTGATCTGAAATGACACATTTTGTGGAATTTGATGTGTTCCAGACACATTCATGACCAGATACAGATTTTCACACCAAAAGACCTCCTTGTCTCCTTCAGGAGAAACTGAAATGGCTTCAAGCTACAGACCAACAAGGAGCCAAGGAACAGCCAGGGATTAGTTCATTCAAAAATAATGGTCAGACACCTGCTTTTGCCGGACACTGCTCTAGAAGTTGGAGATCCAGGAAAAGAAAAAAGTAAATCCTTATCTTCTGGAGCACACATGTCAGTATTGGAAGACAGATAATAAATACAATTAATTAATTAAATACATAGTGTGTCAGACTGTGATTAAGTGCACTGGAGGAGAAACAGAGCCGTGAAAGCGGTCAATAGTGTTGCCAGCAGAAGGTGCTATTTAAAACAAAGCAATGAAGCCAGGGTTGCTGGTGCCGGGGGAGCAAGAGGGAGAACAGTAAGTGATGGATTTGGAGAGGAATCAGGTAGATTGGGAATGAGATCATGTATGGTCTTTTGGGCACCTACAGACACTTAGTTTTCTCTCTAGCCCAGCTGAGGAGCCCTCAGAAAGCATATGGTAAAAGTAAGGACACGATCTGATTGACATCAAATTCTCACTCTTGAGCTGAGAATCGATTATATCTGACAATTGGTTGACTGAACAATGATGGCATAGTCCTTGGAAGCTGACTGTTGGCTCTTCAACAATTCTGAGAACTCTTGTGAGAGGGATGCATGACGTTGTGCAATGCCTACGTGGTCTCAAGGGATTTCAGCCTCCATGGGACTAAGGAACATTACGGATCCATCGTACGTGTCTTAACATTCATGGTTTAGACAATAAAATGTTATCCAGAACAGTGGTAACCACAGCACTGTCACAGTGCAAAGATGGCGACTCCTCTTACGTAGGCAGCAGCTCCTGCATTTTGTGTCAATGTCTGGAATTAGCCATCAAAGAGGGCAGAGACAGGTTGTCCCCAAGAACCAAAGAAGTAAAGGAAGGAGGTTAGGTCACCTGATTTCCACTCTATCTGTATCAACTTCCAAAGCGTAAAAGAAGCATGGCAGGACAATGTGAAGCAAATCATTTCAGATCCTTTCTCAATGTAAGTCAGATTTTGACTTTATCACCATTCATGAATGGGTAACTTGAAATGTTGATTGCAAATTCTAGACAACCCAAGTGTAATTTCCTGACCCCACAGCCTTTGCCTCCTGAATTTCAAGAATTACGACAGTTCTTTTTTTAGCATCCGTAATATGATACACACTGAAAATGGCTCCAGTGATTAGGAATTATAGTGGGTTGGATCCCTCACAAAGTAGGTATTAGTCAAGACCAGAATTAGTGAAATGTGGAAGTAGTTAGTTACAAGCCGTCATCACGGAGCTCTGATTTGTGTAACACAATTTCATTTGAAACAAGGAGAAAGAGTTCTGAAAGAGTGGTTGGAAGATTTAATGGCAATTTTCTATCCAGTCTGTTGAATCTGTAATATATGTTTCTAAAAACCTACATAAAATCCAATTGGTTCATGTCACATATCTTTATTTAACTTTGGAAGGACTCATAATCCACACAAACTAAGTTCAGGAAAAAAAAAAATATTGCATTTTGGAATACCTAGGCACATTTTAAATCCGTGAATTTTAATTGTCAGAGAATTATTTATCCAGTGGAATCGATCTCCTATGCAATTGACAGTCCCACGGTGGTTAGTGATGGAACGATTTCTTTGGAAAGCATTGTCTTCCTCTCTTCTGGGGCTCTTATAGTTTATATTTCCATATCAATTTATGTGGTTAGCACCTTTATGCTACATTGAAAGGAAATCACATGTAAAATAAAATTAGAATGACTAATTTTTTAAAAAGCAACCTTGTTTCTCAGTGTCAACATGCTCGATATCTACAAATCTAACTGCCACAGATTTTTAAAATTATGCACATCCTCAGGGAAAACTGGGGACTGGCAGTGAATTAGATGATATCTTTTGTGTACTGTAACACTTCAAAATCGTTGCTTCCAAAAAAAATCAGAGTCTTTTAATATTCAGAAAGACTAGAAACAGGTGTTTGAACAGAACTTCAGCCACCTTTGACAGGAACACAATGGCTTTGTCTGAAAGGGTCTTCATTTTCCCTGTCACTCACTGACAGGACTCAGAACATCAAAACAGTTATACCCCTGAGCTTTCACTACCTGTTTCAAAGGGTTACACTTGACATTTCTAATTTTTTTTTCCCTTTCGTTAAACTCTGTCCTCCCTCTTTTAAAACTGCATGAGTTTGTTAGCAAATCAAAGTGAGCAGAAGAATACATTAGTGCTTATTCCTTGTGGACTCCAGGCTGACCTCATTGCTTTTTATGTCTATCAGTAGACCACACAAACTATTTTTGGTTCCTCATTTATCTGTGCAAGCAGAGATCTGCTCGGCCTCAAAAGAACGCGATGTAGCCAGATGGGAGTAAGCAACAAACTGGGGCTTACATTTAAAAGCTATGCCATTTAGGCTGTACAAGACACTTCATCTTTCTCTGCCTCGGTTTCCTCCTCACTTTGAAAAAAGTAAAGCTTCCCTAATGCCAGGGCAAAGACGAATAATACAAACTACTGCTCTGAACTTTGCCAAACTAGAGTACCCTAAATACTACATTCAGTCATAGGTGGGGGAGTAGTACATAGCTCCAAATGCTGAATTATACTTCCATTGTTCAGATCAGTTACTTTGGGGAACAATATGAAGATAGTGTCACTGGTTAGCTACTCTATGCTCTCAGACAAGGCATTTACATATCTCAGATTCACTTTCCTCATCTGTTAAATTAAGGATTTGAACACTATCAGATTTCTATCTAGAACTAAATGTGTTTTACATAGCGGATCTATGAATTACCAAGGGCTACTAGGACATGGAATAAAGAACGAAATAATAAACAACAAAATGTAAAGTTACCTATAATTAATTACCCGAGTTGTTCTTTAAACATGTCCTTTGTCTTTCTTTTTTGAAAGAGCAAAATAGTAAGTGGAGGCATGACTTAAAAAAATAAACATAAGGTTCAGTCACGGAAGTCACATCAATTTCTATGAGAGATGAGAATAAGAGAATAATAGAAATAAAGCTTTGGGGTGCTGACGTTGATGAAAGAGTTTTTAAGTGAAGGCAGAGAAACTGTGTGAACTTTTGAACTTTTTTTTTAAATATAAAGTTGTATCCTTCTTCCGGAAAGACACAAAGGTGGAATTTGGGGAGGGAAAATGTGGACTACAGTTGGTCGTGGAATTATTAGGATCATATTTGTAGAAGACAAGTTGAATTGGAAAAGAAATTTGTACTTTCACTCTAAAAGGTCAGGTTCCCCCCTATTCAGTTTCCCCCCTATTCAGTTTCCCAGTGACACTGATTTCTCAGTCCCCACCTCCTGCTCTGACAGCCAAGTCTGTATTTGGATGGATACTTTCACATTTGGTTTAATGACTGAGAAAGATTCTCAAAGTACTTAAGGAATTTACTTGGACTTGACATTTGAATTGGAGATGAAGTGATATAAAAATTTAAAGTAGCCAGTATCGTGGACCCCAATGTCTCTATTTCAGTAGATTTTTCCCCCCTGTATGACATGGTCAGTGAAAAACCTTTATGTCTTATCATTCTTATTATGCATTTAAAATTCACTCTAAATATCACCCAAGAACCTGAATACCAAACATAATGGGAAACGCCTTCTCAAATATTATACAGAGTGACCTTCAGATGGGTCCCTCTCGTCACCAGAACAATTTCCATACAGCTGCTGATATGCCCATGAGCATATCAAGCTGAGAAAGAGAGAGACAGAGAAAGAGAGAGAGAGAGAGAGGTTTATAAATTATTTTGACTCAAAGCCCCCAAAGTGGAAACATGGTCACACACATTGCCGGCCTGTTACTTAGAAACTAGCACCTCAGGACAGAGGGATATTGAAGTACCGTTGAATCCACTTTCCTCAGCTACCACCTGTGAATTATGGCTGGCAGCAGGCGTTTTATGATACTATTGTAAAAGTAATGTACCTCTTAAATGGCAATTTACTAAGTTGCTGATGAAATGCATTGCAAATATGTTAGTTTCAGGGCGGTTAGGAAAATTAACTGCTGCGTATTTCCCATATTGTCCTATATGGCAACGTGCTGAGAGAATCAGAAGTAGCTTTCTTGGAAAGCTGTTTAAGTGTAACATATGGCCAGTTAGTCACCTGGTCAGAACAGGAGGTTGATGAGGCCAAAGCTTTAGGAAAAGCCCCTGAGGCTGTTTTTTAAAAGCAGTTTTACCAATACTATTCCCAAACCGTGAGACCTATAAAATGTTCCCTTAGCCTCAAACTTTTCATTGTGCTTCCTATCTAATTTTCTATCCTATTAATTTGATGCTCCTGCCCTGCTCCCCAGCCAGGGCCCTAACAACAGAGTGTTATGGAGCATCATTAGACATCAGATTACACTTTGAAGAGATCCCCTATAAGTCCCTTGCCACTAGACAATCATTCAAAAGAGAGAATTGAAGTGAAAGTTACGTGAGTGAATGTAAGATTGAAACCTGGCATTTCATTAAGTTCGTATTGGCTTATTTAGACAAATATCTGTGCTTATTCACATGACCCTTAAGATATCTTTTATGTTAGCACACATTTCATAAAGCTTTAACAATTTAAAAAGCCATTCAGTTTCATTGTTTCATCTGATC
Organism: Rhinolophus ferrumequinum; assembly: GCF_004115265.2. NCBI lineage: Eukaryota > Metazoa > Chordata > Mammalia > Chiroptera > Rhinolophidae > Rhinolophus > Rhinolophus ferrumequinum. The sequence goes on from NC_046287.1 coordinate 40,971,396, forward strand.
CTCAGAACAGCTCTCTGAAGAAAGGAGGAAGTTATTGTCCAAATTTTACACACAAAAAACAAAAGCTGATGGCGATCAGATGATTTGTTCAAGGTCACTAGCTAGTGAGTGATAGAATTAGAATTTGAAATCAGATCTCCTCAGTCCAAGCCCATCGTGGAAACCAGGCTTTGATCAGAGCAGATGTATACAGGAGCCCCAAACTGACCTAAAATATACAGGGGTAGTATAAGTGACCAGCCAAACATTTAAAACATGACAATATTTGATAAGTTCAATGGCCAAATGAGTGATTCATATCTCTTCCATAACTAAATAATTTTAAAGAAAAGATAGCAAATAAGTTGCAATTTTCATGCCAAGAATGCTGAGGCAGCATCCCAACTTAGAGAAGAATGCGGTGATTGATTAGCAATGTCTGCCACAGGCACAGAAAATGACTAGTGACAGCACACATATTTGCTGTTCTTGTGCTAAAGAATCTATCATTTTATGAAACATACTTGGGTTTTATGATGCAAAGCAACACTAAGCATTAGTAAGTGCTAAACACTATATTAGGCACTGTGGATAAACATCAAAGAGTTTAAGATGAAATCTTTGCCCAATAACTTACAATCTGATGTAGAAAGAAAACTAAATGCACACACAACAATTTCGATTTTAATCTTCTGATACTATGAACATTGCATAGATTCATAAAAAGGCAAATTACACAATAAAAGCAGTACATCTTTGTGAAACATGTGACATCTTTTGAAAGGAATATCGAGGGATCAAATATAGACATAGAAAGAGCTTTAATGTAATTCCTGTAGTGTTCAGAGTGCTGTTTTTTCTTACATTTATTTCTTACCATGTGGAAATATTTTACAGTGGTCCATCATAGCCCAAAAGGGGTTAAATATTGGGAATCACTCCTGAACTTATTAATCTATAACAATGTTCACATATACATATTTAGCAATTATCTGAACTCTAAAATTGTTATTTTAGTTATAATAAAAATGAACAGAAAGTAAATAACAAAGGCCCCCAAAATATTCTTTATTCCTAATAAAAGTAGAAAAAAATAGAGCTGCAAACTATACTGCCAGTTTTTCAAAGAAGATTTAATGACAAATTTCCCATAAGAGAAATGATGGGAAGAATGCAGTTTCTTTCAAAATAATCTGGGGATACAGGAGTGGGGATGGGTGGTGTACTGGAGGGTACAGGTGGTAGATGAAGTAATATTGGCCGTGAGTTGATAATTGATGAAACTGAGTGATAAGCAGAGGAGGGTTCATCATACAATTATCTCTACTTTTATTTATATGTATAATTTTCCAGAAAACATAAAAGTTTTAGAAGTAAAGGTGCTTATTTGATACTGTCATAGAATGAAAGGGGAAAGATATTCAAAGCCATAATGAATAAATGCTGGTTGTGGGTGTTGCCTGGCGAAGAAGTATGGGACTGGGGCAAATTAGGACAAAGAGGAGAAATCAGAGGTAAGGGCTGCTGCTTTTTTTTTCCACCATGAATTGTCTCCTGAGTGTAAATTTATCATTGATTTGGTGTAGCAGGCTGTTTGGATGCTATAATTTCTCATCTGTTTCCTGCTGCAAAAGCCATCAGCTATGCCTGTATCCAGGTCTGCATCACAGCTGTGAAACATTCATCTCAGGAACACATTCTTCCATCACTAGCCTGGCTGATGCACGCTATCTAGTTAGTTCCCCAGCAGGCTGCTGTCTCCTCTCCTGATGCTCTCCTGGCAGCACTAACAACTGTAGAACTCTTGTCATTCTGGAGATGGGACTGCTGTGATGCTCCTTGGGTGGCCTTCAATGCCCTGTGCTTATTTCCTCTCACTTCCCTGAGCCTGGAAAGGATTTGTCACCCGAGTGTCTGCGAATCAAAGCTCTCCTGTGACTTTGTTATATTGAACCTTGGATTTGAAACAGAACTGTCCGTATTATTTTTTGTGAATGTATCCTTCATATGTTCTTTCCAGAGCCCAGTGTACTAACTGCTCAATAGTTTATTAATTATGGTACTTAATGATAAGATTGTTCTGCAATTAGGTCATGCATAAATGCCTAATTTCTTGGTACTGGTTGGTCTGTGTTTCTTAGAATAGTCTTCATGTTTATTTTATTGTGACTAAGAGATAAAAAGAGACTTTATCATGTGACTCCTGTTTGTTAAACCTCAATTAAATTAATAGGAAAGTACAAATGTCAGATAACTAAGATTTCAATGGTGAAACTGAGGATAAAATAAGATATTTGAATTTTGAAAAATTACCTGTCTCTGGTCCCCACCACCAAAAAAGGAAGGAAGGAAGGAAGGAAGGAAGGAAGGAAGGAAGGAAGGAAGGAAGGAAGGAAGGAAGGAAAGAAGGAAGGAAGGAAGGAAGGAAAGGAAGAAGAAAGGGAGGAAGGAAGGGAGGAAAGAAAGAAAAAAGAAAAAAATCCTGATAGCATATGCTCTCTTTGGTATTAGTCATAGGGTAGGTTATGTGTTTATAATGTGAAGGACTGAATTTAAAGAGATCAGAAAGTGTGGAATTTCTTTTTCCTCAGAACAGATCACGTACCTGAGTCTAACGACCATAAATGATAAGGCAAATGTAAATGGACAGGGACCAGAGGAGAAAAGCCATTTGACTTGATAGAAATGGGCTCAAGGATATGATATACTATCTGGTAATCCCTAGACTGCCATTCCCAGTGAAAGACAACTACAGTCCTTCAGGGAGTGTGGCTGAGAAAGGGGCACCCAGAATAAAAAGGGAAAAAATGAGTTTCCCAAGAGAAACTTTGATCAAGTTAGGCTGATGTCAGGAATGGTGAGAGTTCCACAAGCCCAAGGGAATTTAACAAATCTTTCTTCCTGAGCTGGAGAAACACCACTTTATTCTATGAATCTATAGAGGCATATAGAGAGTATACATATGAAATAACGCATTATGTCTACAAACAGCATATGTACAACACATAATCTCTTCAATATTTACAGGAAATTACTTTCCGATGCTCACTAAATGAAAAGGGTTACAACAGATAAGAGGGTGGTCTGTGTTTCCAAGGCAGCCACTGGGGGAAAAAAGGGTGTTATTTAAAATGATTGTCAGTGACTATCTTCTAAATTGTGGGTTATGCCGTTCTCCAGTTGAGTCTCTGCAACCTAGGTAATCAAAGACTCAACTACCTCGTGATGATACTGCATTTATCTCGTTTCTTTTTATTTAACTAGAAAAGGGTTTTCGTGAATAGAAACAAAACTATCATGATGCCAAAATTATACTCTGTGCACCCATGTATTGGGAAAATAACAGAATAAAGAAGGCTTCTTGATTTTTAAACATGCAGACATGTTTGGGAGCTCCCCTATTCCCAAGATGAATTGACTCTTAGGATGAAGTGCTGAGTGGGTATATTTTAGATCATAGAAAACTTCTCTTGGGCTTCTAGAGAGTCATGAGAGTCTTATTACATCGTGTTAGTCATTTTCACAGTCCAACCTTCACCACAAAAGAAACCCAAGATTATTTCTGGACCTGCAACAATTGCAAGGGGGATATCTTACTCTTTATGTACTGCGTTTGATCAACATGTGTCATTAATCTCTCCTTTCTGTTTGGTGGCAGTAAATGATGGAACACTTTATCAGTTCTTTTTTCAATTAGATTGATGTACGTGCATTCCTTGAATTTTCAAGGTCATTAATTTTTACATTAGTCTCTTAGGTTGGTAGCACACAGATTGATATATTGATGGTTTCGTCTTTCATTGATTCTATATCATCTTTAGCACTGTGAATCATATGTGGTATTTCCTACCCAACTATGACACAATGAGTGAAAATATATTAATATTTGCAGAGAAATAAGAAACCCAACTCTTGTCCCTTCTATAGCATTTTAATGTGTCTAGATGAAAATGATTATAAAATGTATTCCGTTATATACTTAAAGTATCTTTGGCATGCCTTGACCTTTCTTCTTGAGCTGTAGGTAATATGTATAGCATCTAACAATTTTAGACTAGTGACCTACAAGTTATATTGATGCTTCAAAGTAATTAAGGACTTCTGAAGTTATTTTAAAAATATTTCATTGAAGAAACAATTTCCCCTATTCCTCTGGATTGAGACGTATTGTCTACACCTTTGTTGTATTATCCCATGTTGAATTATTCAGTGTGGGTCAAAGCAACAACAAAGCTCTTACAAATGTGATATCCCCATGAACACTACTTCATGTCCTTCCTTAGAATAGGCCACACATATCTCCTTTGTGTCACAACCATTCTTAATGTAATGACAATAATAAAATAATAGATAATTAGTTACAGTTGATTGATGTCTTTGACTACTTTGGAATAATTGCAAATAATGAAAACATGCTCAGTAAAAACTTAGGTTATGCTAAATCAGTGAATATTTTACTGAAAAAAAATGCTATTTGAATCCTTCAAAAACGTCGTTGTTTACTCCAAGAAGGTACAAAATTCTTAGATCAAATTTTGGTGAAGTAAAGTGTAGTCAAATGTATAATGTAATAAACATGGATTACAAACACGGCTCATCAGTAATTTTCAGAGTAACAATAAGTATGTTATTTTAACCTCTCTGGACCTCAGTCTCCTCATCTACAAAAAGAGGTTATAAGCTCTTTATGCTCTACATGGTCGTATATAAATATTGGAAAATCATACAGAACACTCAGAAAGCACTTGAAACAAGACGCTGTTATCAGAAGAGTCAATATAAATTTTAATCAAGTTTTGAGGAACACAACTGCAGAGTTATATGTCATTTGAAAATCCAGCTCTGTGCAGAGCAGGGTAGTAAATGTTACCACTTTAAGTCAGTAATTATTTTGTTAAGCAGTGGTTTGAACTCGACCCATGTCCAGGCTGGGAAATAAGGAAGCAATTGGTCCATTTAGTACAAAAAAAAACTTGCTGGGAGCTATAACATAGCAGGGGAAAAGTACTTAGACCCAAAGAACATTATTATAATCAAAGCTCTTATCTGTGCTCAGAACAGGACATGCAGATTTCACTGCTTTTTATTTTGTTAAACTTTTGGCTTATTGAAAATATCGGTCTCTTCTATCACACACTTAAATCTGTAACCCATCTCAAATCCCATTTGGAAGCAAAGTACAATTCCAAGACAAATAAAATCCAGTATACAATCAAGTCCAAAATGTACTCCTCTAGAAATACAGAGCGTGAGATCATAGAGATGAGAAGTCATGTGTGGAGGGAGTTGGGAATTGTTTTGTCTGTGACCTGTGCTTCTCGAAATTCTCTCTGTGGTTTCAGCAACCCTGCACGGTCTCCCTCTTCCCTTTATAAGTTGTCTCCCTTTTTCTCCTTTCTTTTTCTATGCTTAGACCCTTGATCTTTTCCTTATACATTCACCTCCTCTGAGAACTCATCAATCCTTATAACTTCCATTGTCTCTGCCAGTCCAAGCAAGGGCAACAGAGGTTAGGAGGGGTCAGGACAGTAGTCTCATTACCAACAAGGGATCTGCAGACTCTGCAGAGGTAGGCAGAAAACAGAGCGAGTGAGACCGAGGCATCAGTTTGTATTGAAAGCAGTAATGAATGGACCAGGGGGCCAGCTGGTCAAAGCACAGGAAGATGTTTGACCCTAGAGCCTTGCTGCTCAAAGTATGGACCAGCAGCACTGACAACATTTGGGAACTTGCTAGAAATGCAGAATCTCATACTCCAGCCCCAGACTTTCTGAATCAGACCCTGTGAGTGATTGGCATATGCAAATGAAAGTTTGAGAAGCACTGGCCAAAACCAAAAGGAAAAGAAAGAAAAATCAGTCAAGATAGACAGGAGTAGAATTTTCACCTTGAAGTATTATTACATTTGATTTTGGACATCACATGTAAAACTTGAAGTTTCCTTCCAACCCTGATCAGGTCAGCGAAACTAGCCAAGAAGGAATAAATATTGTGGAGGTGGGTCACATCGGGGAAGATTTAGTTCCTTTAACAGGACAGGGAAGTCTAGCTGGAGCAGAAGATTCGTGTTTTGGCAACTTATGCACTAGATTCTGAATAGCAGGATGAGGGAAGTCTAAGGGAGACCTTGAAAGCTGATTAAAGAGTTTCAGTGTTTTTCCGGGACGCATTAGATTTATTAAGGAGGAATCTAGTACAAGCAATGATTTAGGAAGAAGCATCCTACGGCAAGAAGCAGAAAAGACCAATAGCAATGAGAGTAGGCAGGACAGGTGTGCCTGCCTATGTTTTGCTTATTTTGTCCTGTACTTTTGTCAATGTCATTACCAATGCACTGAGTGCCCTGTCTACACCGCCCATCTCAATCATTGCCATCCTTGAAGACCCAGCTTGGGTACCATCTTCTCCAGAACATCTCTCCTAGCAAAAACACCCCCTATCAGCATCACCATGAAGTCCTCTAGCCCTCAGAGTCCATTGTACATTATTTAAGCTCAAACATCTTAACATAGAGACTCCTGGATTGGGATGGAGCTGACTGGGCTGTGCCATCTCCTCCTTAAATCCTCCCAGTGACAGGATCTTGATGACTCACCAAGCCATCCATTACAGGTGGGGGACAACAGTAATTGTTAAAAAAGAAAGTTCTTCCTTATATTGAGCTGAATTTCTTTTCTCCATTGTGTTAATCACATACTAAAAAGCACCAGGATAGCACAGCTATCTGCCTTTCATCTATTTCTCTTTCACAGATTCTGTTGAGTCTGCAAGTTAAAAGTGTTTTAGCCTTTCTTTACTGATCTGAAAGAACTCAAGCATTCTCTTCACTAGAAGAGCTCATTTAAACAGTGTTCCTTTTGACATATAGCTACTAAGAGAGTTTAGATAGACCCTTAGCTGGCTGTGTTCTCTTTTTAGTTCAGATGTAGTTATAAAAAAAATTATAAAGTAATCTTACAGCTCCGGTATCTCCCTGGGTTACAGAGAGTTTGGAGCAGGAATGATAGGGGTAGATACCCTGAATGAAAAAAAATCAACACATAATATAGGATATCAGATACATGCAAAGGGCACTTGAGAGACAAAATATTCCTGGGCCAAAAGTCCACAAAACAAAATGCTGAATTTGCCCTCATCAGTGTTATTTATATTTGTAAGGAGTGGCAAATGTGCCAATTCAGAGCAGGCTCGGGTAGCTGGATTTGAGATGAAACAGACGTCTCAGGGCTCCCTGTTAATTTAGCAGTGATTGTCCACACTCTGTCCAGGGACAAAGGCAGCTCGGTCACAGACTCTCCCTGGCTGGTCCCAGGATCAGCCGTCTTTTAAAAATAATTAGAGCCTGACTCCCACAGACATTCCAATCAGACAATTAGCTCTCCCCCTCTCACTCCCTCAACACCAAACAACCCTGACTTATAGACCAAACAGTCTATAGGTCTGCAAGCGGAGAACCAGACAGACCCTGGAACAAGGGAAGGCCAGCTGTGAGGCCAGCCAGCCGGCTTCTGCCAGGACTCAACCGCCTCCCTCTACTGCTGATTGTTCTGACGTTCCACCTTCAGTTTCCAGATCACAGCAGTCGACAGAACCCAGTTTAATTAGCTCCCACTATTGAGTGCCTGCAAGATGGCAGAAAGAGTGCTGCATGCCGCACACACCTTGTTACACTTCATCCCTGCAACAACGCTGATAAGAGAGACTAGTATCCCCATTTTCCATATTGAGAAACGACGGCAAAGGCCAGATAAGATAGCCTAACTAACACAACGAAGAGTGATAGAGTGGGACTTAACCCCATCCAGACGTATAACCTCTGCATCACACTGCTTTCCTTAGTGTTACATACAAATGCCAGGTAAATAGTAACACTGCATAAGGCAGAGAATCCCCTCAAATTATTGCAAAGAATGCAAAAGTCAGTACTTTCAGAAATGTAGGGATAGGACAATAAAATACTAAAAGATTATTTTAAAAATCATTCACCAAGATTAACGTAGGAGGTCATATCCAAAGTCTCAACTACTTTTAGAATAGTTTGTTGTCAGTTACGTATAATATTATATTTGGAAAATATTTCTTTTTTAGCACATGTCTTTATCCACAACCAGAAATGTTTGACATAGGTGAACCCTATGGAGGGCTGATTACACTTATCTGACTCCTGAACAACTCGCCAGAGTAGACAAACATTTGATTGGAATTAGAAATGATTAGAACTTATTTCTTGTGTTTTATTAAAAATAGGCTTCTTTGGCACAGCTGTTTTTCCACTTTTCAGATGAAATAAAACAAAGAGGTAGATAAGAATTCAAAGCTGAATTGCCAGGTGCTGCTTTTAATGGTACACTCCACATCAAAAGGAGACTTTATTAGGGTTTTATTAGGATTTTGGTCAATTAAAAAGTATATCAATAATTGAAGATTTAAATATGATGTCATCTCTTCTATCTCGTTTTCTATCTATCTATCCACCTATGTACCATCCTCTATTGTTCCTCCAAAGGTTTTGAGAGTATTCTTTTGAGAGTACGTTTGCCTCTTCATCTATACCATTGAATTTGTTAGTATGGAAGAATCTTCATTCAGCAACATTTATGGACTGCTTGCCTTGTGTCAAAGACTGTACAAAGGATTGGAGACACCATGTGGAACCAGAAAGTGACATTACTGCTTTTGGTTTCCACTGGAGTCAACATTTCCACTGGAGTAAACAAGAAGAATGGAGATAGGGGATATCAAGGTTGATTATTTCAGAAGCACCAGTATGTCAGAAAAGATTGGGCCCTTCCCACCTTTCTGCTCTGGTATCCTCAGGCTAGTTCCTCTCATAATTGCAAGATGTCGTTGCTACCCCAGGCCTCACATACAGCTATAACAAGGGTCGAGTGGAAACCTTTCCTGGAAACCCCTAGCCGACTTACCCTCATGTCTCCTTGGCAAGAACTTGGCCACAAGACAATCTCTAAACCAATACTGTGCAAAGGGAATGGTTTCCCATGATAGGCTTAGACTTACCTGAATCGAGATGGATTTGGTGACTGGAATAAATATGTGTTCTGTTAATAGAAAAGCTGTGACACATGGCTCTTGAGTTGTAGTTGTTTCCAAGGTAGTGTGCATATTTAGGATTTGCATTTAGAAAATTCTAGGCTGGGCTGCTTACACACCAGCTCTGTTTGCTTTAACAATTTTTTAAAAAGAAAAACTATCTTTTATTGTACTTTTTTTAATTTAACATTTTAACCATTTTTAAGTGTCTAATTCAGTGCCACTAAGTGCATTCACTGTGTTGTATAACCATCACCACTACCTATTTCCTAAACTTTTTCATCATCCCAAACAGAAACTCTGTATCCATTCAATAATAACTTCTTATTTCCCTCTCCCCCCAACTGCTGGTAACTTCTGTTCTACTTTCTCTGTCTATGAATTTGCACTCTAAATATCTGATATAAGTGGACTCACAAAATATGTGTCCTTTTGTGTGTGTCTTATTTAACTAGCATAATGTTTCCAAGTTTCATCCATGATGTATTATATATATCAGAATTTCATTTCTTTGTATGGCTGAGTGATATTCCATTGTATGATTATACCACGTTTTGTTTATTCATTCGTCTGCTGATGGACACGTGGGTTGTTTCACCTTTTGGCTATTGTGAGCACTGCTGCTGTCAACATGAGTGTACAAGCATCTGGTTGAGTGCCTGTTTCCTTAGCACTATCTTTAACAATGCTGAACCTCAGTGACAAAGTGGACGTTACCAACCTAGTGCATATGTGGTATTAAACGATGTAACATCTACAAAGGAAAGGTGCTCCGGAAGAGGCATCTGCTACTGCCATATTTATTGTTGTATTATTTGGTGTTGGAACACAGAAGCAGAGCTCAAAGTATGTGTGTGTGGGTCGAGGGAGGGGTGTCTAACTCAGCCTGAGGATTCAGAAATATTTGATCTGCTCTTTGGATTTCAATTAGGAATAGGCGTCCTAGGACCTTTTGGAGGAAATGCCAGCAGTCCGAATGTTTTATTAAAGAGAAAGAATAGCATCAGATCTCAGAGATCTGAGTTTTTTATACTTCAATCATGAGCACAGTGGAGGTTCTGTTGAAGGGAAGAAAAGCTGAACACAGAGAAGCCAGTTGGAGGGTTATGATTATGTTCAGACACCATATGATTTAGGCTGGAACTAAAATTGTGACTGTAAAGGGAAAAAAAATGGAAACCAGTGCCTTCGTGATAGAGTGGGCTTTAAAATAAGGATAAGAATGTCAGTGTATGGTTTAGGCAGTAGAGTATGTTACCATTCTCTAAAAAAGAGGATGCCATTTGAGGAACACGTTTAGCAGGGAGAACACATAATAAATTCTCATGTGAGCAGGGCACTTTAAAAGGATGAGATCCAGGAACCATCCCCTGGTTTGTTAGTTGTAAATAAGGATTTGGAATTCACAAGTAGGTAGAGAAATTAGAAAATCATCAGTCAAGAAGGAAATGGAGTCATGAGTATGGATAAAGTTAATCAGAGTAAGTACATAGAAGGTTCAGGCCTACACCCTGGGGGAACTACCACTGAGGAGGTGAGAACACTGACAACTAATAAACACAATGAATGAGAGAAGTAGCAAGACTGGTAGGAGGACGCAGAGAGGTGTAGCCGTAGTCATGAAGCATACGAGATTTTGGAGAATAAGTCAGGAGTGTCCAAGGAGACAGAGAGGACAGGATCTGGCAATGAAGTGGTCTTTGATGTCTTCATGAGAGCTGTTTCTAACTAAAAGCAGATTAATGTGAATTGAGAAATTATTGAGAGGGGAATTAAGACATGGATCTAGGCTATTCTTTGTCAGGAGCTTGCCTGGAAATAGGGCATAAGGGGCAGATTTTCAAGTTATTTTTAAATGGCAAGTGGTTTGCACATGTTTAAATGCTGAAGAGGAACAGAATAAGGAACAAGTTTCCCTTCAAAGGGGGAGGAAGTGGGGTACATTATCAGAGGAGATAAAAAAATCTTGAGAGGCATTTTGGTGGTCTCTGTTTTCCCTGTGAAATAGAGGGCAAATTTATTTGCTGAAATATTTCAGCATAGGGTTGGGTATATGGTATTTGTTCAAGAGGTATTTGTTTTACTTAGTTATTGGTGGAAGTATATGGGACTTGGATTAGCAAAGAACATGAGAGGCCTGAAGGCAGGAGTGAGTTTGGTGTATTCATATGCATCCTTGAGTAAGGCAGTGGCTTTCACTGACGCCTGGGTCCCAACCTCAAGATCCTGACTTAACTAGTTCAGCCTGGGGCTGGGGAGCTTTAAAAGTACCTAGATGATTTTCATTGTAGTCAAGATTTAGAATCACTAGAACGGAAGGTAGATTGAAAAATGCTTAGAGCAGGGAAAGGCTACTTTCTAATGGGCCAACAGAGGTGGTCTTCGGAAGGAATTGCCTATAATGATGTAAAATAGAATTTAATAGCATTTCATACTGTTTTGTTTCCCCCCAATGATTAAATTCTGTGTGTGTCAGAGAAAGCAAAAGATACTTGATTATGAAAAGATTGAGAACAATAAAAAAAAAATGTCTAATCTATCAGTCATTGGCGATTAAAATTGTCTATCTCCCTGCCTGATTATAGGGCCATTGAGAGATCGTATAAAAAGGAAATGGAAATAACTTTCGTTGAGTGCCAGTCATGTGCCAAGCATTGGATTTGGTTCTTTCATGTATTGTCTTATTCAACTTTCTCAACATCCCATAAGATTGTCATCATTGCCATTTTACAGATTTCTGAACTGAGACTCAGAAAGTAGCCTCATTTGTGAATGAGAGGAAGGGCAGAGTCCTAGTGTTTCAGGAGATTTGGGGAATACTTGGGAAGCCTAGGATTAGGGGCTTTTCAGTAGATAAAAGTCTGAGGAAGTAGTTAGAGCATGGAAATACACCTTCCATTTGCAGATATAAATATTTAAAATACCACACATTTATGTGATACCTGCTACACAATTCACCCTCTGTTGAGTTTGACATTTCATTATTCTAAAATGACCTTTACCTTTTGGCATAACACTAATCCATTAAAGGAAAGAAATTAGAAATAGAAACTAAAAAAGAGTTATGTGGAGATCATGGAGAAGGTTTTTCTTGTTTTCTTTTTTTTATACCCCGTGCCTCTGCTTTCAATCAGTTTTTCTCTTCTATCCTGTTGGTTAACAGGGTTAACCAAGACAGACCAAAGCAGAGAAATGGCTCTTCCCTCTTGTTCTTGCTACAATGTCAAAATAATAAATAGGTTAATCATATCAGTTGTATCGACTTGGGGCACATACCGCCCTTCACAAAAGTAGAAGTACCATTCCAGGATTTTTGTTCAAGGGTTCAGGCTCTTGGTCAGGAAAAAAACCCTACTTTTTCCTCTTCCCTTTATTTGTATGAACCCTAAGGTCTAGGCAGGATTGAACCTTGTCTGAGAAAGAACTGTTATGCAGCTCTGAAATCTACAGCCTTGCAGCAAGCTTTAAAAAAAATTGCATCAAGCAGTTTAGAGTAAGCTTTTACATTAATAAAAGACACAGGTAGAAGACGAAAGCCGTGGCCACTGATTTTGACAAAACCCAAGAACTGTCATTGGTGTATAGTATATGTGTTACTATCATTTGACATTGAGTCTGCTGCTGCCACCATTATTGTTTCCCATGGCAATGTACCAATGTCTCCGAACCTACGTCAATAGTCATCACGTCTGGTGGGCAGAAGACTGGGCAGAGGCATAGAGATAAGTCACTGATCTTCCACAGACCTCGGTTCCATCATCTGCAAAAAAGAGATATACATTCTTCCTTCTCTACCCCTTATTCATGTGACAAAGAATCTAACACGTTAAACAAAACAAACCTTTCTTTCAGCATACATTTATTGTTGAGAATATGCATCTGCTATGCATCAGGTGCCATTCAGGGCACTAAGGACTAACAGATAAGTATTTCTTAATGCCCATCCTTAAGAGCTCAGTCTAGTGGAAGAGATAGACTGAAAAGCAGATCATTACGCCACTGTGTTTAAAAGGCAGGAAAAGAGACAATCGAGGTGCTGTGGGAGACCCAAGGGGGAAGCTCTTAGAGAGAAGGACTCTAATATCTGCAGTAAAATTTCTAAAAAGTTGTTTGAAATTAATCAAGTGCTTAGCAACATATATTCCCTGAGCAGGATCATAATATGACACAGGTACAAAAAGAAGGAGCCAGCAGTCAGATAACTAGTGTATTAGAGGGGTAAGGGAGGAGGTTAAAAAAGGTAAAGGGATACACAGAAAGCACGAGTGTGGAGGGTAAAGGGAATGGGCAAAAGCTGCTGAGAAGGAAAACCGAGGAATGGGAAGTGACTAAACAAAACGTATTGGGGTTAAATGACAAGAAAAAGGCAGCCAGAACATATCAGAGGCAGCTTAATTCATGCCATGTATTATTATGTGAAGTAGATTTGCATAAGCCTATGCCATCAATATAAATGATTTATAATATCAATTTGGTTTTTTTGACATTATTGCCAAGAATGTTTAAGAACGTATTAGTTGAGTTGGAAGTAAGTTTTTAGGCAATAGTCACTCGCTTTTTTAGTCCCTGGAGTTTAGCTCTCTCTAAGCCAGGGTGTGGGTAGCCAACTGCTCATTGGGCATTTCCACCAAGTGTCTGGCTTGTCATACTTTTCCTTTGAAACTTGACCTCTCACTCTCCCTTTGTCATCATGCTTTTCACCGTCTCCCTGTCTCCATGCCCTTTTTCATTGCTGTTCCCTCTTATCTGATATTTTATCTTCTATTCCTCCTACACCTCCCACTCTTTCTTTCCTACTTGGCTAATTCCTAGTAATCCTAGCAGGCTTCAAAACCACAGCTCGAGAAAGCTATCTCTGCTCCCCTTTCTTCCTCCTAAAGCTGATTTAAATGCTCCTTCTTTGAGGTTCCATTGCACTTGATACATGTTTTCTGCTTCACCCTCATTACACTGAATTGTAATTGCTAGTGTGCTTGTCTGTCTTTCCATGAGTCAGGTAGCTGGTAGGGGACCTTATACACCACAGGTACTCAGTACATGTTAGTTGATTACGTGAATGAGTAAAGAAAATAAAAATGAATCATCAGCAAAGAGTTGAGAGTCTTTAGTTCTGTTGAGTCTTTCATGGATCTTCAATGGCTTAGTCATTTCTAAGTTATACTATTGTATATTTTATATATACTTATACATAAAGAACAAAGTCTGACCCATCCATTTTTAATCCCAATGCTACTATTATAAGCATTCTATTTTTAAATTATTTTTTTCAATTTTCTATACTTTTTTATACCATGGTGAGATTATTAGTTAACCTTTAAAAATAAGTTAATAATTTTTAAAGCCCCTCTCTTCTCAGCAACAAGAACAACCAAAAACATAAGCCCAAACCTAGTCTTCTTGTGGCCTAGGTGTTTGTGAGTGGGGGTGGATGATTTAGAGTTAACGGGGAAGAGATTGGTTGTTCAGGAAATATTATTTTGTGATAAAGTTTAAAAATCACTGGCTTCTGAACAGTGGATTTGGTTTATTGATATGGGAACCATAGAATACAAAGGTTTTCTTGGATGTACATGGAATGATGTTGGTAAGTGTGCCGTCTAATGCAAGTTTTGAAGAACAAATTCACATTTTCCAAGTCAAAAAGATTTTAAATATACTTAAGACTTCTACATCATACATATCTGTGAAGATAAAGAGACAGATGTATACAATGTAGATGCATACACTAGACACATCTTTCTGCCAGAATGGTTTTATTCAATACACATCTAGTAGCCTTTCTCCGAATACTCTGCTATCAGAATAGCTGTTAGTCTTAGGGTTTGACCCAATTCCAACTAAGTAATTTTATTCTGCCTGCTTAACCTCCCCTACCATTGCTGCTCGACACAGAATCCTTCTTCATTTCTCACCCTGTCTCAAGTATTACTCCAACCTGAAAAACAGCTTCATGTACCACTCTAAAGGTGACTGCTTTTCCATGATGAGTGAGGCAATTTTGTTATGTTAAGTGCTTTGGGGAAAAAAGCACTTACAGTGCTCCTGTAGAAATGCAAGCTAATATTACTCAATGAACCTTCCTTTCCGCCGTTGTGCAGTGTGGCATTTTCAGAATGAAGAGGCCTTTCCCCATTGTAGTTTATTTATGTGATGTATTCAAAATGGGCCTATTTCCCAAAGGCATCTGGGAGTATGTGTAGAAGAAATACGAGAGAAACAAAAAATTAAATACAGATGAAGTTAAACAGCTAACAGTAGAGAGGCCAGTGCAACTTCAATTATTAAGCTGCAACTTCAAACTGAGATCTAAACTTCTGATCAATCGGAAAGGATGGAAAATAATTACATAAGGTATCTTCCAGTACATCTTCCGTCTAGCTAAATTTTAAATGATAATTCCAAGAGGTTCTTAGGGTAGGCCAATGTGCCCTCGCTCCGTTTCAGAGCTTCATAGACTGTGGAATAAAATAGTATTTGCGAACTAATTGAATATGGTTATATGTAGCATTTAAAAGCCACATTTTTGAAAAGTAGAGCAAAGCAATACATTTGTTTCCAGAATATATCCCCTTGCCTTTTATTAAAATCAGTCTCATTTATTGTATTTTAGTAGCCTCAAAATTACTGTTTCTTTTCTTTAAAAAAAAAAAAATCTCAGCTTATTTTCAAGATACATGTTTGCTTTAAAAAACAGTGGCATTATTGATCTTTAAATACCCAAAGGTTTCTTAAGGTTAATTCATTGTATTAGCAGAAATAGTTCGACATGTCTCTAGAACCTAGGCAAGGATACAAGTGGGAAGGTTCTGGAAATCAATTTCTGCACTGTTGATTCTATCGTGAAGTAATAGATATTCATCCTGATTTTTTTCTATTTCTGTCATAATTGAGTCACCATTTTCTCTGTTCTTCTATCTTAAAAACTTACATAGGTACTTAAAGGAAATGAGAAGAAATTTTCCAGGAAAACATTAAGGCCTTTGACACTGAATATTTTATTGAACTGAGTAATAAAGACTTACCTCATTGAGGCACATCTCTCAAATTTTGTTATCTTATTGTATTGCTTTGAATAATTCTACAAGCATTTCTGGGGCTTTCATAGTGCCTTTTGATTATGGAGATTTGAAAAATCATTTTAAATATTTAGAAGCCAAGATAGTGAGGGTTAAAGGCTTGGAAGTTGAAGTCTCATGGATCTGAGTCAGCATCCAGGTCCAACCTCAATACAGAACATTTGGCTTCATTGCTTCACTCTTAAAATGGGGCTCAGAACAGCGTCTACCTTTCAGAGTCAGGAGGATTGAATGGGACATACTCCGTGTACCACTTCCTCACAGGGATGTGGGAAGTGTTAGCTGCGGGCTCTTCAACAGCTGAGCTACATGTTTGCCTTGAAATCTAGGTAAGTGACTCTCTGATGATCTCCTATGTATCTATACCTAATACCTAAGTCTTTCCTTATCATCTACTCGAAATGCCAGTGACCATCTAACACTATCAGGCACACAGCTCAGTGATACTGGCCCCCATATGCCAAAGTTCTGCTGCCCTTGATTTCAAGTTCTTTGCCCTTGATTGCCCTTGATGCCAATTTCAGCATGGATTTGGGGCCCCTGACCCATTTTCCTATAACTGGTTTTCCAAAAAGAATTGATAGATCCCTACTGGTTCTTTAAAGCTTACCTTTTTACACCCATTGTCCTTTCTTGAATGTTATTTTGAAAGGAAACATTCTTAAGAATGGAGCTAAAAACAAAAAGCCAAATATTTCTGTGACAGGCACACACCTCTCCATTCCTTCCACTTTATTGAAGGTCCACCCCAATCCACGTGGTCCCAATGTGCACAGCTTGCATTTGCTTCCATGGGCTGCCTCCCGGCTGCATCCACCCAGCTTTTCCTCATCTGTGCCACCTGTGTACTTCACTCTAACACTCACTGAACACCTGTGTGCAATTTCACCCAAGCTTGTGTCTAACTCCTAGATCAGTTGCCTCCACCCACTTTTTCTTTGTTTTTTTTGCCGACAGCCCATGCACTTTTCCTTACTGATCTTTGGCACCTGGAGCTATAGATCCCTGTGGCTTTGGAGCTAGAACACCCATGAGAAATCTATGAACCCGAACATTGAAGTTGACTTCTGGGAATTAGTGAGATCAATGTTACATGCTTAAATTCTTATGAAGGCAGTACTAGAACCTGAGTCTCCATTTTTTGCATTTAACACCCTTTACAATTGCCATGGAAAATGAACAATTTTGTTTAATTCTAAAAGTTTATGTTTAAAATACAATGTATGTGAAATGCTGTGGGGACAGAGCCAGGAGTGCAGTTTCCAGGCTCTCGGCCTCACGGGAAAGGTGCTGGCTCAGGTAGTAAATGGCCATCAGCTGTGATTGGATGGCCATCAGCTGTGATTGGATGGCCATCAGCTGTGGCTAGTTGGCCCTCAGCTATAACCAGTGAACCATTGGCCAGTAACATAACTGCCGTGACTTTGCTAGCAGCAGATTGTGGATTGCAGATTGCAGAGGGGTGGATTGCAGCTAGCACAGCGGATTGCAGTTAGCAAGTGAGGTTGGTTGGCAGAGAAGCGGACGGCGGGTTGTGGATCGTGTGGCTCGTTTCCTGTATCTCCAACCCAGCCGCCAACGAGAATATAGTGGTATGACTCCCCTACCTATGGCTCCGTTAGTGTTCCTTTTTGGCCTCACCATATCCTGCGTTCTTGTGCGGGGAGCGGGACTAGAGACCCAGCATGACACCCTACATGACAAATGCCCTATTTTTTTAATGAGGTTTATTAAATTGTGGAATCAGAGCTATGTTCTCTTGTCTTCATTTATCTCTCTATATCAAGATTATTTCTCCATACTAAAGTTTGAACTTTTTGTATTTATTAATAAAAGTGTATGTTCATTCTACTTAGTTCTTCAATGAATAAATGTCTATTTAAAGAAATCAATTTTATGTTGACCATCAGAAATAGGGATAAATCAGAGATAGGAACTATATTATACAGCAATGAATAAATCTGGTAAGAATATATAAAGACCACTATAAGAGAATGGTTACAGAAATTAGAGTACATTGAGGACACGCAATATCATACAGCCAATAAAAGGTTGTTTTCATAGATCAATAAGGTTATATCTAACTATGTGCTATTGAATTGAAAGTAGAGACTAAACACTGCAGATATAGCTTCACCCTAGTAGTATGCATATTAGATTAACAACTGGAAGGAAGCACCACAAACTATTATCCATGTTTACCTCTGTCTGGGTAGATTATAGATGACTTTTATTCTGTCCTTTTGTTGTTGTTTTGTATTTTTCAAATTTTGTATGACACTTACATAAATAGACACCCAGCAGAAATGTCCAATGAGCAGTTGGCTGTCTACACCCTGGCTTAGAGAGAGAGTTGGGCTCTGGGGTAGATTCATGATCAAAAGAAGTGACTGTTGTCTAAAATCTTTCCTTCTAACTCAACTTAATGTTCTTCAGCATAAAAATGAATCTAATAAGAACGTTGTAATATCTTTCTGGAAATCAAATAAATGAAGTTATCTTTAATTTTATGAATGGTGTCAAATATCCCTTCCTCAATCATACATAAGTTTTAAGAACAGAATATACCACTGCACTGTCATAATCAATGAGGTTACTTTTCAATGGTAAGTTCTAGAAGAGTCTAAACCAGGGGTGTCCAAACTTTTTTCAACGGTTTTTACCAAGGGCCATATGCGGTAAAATACACAAACAGCCGGGCCACTCACTCGAGGTGAAGTACGTATTGCCTCACCTGGTTTATTTAAGTAAACTAAATGTATTTTTGGAATTGCTGCGGGCCAATTAACAATGGATTGCGGGCTGCAGTTGGCCCACAGGCCGCAGTTGGCCCGCGGACCGCAGTTTTGACACCCCTGGTCTAAACACTAAGAAAAGGCCCAGAAAATAAAAGTGTGAACCCACAACTTGCGATATGAGGGCTTCTGCCTGAAGTTCCCAGGGGCACTTGTTTGTTTAATGCAACTTCGTGAAGGAACAGGACCAGAGAATGTAATTTTGATGCCCCGGAGCAGGCAACGATTTCTCCTCCTTAGCAGCACACCTACCCGCTCAGGCCCACCTATCTGAGAATCAAGCAGGCCTCCTTGGCTAGAATGACAAGTTCAAGCAATTCACCGAAGTTAGCTCTGGCCTACTCTGAACAGGACCTACCCTAGCCCTTTACAAGCTATGAGACCTCTAGCTATTTCACATCTAGGGTCTTAGTCTCCACAGCCATTAAAGGAGATAATAATACTTCCTGCTGCGTGGTAGTGGTATAAAATAAAATGAATCTCTATATCCTAAAGCTGTTAGAGCAGCAGCAGGCCCAGGCCCATTGGAAATGCTGCTAAAGTACTCCCTCTCTGTAGTGTGTTCTGTTCTCTCTCTCTCCCTTTTTCCTCCCTCTCTCTCTGTCTCTCTCTTTTTATTCTTCCCTCCCTCTCTCGTTAGTTGGAAAGTGATCTTTGTCTTTACCATGAAGCATATGTTGAAGATAACTTGAAACAAAATGTAAACACAGAGGAAAATAGCAAAAATTATCTTGCCATGTCACAGGGCGAATCAGAGATGAGAAGGGATGAAGTCATCACTTCCTACAATTAGGAGTTTTTCTTTTTATTTTCTTAAACAATCCACCTTTTTTTCTTTGGGTCTGGTGATGCATGATATAGGACGTAATGCCTTTTTTCCCTTTCCCTTGGTTCACATGGTACTGAGCAACAAGATAATAAAAAATATGTATATATTTTTTAATAATACCAGTACACACACGAGTAGGAGAAAAGGGCTCTCGTTGCTGAATCACTCACTATACACTCTGTTCAAACCCAGCAGGGAATTCTGACAACACACCTGACTTTTCATTTATTTATTTTTATCGGTTCTGGGAGAGGTTTGTGATTCATTCTATGTAGGTTGCAAGCCCAGTACTATAGAAACAAATGGTCTCTGGGTGATTTGCTTTATTAACTTTTAGGGTAAAGGAGGGAGAAATAGGAGAATTGCTTTAACTGCAATATACTGGCAAAAAGTTTAGACTTTTTTAGTTCATTGACACCTGAAATATTTGAACAGTCCTGTTTTTTTACTTAATGATAGATTGGCTGATTGTAAAGAAGGAGGTAGTATGGTGGAGTAGAAAGAGAACTGGCTGAAAGACAGAGAATCAGGCATTGGTGACAAACAACCATGCCATTTGGGCCCAGCCAAATCACTAAACTCTTCGTGTCGCTGGGACTCAGTGACCTTCTCTGTAAAATAAAGGGTCAGACTAGATATTGTCCTCTTTCAGTCAGGGTTTACAACTTTATGGGTGGTGAAATCAAACCTGAAAATGAAAGGAATCCTCCTCTCTGTGAAGATAGAATAATCATAACGTAATAATAAAAATTTGCTGTGCTATGTATCTAGTGTTGCATTTAATCCCCACCGTGACATAGGAAGAGCCTCCATAAAAATAAGGGGCACCAAGGATCACAAAGGTCAAATACATTGCTCAAGGTCACCGAGCCTATGACAGGTGGCGCTAAGCTTTCAGGCTTGACACACAGCTCCCGATCACATCTCACCTTCATCCTGCTTCTTAGGGAGACCATAGAGACCGTGCAAGCTGGTAAGGGATTCAAAGTAACTCAAGTGTGATGTGCAGGTTAATAAAGAGTAAGGAGGAATGTGAGTGATTTTCCAAGTTTGTCAAGGACAATTCAAGATCATGGTGCCCACATAGAAAGAACAGGGTCACTAAGGGAGGCTTAAAGAGAAGCTTAATTGCGGCAAAGAAGGGATTAAGAAAAGGTAGGACAAAGATTCTTAATTTTATTATCTATGCTTTCTCTTTTATTATTCTCTTTAAAAGTGGTAAAGCACTTTGAATTTAGTAAGTAATAAAATATTGGGTAAGCATATTGATACTACTTGAACAATGTAGGTTCTTGGCATAATGGATGGAGTGAGAGAAGACAAGGGTTTCAGGTCCAGGGGCCGCTGCTTATATCAAATGATTTGCTTTTTTTCTTGGGTTCCGGTTTCCTAAATTACAAAGCCAACTGTTTGGTCTAAATCAATCCACAAGATGCCAAAACCCTGTAGGAGGCACTACATACGGATGTAAAAAGAAAGATGAGGATCCTCTTCTCAGAAAGACCTTTAAGAACGTTTTACCCCTTAAATTCTGATTCATTGTCTAGTGGAATATGGTAGATTGATGTGACTTATTTGAACATTACTAGCTACAAATGACATAAAAAACTATTCATATGAAGAATCAGCAATAGGAATTTAAATAAAAGATTATAGTTGGTAGTATACACTTTGATGTCAATCAAATTCATTATTTATTTACAAGGCCCACTCTTTCCGTCTTGTAAGGTAACAAAACATCTCAAAGATATAATACACCAGTGAGATGCTGCTTATGTGAATATATTTTCATGAAATGCAATACATCATTCTACTAAACAGAAACCAACATCTGAAAATGAGTCCTGTAGATTCTAATTTCTAGGGCTACTAGTGAATTATTTTCCCCCATAATTTGCATTTTCCTTTACAGTGTTGAAGTAAAATAAGCCTCTTTGTTTGCACTGGTTTCAAAATTAAATTAGTTTGTATATTTGTTCTCTCCTGCTCTTCCTTGATTTGGTTTCAACATAAACAGTCATTTTCATTAAACTCTCCTTTATTTGGCATCAGTCCTTTAGTTACTGTAATTATTTGTGGTGGCTGCCCTGTTTTATTTTTGAATCAGATAACTATGCACTGTTTTAAATTGTATTTAATTGGTTCGCTTTATTTTCTACTGTTCACCTGGCTTTGTGGATATGATTTCTTTAGCTAGATGTGACTCCTGTCATGGCCTGATCTTTTTTAGAGGTCTTTTTGTTTGTTTGTTTTGTTTTGTTTTTAACCTATGCACCATACAGGTGCTCATCAATTTGATGTTTAGTGAACGCCGGCAAATTATAGGGAAGAAATTAAAATGACATTCTTCACAGAGATTGTTTTGAAAGTTAATGCGTACTTGCAGTCTTGAGGAACAGCAGGAACTACCTAGTTTGGTAAAGCCAAAAATGTCAACATCTTTTTTTTTTTTTTAGATTAACCTTGAAATGACCTCTGACAGAAAGAAAACCAGCCATACTTTTCAATTTCAAGCTAAAAGATCTAAAAAGTTATTTCTGTCTAATAAAAAAGTACAATAAGATTCTAAATTCCCACAGAAACTTTTCATCTACCTTATAACACATCAAAAAGCCACTGAGGGGCCATTTTTCCTGTAGGAGAGTGATAATAAAGTTTTTCAGGCATTTGCGATACTATGCATGGCAGGGGAATAAAATGGGGTTGGAGTAGGCAGGGAGGCAGAGAGCAAGATACTTTTTGTTAAGTTACTAGAAGAAAATACAGGAAGATTTTAAACATTTGTTCCACTAATTCATTTGACAAATGTTCGTGTACCAACTCTTAGGATACCAGTATTGGTCTACAGAAGTGAACAACAAAGATGAAGTCCCTGCCCCCTTGTAGATTACATAATAGTGGAAAAAAAGAGGAACAATAACAAATATACATATAATAATTCAGCAAGTATTAAGTACTATGAAGAATAAAGCAATCTGATAAGAGTGAGAATTTGTAGGGTAGCTAGAGAAGGATTTTCTGGGAGGTGTCATTTGGATAGAGACTGGAAGAAAAGGAGAGAAATATATTGATATCTAGGGGGAGAGTATTCAAAGAAAAAGAAACAAACAGTAAATGCAAAAGCCATGGGCAGGAAAGTGGCCTGTATTCAAGAAACAGAAAGGAAGCTAGTGAGTGAAAATGTGAGCGACAATAGATTAGATCTTAGAGGTGAACTTGGAAAGGAGAAGGGCTGTATAAATATGACACAAGACCAAGAAAACTTTAACAAATGAGTGGTAAATTGAACTATAAAAATTTTAAATTTCTGCATAGCAAAAACAACCACCATAAACAAAAATCAAAAGATAAACAACTAGAGGGGAAATGGTCATTCATGTCACCAAAGACCTGGTGTCTAATGTATTTTTAAAAAGGAATTTCTTTAAATCAATATGAAAAAATTAATAACCAAACAGAAAAATAAGTGAATAAGGACTATGAAGGGAAAAAGCCACAGAAAACGGCTTTTAAACATATTAAAGGATGTTCAGCCTTGCTTATAATGAGGAAAATTCAAGCTAAAACCACACTGAGATGCCAATTTCTTACCTTATCAGATTGGCAAAGATCCAAACATTTGATCTTAACAACATCAGAAGTTTGAGATTAAGAGAACCAGTCACGTATTGCTATTGGGTAGGTAAACAGGTACAGACTTTACAGGGAGAACTTGGACTCTATCAAAATTTTAAATGCTCATATCTTTGACCCAGTAGTTTCACTTCAAAGGCGATCCAACAGATTTATTTGCACATGTGTTGAATGAATTAATTGCAAGGATTCTCACTGTGGCATTACCTATAGCGGCATGAAACCATGTTGAGTACTGAGAAATGAATTTAGAAACGAGGGGTGGAGTCTGATTATGGATCTCTTTTAAACTTGAACCCTTGGAAGTGCGTGAGCAAGTAAAATGAAAACAAGGCAACAGTCAGAATAACTCATCTCCCATCCATTTTAGGTTGGATTGAGTGTATGGGGGACCTCCGTGACAACTCCAATGTCATTTGAATTGTGATGGAGCTATAAAGGAAAAGTCCCTGTGTAAGAGGTGGGAGCAGCAGGGGTGGTAGCAGGCAAGCTGCTGAGATAGACAGAGAGCAGCTTCTGAAGGGCCTTTCTTATGCCCGACTAGGAGGTTCAGACTTCATCCTGAAGGCAAAGGCAACCTTTAGAGCAAGGCAGGGACCTCATCAGATTTGCATTTTTAAAAGACAGCTCTGTTGGCAATGTCAGAGATTACAGAACAGCAAAGCCAGAAATAGGGAGACCAGTGTAAAAAATCAGAACTATCGTCCCAAGAGGGCAAAATATTCTCTCTGGCAGTTTTACGACTCAGAATACTAAAAATGAAAACATCTTAGCTATAGAACTGCCTTAAAAATCAAAAACAAAAAAATTTTTAAAGTATGCTCTAAAACAGGGTATATAGACCTTCTGAATAGGTAAGTTCATGTTCTCTTTTCTGGTTATTCAGGTCATGTCTGCCTGCTGCTATTGTGTATCCCTCAGTCCCCACTAGCTGTGCTCTCTTTCCAACCCTCTCCTGAAACACGTTCCTGTCCAAGCTTTCTGGAACATTTTAATCAATCAATTTGGGTGAAAGCAAAGGACATGTATACTCAGTGTGCCTATGTCCCGCAAGCCACAGGAAAAAGCAGAGCTTTCTAATTACATCCATGCCATGGGCATAAATGAGCCTATATATAAACACTGAAGCAGGTTTTTTTGGGTGTTTTTTTTTTCTTCATTTAATGAGTAACTAAACTGTGTGCCAATGCATGAATATACCAGGGTGCTTGTAAAATTGCTTGATTTATTTTTTTATTCTTTTGTCTGCTTCTCAGTAAGGAAATTATCTTGGTTGGGCTAAAACAATGGTACTGCAGATATAAGAGAGGGTGAGCATTGCTTCTAAAGAAAAAACAAAGTTGGGGACTATGGAATTCTGATAGAACAATAATGTATATTGTGCTTATAATTTTCATTTGTCAAAAAGTACATTATTAGGAAAAACTGAGATTTAATGAGAACTTGGAAATGACGTTATTATCTTAATTCAAATTTCCCTCCAAGAAAAAAAAAATATTAATGTTCATGGGTTTGGCCTTTGTCCCTTCAAGAAGAGTCTGAATACCATGAATGTGGCAACCATGAACTGCTGCTGTACCCCTACCACCAGCAAGTCATAGTGACACAGTGACACTCCTTGGCGCATAACAAATATTTATGAGGTTAAGTTGAGCTTATTTCAATTAAACTGTCTCTTTTTTCAGCTTTATTGAGATAATTAGCATAAAACATTGTGCAAAGTTAAGGTGTATGTATATATTGCAAAATGATTATCACAATAAGGTTCGTTAACACTTTCACCTCACATAGTTTATCTTGTGTGTGTGTGTGTGTGTGTGTTGAGAACTTTTATGATCTACTCTCTTAGCAACCTTCAAGTCTCCAAATCCAGCATTGATAACTAGTCACCTTCTGTCCATCAGATCCCAGACCTTACTCATAACTAGAAGTTTGTCCCTTTTGAATACCTTCACGCATTTCCCTCAAACCCATCTTGACTGACTTTTCAAGGTTATTTCTACTTATCACTACTTAGAAAAAGCTTAATAACATCTCCTTTAGAAAGAAAAAGGCTTTATTTCTTTTTTGCCTCCTCTAGATCATTTTGAAAATCATTTGCTTCCAGTTTAAAATCAGCATTCAGCAAAACCACTTGTGATTTTACATCTCCTTTTCTCAAGGAGTAAATTAAAAGCATATGTTTGATCATATGAAGTCATACTTAATATTTTTTACCCTAGAGGAGCATAAACATGCAGAAGTTCCTGCAGCAAGATAGTTTTCATTCCAATGCCATCCAGAGATCAGAGATAATGTCTAGCTCTCTGTCACAGCCTTTGCTCTTCATAAAGTCAAATACTCAGACAAAAATCACAATCTTTGCCTTCTTCCAAACCTGCTCTTTATCTCTCTCCTGCTGAAATCCCAGAGGAAATATCTATCCTCACCTGAGGATAGCTGGTGTGCTGTACCGTAACGCATTGCTGTAAGACGCTGCTAGAGCAAATTCTTTTTCTACCTTCCCTCTGGGGCAGTGTTTTATTTTTTAGTGACCATTGCAGTGTTTGTAAACAGGGTTTGCATCATAAATGGCAAATTAGTCAAATATTAATTCACTGGAATTCTGAGTATTCAAGTCTTGTCAAACGGTGGGAAAATATCTCTGATTATTTTGTAAATATTGTAATTTGACTGTTCCAGTGTCCTGTTGTCACCAAATAAATTATCTCCATGTTTAGCAGCTTAAAATATTGTTAAAAATCACAGTACTGTAGCTCAGGAATTCCAGCAAGGCTCAGCTGGCTCATTCTTTGGCACCCCATATATTGACTACAGTCACCAGATGGTAATCAGCTGACAGATGGGCCGGGCTGGAAGGTTGTACACTGTGTGTCACTTATATGCCTGGCGCCTTGGCAGATGTGTCAGTCCATTGTGGCTGCTGTAACAAAAATACTATAGAGTTGATGGCTTAAACAGCAAACATTTATTTCTCATTATTCTCAAGGCTGAGGAGTCCTGGATCAAGGCACCAGCGAATTCGGTGTCTGGTGAGAGCCCCCTTCCGGGTTCATAGTCTTCTCACTATATCAAAGGGTGAGAGAGATTTCTATAAGGACACTAATCTCATTCATGAAGGCTCCACCCTCATGACCCGGTCCTTTCTACCTCTTCATATCATCGCATTGGGAATTACATTTCAACATGTGGATTTTAGGGGAACATACACATTCCATCTATAACAGCAGAGGTAGCTGGAAATCTGGGCCTAGTTGGAACTGTCACCTGGGTTGTCTACATGTGGCCTGTCCAGCATGGTGATCTCAGAACAGTCTTTAAAAGACACAGAGTGGAAGCTGCATTCTCTTATATACCTGCTCTAGAAACTGGCAGTGTCACTTCTTCTGTATGCTATTAGTCACAGTAGTCACAGAGCCCATCCAGATTCAAGGAGACAGGCCATAAACCCCACCTCTCAATGGCAAGTGAGTCAAAGACTTTGTGGCCATCTTTAATTGGCAATGGGGCACATCATGAGAAAAAGGTGCATTTTGTATCTCTCAATAATGAACAAAGAGGCTATAATCAGACCATTAATTTCATATACAAAAGAGGACCAGCTAGACATCTTAAAGTCATCTGTGAGCCTTTTACTCCCTTAGCCTTCAAATCTGTTGATGCCAGTACTTCCACCAAAATATCTTACAAGTCATTTCCTCTCCTTTCCACTTCCACTGCCTAATGGAAGTGCCTAACAATAGCTAACCTTTGTTGAGAGCTAATTATGTGTCAGGCATTGTGCTCACAACTTTACAGGCACTACCTCATTTGATTCTTCACCACCATTTAGTAGAAATTGTCATAATCTCTATTTCACATATGAAGAAAATGAGATTCTGTGAATAAAGTGATATACATTATCTCTCAGCCATTTAACGGAAGGGCCTATATGGAAACCCAGTCACCTGATTCCATCTAACTAGAGTCAGATTTTCTCACTCCTAACCAGAAAGTCTGAGCTTACTTGAACGGAATGCCTTGGCCCAGAAGAGTTGTTTTATCTGCAGCCTGGCTCCTCACTTTTGCACGGCACATTCTGTTTGAGCTGCTACACACTCCACCTGTGCTAACACATAGTTAGAAATCTCTGTGTATATCAGAATCTCATGTTAGGATATCACTTATTTCTAATCCATCTAACTTTTATTTTTCATTTAGAAACAGAAGTTACATATACTTCTTGAGTAAGACAAAAGTCTTTTGTTTAGAAACAAAAGAAAAACTTGAATGAAACAGGAGCTTTGTGCAGAAAAGATCAAATGATCATTAACTGACATCCTAAAACTGCCCCGGTTTAATTGGCAATAGATAACAGCTCCAAGACCACTGTTAAAAATAATGTTCCATATATTTCAAAATATAAATGGCACAGAGATAACACAGGATAGCAGCCTCTGGAGTAAGTTATGGCCATGTGTGAGTTAATTGGTTTCAGAGAAACTTA
Source organism: Rhinolophus ferrumequinum (assembly GCF_004115265.2). Lineage (NCBI taxonomy): Eukaryota > Metazoa > Chordata > Mammalia > Chiroptera > Rhinolophidae > Rhinolophus > Rhinolophus ferrumequinum. The sequence goes on from NC_046287.1 coordinate 40,999,245, forward strand.
CCAACTACTGCCTTATGTCATAAAAGTATTGTGTGTTTCCATCACTTTGGGAAGATAGAGAAACATGACTTTCCTCAGCCCCAAAGGAAAGGGAAGTTTCTCCTAACACCTGGGAGCTTGACTGACGACAGCCTTGCCCAGCAGGTGGGAGGCAAACCAGTCAAGCAGAAACACCATTGGCTGCCCGATGGGCTACATGGACCCTTTTCTGGAGTCTGTGGCCCAGGGATTGCCACCATTTGCACCCAGCCCTTTTCCTAGTCCCAGAGCTGTATGGCTCTGGCCTTCCACTGCCACTTTCTCACCTAGAAATTTATTTAAACTAGACTCCTACAGGCAGGAGCTGTAATCATGATCCTCTGTAGTGGAAATGCAAAATAGTAGAGAAGTTTTCTGAAAAGTTGCTTTTCCTTTTGTGGCCCTGTGGAGGACCCTGTCATGTATATTTAGAACAGAAAGAGGAACTGGGGGAAGGGATAATAATATTATAAGGAGACATGTATTTGGGGGCTTTTTTATTGAAATATAATTGACACATAACATTATATTTAGTCCAAGGTATACAACACAATGATTTGATATATTTATATATCGCACAATAATTACCATACTAAGTCTAGTTAGCATCCATCACCACACATAGTTACAAATTATTTTTCTTGTGATGAGAACTTTTAAGGTCTACTCTCTTAGCAACGTTGAAATATGCAATACAGTATTGTTGGCTGTAGTTATCATGCTGTACTTTACATCTTCAGGACTTATTTATCTTATAACTGGAAGTTTGTACTTTTGATCACCTTCACCCATTTCTCCAACCCCATACTCCCTACCTCTGGCAACCACCAATCTGTTCTCTGTATCAGATGAGTTTCGGAGGTTTTTTGTTTTTTTGGGTTTTTGTTTTGTTTTTTTTATTCCACATATAAGTAAGATCATACAGTATTTGTCTTTTTCTGTCTGCCTTACTACATTTGGCACAATGCCCTCAAGTTCCATTCATGTTGTCACCAATGGCAGGATTTCCTTCTTTTTATGGCTGAATAATATTCCATTGTATATATACATCACATCTTCATCCCGTCATCTGTTGATGGACACTTAATCCATGCCTTGGCTATTTTAAATAATACTGCAATGAACAAGAGGATGTGGATATCTTTTCAAGATAGTGATTGCATTTCCCAGAAGTGTAATTGCTGGATATATGGCAGTTTGATTTTTAATTTTTGAGGAACCCCCATATTGTTTTCCATAGTGGCTGTACTATTTACATTCCCATCCACAGTGTACCAGGAGTACCTTTTGTAGTTGATCAGCTCAATAATCATTACTACTCTTTTCTTTATTGTGGTAAAAAAAAAAATGCACATAACATAAAATCTACCTCTCAACAAATTTTTAAGTGCACAATATAGTGTTGTTAACTGTATGTACATTACTACCATTAATGGTGATTCTCAGGTTTTGAACCAATCTATTGCCTTTTGAGTCTTCAACGGAGAATCTAATTTTATTTAGTAAAGTGTTCTTATTTATGTATATTTTTAAAATTAGTATTATCTCAAACCAGATAAATAGCTTAAAGTAACATATTCTGACTGGTGACCAAAATTAAAAGAAAAATAAATAGGTAAATACGTACATCAAAAATTTGTCATTATAAGTTAGTTTTTATCACAAAGCAAATGAATTGAAATAAAAAAATGGAAGTATAGAGGCAAGCAATTTGAGTAAGTGTGGCCATTGGGTTACGTGTTTAATAGTATATAGAATCATCATTATGATTGCCTTTTTCCAAGGCCGCACAGACAACTGCTTGGGAGAGGGTCACCATGAGCACTTCTATCATGGCGAGGGTCAAAAAAGACGAGATGAGTTTGCAGATCCAGGAACCTAAAAGACAAGCACTATAGTGGGGTAGGAGCAGGAACAAAAAGATTGAAATCACCAAAGAGACACTTCCCAACTTAATGATACAAATCAAACAGTTTTTTGCCTTACCTATTGAATGAAATGTCTAATAGAGAAGGAAGTGCTTTAATTTAATCAATTAAGAGAACCATCTCAGAGATGTTTTCGATCCCATGATTTCAAACTGTGACACTAGGCTCTCCTTATGACCCAACCAAAAGTTGCCCTTTTTGCCCAGAGCACATCTGCTTTCAGGCTTCCAGTAGAGCCAACATTCTTGCTATCTCAACTCAACCCATTCGTACTGGATAGATATACTGCGATAGAGCAGTACTCTGTATAATGATTTATGCAAATACTTACATAAAACACACAATGAAGTATTCCATAGTTTTCAGTTCCTTTAATTGCATTTTTAATAACTGCATGCTGCCAATTCTTTATCATGTACAAGGATTTTTTTTATTCTTCTAGCAGGATACACTTGTGTAGAGAAAGTTGTTCATTTGTCATAATTAATCTTCATCAAAAAGCCTTTCGGAAAGTCTAACGTAAAGGGGATTATTTTTGATAAACCGCCAGAAAGATGTAACGATATTAAAGAAACTGACCAGCTTTCAGGCAACAGTTACTCACCTTTTAAAACCTTAAAGGAGAAAGCATCTTCAGTATCAAAATACTACAACCACACAATCTGCATCCTCTGTCTACATCATCAAGCAATTAGGTCAATAAGATCTGGAGAAATCACCGCTTTTGTTCTAAGATCCTGCTGCGACATACACAGATAGGTCTACACTACCTAGGGAAAAAAGAAAAAAAAAATCACAAAACGTTAGGGCTTCTTTGTGAGTCCTTGTTCACATTTAAGTTTTTCACGTCATGTGTGTCCATGAGAATAACATGGGACACAGTACTGGGGTACAGGGCTGGGGTACAGAACATGGGACACAGTACTGGGGTACAGGGCTGGGGTACAGGGACCTCCCTAATGCTCCAGGTGCCACCCTGAATGCATTTGATCTGTCTTTCCATGGGGGGTGGAGTAAGGACTCAGTTATGGAGTATGGCTGAGAAAGCCAGTTGAACAGTGTAAAAGCTGATGCTGTTCACAAAGCCTGGTGCTCTTGGAAAATGTGACTCTCCTTGTTTCCCAGTCGGTACTGTATCTTTCTTATGAAAAAATCATCTATCTTAAAAGGTTCCTCATGTGCCTAACTCATAACTACTTATAACCCTGAAATGTGTTGATGTTGGACTGTAGTTGAGCATGGTTGGATACGTAATAAAAATAATTTGCTTTCCTTACACGAGTACAATAAAAAAGCTACTATAACTAGTGTTTTACATTAATAATGTAGTACATTTAGAAAGCAGATGATATATTTCCAGTTGCATGCTTAAAATATTCATGCACAGAGAGAAAAAAAGCATAGGGCATATACCAAACTTTTTATAGTGTCATTCTAGGAAGTGGGATAATGGGTGCATTTCTCTCCTTCATTTTTCTTTTCTGTATTTTGTAAGTGTTTGATAACAAACATGTATTATTTTGGGAAAAGGAGAGTATTTTAATATTGGCTCCCATGAACTTTGACAATTGAAAAACTTGAGATCTATTGAGTCTGTATGTTAAAAGTCCAGACTGTGCTGTCTAATGTGGTAGCCATAATCTCAAGTGGATATTAGAAATTACGTTTAATTAAAGGCAAATTAATGTATTAACCATTTAAACTTTCAGTCACACTAGCCACATTTCAAGTTTCAAATACCACATTTTCCTCATCACAAGAAGTTCTATGTGACAATCTTAGTGGAGATACGTTACCGAGATAAGTTACTTCCTGGATACTAAGACCAAAAGTGGGCCACTTTTAGTAGAATAGGAATGGACATATGCCCTTCACAACTCCTCAACACCGGTCCCTTTCATACACTTCTCTAATCTATAGCCCAGTAAGCTCAGATATTTGTCCCATAGCCATTCAACTAGTTAGTGACAGAGCAAGGACAGGAATCCAAGGCTACCAACTCCTAATTTATGAATTAATGTGCTAAGCACCATAATAAGCCTTGAATATACAAAACCAAGTACGAGAAGTTTCCCTATCCCCAGGAGTGTCAGAGTGCAAAAACAGAGTGATAGCACAAAGTAGGACAAGTCTGTTCTTCTCTGGAAATCCAGAAATGATTCACATATGTATCTATGCTTGAATTGGGTCTTGACATTTGTGCATCTAAATTCACAAATCATCACTTCTCCAGTATTCTCAATTTCCTCCACACTCCAGAATAAAAGAGGTTAAACTCCATTTTTGAAATGCAGCTGATCCCTGACCTAATACTGTTTTTTTTTCTTTTTTTAACTTTATGTGGGATAGTTAAATATGTTCAACTCTCTTGCTCTCTTAATTTGAACTAATTTTCTCATTTTCAGTTCTTGTTCCATACATGTGAAATAATTTTAAATCTTCAAATGAAATAAAATAAAATACTTTTTTTAAAATTTAGTCACCAATTCCAGTTTAGACTATCTAAAAGCAAATAAAATACTCGAATAAATGGTTATTTTTCAGCCAGTTGTGTTGGAAATGTTTAAACACAAGTTAAGAACCTGGAGCTCCCAGTTCTCAAGTAAATCATGCTCCTTTATTTTAACAGATGCAATGCTCTTGGTGGCAGAACGACTGGAAGGACCATTCAACATTGAGTCGGTCATGGACCCTATAGATGTCAAGATATCTGAAGCTATTATGAACATGCAAGAAAACAGCATGCAGGTGTCTGCAAAGGTATTCGCATTAGTCATATGTCTACTAATAAGGAATGTGCAGTAATCTGAAAATGAAGTAACTAGATATGTCAGCTGGGATTATAAATTCTAATACGTTGTCAGTGAGCTTTTCCTGTCAAGCTACAAATTTGCTACTTCATTAAAAATGTCTAACAAAATGGCATTGAGAAAGGAAGCAATATTTTAGTTCACAACTACTCAATCATGAAGAAATTATTGGCTGCTAAAAAGTTTCAGAGAGCCCAAAGTATATTGACTAATCCCTCACATTTGTGACCAATTTGGGGGGAATTTTCTTTTTAATGTTTGAAAGTTCTGCACACCCTTACCCCGTTTTCTCTCATGCAACTTCTAATTATATTTTCAACTGTGCAAACCAGGAAAATGTACTATATGTTCAGTTGTAAATAATTAAACATTCCATCTGACTTCCTCTTTTAAGACTATGGTGTAGCCTTCATTAATGTATCTTCAGGGTAAAATGCTCGTTTGTGTGAAGTCACGTCTTTTTGTAAAAAGAAAAAAATTAGTACATTTTCATAAATCATATGAGACAGAGCTTCTGGGTTTGCAGCTGTAGAACACAAATACCAGGTGCACAATTTTTATTTGTCCCCACCCATTTGAAGATAAACAGGACCCGCCTTAAGCAAAACTGAGAAGTTTGCAATGGGTCCCCAGCCTTTTCCTTCATCACCCCCTTTTCACCCACATTGATGACTGCATAATACCTTTCTGTTCTTTTAACCAGTCCCCTTGTCATGAAACACGAACCAAACCTATATCAGTCTTTTAAACCTGGTGACTAAGTGATTACATTTTAATGGAACGTCATTCACACAAAAATATGTCCAACAAGGAGTTGCACACTTAATTTTCTTTGATTTCTAAGAATCTTTTGTGAGATTTCAAATACAACAAGGAGGAGAGGATGGGTGGTGGAGAGAAATTGCAGAGCAAAAAGAGAGCCATGGAATACAACTAGGGCTCTTTGGCTGAGTATGAATCAAAGTAGATTTGGGCTTTTCAGGCTGAACAGGTAGCAAGTAGGAAAAGAAGGAATCTGGACTGAGTCCCTTTCTCTCTCTCCTTGGGAGACGGATGGGCCAAGATTTCCGTGGGCCTCGTTCTGGGTTTTGATGAGCTTGAGATAACCTGTGTAAAGAAGGATGTTCCAAATTGCCCTCATCTGTTGGGGAAATAGCACATTTGGGAATTCCATGAAAATCTATTTTCTTTCTTTCCTCTGAAAAAATAGCAGTCATCTATCTGTTCCTCTCAAATCTATTGCCTAGAAACCAATTAATGTTGTTTTGAGAGGTCAAATACCCCTGCAGGCCTTGAGTAACCAGGCACTTAAATTGCTGATGTTCAAAATGGCTCTAGAGAATCAGGCATGAAAAACACGTGGACGAAACTGTCTGTGGCCTGTGAGCCCCTGACACTTCTTAGAAGCAGAGGTTTTCATTGGTGTGTTCACATATGTGTTCAAGTCAAATTATTCTAGAAATATTTTTTTAAGAGGTCAGATGGACTCTTTTTATTAACACATTTTTGTGGAATGTGTCCGACTACGTTATAATAGTATGGCTGTTCATAAGGACTATACTTTTAAAAGACACATTTCTTTGTAAGAAATGTCAGAATCAAGAGTCAAAATATTGTAGGACATGTAAGAGTACATGCACATGAGAAGATATAGTATAGAGGGTCATAAAATAGTAGAAAAAATGTCAAATGAGCTAGAAACTTTTTTTTAATGTATCCGGTAGTATTGACATAGAGAAAGGGGGAAGGAGTGAATTAAGGAAGGGAGAGAAGTTGGGGAACAGATAGGACTCTGCAAGAAAAAGGAATGGGACAGGAAGCAGAGGTATGAAGGAGGGTATGGAAGAAGGACAAAAGCCAGCTGGTAAAAGTAATATGGAGAGGTAAAAGGTGATTGAAATTTGGACACATTCAGCAGGAAACACCAACAGGATTTGCTGATGGAATGCATATGTTCTGAAAAAAGGTTTTATTTCCTCAAGGGAATAGAATTTGGAAATATGTAGTTTTGTTTTCCCCACAAGCCACATCCTTGAAATTAGGCATGCACTAAAGTCTAAAATCTACAGCCTAGCTAAGAACTGGATGGTTGAATTTTTCCTTTTTCAAAGGCACTCTCAGTCACTGCTGATAAACAGTCTCATCAAATTTGAAGTTCTGGATTTCCAGACTTCCCTTGCAGTATTTGCATAATGAGAAGCTTTGTTACCTTCTGATAGGTGAGCTTTGGGTGAGGCCAGAAACTATTTCCTAATTGGGGGCCAGACATCCTGAGAGTTGTAAACCTTACAAATTAAAATGACTTTTTACTCCAGGATATTAGTGGCAACTTCTGCTTGGAAAATCACTTACCTTATTACAGCAGTCATTCCCAGAGCCTCTTTCAGAAAAGCACCGAGATTTATAACTGCCGGCTCTTCGTTGAGTGCTTACTACCAGGGACTGCAGTGTGCTTTACATGGCTTATTTCATGTAACGTAACAATGCTTGTGATGAGAGAGATCTTCCCCCTTGGTTTCTAGATGAGAAACAAAGCTTAGAATAGTGAAGGAATTTGGAACAGTCTTATGGTGCCTGAGGAGTATGTAGAGGAGTGTCTGACTGTAGAATCCACATTGCTAGTCACTGCATCAAAATGATGTGGGTACCTACCAAGCCAGTCTCCCACACGGTCAGAGTTAAGTAAATATCTGCTGAATAGATCAAGTAATAAGAGGAATTTCAATACCCTTCTGTAAAACCTGCAGGAGAAGGTAAGGAAACAGAGGTGGGAAAGTCAGGAGGACGTAAGTTGTCTGTCTTTCCATCTGATTCCCTTTACAACTATACCTAGAACTTCCCACCATGCTAAATTCTCATGAAAGATTTCTCTTATCTAGATCAATCATTCATTGCTTTCAATCTTTCCTAGAGTTTTAATAATACAAAACATAGCAGTCTACTTTTTTCTTCCTTCTAGCTGAAGGCAATAATTGAACATATCATAGTTTCAGCTATAAAATCCCCCTTCTCTAATGCAGTAGTTTTCATTATATCTGTAGTAGGAAGCGGCTAATCTTTTGTATTTCATCACTGAAATCATGAATTAGAGGTATTTACATACTAAAGAAACGACTTTGTCTGACCATGTATGTTCATGTTCCAATCTTGTCTTAGAGCTGTTTTTATAGGTATTGTCAGATCCTTTTTCTTCTATTTAGCCCATAGCTAATCTGTTAGGGGGTAAGACACACTGACATTCCTTTTAAGAAAATACATTGGCTAACCCATATTTATAATCAAGTTATGATATTTTGGTGGTAACATTATGGCACTCATTTCAAACTCTTGATTTGCATATCCTTTGTACAATATTTATATGTATTTGCAAATGTATATATACATACATTTTTAAGGACTGGGGACAATAGCATATTAAAACTTTTGTTGGTTCTTTTTGGACAAATAATCACCTAGTAACAATGATAATCATCATGACTAACATTAGTTGAGCACTTACTATATTCATTCAACAAATACACTGCTATGTACCAGACATGAGGATATAGCAGAGTACAAAACAGATTCTCTGCTCTCATGTCAGTCTTTTCCTAGATGCCTTTTATGTTTATTTCAAATCCTCACAACAATCTTGTAAAGCATTAATTTCCTGGTTTTATATGTAAAGAATGTTAAATTTAGAGAGATTAGGTAGCTTGTCTGAGGTGTTGCAACTAACAAGTAGCAGAGCTGAGATTGCAGCCCAGAACAGTCTGACCCAAAGAAAGAGATTTTCCTAGTGTGCCACAGTTTTCTCAATAAGTGTCTTCCCCCCAGGACCAGATATACTTCAGCACTGGAGGAACCAACCCTGTAAGGGAGGGCTGTTGCCTGAAACATACTACAGGGAACCTACTAATAAGAAGCACAAGCTGTTCATTCTTAAAGCCCCGACCAAGCTTATTACATTCACCAACTTTACAATCTTCATCAAAGACAGTAAAGCACACTCATTATTCTACCACTTCTGTTACTCACTCAAATCAAAGAACTTTACAAGTTTTGGAAATTTCCCAAGGGAAGGGCAGACAAAAGTTTCTGAGTCTCTTGCCTATGAAATTTCAAATGTGTTGATAATCTCCTTCTTCTATCAGGGAAGATGAAACTGATCTCACTTGACATAATTTAACTATATTAGGAGTAATTTCAAACCTAATCCAGGAAAAGATTGGTTTGTCGGATATAATCTAAATTAAGAAGGAAGACTTATTAAATTCCAATTGAAACCATCCATTCAATTAATACTTATTGCAGACAAAGGTAGAACCCATTACAGAAGAGCAGGATGGCCTTCAGTTACTTAATTTTCTCCAGACAATTCTTTCTGAATCTACAACTCAAATAAAGTTTGAAAAACCTAAGAGAATGGGAAAAGAATGTAATAATTTCTGCCTCTAACTAATGGGTCTCAGTTTCCTCATCTGTTGAATGATGGGCTGACTGAAGTGTCCTCTAACAGTTTACAATTTTACCAACATTATCTGTTACCTAAGACTAGGTTTCTATTTCTAGCATCCAGATATTATGCTTTTCTCTGGATTTTTGTCCTTTCAGAATATTCAGATATAAATAATATCTTGGGAATTCACATGGAGAAAATATCTTCTTTCAGCTATGAGGACATTGTTTAGAATTTAGTTCGAATAAATATATGTTTATTCCAGTAATGTTTATTTTCCCTTTTTTTCAGTCCCTGTATTATGTTTGACCTTCTTAAGGCAGTAAATATATTATTCCTTGTAGTATGGTTACTTGGGTACTTACCTCCTCCTTCCCAGGATTATAAATTATTGGAGGACAGGAACATCTTATTCATTCTTACGTTCTACAGAGAGCCATCTTAATAGGTCATTTTACACAATGGAAGAAACAGTTCATTTTGCTGAGTTGAATTCGGAACATGAAAGTGTAATGCCACAGGGACTTCAACAATAAGGAATAGGAAATACCTGAAAATGTATTTGAAGTGATCTAGTAGTCTTTAAAATAGCATAAAGTTTACAAGATCAGATTTTGACATCAGTTAGATCTGGGATCTGGTTTTTTCTAGTTGTATGACTTAGGGCAAATTATTTATCTTTTCAAAACTCAATTAACTTACATTAAAAATGAGAATGCTAGTAGTACCTACTCATGGGGTCATTGGAGAATAAAATGATATAGTCCATAGAACATGCTTAGCATGAGTATGTCAATGAAAACTGTGCATACAAGTTAAGCATTTTAATAGTTATTATTGAAAATGTCCATGATACGAAAATTATAAAGAGCGTTGACTCTGAGGTTTCACCTCATCCATGATGGTCTATGCACTTATTTTTGGCATGTAAAATCAGAAGAGCAGGTTTAATATAAACACACCTGCATTTAAATCCATTCATGCATGGTGATATTTTCAATGGCAGAGACTCACCTAAAAAGGGACACATAGTTCTGCCTGGCCTATGACATGGCATGACATAGCACTGAATAAATGTCTAATGAACAGAGAAAGTAGACTGGAGGGAAGGGCAGAATGGGTGGAGTCAATGTCAGTAACTCAACATCTAGTCTGTGCCTACTGGCCACACCAATGCCAACAAAGCAAAGGTTTTAGAGACAGTTCACTGGCCTCTGCCTAATATCGCATTGTCCTTGCATAAAGGGAATTTCACAAGTGGTTCAGTCTCTTCTGTGTAATCTCTGAGAAAAAAAGCGAATGGCCATATCAATTATAGTGTTCGATTTTTATTTCTTCTTAGGTTTTGTTTCCTTTTAAAAAGAAACGAGCAAATTCTCAATGATTTCGAGATTCAGAATATTCTCTCTGGTTATTCAAATTTCAAAGTTTACATTCTGCTCATCAGCTCTCACTTATCATATTTCACCAAGAAGCAGTGACCCTGAAACATCTTTTATTCTTTTATTTCTTAATTTCTATACAGAAAAGTAGAATCTGATCCATTCTAGTTTGTAACATCACTGGGTAATAGGGCCAGATTTTTCAGATGCTAGATATGGTTGGGGGAGAAGGAAAGACACTTTTTTTTTGATAAAGTAAAATGAAGATTTGAGAAAAATACTTATGGTACATTTGTAGGAAATGCACCCAAAGCAAACTGGTTTTAACTTTCCTTCCATGTTAAAGGAATTTTTTTAAAATTTTCTCTTTTTGATGATAAAGTGAAACTTTATCTGTAACCTTAGGAGATTTATCTTAAGATTTTCTTTCACTTTGACTTCAGAGCAAAAGATGAGAAAATTACATTTAATGTAGTGTACTCAAGCATGATTGAAACTCAACTCTGTTTTTAACAGTGTGTTCTTAGAATGTCAGGAGATTCCCTGTTGCTCTCCTGAAAGTCTTCTAATCCCTTCCTTCCTTAAAGAGAAGAACTGCTTTCTTAGAACCATGCTTCCCACAAGCAGTGGATTACTGTGTCAGAGGAATTTCGATGGCTTCTGCCCAGTCAGCCTCACAAATACACACTATTCCCTGCTCTTAGCACTTCCCTTCCACTCAGGGACGTGCAATCTGGTTTGATCCTGGTAGAGTCATTGCCCCAGCCAAATTCTATGTAAACATGAAAGCAGCTACCTCTGTGTGTTGATAGCCACTTGTTGTGCCAGAAAACTTTGAATAATGTATGGCTTTCTGTAGGCCTTTTTCTTCTATTAGGTTGGTGCAAAAGTAATTGCAGTTTACAAGGTTAAAAATTGCAAAACAATGCAATTACTTTTGCACCAACCTAATAACACATTTTGTTCACCTCTTTCGTTTCGCCTCCTCATTGTCCCAGAATATATCTTAAACATCAGCCAAACAGCTTAGATGCCTTGCAAAAAGAAAAATCACTAACTTATTTATTAATGCATGTAATCTGTTAGCTGCACAAACTATTTTTAAAACATGGGGTTCATGGGTATGAGTAACAAAAAGAATTTTTGTATATACAATTAGGACTGCCTCAGACACAATTTTCTGAGTTTGCTATAGCGACAGTAGGCATTTTCATCCCAAATCTCTCTCTAGCCCAGATTACTCTCCTGCTCACACCTGTTTATCCAAGTGTCTGCTGCACACCTCCACCTGCCACCTCAAATACACCTGTCCCAAACGGAGCTCACCATCCTCCCACAAATCCTTCCTTCCCCCAGGGCTCTCTATCCCAGAGAACACCTCCTACCACTCTCTTGTCCTGGCCAGAAACCCTGCTGACTCCTCAACTTTCCCCTCTTCTTCACCTTCATAGTCAATCCATAATGAAACCTATTAAACAGTTATTCAAAATGTCTCTTGAATCCATCTGGAGTGGCTCCCCTAATTCTATCATCTCATACATGGATCATAGCCTCCTAATTAATTCCCTGGCTATGGTTTTGCCACATGACAATCCATTCTCCACACTGTAGCCATAGGGATTGCTGAAAATGCAAATATGTTCACATTACTCCCCTCCTTAACATCTTTCATGTTTCCCTATTGTCATTAGAACAAAGCCCAGACGTAGCCCTGCATGATGTGGTCCTTAGCCTGTCCCCCGCAGCCCACTACTTACCACTCTCCACACCTTAAATATCTGTCACATGTGTTTATTGAGCATCACTTATCATCTGAGTATCATACTAGATAATGTGGAAATAGTAGTGAATAAAACCAGAGCCTGCGTCCTAATGGAAGTTCTAATCTAGGAGGTAAGAGTACCTCTATATGTACCAGACATACAAAAAGCTTTGGCTGTATTGCTCAGAACCATCCTCTGTCATCTTTATGATTTTGTACATGTTCTTCCCTCATCCTGGAACAGTCTATCCTCCCACCCCCACCCCAAATGCACACCATTTGCCAGGCACACTCCAAGTATTTCTTCACTCACTGTCCAGGCAAGATTCAGTGGTATACTGGTAAGTGTTTGCACAATCAGCTCTCTGTGTGGAAAACATGCTAGTTTATAGTGTTTGCCAATTTCTGTGGTAATTTCAAGCTACCAGCATGACGTCACTGAACACAGAGTAGCACACCATGATATTATAACTGTACATAAATAACCTCAAGCCACAATTGGCATAAATAACCTCAAAAGCATAGATACTGCTAAAATAATTAGAGAGTAATAAGTTTTGAGTATATATTACCTTTGTTTTCAATGTAATTTATGTAATTTTAAGTGTATACAGTTTAAGTGAAAATTTAACAAGTGGTCTTGTGAGCCAGTAAGAACTAGTTCCGGCACACCATCCCTATTCATGGAAGCTTTCTGTGGCTCTCGAGTCGGGGTTAGTTGTCCCTCGTGGGTGCTCTCATCTCAGTTATTACATTCTATTGAAATTGCCTGATTTCTTGTCAAAACCCTCATGAGAACAGGAACATTTCCAGTTGGCATATTACTGGCACCCATGTCTGGCCTTAGTGACACTCAGCAAATATTCATTGAATGGTGGTTTGAATGAATGATACAGAGCCAGGCTGATGAAATTTACATGTTTATGTAAACTCTGCAAAGTGATCTTAAAGAATTGCTTTAAACCTTATAAACAAAGAGCATATGAAATAATCATTTAGCCAGGCCAACGGTGTTAGGGTTTCTTTCTCTCCACACTCAAAATATTCTTTGTTCAGTTTCTTGTAACTCCTCCCTACTCACCATTTGGGAGGAAATATCAAAGTGTTCTGTTCTTTAAGGAATGCAAAACCTTCAAGGAAAAAAAAAATCATCTTCTCAAGCCAATGGAAAGAATTTGCTTTTATTAAAGAAACAATTTTAAGAAGTATGCAACACATCTGACAGATATTCTGGAACTAAGATGCATATGCATCAGAGTAAATTTTTAAAACCTTAAAACAGACACAGTAGCTGGATTTCAAAAATTGAAGCCAATGAACAGCAGCCAAAACTGAAACTGATGACTTGACTTGACTCAGTATACACCAGAATTCTCTTCACAGAATCTTGAATCCAGCCAGGGACTTAGAGTTTGCCAGAGAACTTGGCCAAAGGACCACTGTAATCAATCCTTAAGGAAAGAAAAGCATGTGTCAGGGAGTAAAGAAAAAGAGAAGACAATGAGAGAGGAAAGGAGGGAGAGAGGGAAGGGAAGGGGAAAGAAGATGAGAGAAAAGATCGTTATGAGACTTAAGGATGAAAATTTGTTTTCTTAAGACAGTCCATGAAGAAAATTAGCAAACTAATAAAAGTAAAAAAGTTTATCAAAAAAACCTCTGATATTTAAAACATTCGTGTAATGAGTATAATGATTTTATAGCTAAAGAAATAAGTCATCATTAAAATATTTTAAATTTATATTCAGGAAAACACTTCATAGGATATTAGCAGAATGCTGTTAGGAACCAGAAAAAAATGTGTGAAATGAGTCTCTAGGGTGCCACTTTAATCTTGTATCATGGTGATGATACAACTTTTCATGTTACTACTTTTAATGACATGATTTTTTAAAAATATTTTAATTTCTCCTTCCATCACCATATATTTGATCCCCCTTACCCTCATCTCCCACCCCCCACCCCCTTACCCTCTGGTGACCACTAAACTATTGTCTGTCTTGTCTATGAGGTTTTTTGGTTTTTTTCTTAGACGTTTATCATTTATATCCCTCACACTGTGGACCCCCCGGCCCCCAAGCCACAGAAATTATGAATAATTCTCAAACTTTGTTGGGCAATTGTAAAATGCAGATTCCTGGGCCCCACCCCCAGATATTTTCTGCATTTAGTTTTCTTATTTAAATATAACTTATGGAAATTCCTCAAAGAAAGTGGATATAGAACTGATTCATTCTTTTTTAATGTCTGCAAAATATACTATTTTGAAACAGTGGCATAATTTATTCAGTAGTGACCCTATTGACAGAGAGTCACTGTTTCATGTTTTGCCATTATGAATAATGCTGTAATATATGCATTCTTGTATATATATAAAAAAAATATTTTAACTTCTTCACGTCTATTTACTAATGCTATGTGGACGTTTCCTTTGCACCCATTTCAGTTCTTCACTTTGCACTTCCACTTTGAGAAAGGGCCCTCAGATCACTGCTGAACCTAGATGATTAGGGACAGAGGTATGATAGGACCCTGCAATGTGTGGGTGCAGCTCCTTACCCTTTTGACCAGGTCCGGGAATGAGGAAAAGAGGCTTTGCCTACAGCCCAAGCTGTCTTCCACTTTGTTAAAAGAAATAGCCATTGTCTGAGATGTGAGGCCAGTTATGTCTAGAATCCATGGCTCTTAGCTTGCCCACCAACAACGAGCCAAGTCTGGCTAATTTTTACACAAAGTCCTCCACTCTCCAATTGGCTGTCAAGCACACTGAGTAGCTAATATATCAAATGTTCACGAAACAGGATTTTTTGGTTCTATTTATCTATCAGCTTAAAGTTGCTGATTTGGTTTCGCTTTAAGTTGGCACAGTAAGTGGAGTAAGGAACATATCAAATGATTTTTTTTTCATGGATGCATCATTCATTGTATTTTCTGAAGCCTTTGGAAGACGTGTTAGAATTTGATTGTGAAGAGATAATTGATTCTTTGAGATAAGTGTATAAAACACATTGCATAGTGAGTGTCTAGTCCATAATAGACACTCAGTAAGTGTTAGTTCTCTTTCCTATCTTTTCTTCCTCGTTACAGAAATCTACCTCCTAATTGCCTTCAATAAATGTTTGCACACAGGGTAAATTATAACTAAACATTTCATTTATTCATAATCTTTTATTCCCGTTTTCTTTTTTCCCAAACACATACTGTGTGTTGGGATCTCTTACAGATTCTGGAATACAGTGATAAACAACAACAAATGTATACGATCCTATTCTTCATGGAGCTTATTCATGTGTCACTCTGAATAATCTATAGATTTGATTTGTTACCTGTCATTGTCGTATTTAATTACAGATTACTTCAGATAATAATACATCTTTCTACCTCATTTTTCAGTGTCTTTTCTAAACATCATATTATTTTATCTTCACAATAGCCTTGAGAATTGGGGAGAACATATGACCCCAAGGTCACACAGGTGTCAGGAGAAAGACCGAAATTAGGACTCCAAGCTTTTAAAATGTTGTTCGTGACCTTTATACTATACCACAGCTGTCTCTCATGAAAACAATGGCTGTACTTGGACAAAATATATGTAGAGCCAATGCAGATATGATAGCTTCTGTTTCCTTGGGAACAAACAGGATAGATTTGAATTCCCCAAGTGCTCATATAATAAAAAGTTCATTCACTAACACTGTAATACAAATTAGAATCTAATAAGTAAATAAAGCATTACTTTCAAAACATCAATTCTAATTAAATCTAGGTAACATGAACTGCCACCTATATTAATATAAAAGATTAGAGTTCTGTTTGCAAATCTAAAAACAATTTATGGGCATAGCAACATCTTTCCCACAATAATGAAAGCCCACTGAGTAGAAACTGAGAAGATAGAATTAAAAAAAAAAAAAAAAAAACACAGAAGTGAGACAGAATTGATCAGCAACCACTGCTTCTGAGGTTACCAGTAATGACTTTTGTAAATGTATAATTAACCAAGAGAAGATAAAGAAAATAAAGAGATACAGGTATAAAACTATGGGTGTCTCTGAAAAAATACACGTAGTGTTAGTTTATTTTAAGGGAAATACCAGGGGTGCAAAAAAAAATGTATACAAGTGGACACTTTGGTCAACGTTGCTCAAGCAGTAGTTGGCCGTAACCAGAAGTGTCTGGACGCTGATGGTAACCACTTTGAGCACCTCTTGTAATTTCAGAAGTCACACGTGACTTGTATTCATCTTTTGTTAGCAGTATATACTGAGTATTACAATTTTGATACTGTTTTCCTTTCTTAAAATGTGTATACATGTTTTTGGCACCCTCTGTATATTAAAATGCTGTGATGCTCTTAAAGAAAGAAGTATTTGTATTTAAAAACCTAAGACATATCATTTGGACCTGTTATTCGCACGCATCCCTCTCTCATCCCTCCCAAACGTCTCTTTTTACAGCACTTTCTATCTTTAACGTCAGCTTCTTTACTCTCAGAATGCCAACAGAATGCCAACAGAGATATTATTTCAGTAATCCCCCTAAGAGAGAGGATTCATGCACCAAATATCTTCTGGAAACGCACAGGTTTTGTAACTCAGCTAGGTGAGAAGGATAATTCCTTTGTACATCTATAGCATCTGTCTACACTGGGACTTCCAGATACATTTCCAAATTATCTAATTATCCTTTTCAACATCCCTTGGAGCGACACAGGCAGGAGGTAATACTGATTCTATTTCTTCAAGGAGTAGAGCTAATGATTTGTTCCACAATGAGGTGGCTTAGCCTGAAGCTGTATTCTCTAGAAACTTCTGTACTGTTGTAAGGAGAACATTCTCAACTGTCTTAAAATAGTATTTCTTGTCTCGAATTAAAGGTAGTGGTGAGTGTAATGACTTCACAAATACCTCTAAGAAAATGCAATTACATCTGAATCACTTCTCTTGGCCGGTTAGAGCCAGCTTTCCAATGTGTCCCAGGGTGCGTTTCCTGCAACACCCGTCTTGTGAGAACCTCAGGAGGAACGAGCGGCCAAATAATTTTGAGAAACACCACAAATGACCACTTTTGACAAGTCAGAACACACGTTAACATGATGAAGCCCGGCTAAGATACCTCATTTAACCTTGACGCATGCACTCTATTTCTTATGTAACCACTGTTAGCTCCTGGAAATAATATTTTATGGAAAACATTTAGGAAACATCAGCGCAGGGGCGGCCAGATGGCTCAGTTGGTTAGAGCACGAGTTCTGAACATCACGGTTGCTGGTTCTATTCCCCACTGGGCCAGTGAGCTGCGCCCTCCACAGCTAAATTGAAGACAACGAGCTGCCACTAAGCTTCCAGAGGGGTGGCTGGATGGCTCCCGCATGGCATGGTGGGCTGCGCCCCCTGCAAATAGGATTGAAAACGGCGACTGGACTTGGAGCTGAGCTGTGCCGTCCACAACTAGATTGAAGGACAACAACTTGGAGCTGATGTGCCCTGGGGAAGCACAGTGCTCCCCAATAGTCCCCAATAAAATTGAAAGAGAGAGAGAGAGAGAGAGAGAGAAAGAAAGATCAGCGCAAATGGTTTTTTACCCCTTCAAATCTCCTTACTCAGAAACTAAAACTTCTAGAAAGAACAGATCATAAAATGACCTAATTATTACCAAGCACCTACTTTCCCAGACACTAGCTTCTGTTTTCCTGCCTCGTGCATTGCATTTTATCATCAGAGCCTATCTGTGTGGTGAATACTATTTTTATTCCCATTTGACAGAGCAGTCAACTAAGGCTCAGGAAGGCCCCTCAGAATGTTGGGATGGCACTGGGCTATCCTCAGCCTCATCGGCCACCTGTCTACATACTTGCCCTTGGTAAACACAACCAGTTTCAGGCCTTTAAATACCATCTTTAGGCTAAGGATGCAAAGCTCCATCTCTAGCCATGACCACTCTACAGAGAACCTTGATCTATCCACTGTCATATAATCTGAGACCTTCCCCCACACACATTATTCCTCCTTCATTTCTTTCCTTACTCCAAATATAAAATATAGGGGTACCAGACCACCAGGCAAAAGGCTCACTGGTCTTTTATAGTAATGTAGCTCTGGGCCTCAAGAGACACAGAACTTTTATCTATCTGTACTGCTATAATAGCAAGCTCAGAACAGTGTCTGAGACCGTCCAAATGCTCTGTACAAGAATCCCTTTTGTCACCCACCGTTTGAACCCCATGTTTAAATAATACGTGTATTAAAAATGAAATTATTCATTTTCACATTGTAAGTCATCTAAGTTATATAACAAGTATGTGTTATTTAAGATATAGTCTCTGCGTGAGAATCATACAGGAGTTTTCAGTCGTGCTCAAGCAAAGACAGGGCAAGCCGATGCTCTGCTCCCCTTTGCCACTGTTCCCTTTAGGTTTGTAAAATTCTAAAACCATCTCTGGAGTCCTAGGCTTGGCACTTTCACACTTTCCAAAAGTCTCTCTTATAGCAAGTCCCTTTTTCTAAAGGTATAATCGAATCTGTGTTGAAGCACCTTCAAGATTCCTATGTTGACATATTGTGACAGATTTTTATGTAGGTCTTCACCCGCGTGTGGGGTTAGTTGTTTCCATAATAATTAGAAGTCAGTGTTTTCTTCAGTTTGGATCAAGGACCCAGCAATTTCTGCACTGAAAGCATCTTCAAAATCTATACCTGATATAAGTGACAGAAAGCTACTAGGCTATATTTACTAACCTATCTTCTGTTGTTATAATTAACACCCTCAAAAAAACAAACAAGCAAACAAACAAAAAAGAAACAAGTGGTAATGCTTTCTGTTATGATAAACGATCCCCTAAAACTCTAATATTCTTTCAGGGCATTTCTTGTGTTTCTGATTTAACTTAAACCAGTGAGCCAGATTTTTCCCAAAGGGCAAATTAAGAGGGTAGGTTAACTCTTTCAGTGCCTGGCTTCAAGAAATCTCTGCAAGACTGTCAGTATGGTTTGCCTTAGGCTTTATACTTTTTAAAAGTCAGCTGTTGTATTCAAAGCAAACCAAACTAGCACACTCCACAGAACCCCTGGAGCTTTGAAAATGTTAATGACCTCCCGCAGCCATGACCTTGCAGCTTGGGAAGTGATTTAGGCACTAGGGAGAAAAGGGCACTATCTTTATTGCACTGGTTTACACCATCAACTTCAGAAATTGTGTGAGAGAAGAATAATCAATAGTGTGTTAAGACCAATCTCTAAGAATGTCAAGACAAGTGTTCCTGCTCTGCAAAATGCTGAGTTGGAGGAGAACTTTTGAATACAACAAAAGAGAAATTGCCTGTAGTGGTAAAACTAAATGAATTGTGTCTCAAGATGGAATTTGTCATTGGGAATGGCACTCAAGAGCCCTCTGTGTACTTCAGTGGAATCCCATAAACTGCCTGATGAAAAATGCTTATTTTACAGTTAAGCAACACAGAATCAAATTACAAAACCAGAAGGAATGCATTCTAAACGTACACTTGTAAGTTAAGACTTCGCTAACATACAGAGTCCCAAAAAGTATACTGGAAAAAGGCATCTAGGAGTAGAATCATCTCCTGTGTAGAAACGGGAGAACCATCAAGTTACACTTCATCAAAACTTCCTGAAAATTTTACTGGATTTCCTATAATTCTGGTAAAGGTACTATCTCTTGATAAATAGCCGAATATGAAGCTTCTAACAACAGAAAAGGAGGTATCCCCACACCACCCCGAGTGAAATCACTGTGGAAAAGAACTGGCAGCACAGTCCCTAAGATCATTACAATTAAATGTTTGATTTCCCACAGCAACCCTAATTGTGACATGAACAGCTGTCAACAACAAAATTAGAGGAAACTGTCATTATATGGATTTCATCAGCATTTGCTTGTCCTACTTCCATCCCATTGCTCAAGAGAGTGTTTTCAAAGAATTCTTTCAGTAGAGCTTTTCATTATTCAAAGGGGAGTCACTCAAGTTATTTGGCCTTATATGCTATACATGAAATACATTTGTCACAATAACAAGAATACCAAACAGATGTTTACTGAATGCCAAATTCAAGTACATAAAAATGTCTGGGACACAATTCCTTTAATCCTGCAAGCATTACATCAAATAACTATTACAATTCCTATTTTTAATACAATTTCCACCCATATCTGTGGGGGATACGGTCCAAGACCCCAGTGGATGGCTAAAAACCTCAGATAATACCGAAACCTATGTGTGCTATGATTTTTTTTCCTATACACACATACTTTTTCCTTTAAAGGAAGCACTTCACAGCTTCTCTTTAGCATATCTGAATTATCAGCATCACAACTTTTGTGCTCTGGGGCCATTATTTAGTAAAAGAAGGGTCACTTCAACATAAGCACCATGAAAAAGCAACAGTGGATCTGATATCTCAGTCCAAGGCAGAGCATCATCTTGTCCGACCTCAGCTGGGAATGTGCACAAAAGAAAACTCTAAAATTCGTCGCTCTGCCCATGTCTGTAAAAGTGTATGAGTATTGACTTGGGGCTCACAAATTAATTTTAGTAAGTAGGCAAATCCACAAATACGGATTCCGTGAATAATGAGATTGATTGTGTATGCTGAAAATAGGAGTCAGAGCACATAGTCACTCCATATCTGTCTGGGTAATTCTTTATGTTATATTAGTGAGATTTCTTTAAATCTCAAGGTTAGAGTTTATTGGAAGGAAGAGTTCCATGAAAAATGTCAAAGCCATTGCATTGTATGCTGTGGCGTCATAATCTTAGGAAGAAACTCATTGTGTAACTTTCTTAACTTTGCAATGTTTCCTGCAGGTGTTTCAGGGATGTGGTCAACCCAAACCTGCTCCAGCCCTCAGATCTGCCCGCTCAGCTCCTGAAAATTTTAATACACGGTTCAGGCCTTACAATCCTGAGGAAAGACCAACAACCGCTGCAGGCACGAGCTTGGACCGGCTGGTGAGTTCTCTCGGCCGCTTTCTGTTACCAAAGTTATTCTTCAGAAGACGTGATGGGAAAAAGTTGGTTGTAAAAATGATCTCATTCTTATGTCTGCTCCTGGTCTTAATTAGAATATTGAAAAGTAATGAGACCTTCCTGTTAGGTCAAGAATTAGATTATTTAAAAAGTCTTATCACCATTAATCCACTCATGCAGTAGCCAAATTTTCAGCTTCATATTTCTTCTGAAATATTAATTTGAAGACTGAGTAACTATATCTTCCAGGGATATGATTATATAATAGCACATTTCTTATTCATCTGCTTCAGCTATTTATTTAATTATCATACACTGTTAACTTTATTATGACTTCTCCTTACACGTAAAGTTTTCTGTTTGAAAGACCTTGCCAAGAGACCCCAAATCAATGTTACTACCATTTTTTCTTTTTTGTGTGTCTTTCAAAATTTGAAATCCTTAGCAGTCACTCTTTGATCTATTTATATATGTGTCAGGGGACTGAATGATATCATCAAAGTAATTTATTTGGAGAATACAACCATAAATACAGTAAACACAATTTTTAATGTGTTTTAAAAATCAAATTTTGCTATAAAAAATAAAATTTCATAATTTCAGAGAAATACTGCTCAATTATTTTCAATGCAATTTATAGTATTAATACTACTGTAAACAATTTATATACCCATAATTGTAAGTGCTGTTAATGTTGCTTTGCTAATTATCTTAATATGAAATTAGCAGATAAGAACCTTAAGGTCATAAAACACTTGAACCACATCTGATTATGTCATATAAACTGAGATCTCAAGGGTTTCCAGTTATAAAAATACTTTTATAGTCACTGTAATAAATTACTCTATCAATTACTCTATCATTTTAGTTAATATCCTTCTACAATGTAGAACTCTTAAGGTTAAATTGATTGAGTTTGACCTCAAAGTAAATATATCGCAGCAATTTTCTCTATAAAAATCAAATGCCCTTACAATATAAAGGCCTATCCACGAAGTGCCAGTGTGAACAGGTAAGTGCATTTGTTGTTAACCACTGAATTATGTTATAAATTTATTATAGTTTATTAGAAAATAACACACTTCCCCCCCTCAGTGTAGGTTTTGAAAAAGGAATCATCTGGATAGCTGCTTCAGCTTTCCACTTTATCTTTGTTACATCTATTCTCTCTTCACAGTTTCAGGAAAGCTTTAAAATTAGTTACCCTATTTTTCCTTTAAACAACCAATTAGATTTCTCCAAGCAACTAGTCAGTTGTTTAAAGAAATGATAATTTCATATGATTCCATTGTTTGGGATTTTACTTTACAAATTCCTTTGTACGTATAGATCCTTTTAACCAGAAGTACAAATGGTGAGTATGGATTACATCTCCTTTTTTTTCCCCCCATTTTAAAGTTGGCTCTAACTTAGTTATTAGAACAATTTAGGCTTTTCAGAGTTTTCGTAAACGCTCATTTAAGAGCTAGGACACAATGAAGATCAATAAGTTCTAGAGATCTGTACAACATTGTGCCTGTATATCCTAATACTGTAGTGGAGTGGGCGCTTAAAAATCTGTTAAGAAGGTAAATCTCGTGGTAAGTGTTTTTATCACAATAAAATAAAATTTAAAAATAAGTGCATTTCAGGTACATTATACACTTAGATAAAATTACATTGAATTTGAACAATATAGTGATATCTACGACTACTAATTAATTTTTTCCCTTTGAAATAGAACCATAGTTTCCTCTCCCCAGGAGCAATGAATACACACACACACATAAACATAGGAAGTAGAGCAAGAAACAGATTTTTCTCAAGACAAGAGTATTTATGCAATTTAACCAACGTAAATAAAGCATCAACACTTTGAGAATTTCACATGATGTTTAAAAAATTGAGTTTTAAACCTTTTATAAAGGAACTTCATCAATGATCTTCAAAATGCCCCAAATATAAAGGTTTTGAAGAGTATTGGCAAGTAACAAGCTGATTTGGACTCTTCTATTTTATGTACCCCCAGAATATATTTTAATCAACTTTTTTTCTTAAAAGAATTAATAATGGTTATTCGTATGGACAAGGACCAGACTCAGTGCATAGGAATTTAAATCAATTAGCCAATTTTATTCTAAAATGTTCTCTGACAGCAAGTAGTACTTACTTCCTCATAGGTGTGGCTTTAGGCTCAGTAAGGGAGAATGTCAGTTTTATTCATTTTTATATTGAATTAAATTCTGATTCCTTCCTAAGTTATAAAAATTAGCAATTTGTAACTCACAGCCAGCCATAAACCTACCTGCAGCTATTTTCCTTGTCCCTAAGAGCCAGGGGCTGTTTCCCCATCAAAAGGAGCTATACGAGGTCCTTCTTAGAAACACAAGTGAGATGGAAGCTAGCACCATCATCTCTATGTGCAGCCCTTGACTGGCACAAGGCTTTCTTTCCTTTGTGGATTCCACATCGCACTGAATAGTGGAAAGGTGAAGGAGTTACATCGGCCGGACTGTGCTGGGCAACAGTCAGACAAAATCCTCTTTACGATACAGGCATTGGTGAACTCTCCTGATGGGTCTGCTGTGCATTACAGCGTGTTTTGACCGTTTATAAACAAGTCTCATGTTACCTACTTCTGTTTCAATTTTCTCCTGAAAAGATGTTTCCTGAAATTTATAAGAAGCATGTGTCCCAGAAAAGGAAAATAACTGGAAAAGACTTACCTTAATTTCTCTGAGTGTTTCAGCAAAGAAAAAGGACAGCATCAAAAGATTATCCCAATCACCCCACCCCTTTCACCAAAGTGAAAATAACTATCAAGTTCTCGGAGAGTTGTTTCTTAGTACCATTTAAAATTAGTCCCTGTGGTATTAACTTTGGGATCTGTTGGCAATTGTTCTTATGTCAGTTATTGTAAAATTGTTTTCCACGTGAACTGGTAATTACGGGGTTTTAGAAATTAAGCTTCTAACACCAAGCTGGGTAAACTGCTACTAAAATGTATATAAAATAATTGAAAACAAAACAAAACTCACTCTTAAAAATACATCAATTCCATCCTTTAACCTCTACTATATTTATAAGGAACTTGTACATTCTTTTATATCACTAGGAAACATTTTCATTTGTTTCCGTTTATTGGAAGTAAGAGTTCCATGCCTCTAAAATTATATGGGCATAAAAAGCATTTTCGGTAGTCAGTAGCTTTCAGACATACTACCCAAAAGTTGTTTTTATTATCCAGTAATGAATGAATATAATTGTATAAATTCAGCTGCTGATGGAAAGCTGACTCATCAGGGACTATCACAGTCCTTCCTGCCAGCAGACATGATTTGTTGAGGATATAAGTGTCATGAACTAATTTGGTTAACAGTCTGGTCCACCATTACGCATCTCCTGTTACCCACACTCGACCCAGCAGCACTTCAGCCAGTTGTTACTGATTTTCAATTAAATAGGCCCGAGGTGATTATTTGCATGAAGGAAGACATTGGTTCTATTCCTTTTTTCTTAACTATCTACTCTGAATTCTCCTCAATAATTGGATGAAAAACTACAGTTTTTTAAAGAAAGTTCCACTAGAACTTCATTGGAAATACAGCGTGTAAAAATAAATCAACACAAAATAGTGGATCCAAGCGTACAGAGGTATTTCAGATTATCCTTTGTAAAAAAACAATTTGAGGTACAGCTCAGAAAATGAGAGCACAACATGCTATACTATATGGCTCCTGAACACATTTGGGCAGGAAGTATCTGTTACTGATGCCAGCTGATTCATTAGAACAAAAATGTACTTTAAATTGTGTATCTTAGAGGAATGTATTTTATAAAAGCAGATTAAAAACCAAAAACCAGACAGGGAAGTTAAGTCATCAAGTTGATGATGATGTAGACCACTGAATAGCCAGTAAGTATTCACTATTGTACCATGTGTGCAGACTTCTCAAATATTCCACTGGTCATTCTGAGGAAGTTTGGGGTGGGGGTGGGTGGAGTGCCAGCCTACAAAGCTAAACGTTGTACCTGTGCTGTGCTACTATGTATAGAATAATCTCTCTTTCTTTTTCTTTTGAATTTGTTTTCCTCTTGCTTCCCAGAGGATTGTGTGGAGAACAATGCAACATAGTGTAAGCTTTGGTCTTCTTATTCTTCCTTCCATCCCCATTTGTCTTCATACTGTCATTCCCGAGAGTTCCTGAGAAATTCCACCTTCACCTCCCCTTTCCAAATTGTCTAGAGTGCAAGTTGAACGCTGTGCATGACCAAAGGGTTTAGTAACCTTTTCTCTACTTGGTTCTTATGGTTAACAACCATTTTGTGTTATTTCCCAACAGCGAGGTTTTCAATCAAAGCTTTGTGTAAGACTAACTCATTTGGTGGCTGATTGAAATTCTTTCCCAATTTTCAGACGATGTGTAGTCGTCCTGAAAAACTAGCTCTTCCCTGATAGACTATATTGGTTTTTTTATTCTTGTGCTGAGTGAATAATTACCTCGCTGATGATAAAAACAAACTAATATCAGCTCTCCTGCGTCAGAAGTTAAGTTTTCCATTAGCCAGGACATAGGGAATTTAGAGGTTAAGAAATACTTTGTGGTATAGGTTGTTCACTTTTTTTCCTTACTTGAATTTACTGATATTTTTTAGAGCATTTGGGGAGGGAGCATAGGATATTTTTCCTACAAAGCAGTTTGTACTGGGACTGAGGACAAAAATGCCAGGGTTCTCTTACCTAACTTTATATATGAACCATAATAATTATATAGTTATCTAATCTGTTTTTTTCATAATACCATTCCAAGCTGGTGATACCCCATAATAAAGACCTGAACCCAGAGCATCGTGGACCCAGGAGAGAACTGCCCTTTCCCCCAAGAGAACTGACATGCTGAACATATTGGAATGAATGTAAATCATAAAATCTTCCCTCACCCCATTTCATCTGCTGGACTTCCCTGCTTGCCTCTTATAATGGGCACATGATGGGCACATATTTATTCATGCAGTGCACCTATGACATCATGGTGCTACCTGTCTGCCTGGCCTTAAATTCAGGCAGTGGTAACACTATGTCTAGAATTCCTCCTTTCAGATTTGCTTAGGAAATTGTTCCCTGAGTGGTATTCCCATTCATCATTCCAACTCTCCGAGCCCAGGGCAGTTTCGATGAGGTGAGAAAGTTCAGAGGTAAGAGGTAAATCTGGAACAGGAATTTCTAGAAGGAAAGACCTTGAGGAAAGAACAGGGGAAACAGATAGCTTAAGGTTACCTGATATTAAATGGGAAATGGAAGGAGAAAACATCACAGAAGGACAAGTCAGGATTCTATTAGTGTGATCCAATTGATATAACTACAGTAGTATGTGCCTGCCCTTCCCAACACATTCTCCTGATAACTCCAGATTTTTCCAGCAGTTTAGCCAGTCCAATCTCCTTATCTGATGGATATCTTGATCCTTGTAGCTTTCCCCCAAGAGAACTGACATGTTGAACATATTGGAATGAATGTAAATCATAAAATCTTCCCTCACCCCATTTCATCTGCTGGACTTCCCTGCTTGCCTCCTATCATCTCTAGGGGGAAAAAAAATGAGATGTCTATTATTAGATATGATTCTTTCAAAAGTACAATGCATCTTTTGAAATTCATTAGTATGCCATTGGTTAAAATGTGTTCTTAATATTATTGCATATAGATTTAAGTACTTTCAAAATGCCAATATATGCACTTTATTTTGTTCTGAAACAAAATGGATAAAGCAACTCACATTCTGGCATTATTTCCTGCCTGATGATTAATACCAGTTTCAGAGTAAAGTGCTGGTCATAAAAATGTTCTTCCATGCCTCTTTGGGGCCATTTTGGTGTGATTTAGGAAGTCTTGGTTGTAAGGATTCAGGAAACTGTCTGTTGTTCATTTTAAATTGCCATGGCATTTCATTGTCACCTCAAAGGATTCCGCATCCGGCTAAGTCCACTATTTTGCATTTCAAAAGGATGTCAGGCTGTGTTTAAGAAACTGCTTTATTATCTACAGCCTCAGCCACTGTCTTTGGGTGAAACTGGTATTTCCACCTTCTACTTTCTCTCTCTCTCTCTCTCTCTCTCTCTCTCTCTCTCTCTCTCTCTCTCTACTCTTTCCTTGGCCTGAACAAAAATAAATAAATAAAACCTCAATAACAGCAGTAGACCAGATTCTCCACTTTAATTAGTTTTCTAAAGATAAATGGGTCAAGGCCAGATTGGCTTTCAGCCTCTGCTTCAACTGAATAAATTATGTCCCATTCACCCCAGCAAACAAAACAGCTACTACTCAATCTACTTCAGATTGTGAACTGCCGGGTCTTGCCTGAACCTGCTTTATCTATTTGCTGCAAAACCCCACTGAGCCACCCCAGTTTCATTTTCAATGAACCCTTAGTAATAACAGCAGCAAAATACAGTGAGCTTTCAAAGCAGGGAGAAAATACAAAATATTAAAACCAAACCACCCAACTCATTCGGTCTCAGTTTCTGCTTTCTGCCCTTCTCTAGGCAATATCAGCAGCATGTGGGAGCAGAGAGTCATCTGACACAAGCTTCTTTACATTTAGGGGGCTTGTGGCTGATGAGGCCCAAGTGGCGACTGTCATAAGAAACCCATATAAAATGATGCCTTATCTCCAGGACATTCTGCTTATTCCACAGGCTGGAAGGATACACAAATCTAATTCAATGGTATGCACTGTTGGAAACCTGGGTTGAATGCCTGCTCCTTATGTGGAATTTTGAGCTCATACCCTATTGACAGTGGACTGTTTTTACATCCTTGGGAAGCTATTATTTCAGGCTTGTGTAAGAAGAGTGAAAATAGGAGGCGCATAGATCTTTCTCTCAGCTCAGGCAAAGCTGTGTTTAATTGCACTGGGTCGTATACCACAGGGAGAAAGAAGAGGAATAACCACACTGGCGGCAGAATTCCCTGGGAGATGCTACAGCTCACTCCACACCACTGCCTTAGACACACAGTCACACAATCCTATGGATTCCAACAATAAAGTCAAGTCATGCCACATATCTTAATTGGGGAAAAATTTGTGCAGCTTCTATTAGGTAAAAGTGGTCTGAAATCATTTTGGGGGTAATTTTACAAAAAAAAACACATTTGCAACTCTGTGTTAAACTCTCCTTTGTCCTCAGAAACACTTAAACGAGAGGTTTGCTGACCTTTGACTGTATCATAAAAGAGAAATGTTACACTTTAAGACCCCAAATATGGCTATATAGATTTTATATCTATTTTATGGTATGCTGATATGCTTATTTCC
This sequence comes from Rhinolophus ferrumequinum, assembly GCF_004115265.2. Taxonomy (NCBI): domain Eukaryota; kingdom Metazoa; phylum Chordata; class Mammalia; order Chiroptera; family Rhinolophidae; genus Rhinolophus; species Rhinolophus ferrumequinum. The sequence continues at coordinate 41,027,858 of NC_046287.1, forward strand.
CCCTTCAGACTTGAAAATTTCTTTCACAATTCCTAGACTTCCATTAAACCCAAACTGATGTGTCCTATAGGTATCACTCAATCAACAACTATATTTATTATCTTCTCTGTTGCAGAGCACTTAGTAAAACTAATTACCATGTACAGTCTACATCATAGCATATTGTTAGTGCTAGCGTCATCAAAAAGGCAAGAATTACTGTTTGCACAAAAATATTGCTTATCAAATTACTTCAACACACTGTGTCTCCTCCAGGGAATAGCATCTAGTATAGATAGGGCCTCATAAAACGCTAGCATACAGGAAAGAGGAATTTGATTTTGTAATCTAACATAGACTACACCCATAAAGAATATGCGGAAGGTATATGAACAAATGAGTTATCATTGACCAAATATGCAAACTGAAAACATTAAGCATCTGTAGCGTCTTTAATATAGGCCATATCTTATAGCTCATTCTCCCATCTGATGCCAAAATTTTTGCACATATCTTGTACAAATTAAACAGAAACTGTTGTCAATCCTGCGCTGGTCGGATGAAAGAGTCCATCTGCACCCCCATTCACAGTATTTGTCCTTTATTCAGCTATGCAATAGATGCTTTGGTAAGTTGATTATGAAAGCCTACATAAACAAGCCATACTACACTGCTCAAACCATACATTTTAAAATATGTTCATGAGAGGTATCACTTGACATAGATCTTTTATTAAGTTATTGAACAGTTTAAAGGACCTTTTGTTCATCACGGAAAATCTGCAGTAATTTTTTTTTCTCAGAGCTGTCTGAGACATATTCGCACCACAACTCCCAAATGTGATGTTCACGCTTATGGGAGATAGAGCTGAAGAAATGGGATATTTCATAAATACCAGTTTTGATGTATTTGCTGTATAATCAATCAGCTTTTAACTGGCTCTGGGGCCTATGGAATACATTTGAAAGCACTGGGAATTTGGCTATTCCCATAACATACTTGGACACTCTTTAATGCTAACAATAAACCTCAGGCATAAACATTGTAGGGAAAACCAGATGAGAAGAAACCTGTTTGAGTGAAAATTGACTTCCCTTCATAAACGTTAAAAGTAGAAAGATATCTGCAATACACAATAATTTTATTACTTACGCTCATTCATGGTCATTATTATCAAGGGCTCTGACTGCATGAGTATTTTCTTACTAAAATACTGGCCAAGCTATTAAAAAAAAAAGAAAAAGTCAGGTTTACAGTAAATGAATGAAATAGCAGCTGCAGCAATACCACTATATTGCTGGCTAACAAATCATTTTTTGGAAGGTGGGTTTGACTAATATCTTTGGAAGCTTTTCCAATACTGTATTGATCCGGACAGGCCAAGCTAGGCAATGCAGCACCTGCAAACACCACCACCATCCCCAATGGCTTGCAGCAACACAAGTTTATTTTTTTGTTCATACCAAATACCATTTTGGGTTGGCTGTGGGTCAGCTACACATGACCATAACCCTCACTCCAAGGCCCAGGGTGACAGAGCAAGCACGATCTGGAGCTTCACCTGTTACAGTGACTGGAAAAATTCAGAGTGTAGCAAAGGTGGCTATTGAAGTCTCCATCCACCTGGAAGGGGCACAGCACACTGTTCACATCTCATTGGCCAAAGTAGGTCACATGACCAAGTCAAGAAGCCCAAGGATGTGTGTCCCTCTGTGTCTCACACAGAGAGTGAAAATGGACATGTTAGTGAACAGTAATATTGTCAACCACAAAAACATATGACCAAGTTAAGTTAATAAAAATCTATTATAGATTTTTAAGTTAATAAAAATCTATTTCATTACTCTCTTCAACTTTAAAACAAACCTTTTTGAATAAGAAGAGAAAAATTCATTATTTATCCAATAAATATTTATTGGGCACTAATATACACCTATTATAGGTGACTAGAATGTAATCAAAGAGCTCACAATACTTTGGGGGATGACAGAAAAAAGTAGCAATAATTTAAATCAGACCAAGTTCTGATAAAGATTGCATTTAAAAATTTTTAGAATTCTAGGAGAAATCTAAGTTCTCGTCACAAAGGGAGTGTCTACATGCCCTAGAAAACCAGGAGCATCTCTTTCCATGTCAGGTTGATTTTTAGCATCGATTTTACTTACGTGAACTTAGCGTTCAGTCATAATTCAACCAGAGCAAAGGAGTGTCACCCCAAATCTTAAGATAGTATCTCAAAGGAGTATATAAAAGGTGTTACCAGTGAGTAGGAGAAAAATGGCAATAGAAAAACAGAATGAGCAAAGGCGATTTTATTCCCAGCATTTAAATGTCTTTCAAATCCAGGCAATATATAGGTATTTTAAATGAGACTTCGATATTGCATGTTGTGAGTACTGCACTTGTCTGACTTAATGTCATGTTTGCTTAGGCAAAGCAATTTTTCTGTTCTTCTTTCTGGGTCAACCTAGTTGGAGCAAATCAAATTGCTCTCCCTCTCTAGTTCTTTCATACATCATCATTTAAGATCACCAAGAATTTGCATACTGGAAACTACAATATCTGTTTATTTCTGAACATCACTCATGAAGGAGAACACTTTTCACAAATTAATCAGGGAAATTGCACAGGCTGACAGCAACAACAAACTTATCGATAGTGATGAAAGTCTCAGGAATGTGTGTGCCATTAGCTTCTGCGTGGACTTATTTGCAACGTCGTAGAGCTCTGATTCAATTGGAAGAAAAATTATGATATAAATTCATAAATTATTTATGTGCAATGATGCAGGAAAACAATGACTTTGTAAGTTTTATTCTAAGGTACTTTGACCTAAGAAAACTCTCCAAAGCAGCTTGCATTCATTTCAGTGAAGAACACTCAGCTCTGCACTTGAAAAAGCTGAGCATTTCCTTTTCTTGCTCTTTGCAGCTCCTTGAGTGCTAGAGAAAAGAGGTAAACATGCAGCAGAGAGAGCAGGTCTGGGAAGAAAACATAAAGGCAGCAAACTGCCTTAATTGATCTCCACACATAAAATCCGAAAACCAAGAGGCTCTGTTTAGTGTGAGACATGTCCCTACGAAAATGTTTCCAGTTACTCAGGAAAATCAAATCTTCTTTATACAATGGTCTTCGAGGAACCAGAAATATTTCATTAGAATTTTAATGGTGAGGGCTCAAGTGAAAGAAATTTTGTCCTCTCTTTTGTCAGGGTTTCTAAATAAAATAAAAAGTTGTTTACAGTATTTTCATTTAAAAAAAAAGTTTCATTCCTCATGACTCTGGACGGTGAAAAGTAAAATGAATTTTTAGAAATAATGAATAAAAAATAAAAAATGAATTTTTTGAAGAAGCTGACTTTGGATAACTTTGATTATTGTATGACGAGAAAGTGGCATGTGTGTGAGTGTGTGTGTGAGTGCGTGTGTGTGTGTAGTTACTTTTTAATTATGATACACTCCTTGTGACAAGTAATAGTAAGTGAACAACCCACAGATTGTTACAGTTATTTATCAAATTGTAGCTGAAGCATGATACTTTTATATAAATATCTGTGATTCATCACTACCTTTTAAAATTCAGAGACACCCAGTTGTTAACGAAATGTGACCACCGATTTCCAGTTCTTCCTCATCCCTCACTTTATATCCTGCCCTCAACTTCACCCTCCCACAGAGAAGTGCCACTCCTCTCTGCTTCCTGGAAGAGGAGAGGACGGAAGACAGGATAAGGTGACCCTTTTCAGAACAGTCTTCCAATTAGATATATTGTCACTGATTGTTTTTTCCCGTTGGCTTGTTCATCAATTATCTACAGAGGTATTTCACTGTGAAGGAAGATTTATCTCTTTCTTCTTGTAGTTCTGTTTTTATTTTATATATTTTCAGTCTATATTTATAGTTATAAATTTATCTTCCTTGAAAATTGACCCTTTCATTATTTTATAATGATTCCTTCTCTCTAGTAGTAATTAGTTACTTTAAAGTCTATTCCTTTCGGATTTAAACTGGTATATCAGACTTTTGTGGGGGGTATAATATTTGAGTGACATTTTTTTTCATGTCTTCACTTTCAACCTTTCTGAGCCCTTCCTTATGTTTTAGATGTGCCTCTTGTAAATATCACATAACTGGATTTATATTTAAATTCAGACTACCAATGTTTGTATTTTAACTGGAGCCTTTAGTTCATTTAAATGTACTTGAAATACTGATATAGTTGTGTTTATTTTTCCATCTCATTTTGTGGTTTCTATTTGTCTCATCTTTTCAGTCTTATTTTTTTCTTCTTTCTTATGGATTGACTGAGGATTTTTTTTTCCCATTCCACTTTTTTAATGTTTGGACTCTAAATACGTTAGTTTTTATTCTTTTAATGGTTACCCTGGAAATGTTAGCATGTGTCCTAACTTGACGAAGTCTGAGTTTAATCAATCCATTAATACCTTTACCCTATTTTAAGAAGACAAAGACCTTAGAACACCTCAACTCTGATAATTCTCCTCCCAAATTATATGCTATTATTATTGGATAATTTAATTCTACCTTGTAACTTTTTTACATCTTACAAGACTTCAGGTTATTAGTATTTTATTATTTCATGTTGGAATTTTTTATATAGAATTAACCACATTTTACCTTTTCTTTGGTTATAATTTCTTCTTGCATCAAACCATCATTTAGGAATCACTTTTCTTGGTTTGGAATATATCCTATAGGATTTACTTTACTGGGGGTTTTGTTTGAAAATGTCTTTGTTTGCCCTCCTTAGAAGACAGTTGTGCTCAATATGTAATTCTAGGTGGACAATTATTTTCTCAGAGTACATTGCTGCTTCTGTTTCACTGTCTCCTGGTTTCCATTGTTGTTGTTGAGACGTCTACTCTCAGTCCTCCTTTTGTAAGTAATCTGTGTATTTTCTTTCAAGCTGCTTTTGAGTTCTTCTTTGTTTTTCTGTAATGTTATTATAATGTATCTCAGTATAAATTTCCTTTTTTATTTATTTTGCTCAGGATTTGTTGGGCTTTCTGAATCTCATGAGTGGTCTCTTTTATTATTCTAGAAAATTCTAAGCCATTATCTCTTCAAGTATTGCTTCAACGTAGTTCACTCTCTCATTCTTTGCTCTTATTCTATAACTGATCGGACACGTCAGATTTTCTCATTCCGTCCTCCATGTCTCCTAACCTTCCTTTGTCTCTTTCTACATTCAGAATAATTTATTTAGCTCCACTTCACAGGTTATTAAATATCTCTTCTGTTATATGTACTTTGCCATTAAATCTATTGACTGAGTTTTTAACTTCAATGATTATATTTTTCACTTCTAATATTTATTTAGCCCTTTTTCAAATATGCTTTGTCCTATGTTTAATAGTATCTTACTCCTTGTTCACATTTCTAAATAGTAGCTTTTTCTGTCTTTGTGTCTGATACTTCTAATATCTGAAATGTTTGCTGGTCTCATCTGATATTTCTGCTGGCTCTTGCACATGATGCTTTGTTTCCTTATATATGTTATGCTTTATGTGTTCGTTTGTTTGTGGGGGGGTTTTGTGAGCTTATATGCCTTGGAACTTATGCAATAGAAAATCTTTATGGCCTGTGGTGAATGGTAATTATATTTCACTCTTATTCTAAGGATTGAACCCCTTGGAATTCCATTTCTCTGGGATGTAGACTGGTGGCCTTAGGGAAGCCCTACACTTCAATCTCCTGGCCCTTGTCCCACCCTATAAGTCTATCAAAACCAAAACTTCAGGTCATCTGGGTCTAGGAAATATCCTTAAGTCAAATGCCAACCTGAGTATTCTTGTTTTCTTTTCCCGGTTCCTCTTTTCACTTAGTTTTTGGCCTCTGAGGATTTCTTACTTTCTTTCCAACTCATTGTTTTCTTTAAAATGTTTCCTATATTTTATGTAGCAGAGTTAGTTGATTTTAGCTGGAGGGTCAGTCAAAGGACCCTATTTTACATACTTCCCTAGAAATATACAGAAAAATACACACACACAGGTTACACACAGGGTAATTTCCTCAACTAGCTATGTGTTAAAGATCTTCTGATGAAGCATCATACCATTTTGGATCAGAGCATTGGAACAGTTATTTATCTGAGCTCTCTGTTTCTAATAAATATTCTAGGAAGTCCTATTTTGTTGGGCCATATGGTAGTTGGATGCCCTGACTTCATCGTCAAAGGTTGGTCCTGTTCCGTGTCTACCCTTAAAATTCCAGTCTGCAAGGTCAGCGGTCCCATCTCAGCACTCTAAAGCCCCTTAAGCCTGAGTTTGCTGACCCCACCCAGCAGAAGAGGTTACACGTAAACAGAGCTGCTGACTTTCAAAAAGGCAAACTCAGGTACACCCTTCCCCTCATCTCCTTGTTGGCATCTGAAAAGAGCTCCTCCATATACTTACTGACCCAGGCCAATAGGGCAAAGGGAATAGTGAACAGAGCTGGAGAGCTCCCTGGACTATCTGAGGGGATGTTGTAGTGGAACGCTTTTCGTGGGCAGTGGGCCTCATACAACTCCTTTATTCTGTTGTTTTTGTGGCATATTATGCTCCAAACTGTGGCGATTACTATGTTTTCAGCCCAAGTAAAATATATATATTTCACAGTATTTCATCGAGAATAATAAAAACAGCACAATTTTTAAAAAGTAAATTGAACTATAAATAAAAAGAAGAAAATTAAAAATCATGTTTTCATACCATTTTTGTTAAAAGAACAAAGCAATTTTTGGAAGGAGATACATTTACCAAGTTTGTGTTCTCTTGGGTGCTAGGTTCAGCTAAACAGCGGCACTGGTGCTGCCGTGGTTACAGAACCAGACGGCTTGAAGCTCTATCGCTGGCCTTTTCTTCAATAGAACACTCAGAAATCTGCCCAGGCCAAAATCTGGACCTGCTGGGTTAGTGCTCATACATGTAAAATGCTTAATGGAGACCTGTTCGATTGGCTTGCAGGACACACAAATGCATTTCATTCATTCATTCATTCATTCATTCATTCACTGCCTCAGACCAACAGAGGGCAAGCTCAGGCAGCAAAAGTACAGAGTATTTGGCTTCAGAAGGCCTGCATCCGTATGATGCAAATGAGGACTATGCGACAGAGAAAGAAGCCAGCCCCACATGGCTTGGTAGTGGCCAATGCTCGCTCACCCCACTCTTCTCATCTCTCCCAGCCCATGTGAGGAGAGTGCACCACCCACCAGAGGCATAGCTCCTTTTTATTGCCACATGTTATGTAGCATAGATGCTAAAGCGAAGGCTTCAGGGGCACACGAGCAACGTGCAAAATTCTGACTGTGTGATTATAAGCAAATTACTGTCCAATGGAAAATAAATCGTTCCTTCACTATCCTGTTGTTACGATGATATCAGCTAATGTGCAGAAAGCTCCTAGCTTAGCCGTTGTCTGCATTAAGCTTAATTATTAATAATATTGATGATAATAATAATAAAAATAGATTAAGCATGGCTGTTACGATTATTAATCATAAATAAGAACAATATCTAATTTCAAATACTTCAATTATTCATTGGGATTTTGGCTTTAGCCCAAAACCTGTAGGTAACCCCGTTGCCCCAGCCCTTGGTCTTTACAGAAAGTGGTTAGTTTGGCTTCCTGCCCCAGCATTTCAGGAGAGCAAAGGCTACAAAAGCTGTGTTAGTGCCTCTAGGACTTGTCGCTGAGGACTAGAAGTGTAAGCGAAGGCTGGCTTCTGCACTGTTGTCAAAGCTGGAGCGTTTCTCTACGATACAGCCACATAGCAAGATTACAATGAAAAGTCCCCGGGTGAACATTTGGGAAGTTGATAAGAGAGTTGAGTTCTCTAAAAGTATTTGGGAAGTATGCAGCTAAATGGTGGATGAAAATAACCCGGAGGAATGATGGAGTACAGAGAGGCCAGGGACTCACCGCGTCCCCGGTGACTCATTTCCGAGAGGAATGCACATCTTGTGGCCTCCTGTCACCACCGAGGACTGCCCTGAAAGCCTTTCTTAAAAACATTCGCGCCAGGCAAGGGAGAAATACTGGCAGATGACATGAAAAACCCAAATTAGGTGCTGAATCGGATGTGAAGATGAACAGCATCTGAAATAGCCTTTTTTTTCTTTTTTTTAACTCGCTTGAAGGTGAACACAGGGACAAGTCATCGACAATAATTTAACTGTAAAATGATCGGTGCTCGGAGACTAGATGTGACTATGGGGAACGACACGAAACAGAAGAAGGCTCTTGCAGCTATTTTTGTCTTCCCCCATCTCGACCTCTCCTCTCCTTTTAAAAATAAAGGGAGAAACAGAGGCACAAAGTAATTAAGATTTGTCCAGTGACGGAGCCAGAACAAGAACACGGTTTCTGATTTCTTTCTTGGATTTATGTCCACCAAATTGTTCCACCTGCCTATCTTACAAAATATAACTCCAGATTGAAACAGAATCTATTTAACAGACTACCCTGGTTCAGCAAATAAGAAGAATGTTCCACATTTGTGGAGTGGTTTAGAATAGACAAAGAGTTTTCACATATCATACCTCATTTGTAAAGCTTGAAACAACTGGAAACAGCTATTTGATGTTTCCCTTGAAGAAATTTCCAGTGTTGGCTTTCTGTTTCCCAGGGGTCTAATACAACAATCTCCTTGGTCTCTGTGATGTTTCTACTGCCATCAAAGGTCAAACAAGAGGTGAACAGGAATTTTTGTGTGTTTGCTGCTATTTTGTCTCCTCTTTGTTACCCACACTACAGTAAATCCTCACTTAACGTTGTCAAATGTTCTGCCATTTTAATCGAAACGACATATAATGAAACCAACTTTACCATAGACTATTTGACATGAACAGGAATTAAGTTCCTATGCATCTCATCAATGTTATAATGAAATGACAGCGAATGAAACAATGTTATTCAAGAACCTGCTGTACTTTAATAAGATCCTCTGTTTGGAAAAAAAAAAAAAAAAAAAAAACAGAGAAAAGGAAGAAGGGAGGAAGAAGGGAAAGAAGAAAGAAAGAAAAGAAGACAGGAAGGAAGGATATTTTCCTTTCTGACACTTTCTGGTGCCCAGAACAACTTCGCAAAAATCCACACTGAAGCCTGGACAAAGGACATTATTCAGTTAAAGAGAGGTGAAGAAAGTATCTTGGTGAAAGGTGGGACAAAGGGCAGTGGGGTCTGGATCATGACTACTGTGTTTTTCCAGAATGTTAAATCAACTATCCTCCTAAATTTGTTTTTCATGACCTTGCTGGTATTTTCTCAAAGGCTGCTGGTCATAATATGAAGATCCTCATTTTAGAAGTTCTTCCCATACCAAATAATAGTATTATCCGGTAACTTATTTTTGGTTGAACTGATAAATTGGAGAAAAACTATGGCTCTATTGATTTAAAATGATAAGAGATTTTCAGCACATTAGTCAAAATGTTTCTGGGTGTTGTATAAAGTCCCTCCAAGATTTACTCGCTTTTGGTTAAAATCCTTATTACATATTTTTGTCTTCTGTGTCCAAATCATAGCATTATCTTGAATTGCAATCAGCAATTCTCCATCCCTTTTGAGTCACTGGGATGCAAACAGGACTATGATTTATCCAGAAACACCAAAGTCACGTTTGGCTTTGGGCTGACTCATGTCAACTCTAAAAACAAGACCGTTTGTTCAGGTAAATAGAGTAAGATGCACATGAAGCCCAAGTCTTGATCCTTAAAAGTGCTGGCCAAGGCCTCCTTCCCCACCATGAACTTGGAACATCCTCCTTAAGAGGGTCACAAGAGGACTGAGTAAGACAGCATCAAGCCAAGGTGCAGATTCGCCATCACTGGCAGGAAAAAACAGTTCAAAACATTTGCTCTACATTCAAGGATCCTTCGAGTTGGAGGGATGTTAAAGTACACAGAGTTCAATAGCCTCACTTTACCAAGGGGGATGCCAGAATCCAGTGATGAAGTAACCGATGCAAAAATCACACTGGCTTGGGACTAAGATATGTCTTTGCTTCTCAACTTTGATTCAAGTAATCCATCCAGTAATGCATTTTTTTAAAAAATAATGTCATCTTGGTTGTAGTAAGCCTGTCTTTACCTCTATTTTATTCCACTAAGATCAGGAAATTTTGGCATTAAGATATATATATTTTAGAATAAAGAAAAGCCACAAAATAACAGTCACAAAGAAAAATAATGTAAAATCAAATGACAAATTCACTGCAACATAAAAGGTAGATTTTTTTTTTCCTCTTAATAGATTTGAGTTTTAGGTTCACAGCAAAATTGAGCAGAAAGTACGGTGAGTTCCCATATACCCCGTGTCCCCACACTCCATAAGCACAGCTCCCCCACTGTCAACATTCCACACCAAAGTGGTACACTTGGGTTATGTTCATTTTGTTTTGTTTTCTACAACAAGTTTGTACCCTTTGATCATTTCCCCAATTCCCCCAGCCCCTGATAACCACCATTCTACTCCCTGCTTCTATGAGTTTAACTTTTTTAGATTCCACATATAAGTGAGATCATACAGTATTTGTCTTTTTCAGTCTGATTTGTTTTACTTAGCATAATGCCCTGAAGGCCCATCCATGTTGTCCCAAATGGCAGGATTTCCTTCTTTCTCATGGCTGAATAATAATAATCCAGTGTGTGTGTGTGTATGTGTGTGTGTGTATGGGGTGTGTTTGTGTGTGTGTGTGTGTGTGTGTGTGTGTGTTCATACACATACCACATCTTCTTTATCCATTCATCCATTGACGGACACTTATGTTGTTTCCATATCTTTGTATTGTGAATAATGCTGCAATGAACATGGAAGTGCAGATATCTTTTCAATATCCTGTATTCATTTCCTTTGGATATATACCCAGAAGTGGGATTGCTGAATCATATGGCAATTTTATTAATTTTTTTAAGAACTTTCATACTGTTTGCCATAGGGGTTGAACCAATTTACATTTCCACCAACAGTGCACAAGTGCTCACTTTTCTCCGCTTCCTCATCGATGCTTATCTTTTCCTTCTTAATGACAGCCATTCTGACAGGTGTAAGGTGATCAGAGTGGTGCACTAACCATAACTGATGATCCTACATTCATTCCTTTTCATCCAAGTTAATTTCAAATTAGCTGGCAAGAGGAATTCTGTCCTAAATGCTGCCATTTTATAGTGAAAACTCAGAAAATGCACTAGAACTGTGGGTGAATCCTTCCAACTTTCTTCTTTTAGTGAAAATGGCAGGGAGGGAAGAGCAAAGCAGATGGATAAAAGTAAATGAGGAAATCTCTAAGATCCTTTTCAGCTTGCACACACCAGCATTTTGTGAGTCATGACAATTAAGTCAGAATAACTCATCCCTCCTCCTATGAGACCATCTAGAAATGTGTGGGAAAACGAGAGCCCACATCTCTCCTACTGTTCTTTTGTCAACAATAACTTTCTCAAGGGACTTTCACATCAAAATTGTAGTTGTAATTTAGCATCTACCAATATCCACGTGGGACAGCAAATCTCAGTATATCTCCAGGACTCACATATACCAAGGCATAGAGAGGAGAATTTGTAGTTTCCTTCTACACATGCAGAATTCCATGCATAATTTTGAAAACAAGGACCCACTGAATTCTGCTAGAGCTGGCTGTTTACGTGGCTATAATATTGTTTTATTAGCTGTGTTTGTGGAAGTGCCTTTTCCCTCTGTGTCAGCAAAACTGCTCTGCAGACGGGGCTGGGGACTGCTGGAATCTCATGAAGATGATTAATTACTGAGCATCCCACCACAGATGTTTTACCCTTTTCGGTGTTGTGGGCCTCTTTCATCTCTTTTTTGAGGGAAAACACTCCACAGTGCTCCTTTTCTCCTGCTCCATCCTTTGAATTCACAATCCTCCCATCGCTTACTCACAGCTGTTGCTTCTCTCGTGAAATTCTAGGCCACAAAACAAGAAAAAAAAGGTGTTTTCTTATCATGGTAAATGTACTGCAGTCAGAGCAAAAACAAAAGCAAAACATTCTAAAACATGCCAAGCTCTTGGGAGGAATGTCTACTTGCTAAATTGACACTTCCCTGTGACCTCGGTCACCTTCGCAAGATTCTCCTTGTTATAGTAACACTGGATGCTCACATTGACCGGAAAATATAGATTCAAAAGTGATCGGGCCATTTTCTTTTGTGAGAAGTTTTTATGTATTTTTTTCATTGTATTAACCAAATGTGTGATACAAAGTAAGTGGTATGTGATCACCGCTTCTTATAAAATTGAATCTAAGTGCAAATCATTTCTCCCTTCCTTTAATTAAGTTCAGTGCTTCCTTTTCTTAAGACAGAAGAGTTGAGCTGAGAAGTTTTCTAAATGCGAGAAGCCAAGCCATAGAGCCATACCACTCTCTTTCAAATTGACTTCCTAGCCAAGCATACTTCCTCTCCCTCTGTCCTGATTTTGTTAGGAGAGAAAATAGCTGAGGGTTATCTTTCCCTCTTCCTGGAGATATAATACAAAGCCAACAGTTAGAGAAAGATCTGTTTCTATTGTCTCAAAGGACATCTCTGCCCACTAGACCAGTATTTCTGAATATATGGAGCCTGGAGAGCTTCCATCAGAAGCGCATTAAAATGCAGATTCCTGAGGGCCAGCCCAGAGAAATGGGGTGACCCGGTGCAGGAGGGAGGTTCCGGGCTGGCCGTCAGAACTGGTTCTACTCCTGCTCCTGCCCCTGCATCACCGTGTGAACTAGAACATGCCACGTCCCCTCATCTATAGAATGAGGGATGGTTGGACAGCAGTGGCTCTGCCGACCTTTCCAGTGACACAATCATAGCTACTGTGCAAGCGTGGACCGTGTAACCAGTTGAACACTGACCAGTGAGTTGTGGATCACCCTTTGAAGGGCCTGAGAAAGAACTCTGGAGCCAAAAGCCCAGCTGACCTAAGGCTGGTGAGCACTTCCCACAGACACAGGAGCCTTCAAAGTGTTATTTCTTTTTCAGAATATCTGGTTCATGCCTTTTAGGGCAAGATTCATATTTCTTTGTTGTCCTAAAGGGAGTCAGAGAGAGATAGAATTAAAAAAATAAAACTAAATAAAATGTCCACAAGAATATTCCAAAAGAACAGAGGTTGGGGGGTGGAAAGCCAAGCTTGAACTTAAGCCTCTGAAAACATTTGGCAAAACACTGAATTCTCCCGGCATGTTCAACATTATGAATTTTCACATGAGCTCACAGTGTTCCCAGGACCCACCAGACCCTGGGCCCCTCACTTCCTCTACCTAAAAAGATGAGGTTCCCAGGAGTGAGTCTGTACCTCTCAGTACCCTTTGCAGCTGTCATTTGCTTAGTCTGGGAGACGTCCAATTCCTCAGTCACACTTTTACTTCCCCTTTGAGGTAGGACGTCCCAAATTACACAGTCGAGATTCTCACCAAGGGTGGGTTTATACTCCACAGGATCGGCAGAGAGTGAGAAAATGGATCTGATCTTGAACAATTGTGTAAATGTCATTGAAATTCATGTGGTTTTCCATGAAGGTGAAAACGACCTTTTCCTCACCATGTTGGATTGGATGCATTCAGGAGACCCAGAATATCTTGGGTTGTTCCATAATTTCCCGAAAGTTTTTTTTTGTTTGTTTTTTTTCCCTCCTTCTTCCCTTACTTTGGTTGTGTTCAGGACAGAAATCCCTGGATCAGAAATTTTGCCCATTCCCATAAAGATGACTTTTTGAACTTCCCAAGAGGCAGAAAGGAAGCCAAATGTGATTACTCAGCCGCTAAGGTTTCATCATGTGGTGATTCATCAAAGGCACTGAAGGTGCTGCACATTTCTGAACTTACATGTGCCTTCTGAGAGACTCCTTTGCCATGTTGCTTTCATAAAGAAAGAACAAGCCAGAAGAGGGATTTGCACCGTGGGACAAAGCCATGTATTGTACCGCCCGCTCTATCTGTGCTCCCTTGACCAGTATTGAGATCAGTGTTTGAGTAAGTTCGGTCTCATCTTTCCTCTTCTCCTTCTCCCTCATCTTTGCTGTTATCCTGGAAACTTTACCCCCTTTGCCTGTGTCCTGCCTAGTAATGGTGTGTAAGATCGTTTTCAATGAGTATCAGGCAAGCAAAACTTTTACTTCATTTAAAACCCGTGCTTGGCCATTGACCAAGTGACCTTGGGCAAGTCAGTTAATATCTCTGAGCCTCTACTTTGGCAACTCTCAATCTTGACACTACATTAAAATGATCTAGGAACTTTAATAAATACTGATGTCTGGGACCCGTCCCCAGAGATGCTGATCCATTTGGTTTGGGTCTGGCCCAGACCTCAGTATTTGGAACTCTCCCCAGGGGTTTCCAATGTGTAGCTGAGGTTGCCAACCACTGTTTTCGGCCCTTATTCTTCAAGGCACGGTTCTTAGACCAGCAGTATCAGTATCACCAGGACGCCTGTTAAAAATGAAGACCCTCAGGACACACCCCAGACCTACTGCATCAGAATCTGCATTTTCACAAGACCCCAGAGTGGTTCGTAGGTACTTCCTAGTAAGAAAAGCACAGCGCTAATTCCTTATCTGTTAAAGAGGGATAATAATATTCACACTGTGCTGAGCTCTGTGCAGCGTGTTTTCCTCTGTCATCCCGAAAAGGTGCAGAGGGGCAGTTGTGTGCACAGGCTCTTGAGACCTTAGCCTGCTTCACAAAGCTCTGGTGTGTGACCTCATGGGTTTGTTGGTAGGGTGCTTGTTCTCTTATGTGATTTTCTTAAGAGGCTGATGCTTAATATTTAAGTGAGCATGTAAAATGGTTCTACAAGTTTAATATTACCCTTTGATCTCAGAAATTGGACTTCCTCCCCCAAAAATGAGTTAATAAAATTTGCTTGCTTTTCCTATCATAGTTTGATGTGGGAGTTATATATCAACTCCAGTTGGCAGACTGATTTGAGGTACAACATGAAGTGGTTTTTAGGATGGGGATTAGTAAAGTAGATAAACCAGAAGCTGGATGAGTTGAGCTCAAAGTGGTCAGACAAGTTTGTTTGCAAGAATCAGCAAACTGGCCCACACGCCATGCCACCTATTTTTGTAACTAAAGTTTTATTGGAACACAGCCTCGTTCATTCATTTAGGTATTCTCTGTGCTGCTTTCACACTAGTAATCGTGTGAGAGACCATGTGTCCCGCAAAGCCCAATATAATAACTTTCTATGGACCAAAGGCGGATCCTAGCCTTTCACGGAAACAGTTGGCCAATTCCTAGTTTAAAGCAACTACTAAGTGAAGCCAAGGGTGGGTACTGACTGACCATCTGGGCCCATTTATTTGCCTGGATGCATAGCCTAGTCTATTCCCCTAATCTCAACCCGACATTGAGCAGGCAGCTGTGTAATCATGGCAGGCCCAGGCAGAGGGCCCAATATGGATCCGTCTGTATTCTCGGAACAAATTTAGGAGGAAAAAGATCATCATGTTTTTATACAGAGAGCAGCATTTGTCCGTCGAGTTGATGGAAGTATTGCTTGAGCTTCATATGTAACTGTATTTCAAAACAATTTTGGGAAAAAGCCTAGCAAGAAAACCCGGAGTTAAGCACAAAAACATACGATTTCCAATCAAGGTGGAAAGCGAGAATCATTACTTCGGAAAAATTAAAGGTAAACTAATTCGTTACCAAGCTCTTTCGAGCAAGAAAGTCCCTCCTCAGGGAAAGCTTCAAGCACTTGCCACAATAGATATTAAGCCAAGTTTGGATGATATTACAAAGTATATGCTCTTTTAATTCTTTTCTTAATGAGCTATGGAAAAATCACGAGTCACATAGATTTGATCTGTGTTCTCAGTCTGAGAACTCTAGTAACTGCTAAGTACGTAGCAGTAATGCTTTGTGCAACAGGAATTAAAGGAAAGAATAGATGGATAGGGGGAGGCAGAAAGAGTCTTCCCAAACTTGGGTTCTTGAAACTGGATGCTCCCTGGACTATATCTTATATTTTTGAACTTAATATTTGTTTTCTCTCATAATTAGTTTGGATCCCTTCTCGCATCCTAGTTTGGCTTCTGTTTCTTCCAGTAGGTGCTTGTGAACCCATTAGAAGTTGATCACTAGGAGGCCTCACACCCATTGATTAGCATCGGGAGTTGAACTGAAGTATAGCAATTAGTTATTGCCTAATTCTATCCAAATGGTGTTTCTAGATCTGCACTGATGATAAATAGTGAAAGTTCCAAGTGGTTTAAAAGGACAAAAAGAAAAGAGCAAGTGAAAGATACTGGCAGTCTTGGGTCTAACAGATTGTTCAAATTATATTCTTACTGTTTCATTTTACAAGTTTTTATCAAAATGGAATATTTGAAGTCTTTGCATAATCTCTTTGTACATAGTTTTTGTTGCCAGTTTTATTCTGTCTGGCATGGGGCTGGCTCAGCTGTTGGTCTCTGACAGGGAAATTCCAAAATGTGGCAGATTCTGCCTTCAGAGCAGAACTTGTAACGTGTGGCTTAAAGATGTATGATGGCTTGATGGAAATGATGATGCCTTTTTGTCAAATCATTGTAAGAAGTAGATTTCTTCTCACGGCTTTTTTTTAATTCTCTGGAATTTTTTTTTTAAATAAACAGAATCTGTTTAGTGATTCTGACTGAATTGACCAATAATGAGTTTTGCTATGTGTGAATTTTATGTCAAGAGATTGCAAGAGAAATAACAGATGTGAAGATCTTTGTTTACAACAAAGATACTTTTCTCTTTGGCCACTACATGTGAGTTATGGGAGAGGTTAACATTTTTTCTCTGTATGTTTACATGAAGTTTCTGGAAATCATTGCAAGGATTCTGTACATGACAAGATTTTCCCAGGGGCAATAGATGAAGGATTTGGGGATGAAATTGGTTTGTGCATCAGGGATGGAAAAGGATTCCAGGCTCTTCATATGCTTTATAAATTACTATCTGTGTGCATTACCCTCTTAATATAACGCTGAGCACGAAGGCTTAAGAGCCACTGAAGTTAACTGTAAAATGCTCAGAGCCTCCCTTTATTTTCCGCTATATCTTTCTTCTACTTCATTTATATCTTTGAAGTTTTAGGTAATCATGGTTTTTGGACTCATGTTTTGCCTTCTTCCAGATTTTGCATTAGATGCAGCCATGTGCATAAATTTTGCTTAAGGCCAATGCTATGCAGAATCTTGTCAGCATTCTAGTGTGCAGGCTCTGAGCACTCATCCTGGGATTCTGAGTCAGTGACAAAAACTTCAGCCTGAGAAAATCTGGGGTCCCTTCCTTTTTCAAAGTAGGATAAACCCAGTTTTATAGTCTGGACAGTTCCTGTCCCTTCCTGGGATATCCCAAAAGGAAATCAGTGAAGTGGCCTGTAGTTCACTTCCTGTGTTCCCCTGAGAAGTTGTGGCTAATGATAATAAAATGTGTGAGGTGTTTTGCAGTTTGCAATGCACTTTGACTAATCGTCCTTAATCTTTGCAGTAATCCACTAAGTGAGATGTTAGCATGTCTATTTTACCAGTTCAGGAAACCGAAGCCCACAGAAGCTAAGTAAGTTTCCCTGAGATTTTACTGCTCAGTAGAGGAAGTAGGATTCAAATCCAGATTCTCTGACTCTAAATACCACTTCTTTCCCACTGCAACACGCCGCTGTGTGTAGACCAGGAAATGAAGATAGCCAGTGAAGCCGAGTCTTATGGCGTGATTAAGAAAGCTGTGTGAGCACAGAGAGGGAAGAAAAGAAAGTATTTGGATGGTGGAAAAGGAGAATGAAGATACAGGAAACAGAGAAGTAAAGGAAAAAGTCCTTTCAAAAAGACAAATCACAACTTGGAGTCCAGTCCCTTATAGAAGAGCTTACCTGCTCTCCTGTTTCCTACCACATTTCCTTGATTAAGATTTGGAAAGGTTTGTTGAAAGTAAAAAACTCTGTGGTATCTTCTATCGTTTTCTCCATTTTGCTTTTATTATTTATGAAGGGCAGGAGAGGAAGTAAGTTCTGCTTTGCTGGCCAATGGTCTCTGTCCTAACTGTTCGACGCTGTCATTATGGCATGAAAGCAGCCATAGCAATATGTAAACAAATGGGCATGGCCTTGTGCCAAGAGATTTTATTTACTGAAAACAGCAACCAGCTGGAGACATCAGCTTTCTGGCCCCTGCCCTAGAACAATTGTTACCAACCTTCGTTTGAATGTGGTTGCACATCACAGTTACCTGAAGAATGCTAAAAAACACCAATGCCCCAAGGTCCTTCCCTGCAATAACCGAATCATTCTGAAGTAGAGCGTAGGCATCAATATAAGCTTCTGATGAAATACAAATATGTATATATAAGTTTCTGACTAAATTCTAGGTTGAAAACAAGATGGAGGGCCTCTGTTCTAGATTATAAAACAGTGGTTCTCAATGTACAGTCCCTGGGAAGGACAGCAACATCTGGGAACTTGTTAGGAATCAAATTCTCAAACCCGACTGCAGACCTACTGACGGCGTGGGGCCTGGAACCTGCATGTTAACAATCCCTCTAAGTGGTTCTGAAATGCAATCTAGTTTGAGAACCACAGGTCTCGAGTCTAGAAAATACGCATTCAGCCCCATAGCCCTCACCTCGTGGGTAAATCAGGTGTAATGTTCTAGAGCGAGCACTGGCCCCGGCATCAGAAATCCAGCTTCCAGCTCCTGTTCTGCCCTTTACTGTGCCTCTCTGAGCCTCAGAGTCTCCATCATGTGTTATATACACAGGGTCATGTAACATGTATTCCTATACAGTGCTTACGGTGGTTAAGGGATTACATGTATGTGAAGGCAGGTCAGAAGCTATCAAGCGCAGCACGAGTGTAACCACTAGCTACTGTTGTCCTGAGGGAGAAGGATGTGCACTTACTGTTCATGCTATCTGTCCTTGGTTCTCGGTCCAGGACACTGCTGTGGCCCAAGGGGTTCCTGCTGAGCATAATAATCTAGAGAGTTGTCTTATCCTTCCAACATCAGGGTGGTTCTGCTTTCTGAACTGCAACAAAGCCATGACGAGAGGAAAGCAGGCCCAGAAAGCAGTGCCTGTGTAGTCAAGTAGATGAAGAAGACACTACCTTAGGAAAGCAGGAAAAAGCAGCTAGTATTAAGGCTAAGATGTGCCCAAGGCCCACAAACCCTTGTATGAAGTAGACGAAATGTACAGTGAATCCTCCTGGAGATATTTTTCTAGGAGTCTCAGAGCCACCTTGACATATGTTACCTGTCAGAAAGGAGCGCCAGCTACAATCACAAATGTATTCAAAAATGTCTAGATACTTTTAGAAAGAACATACATAATTTGTTCCTAAGACAAACTAGGATGCAAATTTTAGACCTGTGGGTTTGACGTCTAAGAGGATAAATATTTGACATAAAATATCCCTAGAACCTCTTTTAGCATCTAATGTAGTAAAAGAACCAGGATCTTTCGTACACAGTGTGGTGAATCTTTAGTTCTTGTGAGACCAAAACCAAGAAATGTCTCAGGATTTGGACTGTTTTAGAAATGCATGGATTTGAACTGAATGTTTCTAACATAAAGACCCTTTGGGAATCAATCATCTTGTAGAGACTCTAGAATTATTATCTGAACTTTAGGGAAAACATCAATGCCAAAATCAGCACTATCTGTTAATACCCCCTCGTCTCCTCTTCCTGTCTTACCGCAAGACCCTGCTCTCTCAAATGTGATTTTTTTTTCTTCTCTTTTGGTTCATCTGCAGCATAAAGGGTGAGGAGAGAAGGGTCAAAGAGAGGTTTGTTGATCTTTACTTGGACAGAGGCCCAGGAAGTGTTATTGAGACATTTTCTTATGTAGATTACATATTAATTTTTATTACTAAAATGCCCTCAAAAGCATTTTGCTGGTAGATGCTGGGAAAGTTGAAGTAGGTTCAAATGCGCCACGGTATGCCAGAGCTGCCCATGGAGCACTTAGAATCCAATGAGGGGATATTATCTCCAATGTTCCCTTTCTAGCCTCGCTGAAATCTCCTAATCCCAGAGGATACATCCAGCCTGCTTTTCTCAGGGCAGCATAACTGCATAGTGCATAGATATGTTGAAATATGAACCAAGCAGAGTGTGAACTTGCTCAAAATATGCTGATTTCCAGATGTTCTTTGATTCTCTCAAACACTGATTACCCCCAAAGACCATCCTGAGTTGGTAGATGGCAGTGATTACTCATATTTCTTTTTCATGATCAAGGCAATAATTTTAAAGCCCCGTAGTCTTTCTCATGAGCCTATGTCTGGGTCTTGTCTAGGTCATATATTACTTCTCAGTATGAAAATTGCAAAATCTCACTGGATTGCACTGTAAAATATCTATATGCGGATGCTGGTTTTTTGATTTGTTGCTCTTCCCAGGATGGAAAACTTTTCAGATATCTGAATGAAGGGTTGGTATTTTATATAGTGATCTTCTGTGACAGAAAGTCATGGAAAATCTCCTTTCTCGGCAACAAAAATGTGGAAAACAGGAGAATCAATGTTAACATGTTTCAGGGAAAGTAGAAACATCCAAAAGTGGCAAATTTGAGTTTACAAAGGAAAAAATATATATCATTTGTAAAGCATGCTTGGAACTAACACTGTTATTGCATTCTAATATCTCATTCATTTGAGAATTTAAAAACAAACTTGGAATGTGAATAAGAGGTTCTTTTCAATCCGTTTATCTGATGTCTGGGTTAAATAAAGGCTCATACAGGGCAGTCTTCAACAGGTTTACAGAAGGGAGTTAAATGTCTATCACGAGAAAGGTGGTACCATGAGGAGAAAAGAGTTTCCACGTGTCTTTTGACTTCCACCCTGTTCAGAGACAAATTTGCAGCCACCGATCTCACTGTCCCATGAGCCTTTGAACTGACATATTTCCTCCCCATTTCTTATGAGAAGAAATATGACAGAACTCTCCAGTTGCATGTTAGAAAAAGAAAAGCCTTTGATCTGAGTTATTACCCATACAAGAAGTGATGTTAATGTCTCAAAGTCTTAACTTTCTCTTTTATAAGACTAAGTTAATAATACCTGATGAAGACAAGTTAAATGTTTTGTCCAAATTCACATCTTGTTAGGGATGGAGTTGGTATTTGAACCTGGCTGTGCCACAACAAAGTTTGTGCCTTTAAGCTATGATATTAATAATAGAAGTAAATGAATAAATAATATTAATAAATGAGAAGTAAATGGGATAAGACACAGAAACCCTCACAACCGGTCCCAATGCACAGTGAGCCCTCTGTAAATATTTGTTCCCACTTTCTTTCCTCTTACTCTCTGTGCCATCTGCCATGTCACCTCTATCTCTTGAAGCACCTGGCATTCTATGACTTTCAATGACACACAATAAGTATGAACAAAGGTGACTTATGTGCCCTTAATGCTTTCTGCTTCAATTATTGCTACTGTGTACTTGTATTTGTTGAGCTATTATCTCTGCATTGCAATCGATTTCTTTGCATACTACCATATGGTATTGTAATTGAAGTTCTTCCTTAGCAATGATCATTTCAAAAAATAGAAATCATACTTAAATGGACAGTTCTCACTTTGGGATCAGAGATTTGGGAGATAATCCCATCCTCCTCCAGGAAAGATTTCACCTAAAGATTACTAATCTTCTTCTGGGTGTAGCTAAAACCAGAGAGTTTGAGGGAACCTACAGGCAGCATTAAATGCAAAAGAGGACAGAGAACCCACTGCCCCAGGAGCAGAGCTAACCAGTACTGCTTGCTGGTACCATCTTTGCTGAGCATAAACTGTCTTCTATTCTGCCTGTGTACTTCCCTCTACCTCGTGATATCCTTGGATCCAGACCCCACACCAGCAGAGACTATTTGGTTCTACCAGATTGATCCTGTTTTTAGCTACTCTTGTATCAGGCCTTTCCAGCCCTCCGTGTCCCATAGCCTCCAGGTACCCGTAATGGCATCGCTGAACTCTCTCTAAGACAGGAGTGTGCTCCCAGAAAGCCATGCGGTTATGGCCAGCCTCTGCTAGAACTAACATGTGCCTGTATTCATTCATGTAATCCTCATAACAATCCTAAATTTCACAAATGAGGAAATAGTCACAAAGTGACCAGAAGAGATTTCACCAGTTGTAGAAATCTATGCTAAACCCATGTAAAATGCTTTGAGCCCAGCCAGGCATTGATTTCCCTATCACACACTTGAGGCTGATTTAGGGACTGAGTCACGGTGGGAGACAGCTGATGTTTGGGAAATGTTTTGACCCTGATATTTAACTGGTTGACATTCTGTCTTGTCATTGCTCTTCGTTTAGAAGGGAGTGAGGCCACGGTCTGTGAAATGAGGCATTGTGCTCCAACCATGAAGCGGGGGAGGGAGTCGTGTAAATCTTGCATCGGTTAATTAAATGCAGTTACCATGAGCACAGAGTATGGGAGTATTATTTTAGGAGTTTACTTTCCTAATTACTCCCTTCCTGATGCTTGCTGTCCTTCACATATCTGTACCATGTAACTTATTCCTTTGACTACTCACTGGGGGCCTGTGATAGTCAGTCAGCGCTAACCTCCAGAAATTTACTACTAAGAGAAAAATAAGCTGAATGTGAAGGTTTTGTAACTTAGGGTCACTGTTTTATTGGAACCCTGAGAACATGAATGCATGAAAAGAGGTCAAAAAGGGGGGAAGAGTGGTACCCTTTATAGGGCAAAGTAGTGAAATAAAAGTGGGCTGGCATGGAGTGAAATATCAGTACTTTTGCTTGAAACTGTCTAAGAAAAAAGATCGATGGAAATTAAATCTGTGTTATTTCTAAGTTTTCAAAGCCAAAAGATAGAAATCATGAGAAAATTCTCATGTTTCCATAACATGGCACCCAACCAGTAGCTTCCAGGTTTCATAGGCTAAGTAAAAACTTGTTAAATAGCAACCAAGGGAGGGTGAGGATGAGCCATAATGTGAAGAAAACTAAAAGTCCTGGGAAGAACAGGACCTAGAATTTTGAGGAAATCATTTTAATTGTGAAGTAGTCACACCCATGTTGCTAGAAAAATACCAGGAGGATTTTTCACCTAAAGATTACTAATCTTTATTTTTCCCAAGAAAAATACCCTTAAAATTAGATTGTATTGCTGCTTTAGTGCAAATTGATTAATGACCCTACAAGATATATAGATCTGTCTTCCTAAATTTAAAGAATCATGAATTCTTTTTAACTGTAGGTAAAGTTTGCCACCTTACTTCCCTGTTTTGGTTTCTTAGTTTTTACAGCCAAATGTGTGTGCCATGATATGACAAGTTGTTGTAACATAACAAATATCCAGCCTAAGTTTTACTTTTATACCAATTTCCAAAATATACCAGAAAAATCTTTGTTGGTCATATGAGTAGGCAGAGTTTTAAAGTACGTGATACATCTGTGTGAATAAAATTCCTACATTATAACTAGCATCTAGTGCCCCTATACCTCTTCTGACTGTTTAAATTCACAGTTGTTTGGACTTTACTCTTTAAATAAGAGAACTCATTGAAGAGTTGGCAGTAGAGCCATACTCTAAAAACTTCATCTGGCAGACCCTTAAAAGGGAGAAAAACATGATTTGGGAGGGGCTCGTTTGAAAGGGTCTTTTTGTGGCTCAGAGGAGAGATATTGGTGAGCTGCTGACACCCGTATCGGGAGGGCAGGAAAGGAGCTGAGCAGAACAGGGCGAATAGTGAGATGAGGAAGGAAGATACACAAAGAGTCAAAGAGTGAATTTTGCTCCTAAAAGCATTGTGGAAATAAGAATAAAAACACAAATCACAGAAAAAGAAGCAAGCTTGGGGTGGAGGTGATAGAGATGACAACTTTATTAAGAAACGAGAACATGCTGAAGGTGAGATGGGCCAGAAAGCATGGTGTCTCGTCCAGGGCTCAGCAGAAATGCCTGCTCCTGTGACAGGTGTAGTCTCCTGCCACATACTTTTAACAGCAGGGGAGAGACAGCAGAGGGACAGTGTATTAGATGGAGGTCCAAGTAGTATCAACCATTAGCGCCTGAAATGAAGGAGAGAGGGCGAGAAGGGAAGATCGGAGAGGAAAGGGGAGATGCAGAAACGTACAGTATTAACTCAACCTGCAGGAGAAGAGCCTTCCCCAGTGGCAGGGTCTTGATTTTCCCATCAAGACAGACACGAGGATGACAACTGACAGGAAGGGCAGGATTTGATGGTTCTGAGACCTCCAGGAAAGTCTACCAGTCTCAAGTCTCCTTTCATGGATAAAGTGGTCCTAAGCCAGGATTTTGCTCACTTCAGTGGGCTTAGGGTCTGAGTCTAAGCCTCAGAATCTCCAAAAGTGAATTACTCATACAGTGTCGGCCTAACATTCAATGTATCAACCTAGATCAGAATTACTATTCCATCACTGAACATAGTGCTTGCTTGTTAGCTGTGCAACTCCTCTGAAAAACACAGTAACCAATTAAGAAAAAACACATCCCCTATTACCAAGGAAGTAGAAATTAAACTTAAAAACCCAAAGGAAAGTCATAGAACTAAGTCAAGATCATTCCACTCCCACAGCTATGTTTCTGCAAATTAAAAGACTGAAATTCTAGAGGCATCACACAATTGTTTGACCTCTGGGAGTTCTTCTTTCTTTAAAAAGCTATAAAGTTATATTCATCCTGCACACCTCCAGAGGCATGTGTATACTGTGGTGAATACATGTATATACATCACATGAGTGTGTAAATATGTAGATCACTATGTATATAGAGCCAAAGAGTGGTTCTATGTAAATAAAAGACTTTTTACAGTGGCATTGTACTTAAACTGAAGCACTGTATAAGATTTTTCTCTTAAGTTTCAATTACAAATATTAACAGTTTAATAAATAGAGGGAAAGAAGGCTCTGGTTTCTTTTGGCTCCCAATGAAAAATGAGAAAAGGATTACCAAGTGTGCAAATATTTGCTACATGGTAACATTTAGTATGTCTATATAAAAGATTTTAATACACATCCCTTGCTAACATAACTAAATACTATTTAAGGAGATGTCTCCGGCCTCATTATTCATAAATATTTGGAAGACAATGGAAAAATGCAGCATTGATATATCTCCTATGGTTACTTCTTGCTTCTTAGGTAATCATTTGTAAAATAGGGGCTGAAATCCTTTCCAAAGGCAGAGGTTATCATTATCTAACGACTAAATAAAATAATAGCTAATGGCTAATATTTATTGAATGTTTACTCTCTGCCAGGCCCTCCTGTACTAACAGATTCTATCATTAACCCCACTATGCAAATGAGAAAACTCACCAGAAGTCTCATTCTCCACTCAGGCTAGCAGTAGTGTCCTTTCGCCTATTGGCTTGTTCCTGATGATGCTCTTACTGCTTTGTTAGGGTTGTTACCCTGCTAAAGGAGGTACCACTAAGAGGAATCTTGTTTTTATTGTATTCAGTCTGATATCTTCAAACAAAATGGCAGCAGGCTTTTTTCTTTTTTGATTCTAATGAAAATATCTTATAATTTGAATAGATCTCAAAGCAATTTGGAAAAGGGATGAGGATTGCAATGACGTATGAATTCCTTGAGTAAGGTCTCCGTTCACAGACCTGCCACTCACGAATGGTATTAATAATGAATTAGGACTGACCTAATTCATTTTAGGCATCATTCATTTATGAAGTCATTTTATGCATCACATTATAAGACTAAGTTAAAGGTAAATAAAAATTATCTAATGTAGAAAATATCCGGGAATTCATAGCAAGGCACTGGCCATTTTGGGAGAGTTGAAGTGGGAACACAAAACAGTGTTTCTGAATGTAGGGTTCTCCAGATCACCTATATCAGAATCATGCGAACAGTGTTTAAAGTACAGATCCTGGCCTCCTCATAGACGTTCTGAATGAAAATATGCCCTTTTAAATGAACACCCCCCCGTGCTAATTCACATTCAAATCTGATAGACACTGCCCTAAAACATGAGAAAGCACTTTGAGAAATTTGTATTTATTTTATTCTAGTAGCTGAAAATACACTTTTTTTGTTATTTAATGTAAGGCACTGTTGTGAGTAAAACTGTGTCTCCAAAACCTATGTGCAACATGTGTCTTTAAAATAGTATATGTTGAAGTCCTAACCCCTACTAGCTGTGAATGAGACCTTAATTGGAAATCACATCTTTGCAGATGTAGCCAAGTTACGACAAGGTCATACTGGGGTAGAGTGAGCCCTAAGTCCATGACTGGTGACTTTGTAAGAAGAAAGGACTTTGGACAGAGATGCAGAGGAGACACACACGGAGGGAGAAGGCCTTTTGAAGACAGAGACAGAGACTGGTATGATGCCTTTCCAAACCAAGAGATTCATTCCAAGGATTGCTGGCAAGGCAACCACCAGAAGCTAGAAAAGAGGACGGGAGCAGACTGTCCCTCAGAGTCTCCAGAGGGAACCAACCCTGCCCACACCTTGATTTTAGACTTCAGGCCTCCAGACTGTGAGAGAATAAAGTCTGTTGTTTTAAGTCACCCCGTTATGGTACTTTGTTACGGCAGCCCTGAGAAACGAGACAGGCACAAAGCTAAGAACTAGGGTGATGGGGAAGTCCTCCATCACTCTCCTGGCCGCCCCTTCTACTCTCCATTCTCTGTTCAGAACCTTTATCTCTGTTCAGAACCGTGGGCTTCCCACTGCTTTGCCCTGCAACTGCATGCATGTACAGCGAGGCCACTCTCAGTCCTCCACTCTCTCCATCCTCAGCTCCCCATTCAATACCCTGAAGAGCAGCTGTCCCCAGTGAGGAGTTAGTTTTGCCTGCCACCCTCCCAGCACAGATTTGAAAGGGATTCATAATTCACTGGATGGCCAATGTCACCCTGAAGTATGAAGTTTTTAAAAATTAAACTTGGAAACATATCTGAGAATCCCATGCCCTGCCAGAACAGATTAAAAGTGGGAAAGGCAGAGAAATAAAGTAACGCAGAAGTGATCCATGTCATTTTCACCAGATTACATTTCCCCCGTGGAGCAACAGTGAGTCTGTCACTCTGGGACCATCCACTTATAGAGCAGGCCAAGTGAAGGTCATTTTGGATTTTATTGATTTTATGGCTCTGGTATTACTCATAAGGATTTACAGTATTTAACCCACCAGGAGAAGCCGTGAACTATAAATGGCTTCCCGTTTGGCAGGGGAGCCTGCCGTTTTATAAGTGACACCAGCTATGTGGTCTCCTTCACAACTCTCTCTAATGAAATCCTGCAGCCTCGGCCTCTGCACAAAGGAGCAGGGCCTCGCGCTTCATGGAGCTGATCCCTCCTTTGGCTCGGAATCAGCACAGGGTTATTTAGCTTACTAAGTAGGGTAATCCCAACACAGGGAAATATGAAAAACTGAGTTAGTAGACTCAGGCTGTTCATTTGATCTGTCAGCATCCTCCATGACTAAAACTGGGAGTGAGAAAATGAAAGTTGAAGAGCATGAAATAGGGAAAACAGAAAATTAAGAATAGGATTTGATGACTTGTGAAGTGTTCTCACACGTGTTAACAAGAGGCCCGGGACACAACAGAGGCTCCCAATATATATTTGTTGAAGAATATGTGAATGAATAAACTTTGACTGCTTGCTTTTAAAGAAAACCTGATATCATTGTAATTTTGATTGAAAATTTTTCACCCTCAGAATAGAATTGAGGAAGTTTGAAATACATGGCTAGCGTATATTGATGGTGTTTGAACAAGCACATGTGAACGCAGTACTAAAATGGAGCTTGAGGCAAAAGAGAAAAAAAGTCAGCAACATCAATCCTGTCTTTATTTAAAATTTTGATATTTTACTCATCATGGCATGGCACTTTTTGTATTTATTTTAAATTTTTTAAATATTGCATTCAAATATTATTTATTTTGTTGCTGAGTTTTGGGGTGCCCCACCCTTAAATTTTACACCTACAACAAGTACCTCACTTGCTTTACCCTCAGCCCAGCTGTAGGTGAGCCCTTAGAAACTTAAAAAGTGTTTTGTTCACAGGAGAATGTGTATGTTCAGGTTTTCATTCACAATGAATTTTGATTTGAAAGTTCCAGGAGCAGCCTCACATATAAGCCTGAAATGAACCAAGAATCTCTGTGAGGCAGTCTTGGCATCACAAGGGGAATGGTTTTCAATTTACAGATTTTCCTTTTCCCAGAATTCTCGAATTTGAACGTTTGCTGTGCTTATTAATGTTGGTTTGCCAGTTGGTGTGCGTGAAATCATCCAAAAACTATATGGCTCTGATAATTATGCCCTTTGTGACTGTTCATTGCTCTAAAATGAGTGAAGGCCATTTCCGCAGAGAATATCAGAGCATCGAGCTAAATCTCTTCCCAGGAATAGTCTAGTTCCCACTAACACAGAACGTTCATTTAGTGTTCTGTCTTTTACACTGTCTAGAATTGTGACTTAACCCTTTCTTTGTCTGTGTGTGCTGGCTCTAGTAGTAATTGTATCTCCATACAGATATGGAGTTTGCTTTTGAAAAGCATTCTATATAATAGAAGCTCATGGTATGTATTCAATAATTCTGGGTTAATCCATAAGTTAACTGTAAATTCCTCTGCTTTAGTTTTTTGTTGAAGTAAATTTGTTCCCGTTTTGTCTTAAACTCTCAGAGTATTCCAAAGAAGTTCCTTTCTTGGAAAAATGTAGGATCCTAGAAATCAAGCAGTGCTTGGATATGAAGTTAAATAATTCTTAAATTAACACTAGTACTATTACATGTATAAAGAATATACATTGACTGGTCTATATTCATAGAATCTCAAATGTTTGAATGAAATACGCATAACAAAATTCATCTTGTTCTTCAATTTAGAATCTGCAAATGAAAAGTACTTAGTAAAAATATTCCAAATCTATCATCCTTTAATGTCTGGGAAACCACCCTCAGGTTGATCCGTCTTAGCCTGACACCAAGTAATAAGATTACTTTCCCTAATATCTACTACAGGGCTGTACTCCCTACTTTTAGAAAGCTGAGATCAAGAAATCTGCTTTTGTGGGGGAAAAAGTCATAGCTGCTTTGCAAAAGAATTGAAATAACAAGCTCCCTTTCAGTCCTTAAAATATGATTCAATTTACCAAAACATTCCTGGTGCATAGCAAAGAGCATCCTTGTCACGTACATTTATTTAAGGCTCCTCAGCTTCTGCACTTTGAGAGAACAAACCCACTGTGAAGTTATTGTCCTCATTAAAAGGGATATGGTGCCACCTACATGCTTTATGAGAAGCACACGATTGCTATGATTAAGTTTGCTATGTGTTTAGACTGACCCAGCTCTGAGGATCAAGAAGGCAGCCTAAAAGCTATCTAACTGTCTTGAGAATATCAACCTGTCAAAACTGGCTCCTGACTGCATGTGACAGGTGGTTGTTATTATTATTTTGCTGACAGGCGCTATATCAATGTCTTAGGGCTGTCATAACAAACTACCATGAACTGGGTGGTTTAAAACAACAGAAATGTGTTGTTTTCACGGTTCTGGAGGCTACAAGTCTGAAATCAAGTTGTTGGCAGAGCCGTGCTCTCTCTGAAAGCTCTAGAGAAGAATCTGTGCCATGCCTGTCTCTTAGCTTCTCGTATTGCCAGCAAGCCCTGGCATTCCTTGGCTTGCAGCTACAGCACTTCAGCAATCTCTGCCTCCACTGTCACATGGCGCTCTTCTCTCATGTGTCTCAATGATGATGGCATTCTTTTCTCTGTGTGTCTCTCTTCTTCTATAAGGACACCCGTCAGATTAAGAGCCCACTACTCCAGTATGACACATTTCCCCTAATTCCATCTGCAAAGACTCTAGTTCCAAACAAGGCCACATGCTCAGGTTTTAGGGTTAGGACTTCAACCTATCTTTCTGAGGAACACAATTCAGCCCATAATAGGCACTTAGTAATGTGCAAACTCTTCGGGGCAAGAGGAATGCTAGGCCTTAATCTCATCGCACTTTCAGGGTTGTACTAAGTAAGGGTCCTCTGATAAAAACTAGCATCTGGCTTTGTGATATCCCACTCCTATGAATGGATGTTCTGAACCTTCACTTCTAACAAGGATAACGTAATAAATATATCAACCATCAGTGTGAGAGGTAGGACACAGGTAGAAAGGGAGGCAGGCATTAGGAAGACAGTGAGGGAGAGAGCAGAAGGCTAAGGATGAAAATACAAATGAAGGCTCAAGATGAGAGTTTAACTTGCGAGGAAATAGGAAGCATCAACTGTTCAGGAAAGAGCTGTAAACTTTGTGTCTTGCATCTAGTTTCATCTAGTTCATTATTTCTCGTATCAGCTTCTTTACCCATCGCACAATACTGACAAAGGTGAACAAAAATAAGCGTAATAAGTATAATTTGTTACTGTAGGTGAGCTCGAAGAACTGGGGAACGATATTATATTTGAGCATTTTCAGAGACAGTAATAGAAGAGTTCCAGAACACGGCTCTCTGAGCTTCTGTGTGGCTCACAGCCTCTTCTTTTCTTCCCAGACTGTAACGGCCTTTTGGGAGTCTTACTGTTTTTTGATTGAGAATAAATTAAGTGATAAGGGCCAAAGCCTTTGAAACTGCATGTAGGAAAGATCAAAATGAAACAACTGTGTGGAAAGCTCCCCTAGTTTTCAAATATAACTTCTCAATATTATGTGTTTTGATGGAGTATGACATTCTTGACAGAAATTTTAGGTCAGCATAATTTGCTTTCAGAACTTATCCAGCTAAACATCATGACCAATAATTTCATACTAAAATAGGAAATTAAATTTTCCTTTGAGGTAATAACCAATTCACTAATATTTTTAAATCACCTATAGACACAAATTGACTTGACATAATTTAATAAAAATGGAATAGTAATTTAGGAATATGAATGAGGGGATTGGAAAGTAAAATTGTTTCTGCCTTGCCATGTTATGTTCTTTATAATTTATTCAGAAGTGATTTTTAAAAAGCACCTTGTTATCAAACTTATATAAAGATATTGGGATGGAGGCTACATATTTAACTAAATGAAGTAAATAAAGTGAAATAAAAAACTGCAGTGGAAACGTCTACTTTAATATAGCTTTATATTGTAGTTTGATCAAGCTGACTCCTTGCATAACCACCATATTGGGGGTGGTTTGGGGAAGGCCTAAAGAGGTCCATTAAACACGTTCAGTTGTTTATCAAAGAGGAAGGGGAACCAGCTTGTGAGAGGACGGTGTTATGAAAAACATATGGCTATCACCCATGTCGCATTACCCAGAGAGGCTGTTGTAGTTATGTGTAGCCATCATCCAATGCCAGCCATTGTTGGGTGCCGTGAAGGGAATCTCCCATCATGAACCACAGCCTAGTGTTAGACATTTTCCTAAGTTATAAAATTTCCTCTGCCTCACTGGTTGGTTGACGGGTCACTTTGGGCCTAGTAGGCTCTCAGGACTTTCCTACATTTCTATCAAAATAATCTTCCTAAAGGAGTGTGGTGTGTGGCATTGGCCCTTCTCACATTCAGCTGTCCTCATTACCTCCCACAACGTGACATCCTCCATGACATAATCCCCCACTATGACTAGCATGATCTAGAGGCCAGCCCTTCTCTAACTTGAAAGTTTTCCCACATCACCTAGTGACCTTGTTAAAGTGCAGGTTCTGGTGCAGGAAGCTAGAGTAAGAACCGAGATTTTGCATTTGTGACAAGCTGTCAGGTGAGGCATATGCTGCTAGTTCTGTGGAGTAGCAAGTATCTAGGAAATGCCCCATGTATCCCTGCCCCAATAGCTTTGTTCATAGTCTTCTTTCAACCTGGAATCTCACCCTTTCTTTCTTCCTAGGATCTATATATTCATCCTTAAAATCCTGCCTTAGTACGTACTTCCTAATGTAGTCTAGGATAGGACTTAAACATCACAAATGCTTCCTCCTCTGAGTTCTTCTAGCACAGAATGTCTGGACCAACCGTCTGGCATCCAGCCTCTGCTCATTTTATCTTTAGCTACTTTTTTATGTACACGTCCAGAATCCCCAGTTGATGTCCCTTTGAGGACAATCTCTACATGTCTAACTGTTGGCCTTTCTCTGACACCTCAGATCTGCAGTTCCGGCTACCTACTCCTTATTGGAACTCCAAATCAATATGGTGAAAAACCCGACCTTCCCCTTCCAAAAACTTGCTCAGCCAACTGTACTTCTTCCTCATAGAGTTGTATTTATTTATTCAACAAATCCTTGTTTACTCAACAAATATTTGTGCTTTCTATGATCCAGACTCAAGAAATATGGTAGTGAATGGAGCAGACGTGGGTCCTCACGATACTTGCCGGAAGCCCCATGGGACCTCATAGAGCCTCAACCACTCACAACTGAAAGGGTTGCCTTACTGGAGGCTCAGTCACCCAGGGTAGAAACTATAAGGTCCTCTTTGGTTCTTCTTTCTAACTCACCACCCGTATCATCCTATTTATTATAAAGTTCTGTCTGTTCTCCCTCAAAAATACATCTCATACACAGCACTCCTCTCCTTTTATTCCTCGCGCCATTATCCTAGAAATGTTCTCATCCTCTCTAGCCCTGTGATGACACATGTCTCCCTATCCCCGACTGATCCTTCTGATTTCAGTTTCTTTGTCTCCAACTCATCTTTTATACTAA
Organism: Rhinolophus ferrumequinum; assembly: GCF_004115265.2. Lineage (NCBI taxonomy): Eukaryota > Metazoa > Chordata > Mammalia > Chiroptera > Rhinolophidae > Rhinolophus > Rhinolophus ferrumequinum. The sequence continues at coordinate 41,060,480 of NC_046287.1, forward strand.
CCCTAGATTTGTCATTGTCCTGAGACATGCATCTTATCGTGGCACTTCTGAACGCACAAAGATAGATAAATCCACATTGCCGATGAAATTAAACCCCAACTTCACAGCATTGAATTTAATGCCCCTATACTCTATTCTTCACTAGCCGTACAAGATTCTTCTCCCCATACACTGTCCTTTACCTCTGCTTGTACCAGAACAAATGTGTGGTCATCTCCAAAAGGCCCTGTTCTTTGAAGACTCCTTGTCTTCACTCAGCCTAGAAGACTTTTCACCTAATTCTCCTACTGTCAAAATATGACACTACTTCACGGTTCAGCTCAAAGACCATGTCATCCAAGAAACTTTCTTCTTCCTCATAAGTAACCATTTCTATGGAACCTAATTTCTACCTGTGTCACATACTGTTTGTTACACAGTCTTGGGTGATTCTTACTTGTATATCAGTCTTTCTTCATCTCCACTAGATTGTAAGACTGTATTTATGTAGCCCACCCAGTGCCTAATAAAATTCCCTGATATTTAAGTCAAGAAGTGTCACAACAATTTGAGTTTGTTGACTGGAATGATAAAATTGTATGTTTTGGTGTCCTCGGTGCCAAACGCCAAGCCCTACTTTTTGGAAGATGCACACACACACAAAAAATTACTGGTAAACATTTCCTCTTCAGCATCTTTGAAATATACTATCTTTCCACCTTCCTGTAAGCTGATGATTGAGTCTGATTTGTGTACCTGTCAATAGATGTCTTCTCCTTCATAGCCTATTTCTGGAGCAGGGTTTTTCAATCTTGACCCATGTATTAGAATCCCCTGGGCAGTTTTGAAAAATCCCAATTTCAGTTTGTGCCCCAGGTGGACTAATTTCATCACAGTTTCTGTGGTCCGGACTCAGGCATCAATATTTTTAAAACTCCTCAGATTATTCTGATATGCATCCAAAGGTGAGAAGCGCTGTGGTAGGGAATAGCTCCGTTCCAGGCTCATCCGGTCTTAGAAATAGGCAAAGCAACAGCCACAGCACGTGGGACGATCTGAAGGGGATTCATCTGACCCCAAACATGTCTCTTGGTGGCCTATTGTGGGTGCCACTGTGAGCCAACAGAATTCTCCTTTGAATTATGGTATTGTCTCCGGAACGCATTATTAAAGTAATTATGTGCTATATATTATTTATATATATAATATGTAATGTACATAATATATAAGTTATATATGTGATATATATTTATATGTATGCTATATATATGTATATAAATTATGTATAAATGTATATATATCCTACACGTTCCTCGGAAGGAGTAATGCATTAATCTTCCAGCTATTACAGAGTGAAAAGTAAATCCCTTTTATGGAAGATGAGGATCTGAAAAGGAAGGCTGGGGCACACAGGCTGCACTGGGGCATCACTGCAGGCAGTTCTGGGAAGCCAGAGGACACAGGAGGAATATCTCATTTCTTACCGGAAGGTGAGGGGAAAAGGAGAGAGGGGCACAGAAAAGGAAGCTGGGAATCAGGGAGGAACTCCACTGACAAGCACGGCCTTCTCAGGCTGGCCTGGGCTGATTCTGCCCACGTCTCTGAAGTTGGTAGACTTTGATTTTTAAAAATTAATTTCTGCATAAGGGAAAGGAAAAAGTTTATAAGAGTGAGTGAGCAGATGCCCAGGACCTGGGGGATTTAAGTCTTAGCTCTCCCATACTTCCTAAGCCCTGAAAACAATACCTGAAAGATCCCTAATTGAAAAGGTTAACAGCATCCAATCACAGCCAAAAGAAACTGAGAGGGGATCCCAGTAAAAATGAAGAATCATGGGAAGGAGTGCATATATATATATATATATATATATATATATCTCAAACTTTTCTCAAGCCTAGGAAAAACACCACCTGGGGAACAGAACCAGAGTGATCCTTCTGTACTCGCCTGCCTAATGAGAATTTCTGAAAATAAATATGTCCCCATGAGGTGGTAATTTATAAAGCTGCCCCTACTCCATGCTGATACTGAAATAGACTGGTTTCCTGATGCACCAGTCTTTTGTGGAAAAACAAAGATATAGGAAAGAATTTAAATAATGGGAAGCTCCAGAGAGATAAGACGACACGTTTGGGTCTCTGATTGCACCTCAGATTCACTCAACCACATCCTTCCCTGAGAAAAACCTACTTCCCTTTCCTCATAATCTAAGTGGAATAGCAATCATCCTTTGCCCTGAGTGGGAATCTCTGCCTAATTATCAACAGCTCTGAAGGAATGCAAATCTGTAGACCTGTCATGGATCTGGTCTCCTTTCTGTGACCCGAACCTACCACCCTAACTCCCTCTGTCTCACATTGAAACAAATTAACTAGACATGAAACAGGAAGAGGCTATTACTTAAGGGAATTGAATCCTGGTAGCGTATCCTCATGAATTTCCCTTATGGGTTTGAGTCAGCAGTGGGCGTCTCAGAAACATTCCAGACGATTTTGAGGAGTCAAGGACAGACTGGTAATTCAACTACAGGCATCAGGAAGGCTTAGAAATCGAGAACAAAGGACCAGGAAAGGAGAGGGAAGAAAACAAAACAAAGAGGCAGGAAACCAGGGTGCACCTTAGCAGTTTGGGGCCCTGGAAATGCTTTTTCACAGGTCTTTGCCACCCTTCTGGCTGCATTATAGAAGCTGCTGAAGTGAGACATGCTTTTGCCACATGCATGAGGCTCCGAGAAAATGATGTGAGCTGAGGTCAGCCAGCTCCAGGACAGCGGAGCTGGATATGAGTGGCAGAGGAGGGCAGCATGGCTGTGGCACTGGCAGGATGGGATGGAGCTTTCCTTCAGGTTCCCGGGCTCACCCTCCCCCACATGAAAGGCTACAGCACCATTGGCTGCATGTCTTCTCTGTGCCCCTGCAGGGCCCCGCTCCCCTCTTCTCAGCCTGCTCTGGCTCTGGAAGGCTGATGATATTGACTGTCCCGTGGGCTCCCTTGTCTTCATACTCCGGTTACACTGGGCCATTGGGAGGCAGGAGTTCTGCGAGGAAAGTGACACTCTGAGACTCATTCCCAGGGTTTCCGCCCTATGGGGTTGCTGCAGACTGGCCGGGCACCTCCACAGAGGTCCCAGTTCCCCTCAGCTGGCCTTTCCCGCAGCTCTCTCCCTCCCCTCATACTTCAGTCCTTTAGGCATGGGTGGTAACTTTGCCCCACTGTTACTTACCTCGGGTTCCGCACTATTTCTTACCATTGTTCAACACTCTGCTCCCTCCTTTATATCAAGTTCATGTTGAACCATCCTCAAATTACCCAACTTGAGTTATGCTGTTTGCTTCCTTCCAAGACCCTACTGATGGAGCCCTCAAGACCAGGCTAGACCAGTTACAAATTGTATCTTTATTGTTCCATGGTGGGGCAGTCCTCATGTGGCTAAGCTATTGAGTCATAAACCTTAACTTAGAAACGTCTAGAAATGCCAGAGTTACCAAAAATGGCTCCCAGAGGGTCTTATGGACTGGAAGAATCTTCTCAGTATCTAGAAGATGGCATCACCCTTAGCTGAGAGAAATGAAAATTATTTTCTCTTGATCTAACGTCAGTTTACAGCTCATGAGAAGTACCAGTAGTCTCTGCCACATGCTAGCCTAGAGTCTATAAGAATAGGTGGGTCAAGGAGGGATCCCTTCCCTTTCTCAGTGAGAAGGAGAGAAAAGAGAGTGGATAAAAGTTTCCAAGAAAAGGGGGTGAACATGATTTGCCTCTGTGAGTCACCATCTATCACAAAGTGAGACCCTTTCCTGCTGAACCACCAGCAATGAGAATGTGCTTTGTATGGCATTAAAGCTCACAAGCTGCTGAGAAGCCAAAATGAGTTTGCGTTCATTTCCTGGAAACACTTTTCATCATTTAATCCAAAATCTGTTATTTTTTTTTTTTTTTGGAGTTTAATGTTTAACAAATCATGAGTGTTTGATGTAACATGGGATTGCTTTATCCTCTCTCATCCCCAGACCTTCATGAAAATGAGATGCTGCACCTCATTTGGGATTTGGGAGAGAAAATAAAACAATCTAGATCTAGGTCAGCAGAAAGTCTGTTTGTTCAATGTAAGTAGGCCTCTCCACTAATTAACACTTTCCTGAAAAAAAAAAAAAAAAGGAGTGAAAGGCAGGCGTGTGCGTGAAACGTATATATCTCTCTTTAAATGGCACCATTTCAGATTCAGTAAACTAGCACTTTCCCCTTTGAATTGGAATAGTCATCACACGTACTGAAAATTACAATTCTGGGAAGCTTCAAAGGCTGAAAATTCAGCCAGTCACCTGACAGAACTAATTAAATTTACTGAACTGTTAATTAGTATTTACTAAATTATGGAACGAAAGCCTTAGTTCTGCCATTTTTGCTCCAAGAATTAAAATAAGGAGGTAACCAAGATATCAGCTTGGTTACTTTTTCAGAAAGTGGGATTCAGACCTTTCTGTAGTTCTTATAATTGCCCCAGTTGTCCTGAAGAAAGAATGGCAACCCTAAGAGCAAATCCAATAGCATACAATATACTTTCTTTTTATCTTAATTGCCCCTACACTGTGGTCATCTAATAATGTAAATGAAGAACAAATGAATTTGCATCCATGGCCATGTGTGCTTTTTAAGGGCAATATAATGGTTTTTTGCAACATCGTAATAATGAAGACTTTCTCTCCAAAGCTTGGCTTCTGAGGCATCGTGCATAGAATAACATGTTTAAAAGCCTGGTCCTTCTCCTGTATGATCAACTGTCCAAAATTTTGCCCTCCAAGGAATGAGCAAGTTTGATAAACTTCACATCAGGCTTTATCTAAGATCTTTTTTTTTTTTTAATTGTGAGGCTCTCTCTATAATTCAATTGAAAAAAAGATATTTATTGAGCACCTTACCATGTGTTCAAAACTTAGCTAGCTGTCAAAAAGATACAAAAATGTACAAGACGTTGTTTTTTACCAGGTGCATAAAAATGTTTTCGAGAGGCCACACATCCCCAAATGAAACAATAAACAAACAAAATGCATGAGATACTAATAAAATAATGTGTTCATTTGTGTGATAAGATGAACAAAATAAATTTGACTCTAGCGGATGTCTTCCAGCTTCAAAACTCTCCTATTCTATGTACCAATAATAGCAAAATAATTTACCTGAAGGTTCTGGAAGGTATGTTTTCATATGAGAATATCTGTGTCTCCAGTACAGTACCTGGTAATCAATAAGCTCTAAATTAATGAAAAAATGTAAAGAGAGTGGAATGAATTAGCATTATCCGGGAAGGCTTCAGGGCAGACTCTTCTCTTGAACTAAACCATAAAAAAGAAGTTACAATCAGTCATTCCTCAAGTTAAATCCAGCCATACAGATGTGTTCCATCAACCTACATGCTGATGCTGATGGTGATGAAAATGATGGTGATTATGATGGTGACAAAAAGAAAGGAGATGGATAGAGAATTTAAACCTCAAGAGATTGTTTGCTGAAATCCAAGTATTTCCATTGTAAAACCAGATCGGCCTTCTTGAGCTCCTGCATCCATGTGGCATGATGCCTGGGGCTGCGTAATGGCTCCTCCCCTTCTTCTGGTGTTGTCTCCACACTTTCTCCCATGTCCCATCCTCTCAGCACTCTCCCCAACCAAGACCAGCTGTAAATCACCTTTTATTTCCATGCATGCACTATTGCTTTGTTATGCAAGAGAAACACTATGACTTTGCGCTATTCAAAGTCAAAACATGAAAGATAGTCAAAGAAAGATTCACAATTCAAGATAAATGTGAGAGAATATCTCTTGTGAAAATGAAGACATTTATATTCCATTAATATTAATCTAAATGTGTCTATCAAAAGAACACAAATGACCTCCTTATGTTATCAACTACCTCCTTCTCAGCAAGGCCTTCCGTGAGCGTCCTGTCTAAAATTACAGTCCACCACCCACCTCCACGCAGATTTCCAACCTTCTTCTCTAGTTTATTTTTCTCCTTATCACTTACCTCTAACATTTTATATGTTTCTGGTGTATCTGTTTATTGATACAGTACTTTATTGAAAATTTAGGCTTCGTGAAGGAATGGATTTTTGTCTCTTTTTGTTCATAACTTCATCCCTTGTACCTAGGTCAGTGCAAGCAATATAGTAGATGTTTGATGAATGGGAGGAAGGAAGGAAGGAAGGAAGGAAGGAAGGAAGGAAGGAAGGAAGGAAGGAAGGAAAGGAGAAAGGGAGGGAGGGAGGGAGGGAGGGAGGGAGGGAAAGAGGGACGGAGGAAGGAAGGAAGAAGGAAAGAATAGCCTCAGCCTACTTCTCTAATTTACTTTGTCTGCATGATGAAGAGGATGGGGATAGGCCCCAGTGAGAAGTGACTTCCTGCAAATAGCACGGGCACAGGCTTAAGCTGGTAGGGAGCAGATGGAGAGGAAGAGGGCTCTGTAAGAAGAATCTGATTTAAATGGAAAATGTATCATGGAGTCATGAGTTAAGAATCCATGACAGATGTGAGCAGTAAGGCACCACCTATCTGCCCCTTGTCATCAATCCCGACCAATGCCCATTGCAGCCTAGCTTTTCCAGAGCCACACATTTTTGACCCCACCTGCGACGTTCTACCAGTCTTCAAGTGACCCTCCAGAATGAAGGTTAAACTGCTCCCAGTAGACTATACAACCCACAGGATCTGATGGTCTCAAATGCTGCCTCTCTAACATATGCACTTTATCTTCCTGTCGCACCAAACTACTTCCCAAAGCATGAGTGAGCTTGGTGCACTTGAGCCTTTGAACATGTTGTTCCATCTGATTGAGAGGCCTGGCCCGCCTCATTCTACCAACACACACCGGCTCATTCTTAAAGATCCGGCTCAGGTAGCCCCCATATAAACACCTCTGCATACCCCCAGTGCTCCCTGCCAAACCAGCACCCCCTCTCTATACCTCTCTGTCCTCTGATACTTCTTCTCCGGTTATGCACACCGCCCAAAGCAGCATGCATCACCTTGCAGACGTAGCGTGAACACACATGTGAATAACCCTGTAATTAGAGACACCTGCCTCACTTTCAGCCAACTGTGTATGCCCAGGCCCTGTGCATGCCACTCTCACTTCTTGGACCCTCCCTGGAAATTCATCAGTTTTCTAGCTGAGTAGTCACTGCCCGTGGGTACTGCCATGTGCCTAATCCCATTGGTCCTAATTTAATCCCCACCTCACACATTTTGCTGTGTTTTACATGCTCTTACCTTTTCCCATTTTGCTCTCAGTGTAATCAACTGTGGGTCACCGGTTTCTGCTCTTGGAAAACCTACACCCAGCCCCTCTACATACAGGCTTCTATCACTCTCCACCCAATTCCAGTCAACGCTGACACCACACTGTCTTATCATTAGTTTTGATGCCTAGACCTCCCCAGGAGAGAAAGCTCCTTACAGGTAGGAACAACATCTTTTTCATCATTGTAGCCCCAGTTCCTAATGGAGCACCTCACACAGAGAAGGACCTTAATACATGTTTGCTGACTGAATGCATAGACACATGCAGCAATACAGCTATGTATGCCCTTAGCCATTTAGAGAAAGGACCATGAAGTGAGTTATGGCAGTCATACTACGTACTCAAAAGTTAAAGAAACTAATAAAAAAGATAAATACATGTATTTTTAAATTACTGCAATCACATTCATTGGACCCTGACCTATAGTCCTAGAAGAAGTGAAAGGAAAGATGTAAAAAGCTAGCTTAAATCTGAAAATTTAAAGACCTTTCAGAGAAAGAAAACACATTTGAAGTCATGGGGCTAAATGTGGCCTGAAGATATCACATAGATACTTCATTCAGCATTAAGCTGTGGATTCCAGTTTTCTGGTTTCTTACAGATCAGAATAAGTTGGGTGGGGTGGGGGTAAAGACTCATTAGACATGCAGATTCCCATACTCTGCTTTAATGCTTGAGTTTGTACTCACAGCGATTTGAGCAAGTGACACCAGGACCACACATGCTGTAACCATGTTTGATCAGGGAAAAGTTTTTTAAAGACCACCAGGGAGTTGCTCTAATTTCCCAGAGTATTCGTTGTATTTTCCTAAGTCTTGCTTTTAAGCAAGTTTTAGGTAAGCCTGTTTCTTATGGCTCTGTCATCAGGAAAGACTGTTTAAAAAAGAAAGAAAAAGAGAGAAAGAGAGAAAGAAAGAAAGAAAGACAGAAAGAGGGAGGGAGGGAGGGAGGGAGGAAGGAAGGAAGGAAGGAAGGAAGGAAGGAAGGAAGGAAGGAAGGAAGGAAGGAAGGAAGGAAGGCTTAAGCAAAAGTGAGGAACCTTCTCAGCTTCTTCTGGAAAAGTCACCTCTTCAGACCAATAGACATAAAATCAAGTTCTGGGTATAAGTCCTAGCTCCTTTGAAGTTTGGACTTTCCTTTCAATCCTGTAGATAATGGAGAAGGGGAATTCAGTGACACACCTCATTCAGGTGCTGACATAAGTAACACCCCAATTTCAACTGTCTTTGGGGAAACCCTTGAAAATCCCTACCCACTCGAAAAGGGGAACAATTGAAAGTGGCCTGAGCCTTTTTTAATTTCTGTAAAAAAGTCACTAAAATGTCTGTAAAGGACACTCAATTCGACTAGATAAAGAGAGTTGATTTTCCACATAGAAAATAATTTGAAGAAGTAAGGAAATAAAAACTATTTTCAAAAGCTACTTAACTCTCCCTTTATTGTAGTAAAAAAAGTGAAGAGAGTGAAGCATGTCAGAATTTGTGATTTATGGATAGCGGTGGCATATTATAAAAATTTGGAAATAGCTCCTAATAAGAAAAATACAAAAATCAAATTGGTGAATCTTACACTCATTAATTCAGGTGAAAAAGTTGAGAGATAAGGTTCCATCTCTGTTTGTAAAGACTCACACTGCACTCTCAGAAGCCTGGGTACCGGTTTGTGACTCCCCAGTCACAGGAATAAAACAGAACTCTTCAAAAAGGAACAGAAATGCAACCTGAGGCTAACTCAACACAATCACCATCATAATTATTAACATTCAGAGCTCCTTTGGCTGAGATCATTTTTTGAAGAGATGAAGGTTATTCTCTAAATACCACTGTTTAGCGACCAAATCTATTAACAGACAGCCCCTGGCGTTTTATCTTTAAGATTCTAGTGTGTTTCCCGTTCTGTTTTTATATTTATCTGCAATAAAAAGGCAATTCCTGTTAGTGCGTTGGATTTGGTGGAATCAGATTTACCGTCTGACTTCTCAACCTTACTCCCAAGTACAGTGTGATAGAAAAAGGCAATGCTCTTTCAAGTCCCCATGGATTCCTGTGGCAGGATGGTGAAATTTTTGTTTTCTTTACTACTTTCCATTTCATAAGAGAATTCATTTCAAGGAGAGGATTTCTAATGCAATTGTTAGGTACAGACCATTAAACTTGTAGGGAGGGCTGGATTTCCAACCTGTGTATGTAGCTCTATGGGGGAATGCTCCCTTTGTCATAAAAACCAGGGGACGAGCTGGTCCATGCAGTTTTATGAATAAAAAAGTCAGAACAGGAACACTCTTTTTATTTTAAATCCAGGAGGAGACTCTAGGACTTTCTTTTTTTTTTCCACATTTGCATGTTGGAGTAATGGCCTAGATTTTATGGTGTTATGCATTTAGGACATTCTTAGTACCACCTGAAAATTATTATTTCTGCTGATAGTTAAGCTGGATAGATGAATAGATAGATAGATAGATAGATAGATAGATAGATAGATAGATAGATAGATAGATAGATAGATAGATGATAGATAAATAGATAGATAGATAGATAGATGATAGATAGATAGATAGATAGATAGATAGATAGATAGATAGATAGATAGATAGATGATAGATAGATAGATAGAGATACAAGAACAATATAACCTACTGCTGTGCATAACCAAGAGTAACGGCTCTTCTTCTGTCTTTGGACCTCCTAAGATGCTAGACTCAACAATGTATTGTCTTGCATTTGTTTGGAGGGCAGCTCTAACCATATAGACATTGTTAGAAAGGCCTACAAAATTAGGAAGTTACTGTAACCATGGTGGTGTTAGAAAAGGTTGGTAATTGGGAAATTGGTGGGCAGCTAGAATCATAGTGGTGTGGGAAAAGGTCTAGAATATTAGCACGGGCAAATAATTTGGGGGAAAGTACAAAGATTTCCAGAGCTCTATCGCCTCCCCCAATATGTTTTCCTTCCTTTTTGAAATGAGTGAGACCTACCCACAGGCCATACTGCTTTAAGAACACGTTACAGCTTTCCAGCTGGCCAGCTCTGTCTTGAGTTCATTGAAGACTGCATGCTCAGGAGCCCGACCGTCAAGATTCAAAACCAGGCCCCACTGTTTGTACTGAGTGATTAAGTCCAAATAATTTAACCCGTCCTGGCCTCAGCGTCCTCCTTGTTCAGGGGGCATTGTGAGGATTAAACCATGAGCGATGTATTTAGTGTGGTGTATGCCACACAGCAAGCACTTAAGGACATCGCAGGAAATGAAAACGTCACACTGCAGTTCCCAGTCATCTCATTGGTCAAGTGAAGGAGCCAATGACTAGCTTTCAGCATTTTAGTGCAAAGTAGAGGCAATATGGGTATCACTGCTGGGCATCTAATACGTGTGGTAGTCATCACTGCTATGAATATTGTCAACATCTGTCTCATCTCCTGCGTGTATACAACACCTCCAAATAGACTAGCTTTTTGAAGGTAAGCAGGGCCAGCTTCGTGGGCATATTAATATAACCCATGCAGTTGTATGGCACCTGCTTGATTTCATGCTCTGCTGTTGCTATGTTGAAATTATTATTAATAGTTTTTTAAGACGGAGCCCCATATTTACATTTTGCATTGTGTCCACAAATTATGTAGCTGGTCCTAAGGACACAGACCATTTCTTGTTGGGTGCTGTAAGCCTTGTCTACAACTCTGGGTTCTTTACACATAGCAGGTCCACGTTAAATGCTTGTGAATTGAATTGCTGTTGTCACCAATGAATAATAACTGATTTATTTGAGGCCCACTTTCAGAAATCAAGGCTCTTCCTGAGCGTCAGTCTTTTTGTGGACAGGCCCTTTGGGCAATGACAAGGGTCACTGATGACACTATTCATTCAAAGTCAAGTTTGTAAATGTAGAACTGTATGGAATATTTGCAGGATCTATGTTCATAACTTCGGAGAGGAATATTTGCTAAATATTAAAAATTATTTTGGAGAGCAGGTAAAAAGCTGCAAAAATGTTAGCAAAATCACTTGAGAAAAGGTGGTTGCTAATGTTTTTAATATTGCACAGTTAGCAATTGACTTTAAATACTTCCTTGATCAACATAAAAAGGCATTTCAAGGGGAAGGAAGCAAATTATCATGGCATTAGCCATCACACATTGTAGAAGTACCCATTATAAGGGAAAAACCTTTCGAAGTTTTACTGTTCTGGATCTAAGTTTTTTTTTGCAGAAATAACGAATCAAATAGTACTACACTTGATTTGATTTTGGAATATTAATAGGATTATAATAGCTTTAAATTTCCTTTGACTCATTAAGCTAGAAAGTTGAAGTGCTACAAATACATGCTTTTGCTTCAAAATAGGCAGAAATGGATAACTGTAGAAAAGGATTCTTTTTTTTTTCAGAAAGTAACTTAAAGCAAAAGATCTATTGGAAGAAATTTTGAACCACTTTTAATACAGAATTTGGAGACTATATATATATATATATGTATATGTATACACACACACACACACACACACACAAATATGTCTATATTTGACACATAGCTTTACTTGTCAAAAAATATCTTAAAACTTGTACCGTCAGAGAAAGTATCAGTAACATAAAATTTCACAGCCCCCTTCTAGAACTGTGGCCTTAACGTTTTGTAGGGAAATAAAGCTTTGGTTAACCTTGGCTCTGGAAGACCTCATTAAAATAACAGACTGTCAGTTTCAAGTTTAAAATAACAGGGTTGTCAGTTTTATATGCAGGGGAACAATCTATAATTTTATTCTCTGGGAAAAGACAGTGGGGTGGAAAGGCGTAGAAAGATTGGACAACACTGCCACCTTGTGGTCATCGCGAAAGGCAGTTTCTAACTACCTGCAGGTGAGACGGGACTCCTCTACCTAAAAGAAGGAATGATGCTGCACTGCCTTGAACTTAACTGCTTTTGTACCAGCTTTTTGAAAGCCCTTTGTCTTTAAAACGCACGGCATGCCCACAGCCAATATGTAATTTATAATCTCAAAATTACAGAAAATCAACAAGACCCTTTCTGCTTGTTGGTAACCTGTAATACCTGTATCTCAATGACTTGATACGATTAATTTTCAAGAGAGTGGGTCTTGTGAAAAGAATGAGAACCAAGAAAAACTTTTAAAATATGCATTTTCCTTTTTAAAAACTTCCACATGTCTGGTTGCTTGTTACATGAGTATCTTGCTTGAAATTCGTCAAATTGTTAATATATGATTTGTATACTTTTCTGGATGATTGTTATAGTTCAGTAAAAATAAATAAATGTAAGCCAAACAATCTCTCCCCCACAGGCAAAATATCAGCAGATGTTACAAAGCTAAATGCAACATGTTCTCATTTAAAGAAACGGAAACAATTGTAGAGAGAGGCTGGATCCCAACCAGACTTCAAATGCAACCTAATTTCAACTCAGTTCTTTCCTGGTGCACTTTGGGCAATTGATTAGGGGGAGGTAGTAAAGGGCAGGAGACTGGCATCAAAGAAAAGAGATGAAAATGAGTTCTGTTGATTTGAAGTACAACCTACCCAAAGAATTAAGAAGGACATGCTGAATGCTCTAGTTCATGCTGAATGCTAATGGCCTGCCTTGAACTCATCCAAACAACTCAGCCCTCTCATACCACTGGCCCTCACGCCTGATGTGCTCAGGAAGGACCTGTGTTCTCAGTAAGGTGGCCGTGAGCCACATGTGACTGCTGAGCACCTGAGATGTGCTGCAGACAGAACTGAGATGTGTTGTAAGTGTAAAACCCACACCAGATTTTGAGAACTGTGCCATCCAATATGGCAGACATGAGTCGTGTGTGACCATGGCGCACCAGGAGAGGTCTACAGACTGAATTGAGGTATGCTCTTAGTGTAAAATACACACTGGATTTTGAAGTCTTTGTACAAAAAAAATAATGTAAAATAGCTCATTAATTTTTTTCATATTCATTATATGTTGAAACAATAATATTTTGGATAGGTTGGGTTAAACAGAATACATCATTAAAATTAACTTCACTTTACTTTTTTAATGGCACTGCTGCAAACTTTTAAATTACAGATGTAGCTTGCACTTGTGACTTACATTATATTGCTGTTGGATATTGCTGTAGACTCTCATTGCTTCTTTGCTCAGAATGGCCAGTCTGCCATTTTACAAGGTTGTTCCTCTCCCACTTTAAAAGGGGGGATTTCTGACATCTCTGACACTTCCAGGAGACTAAAAGAATCCATTTAAATTATTGGATGCTAAGATGGAAAGGTGAAAGTCAAGTACTATTATGCCACTTGCGTCTAATCATAAGAGGAGTAAATGTCACCCCTCATTGGTGCCCGATGGGGTAATTTGGATCTTTAAGGTAACCAGATGGCTCCCAGAAAAGGTAATTTACCTCACAGGGGTAAGAACTTGATTTCCAAAAAAGAGTTCACTTTAGTCACCCTCTGCCATCTGTCCCCATGGTGATAGTTCTACTCATGAAGAACTGCAGCTCTGAGTACCCTAATAATATATTAACTTATTAGGCTTTATTAAATCTTTAAAAAGATTGTGGGGGGTGGCAGTATTTTCTTCATTTTGAAACCGATTTGTAAGGAAATTACGTCTTTGCCAAAGTCACGGTTGAAGCAAACACATCTCCATGCCTCAGGCACTTCTGCTTCTTTGCTCTATTAAAGATATCAATGAGCTTTTGCTCCCGAGGGTCCCTCCACTAAAAAGAGCTCTTCCAACTCTTCCACCTGGAGAATGCTATTCCTCCTGTAAGGCCCAGTTCAACTTCCAACTCTTCCTTGGAGCCTCCCTCATTCCCACCTCCGCAATAATACCATGTTGATTATACTTCTCAGGCCCTACCACCCTTAAGTGAGTGAGCCATTTAGGCTCACTTATGTGTAAGTCTCTTTCCTCCACCAGGTAGCAAGTTCTCTGAAGGCAAGACCATCTCATGTATAACACTGTGTCCCCAGTACACTGTAGACACTAAACAGATGTGTGTGTGTTTCGTTGAACTAACTACCCATAAGTAGACCCTAAGCAACCATTTCTTCATAAAATAGAGAGGTTTATAAGAAAGACACCCCTCCCTATGGCAATAAGTTTATTTTGCAAGTAAAGGCATCTAGAATTTAATTTTCGTTTACAATTTAATTGGGACACCCAGAATTTAAGTTTACCCTCTGTCTCCTTTATTTTACTTACGCATTCGGTCATTCATTCATTTGCTATCTATTGAGTGCTACTGTGCCTGATGGGACACTCATCTCTTACTTAGGATGTGGTGAACACAAAGGCCAGAGGCCCTGTCCCTATGTCACCTACTGGCTGAGAGACCCACAATCACAATGAATGGAGAAATCTTTATAACAAGAAAAACCAGAAGGATCTCTTGTGAGCACATACTGGTGAGGTCCTAAGTAACTCCGGGTATCAAGGAAGGAGCCCTAGAAGAAGTTGAGACCCACAGAAGGAATTATCCACGAAGTCATGCGCGGCTCTTCCCAATGTATAGACTACATGTTTGAGTGGGAGTTTATAGGCATCCTGGGGTCCTCTGGTTTACATCTTGGATGCATTTATTAGTATCTCATTCTGATGTTCTTCGAACTTCCTTAGGCCAAAATCACTGGCAAAGTAAAGCAATTCTCAATTAAATCTATGAAGGAAAAGGCAGAACATTGTGTTCTATCATAAATAGAACATAATAGATTCAAAAATAGCATTTATTATACACTACACAATACAAATCTAGACAGTTAAGTAAAAATCAAAACATACATGCCCAAGAGAGGTTTAAAATGCTTTTTGTTGCCAATTCCATAAAAGATTTGGGGCAACCTATCTCTATCCTAAATGGCTTTAGAATTTAGATAAATCTGATTTCCACCTATCACTTGCTGACTGTTTTTCTGTGCTGCAACTAAATTACTTTTCCAATGTGTGTATATCTTTGTGGGTACTCTCGCTGTTGGATGGAATCATTTTTGCAATATCTTACTTAAGAAGGCCCGGCTCAATTACATCAATCTCAGGTAATTGTCATTCCCTAGTAAGTTCCAAGTAGTTATAGTTGCTTCAGAGAAAGAGACCAGAATATGCATCTATTTCTAGCTTTAGTCAGGAAGACCATAGCCCCAAGCATTTGGAATTAAATGATGAATCCTAAAATATTCAGGAATGCCTAAACTCAACATGTAATGCTTTGCATACCTCCTTACCATTTTTTTGAAATTAGCAAACATGCTTGTAATGTTCTGGATTTCATTCCCTCAAGATGAGATTTCAACGTTTTGAGAGTAACTTTAGATGGTTATGAACTTAACAGAATCACTGCATTATGTCAATCATAAGTAAAAGCAGAGACTGTATGAATTTTCTGAGTATTATCAGACCCTCTGAAGGGGTTGCACATTTAAATAACAGTTGGCAGAGAATTAGAATTTTTTTGCAGCAAGACGGGGTATTCAGAATGTCAAACTTTTTTTCACATTGGCAAACTTGGGCTATTACATATATAAGCTTTGTTTGGCAGTTTCCTGAAGTAGTGCTTATTTCCAGGTTAGACCTCTGCCAAGAGATCAGTCTGTGCCACTGCCATTATCTTGTTGGCTACATCGGGAAATTAAGGAAAAGTGGGGGAAATCTGCTTTTCAAGCCACAATGTATTTTCAAAAGTTTTCATTCCATAGTGAGAGAATAGATGATGGTGGCAGCAGGGGTCAGTTTTTAAATATCCAAACTGCTTCACTGTGCCTTATAGAACTGCTAGAAATACTGAATTCCTTCTGCTCTTTTGAAAATATATCTGAGATCTTCCTATCTGGCATTATGAAGACCGCATGTCTAATAACCTAATTTAGAATCGGCACTTCTTAAAATCCATACTCTAGATCAGGGACGGCTCCTTGGGGATGTCTGCACCTACACAGCCAAAATAATGCCTGAAAATGACAGAGACCAAAGTTTGCAACCGAGGAAGGTAGTCTCAAAAGCCAAGAGCAGAGAGTGAGAGAGTGAAGACTGAGTAGATCCAAGGTCAGAAAAGAATCAAAGGGGCACTTTACCAGGTGATGGGCAGAGAAAAACAGAATCCACTCTTGGCAACTGAAACTAGCTATGGCTTGCAAGGGAACAAAGCGAGGCAAGAGAAAAGGTTGAGGGCTCTGTCTTAATTCCATTTGCAGGAGGAGGAACAAGAATATGCTTGCACGTATGATGTCAGAGAGGTAGCAGATTGGGGGTGGTGGTTATCACTTTGTGTGTAAATGTCTAACTATTACATTGTTTGTATACCTGAAGCTAATAAAAAGGAAAAAAAAAAGAATAAGCTTATGCTCTGCGGTCAAGCCTTGTCTATAGAGACCCCAGAACTGTTCAGAGAGGAGAAGTGATCTGCTTTAAGTCAGGCAGCAAATACCTAGTCCTCTTTATGAGACACTGATGTCTGTCATTGGAAATGTGTAAGTGGAGTCCAGGTGAATATCTGTCAAGAATGCTCTAGAAGCTTTGGACCTCTGCATGAGCTCTGCTGAGCCTCTGCATGCCATGATTCAGTGATAAAACCACTCCTTGCAATTACTGATATTTTCAGTCTTGAGAAGTAAATGGTGCCACAACGTAGGTACCCACTGTGCCAAGTAATACTTTGATTTCACCTGCATTTCCACAGATCAAATGTCTTCCTGTCTTTCTTCCTTTCTCTGCTGAATTCAATATTAGTTTGATTTCAAACTGTGTCACCTCTCAATGTTTACTACCCTGACTTGCCTAAGAGGACACTTGCCTAAGACACAATACCTTAGGGAATAAGGCACCCTCAGAGCATTAGCTATACACATGAAGATTTCAAAGTTTGTGGTTTTCTTAAAAACTGCTGCAAAAATCTGACCTGAGCAGCATAGGAGAATATTTCTGATGTTTCCAAAATGTTTTTCCACTTTGAGGACCGTGTTTGTGAGAAAAAAAATCCCATCTGTCTTTTCAGGGTCAGGCCCTTAATACAGTGTCATCATAGTAGCCAAGAAACGCCAAACCTGAAGCCCATGGGGATGATGCAGACTCTTGAAATTTTTCATCCAATTCTCAGTCCCCTAGGAAACTCAACAAAACTAAGCATGGTCTTTTTGAACCTGCAGAGATTCTCTCACTTCCTACCAGTTTTTTTCAGACTTTTAGTTTTTCCTACAAAACACATGTGTTTCTCTCCTTGGGGAGTAATGCGAAAAGTTCCATACCACAGGGAGAAAATACATCACATGGTAGTAGACTAGAGCTTGTTACTGAATTCCCTTGGAATGTCTGAGAAAGCCCAGAACGTGAGCCTGGTTTTAGGTTGTGCAGTGACTCAAATCCTCAGTAGAGTGCTGGGTGTGTTGTGTGGCCAAAATCTGCTTTGGGTTCACTGACAAACTGCATGTAACAAGACCCTGCTCTCATCCCTAAGACTTATTTAGAAGGTTCCCGAAAGAAAACCTGGTACAAGTGATTTCTCCTAGCACACAGGACCCACTGAAACATTACTGTATAGACAGGGACAATCTGACACATGAAAAATAACACCGAAGAGTTTCACAAACTGAAAAAAGGTGATGTTCTAGTGAATAGGATGCTAAGAGCCATATCTGAAGAATGGACGTGAGTTCAGGCTTCAACATAAATCGAGCAAGTATATTCAGCATGTCATGTGTCTTCAGCTTCCTTGTTGAGCTACATGGCATTAATAACCCCTACTTCCTCGAGAATATTAGGAAGATTGCATTTACAGATACTTGGCCACATCAGAAAAATTAGTATTCCCACCGAGACTTAGGGACTTTAAATACTCTACTTCAGACTGTCTGTATGTGTTTTCTGACTCACGATAAGTGACTGAGAGAAGTTGTGAACAGGTACATTCACAGGCCTATGTTTGACCACTAAAGGAGTATGTATGACTTGACTTCTAATGCAGGATCACACAGTGAATTGAATGACTTGGGACCATAATAAAAGATCATTTTTCTCTAAAGTAAAGTTGGATGAGGTCACTGTCTTCGAAATTGGATTATTAAACTCTCAGGTTGCAAAAATGGCATTGTGTATCATGAATTTCCTTTAACTTGACCAAGTAAAGTGGCCTTGTACATGAAGTAAAAATGAGGCTGCCTTTGCTTCTTTAAACAAATTGTTTTCCGAAGCTAACAACTGACCTTCAGCCTATTAAATATTCACATTATTTTTTCCCCTTCAATATGTATTATTTAGTATATAACCCTTTAAATATTAACCATCTTCTTTCTGAAGATATGGTATATATTATTTACATCCGGTCACATTATGTTTTCATACAGATGAAATAGGCACATTTGGAATCTTTCTGAAATTTTGAGCAAATCGGGCATTCTTCCAGGTGCACAAAACAGGTATCCAGGGAAGTGAATTCTGGTCAAGACATGATTGAAAGAGGATAGCAGGTGGCCTTCTCACAGTTCACTTCTCACACCTCACAAGGAAGATCCAAGGAAATAAAAGGTCCAGGGTAGATGTACTTTGGACCTCAGGTAGACACACAGCCATGGGCAAAGTCTCGGAGGAGATCAAATATGCCCATCAAAGGACGCACATAAGAGACAAAGGTGATAACAGTTCAAAAATTCCCCTAATCAGAATTTAACAGGTCACTTGCTTCGAAAACCAAAGGTACAGGAAACAGTATGTCTTTATAAGGATTATAAAGACAGTTTAAGATGGAATTCATTCCATTTTTAGTTAAATTCTCATAGTTTTTCCTCAAGCCAAGATCACCTTTGAGATCTCCCAGGCTCTTCCATCATACCTGTGTAAATTACACCTGGAATGACATTTGAGATGACAGGAGACTAGAATCCTAATTAGAGGATTGGAGAGGATCATCTGAGATTCCCCTCTTGCTTGGGGGATAATCAGGTCAAGGAAAAGTACATTTTGTGTTTTTTTTTTTGTTTTTTTTTGAAAGCCTGCAGAATTTGCCCATGTCTTTCTTACTCTCCAAAGGAAAGTCCAGAAGACTAGCTGGTGGATAATCAATCATTTTTGAAATCTTGCTTCCTTTAGCAGATAATCAGCAATGCTGTTCATATATGTATTCACTTAACAAATGTTTCTTAAGCACCTGGAACAGGCACTGCACTGTTTACCAAGTCTCTGCTGTGAAGCACATATTCCCGGGAGTCACTTAAACAAAGATACTCCTTCACAAAAGGAGGAGCTGAAGACCAGAGAGGTGACTAAACGCAATGGCTTCTGCATGGATCAACTCAGACTGCCAGTGGAGGTGAAAACACAGGAGGCCATGAGGCATATTTTTTTTGTTTTTAATCCCTCTGGATAGAAACAACTAATTATCCAGCTTCTTAATCATCCCCATGGCTGAGTTCAGAGGCCATCAAAGAGCAAATAGCAAAGCCTTATTGGCTTGGGAGGGAATATGGTTTTCCCCAGAAAGGAAATTTCCAGACAAATTGATATCGCGCTCCCCTAGCCCTTTTCTTTGTCGTGACTATTGCATTTAGCCCGTCTGTTTACACCCTAGAAAGGAAAGCTACGAACACTTCCAGGACAGTGACTATATACTGGCCATATTTGTTTCCCCAGAATGTAGCATAAAACCTGACTTATTTGAAGGCACATAAGAAGTATTTAATGAATGAACACTAGCAAAAAACCTTTTCTTATTTAACCAATGTATTAGAACTTTTTCTAAACCATAATACCCTTTCTTATCTTGTTAATTAGATTTCACTGAAAGTTTTTGCTTACTAAGTACTGATTCAAAATACATCAGTCCTGGTGCTGGAGACTACTCGGCTCCAAAATGTTTTGATATCACGTCTTTATCAGCAAAATACCAGAATCACAGACACCCAGTGTATTTATAACTATGCATAAATTATATAGAAGCATTACTGAACTAATGTACATTCTGCACCTTGCAAAAGTTATGCAAAAATTAGAAATGTGAAGAATGAGATAAAGAATCTTTATTATTTTTACTTTGTAGTGTTGCAGATGTATTGAGAGTAAGAGAAATGTCATGCCTGCCATTTTATTGTTGTTCACTTGTGCTTGCACTGTTTGAAATGTAAGAAACTCAAACTTTCTTTGCAAAAGTCATTGTAAGTCACTCATCCATTTAATGAGTTAGTTAAAACTACATAATCTAATCCATACATGCATTTCAGCACATATGAACTGTGATGGATTTCAATACTCCAGGAGCAAGCTAATGAGAGCAGACGGAGGTGCTACTGTGAGCCCCTTTTCACTCTGGAAGTTTTTCCGCGGAATAACTGAAAAATGGCCATATGGACTGATTAAGAGGCATATAAGTCTGTAGATAGATTAAATATTAGGAAAGCATAATTCCTCTTATATTTTTATATTTACAAAATAGAAATAGAACTTCTAATGTTTCATTTTGAATCAAATTGAATCACCTTGCACACCCCCAGAGATGTACACACACCCTCACCACCAACCCAACACACACATTTCTAGGAAAAAAATACAAAAACTAGCTCAGGTCTAGAGCTACAGCAAAGTAGTCGCATATATTATTCAGAAATAAAACTAAGAGAAAATATTTCTAAACAGTGTGAGAATTGAAAATTTTTCTTGATATTGAAAAAAAAAACTGCAGTCATTCAGATGTTCTTTAGAATCAAAGGCATGTTCCTCTCTAGTGGCTAATAGTGTCCGTTTTTTCCAACTGTCTGCATCACCATCCCAGTGGGAAAGTGAATTGGCTGATGTTTCCGTGCAGAATGTTAACAGCATTTACATCTCTCACTGCTCCTTTGCTGTTATCCTTCAATTGCACAATGAAAATGCCTGGTACTGAAATGCCAGGGTGAACACGGCCTGATTATAAAATGTGCTGTGGTGAATCGTCAGAGAACCACATGCTCCTCACTTAGCCGGATACAGCTGCATGAGTCCTCTGGCCCCTTTTCAGATAAGAGGCACAGTATGTGACCCCAGCTATGTTGTGGGAGCAATATTGTCTATGACCTGGTAATAGAATGGGACAATTAAATCCATTTTCTCAATCAACATTTATGGAGCACCGACTGTGTGCAAAAAGATGTGTGATCAATTTGTCCTGGTTTGCCCAGGACTTTCTAGCTTTAGTATTGAAAATTCGGTGTCCTGCAATCCCCTATGTCCCAGGCAAACTGAGATGACTGGTGACTCGACCCGTACTAATCACTGAGGATAAAGACAAATTAGTACCTTGTCCTTGCATCAAGAAGCATGTGATCATAGAGACAATCAGAGAAGGAAGCCAGTTATAAGTTGGAAGTGATCAGTACTTAGAATCAAGAGTAGGGCACTAGGGAACACAGGTTGTTGAATCTGGGGACCAGAGGATGCACCTTGAAAGAAACAATGCTTGAGTTTGATTTAAAGAAAGATCAGCACAACATACACAGTTAAATTTTGTAAATATTAAAAGAGGAGATACCTGTGGGACATCATGCAATATTATTCTTTCTTTGTGTCTAAATGTATATATTTGGTTCAGATTCCCACAGCATAAAGGTGGGATTTTAGTGCGAAATAAGCAGAAAAGGGAAGCTCATTCTCGGTGTACTTTATTATGAGATAGAATAAACTTTACAGTATTTCTGTCCTGAAGCTGGCCATAGTTTAGTTATGACATAACTAAAAATCAGTTATGTAACAACTGATCGTTTTTCTCTGGGGTTTATGTTTGAGAACAGTGAGAAGGAGTGGCTTAGAGGGGGTAGCCCAGATGGGAGTGTAGGGACACCAAAGTGGCACCCTGCCAAATAAATCAAATGTGAGGGATTTCATTTTTGACGTTTTACTTTGAAAAAAATTCAAACTTACCAAAAAATACATTTTTAAAAACTTGTATACTTCCACCTAGATTCGCTAATTACTAAATGTTTGCCACCCTTGCTTTCTCTGTCTATACAACTATGTTTATATATTAGTATTATCGTCATCGTCATCATCCTCACCGCCATCATTCCTGAATCATTCTGGAATAAGTTGTGGAAATCATAACTCTTTCATTCTAAAAACTTCATTCAGCGTGTATCTGCTAAGAACACGACATTCGTCTCTATTACCGCAGTATTTCATATTCAGGAAATTTAACACTAATACTATTACCTAATAGAGAGTTGTTATTCCAATTTTGCCAACTGTCTCAATAATGTCCTTTATGGTAATTATGTTTCTGAGCTCGTGCCTGATCCAGAACCATGTGCTGCGCTTGGATGCCATATCTTTTATCCAGAAGAACTCCTCGGCCTTTTTTTTTTTTTTTTTTACCTTTTATGACTAACATTTTGAGAAGCACAGGCCAGTGGTTTCATAGAATGTTCCTCAGTTTGGGTTTGTCTGATGTGCCCTCAGGATTGGGTTAAGGTTCTGATTTTGGCTACATAAGTGATGTGTCCTTGTCATATCACCCCAAGAGGTGCACAATCATTGATTTGTCCTGGTACTTTGGTCACTGGGTACTTTGGGGGCCTGTTCAGTTTCTGTCCTACAAAATGGCCAGTTTTCCTTTTATGATAGTATGTAATCTGTGGAGGGTACTTTGAGATTGTGTAAATATCCTCTTCCCTATGAAGCTTTTACCCAATATTTTGTTGCATTTGTACTAGTTTGCTAGGGCAGCTGTAACAAAGTACCACCAACTGAGTGGCTTACAACACAAAAATTTGATGTTTCACCATCTGGAGGCTGAAAGTCAAAGACCCAAATGTCAGCAGGGCTGGTTCCTTCTGAGGGCGGCAGGGAGGGAGAATCTACTCCAGGTCTCTCCCCGGCTTCTGGTGGTTTGCTGGCGATCTTTGGTGTTCGCTGGCTTGTACATGCATCACCCCATCTCTGCCTTCATCTTCATAAGGTCTTCTCCCTGTGTGTCTCTGTCTTGGTGGCCAAATTTCCCCTTTTTATGAGAGCAAAGTCATAGTGAATTAGGGTCCGCCCTAATGACCCCATTTTTAACTTGATCATCTGCAATGACCGTATTTCCAAATAAGGTCCCATTCACAGGTACTGGTGGTTAGCACTCCAAAATCTTTTTTTTTTGGGGGGGGTGGAGGAGGGGTACACAATTCAACTCAGAACAGCATCCACTGATGATATTTGCTGAGATCAATTATTACTATGATGGTTGCAGAACGGTGGTTTTTCTCACTATCATTCTTTCAACATTCATTAGTTGGTGTTTGGGAGGGTTGTTTTTTTTATATATATATAATTGATAAACAGAGAATAAACGTCCATCAATGGCTGGCTAGAAATAGTGCATATCATTAAAACAAAAGATAAAAAGCACATAACATACACACAATCTGCGCCTGGAGAGTTGAGCAGGAAAGGACAGGCTCTTATTGCAGATCTCCTTGCCCAGTCAGCATGGCTGGAAGGAGAGCCAGGGGCAGCCTGTGGACCAAGGTCACAGGAATGGGGAAAATTGGAGAGTGTACGTTTCAAGCTATCCTAAACGTTTCCTGTGTGTAAGCTACTCGTGGATTTTTTTCACACAAAAGTAACATCACACTATTTGAGGGTACGGACCAGGTTCTCTGATTCAGCATTCTGGTCCTCTTCCGTACTTTATGGGTGAGCAGACATTTCCCAGTACGGAAGCCTCCGTCATCGTCAGAGTCACAGTTAAGCAGAGGCCAAAAACTGTAATTCTGAAACGCCTGAGAAACATGACTGGGGCCACAATAAAATGTCAAAGTTCTTTTATTTCTGTGTGTTCACTCTCAAAGCTCACAAAAGATCTTTGGAATTTTTCTTCTCAAATCTATGTGCTATCCACAATAAACATAGAATAGTTTGCATCCAAAGGCTATTGGTCTCAAATGTATAAGAATGCTGTTAAATCTCAGTGGTTCTCCCTTCTTGGGTGCTGTATAGGTTTGGTAGGAATGTTGTAACAAAGTCCTGAAGACTGGGTGGCTTGCACCACAGAAATGTATTGTCTCACGGTTCTGAAAGTTAGAACTCCAAAATCAAGGTGTCAGCAAGGTTGCTTCCTTCTGAGGACTGTGAGAAAGGGATCTTTTCCAAGCTCTTTCCTTGGCTGGTGGGTGAATGTCTTCTTCCTATGTCTCTTCCCGTTGTCCCCTCTCTTCATTTCTGTGTCCAAATTTCCTCTTTTTGTAAGAACACCAAATATTGGATTGGGGCACCCTAATGACCTCATTTCTAACTTTCTTACTTCTGTAAAGATCATATTTCCAAATAAAGTCACAGTCTGAGTACTGAGGGTTAGGACTTCAGCATATGAATTTGGGGGGAAATTCAACCTATAACAGATGCGTCTCAGTGATTAGACTTTCCCAGGGTTTGTGTAGGCAGAACAGGAAAGCAGGTTGTGACTGCATGTACCTCGATGAGCATTAGGGAACCAGAATGGTACTGAAGCTCTCTCCCTGCCCTTTCCCCAGGTGCAGTCAGTGCTGAGCCTGAACATACTAAAGATGCTGTTACTAAGCTTCTCCCGTCCATCCCTCCATAGGACGGAGGATTTTACCCTTACCTGTATTTGGAATAACTTTCTCCTCTCTGGCTCTAGAGATTTTTAAATGGGTTTGGATTGCTGCTCACCATCCATGAGTGTGCTCTATGGGCCTGTCAATTAGTCAAGAGCAGAGGTTACCAGCAGCTGAATGAGTGACAATATATGTTTCTTACAAAAACAAGTAGACCATTGGGAAAAGGGTTTTTATCTCTTGGTGCACCACTGAAGTCCATTTATCTGACATCCAAGCAAATGAATTCTAAAGAACATATTTAGGGTGTTTGCAGTAGGGCACACCTATATCTCCCAGCTGGAGAGGGACCCAAAGTCAGTTGAGATGCTGCATAAGTTTTCAATTCAAAGGATGGGAGGACAAAAGATGGAAAACAAAAAGCCAATTACCTGAGAACTCCCTGCCAGAAGCTAGAGGAAGATTAAGGGAGAAGGAAGCTAAGCAGTAAATCTTATAGCTCTCTTAAAACGGACAAAGACTTTGTTCTAGCCCTATCACAGATTCGCTCACCTTCACCTGTGTTGTGTCCTTGTGTAGAAAGGGACAAGGTGTGGGGAGAATATTCACTGTCTTCCCTTGCTTTCTTGATCAGGTCACAGACATAAAAGAGAAGCTGAAGCTCTCTAAAAAGGTCTGGTCGGCGTTGCCCTACACCATCTGCAAGGATGAGAGCGTGACAGCAGGCACGTCCAATGAAGAGGAATGCTGGAACGGGCACAGCAAAGCCAGGTGAGGGGTGACTCGTGGTTCTTCTGGTCAGGGCTTTGCGCATCCAGCGGAAGGCTCTCCTGGCACAACTCTGCAGACCTGTTTATGCAAAAAGCAATGGAGGATGGAGGGACAAGTCGTCACTTAGCGACAGCTGTTCAGAGTGACAGGTTTGATGGGCACCTGGGAGCACTTACTCTCAAGGTGCCATTAAGCGTGGAATCCTTGTTCTGAATGCCTTGCCTCAGGATGAGGATGAAGGAACGGTGACAGATGCCAGGTTACGGATATCCTGAGATCACAAAGAGCTTTTTATGTTCACTTAATGACTCTAAGATAGCTGAGCTATTTTTGTTCGTAGTTAAATTTTCAGGGCTTACTGTTTTTTTCCATCACAAGTCCAACAGGAAGTAAAAATTCAAGTGTAATTTTTTTCCTCTTTGGAGAAAAACATTTTTTGAAGTGCTCATTGGAAGGGGTAGGGAAAAATAAAGTGACCAAGGGACAACCAGGAAAGCATTCTCATAGGTCCTGTGCCTTGGAAAGTCCCATTGGAATTTCCTGATGAGAGATGGTCTGTTTTCATCCTGCTGCTCTTCTGCCCGGTGCTGCTGCCGCTTGATATGGAATTTCTGAATTTTTTGATTTAGCCCAAAAATGGGCTTGGCCTGAGTTCTCATAGGGTGGAGAAGTTGGATGGGGAAACTGGCTAGGAGTTGGCAAGCAGGGCAGGACACCAGGAGAAGAGTCTGCCAGAACCTTCCCCAGCGGAGATGCAGGTGGGTAGAGCAGCTGGTAAATGGGCCTCAAGGAATCCTTGGGGATGGACCAGCAGGTGGAGAAGCTAAGAGGAGGAGGGCTCCGTTCTGGGACCTTATTGGCCAGTTCCAAGTAGATGAAGAAGCTGTGATAAAAAGGCAACAAAAGATACCTGGATATTAAGTTCAGAAGAAACTGCAGAACGTAAGCAGGGGTGCACATGAGGTGCTCATTTGCTGTTATTTCTTACACTGCTGAGTTGCGTTTCTTAGCATCCATTGGCCATGATATTATGGCCATTTCTCTAGCCATGCTAGAGAAAGCTTAGCAAAGTGAAAACTGGACAGCTATAGAAAAAGCTGTAATATTTCAAGTTGCCCCAAAATATCCAAATCTTAGATCACGAGATACAGAGAGATATTCACAATATCGATGACATGCGCCTCATAAATGCCTTGTAATTTGCCAATATCTGGCCTTTTAGGAAGGAGACCTTTGGCCCGCAAGTTCAGCCGATTTTACAGCTGCTAATGTGTCCTTTCCTAATGAGTGTGCAGAAAGACACGGCAAAGGGTGACGAGATGGCCTAATGAATAAAGGGGTTGATTTTTTGAGCTGCTCTGTTGCCCATCTGTGTTTACCTTTCAGCCTTGGCTAAAATGAAGGCTGTGTTTTGAAACACATTCCCATGAATGCTTACACAGGTTGCTGGATATTGGCACATATGCAGCTTCTAACAGAAGGAAATACAAAGAATGGGTGCAGGCAGGGATTGGGGAGGGGACTGCACTCCATCAAGGAAATGAATGGGGAAGATAAAGACCATTGAAGTTAGAGCTAGAGGTGACTGGAATGGTTCACCCCGAATTCCTCAGTATACAAATCAGGAGCGCAAACAGAGTAAACGATTTGTCAGTCCAAGGTTAGTCAACTAACAAGGGTGAAGGCTGAAATCTCCCATATCCTAGTGCAGTACTCTTTTCTCTTCAATATCCTAGCTTTACAACAAATGACCGCTAAATATGGCTCTCCCCAGGTTAGGAGAACAAATGAAACATCCTTAGCTCTGTAAAACGGATCTACATTCATTCACTCTGTCTATCAGTCCATCAGCAATATTTTTAGGCACTTCTGTCCAGACACTGTGAATCAAGTGCTATAACATAACATTGTTGTCTGTCAACACGTGAAAGGGTACAGTGGCTGGAGAGAGGACAGTGGATTTAGGAACTCCAGGTACCATACTGTTGGGCTGTACGTTTGGGAAAGGATCACATAGGAGGAGAAGCACCTGGATCAGTCAATACGCAGGGGCCAGGTTTGAATTTTGTCCTGAAGTCCAACGGAAGCCGTTGGAGGATTTTATGCAGGTGAGGGAAATCATCAAATTTAAAGCAACAAAGTTGGTTGCAGGAACATTCCAGAATTTAACCCCCTGTGTTATTAAAAAGATGAAGCTGTCAAATATTCGTGACTGACTCAATTTATATTCCCACTGAAAAACTAAAATCTCATGGTTGCTTTTAGTTCTTTTTTATTATTATTATTATTATTCCCCTGGAATGAAATGTTAATATTGTACCTTTACATTAGGTTGGTGCAAAAGTAGTTGTAGTTTAAAAGGTTAAAAATAAATGCAAAAACTGCAATTACTTTTGCACCAACCTAATATTTAATGGCACACTATGTATAGATAGCAAATAAACACTTGTTGAATTAAATCTAATTGAAAGTTTTTTCTCATTCAAATATTAATTGATCTAGAAACACTTAGAGAAATTTTTCATTTAAAGAAATTTCACTGAACTATTTTGTGAGTTGAAAAATCCATTGGTAATGCAGATAATAACTTATTTTTTCCTGCTTTTGAAGTATGCATTTTCAGAGGCTAAGCCTTCTTAACTCTTTAGGAATGTTTAGGGAATAAAAAGAAAGAAAGGTTATTCTTATCATCCATGTGAAATAAAAAAACCAGAACCTTTTTAAAAAATCTACCAACATCTGTTAATGGATATGGTACAGAGATCCTCATTTGCATTGATAGAGTGTCACAGTCTGGAGTCTTTACACTCAAGCCTGTGGGATGAGACCACTGATAACCCGGACATTTCTTCCTCTCTTTATATTTTATCCAGCACACTCCTCCTTCACCACATTCTTGGGTTCACATCCACTGCTGCAGCCTTTTTATGCATCTAAGTATCTCATCAGACTTGTCTTCGTCACCCGTATTTCTCCTGACTTTTTCTGAATGCTACTCCATGAATTTTTGTCCTATTTCCCTGATTCAGAAACATACCTGTTTCACATTCGAATGTCTCTGAAATCCAAATGACTCCTGCAATGGATATGTCCATTTACTCCAACAATTATTTTATTTTCCCAAATAACTGTTATTAAATCAATGACACCTGTTGGAATTAACGACTTGAAACAGAGAGAACAGGAGACGTGGCTTCTCTGGCAGCCACAGGGTGAAATCTGCTGTGTAGAGATCATGGACAAGGGTGTGTGAGCAGTGGTTCCCTAAAACATGAACCTACCTTTGTCCCTCTGCCCGCACCCTCACTCATCCCTGGCAGATCTCACCCTGCTTTCACAGCTAAACAGGTCTGCAAACAGGAGATGGGGCACAAGGAGGAGACCACCCTGTGATGGGAGGAAATTGCAACATGCCATGACCCCGTCAGCATTTAAATCTCCATTTTGACAACACCAGGCCACCAAGTGGACCCTTTCCTTGCTTCTTCTTTCCTTTTCAACTTCTTGGGACAATTTGAAAACCAATGAAATAATGTCAATGAAAACAGGTTGTAAACTCTAAAACAATGCTTATCAAATGCTAACACGCAGGCTCAATACTTGGACATCTTGTTAAAAAATGCAAATTCTGAATCAATAAGTCTGTGGCGGGGCCTGGAGTTCTGCATTTCTAACAAGCTTACAGGGGATGCAGGTTGGGGACCACACTTTGAGTAGCAAGACTCCAAGGCAGAATTTTCCAGAGTTAGCACATAAAACAGCAGACACCAAATGGAACACACTTATATTACAAAAAAAGGATTTATTGTTTATCTGAAATTCAGATTCAACTGGTAGTCCTGTATTTTATCTGACAGCCCTACTTTAAGCTTCTATTAACATGTAAGGCATTCCCCTTTCTTTCAGGGACCATAGTACAATTTGCCGTTTTCTCTCTGTCTTCGTGGATACCCTTGATGTTCTTTTTAATAGAGCTTTTCTCATGTTAAAAACAACAACAGCAACAGACCCAGGGAGGTCATATGTCATCCACTAAGGAGAGTTGGAGCACAGGCCAGTTTGAAGTGATCTGACAATGAATTGCTTAGGCTTCACCCATGCATCAAGCTCTCTTTTAAATTGGAACTACAACACAGCCTTCACAATTGCACGACAAACCTCTTTTGTCCACAGAAACCTCTAGTCACAAATTGGGGCCATGGATGGATACTTTGAATCCCTGGTCAGTACTTGATTCAATTGGTGGCGTGGTCAGCTCAGGATGCTATAACAGAAGTACTATAGACTGGGCAGCTAAAACAGATATTTCTCAAAGTCTGGAGGCTGGAAGTCCAAGATCAGGGTGCTAGCAGGGTTGGTTTCTGGGGAGAGTACTCTTCCTGGCTTGTGGACAGACACTTTCTCACTGTGCCCTTATACGGTGGGGAGCTGAGGGTGGGAGTGCTCTGATCCGTTCTTTTTCATATAAGAGCACGAATCCCATCACAGGGGCTCCACCCTCACAAACGTACCTAAACCCAATGTCTTCCCAAAGGCCCCACCTCCAAACATCATCACATTAGGGGCTGGGGCTTCAACACATGGGTCGTGGAGGGACAAAAACATTTATTCCATAATAGTTAGTACAAAGAATCACATCCTGCTTTATCAAAATAGCTGATCAAGTGTTTTCCTCGGAATTCACAGCAGTGTCTATCACCCAAGAAAGGCAGCTTAGGATGCATCTTCAGTGACCAGCAAGAAAGTGAGTTTGCAAGTGTAACTTCCACTCTTCCCATTTCTCACTTAGCTAAGCAACTTTTTAGGATGAAACAGGAGAAAATTCAGCAACACTCTGACTCAACTCAGACAAATAGGAATTGAAAGGGAAGCTGGTAAGTAAGTGAGGAAAATCGATAATCATCTAGAAGGCCAAAGGGAAAAAAAATTAAAGAATCGTCGTGCTGGTTACAAATCTAGGCTTCCTAAGTTCCCAGGGTGAACCTGGAGACCTTGGAGAACATTTGCAATCATCCGTCATCCCTGAGAAGGGCATTCTGGGCAGCCAGTGGCCGGAATGAGCTGTCTGTACAAAAGCTCGAGAAGAATGATTAGATGGGAGGCAGGAAAGCATAGGCTCAGAAGGAAATAAAACTTTTATATGGTTAGCATATACAGGTTAGAACTTTGTCAGACATCAGCAGAAGAAAAAAATAAAGCCCTCGTGTTCATGGAGGCTCCTCCTTTTTGCTTCTATAGAGGCAGATTGTTGCTTTCTGAGGACATAGCCATATCAAATCACAGCATATATATCTTCCTTGGAGATTGTTTCTTCTCTTCATGGCGATGCTTTTTCTAAGCTCATAGGAGTTAAAAAACGAAAGGGAAGTATGGGAAACGGTGGAATGGGACAGGAAAAACGCAAATGAAAGCCAATTTGAGGAGCAAGTCCCAATAGCACACGGATTTCAGGATAGAACATACATACATTATTTCAGAGTCTAAACATACATATTTCTTGAGTCAGTTATTTTCAGACTCCTTCCTCTCACCCATAAAACTGGCAAATCAACTTTCTACTTCTGTTCCTTTTAAGCCAGTGTTTAGCTGTCACTGTGTCCTTTCTTTAAAATGCCTGCAGGGAGGAGGTGATCCAGGTGCTGCATGAGGGACAAGGGTTAATTGGATACGTTGGAAATAGCGTTGACAGGGAGCCTCCGCTGTATTTTACAGCACCAGATCCTCAGAGAAATAACTGTGTTCCCAAAGGAAGTCCTACCTAAGGCCAGGAGGTAAATAGGGTAAATTGAAAGAAATAGGAAAAGTGAAAAAATATAGAGAATAGATTAGTCACTCTCACCAGCCACTGAGTAGATTGACTAAGCAAAGAAAATAGCAAGTCATGACTGGATAAGTTTTGAGCAGTTGGAAGATGGACGAAATGATGCATGGTGATGAGAAATCTGTCAAAGATAGCGACTTGGCAGATTTGGCAGGACAATATTGTTTTAGTCTGATTGCGAAATATGTCCCAAAGCACTCTAGCTGCATTTTAAAGAATTGTAAAATATTCGATGTATACCCAGCCAGGAAACCTTGGGATGGTGGGAAATCTGTCTGGGAAGAGAACTGGCAACTGTCAAATCTGGCATTCCTGAACTCACACTTGCCTTCTGCGGCATACTTTGGAGAGAAGACCTGACGAAGGCTGACTGTCCTGGGAAAGAAGGATGCTTGCATGCACCTCCTGAGAGTGGTGAAAAATGTGGCTACAAATAGGGGGAAAGAAGCATGCTGCTGTCGACAACTCAGAGCCCTGAAACCTGGCTCGTGGGTCTTCTTTCCTATCTGCACTGCAGTTTGCTGACTCCAGTTCTACCAAGAAAGGATGGGTTTGGGGAGCTCCTGCCAATGAGTAAAGAGGCCAAGTCGAAGAATTTAGCTTCTGCTCACTGCCGAAACCAATGAGCTGTGTGTTCTCCAAGAGTTCTCAAACCATTTCCTGCCACACAGTCTCCAGCTGGAGGAAAGCCACAAGAAATCATTCCTCTGTACATGAATTTATGCTTTCAAACTCCAAATTCTGCTGTTGTCAGCCAGTCCTAAGAAACAAGTTTGGCATTTGCGGGAGCCGTGTTAACAACTTCATTTTCATAAGAATGCATTCGAATTGAATAATGTGTTGTATTTTTCCAGCATTTTCATATACTTTCATTTAATATGGCAGCTTATGAAACAAATAAGGTGTTATTCATATAAATATAAAAATAATTCTATAAAGTGGCTAAGTGACTTGCCCACAATCACGCTGCTGGGTCCCAGAGCAATCTCAGATATCCTCAGTCAGTCTCTGTGCCTTTGACCTTATCTCAGTGTCACGTCTCTTTGAAATACCTAATACCACAGACAGCTCTAGTTTAAGAGTCTTCAAGAATTTATAAATTCCCTTAAAGTATAAAATCACAGCATGCTTTGAGTAATTCCACTTTGTAGTGAGGAAAAATGGAAAGGGAAGAAAGCAATCTATGTCAAGAACTTCAGAAAGGTTATACTTAAAACAGATTTTTTTTTTAATTGTGGTAAAACATACATAACAAAATTTACCATTTTCACCATTTTTAAGTGGCATAAAATACATGCACTTATTGTACACTATGACCACCATCCATCCATTTTTCATCTTCCTAAACGGAATCTCTGCACCCTAATTCACTAATTCCTCACTCTTCCCTAACCAAGCCCTTGGCAACCAATATTCTACTTTCTGTCTGTATGAATTTGACTATGCCACGTACTTCAGATAAGTGGAATTGTTCAATATTTGTCCTTTTGTGACTGGCTTATTAGCACAATGTCTCTGTTTCAATGTCTCTGTCACAACCATAGTGTAGCATGTGTCAGAATGTCCTTCCTTTCAAGGCTGAATGTGTTACATATATATACCACATTTTGTTTATGTATTCATCTATTGATGGATACTAGAGTTGCTTCCACCTTTTGGCTATTGTGAATAATGCTGCTATGAACCTGGGTGTACAAATAGCTGTTCAAGTACTTGCTTTCAATTCTTTTGGACTAAAAATTCCAGAAGTGGAACTGCTGGATCATATGGGAATTTTGTTTAACTTTTTCAGGAACTGCCCTACTATTTTCCACAGTGCCTACACCATTTTACATCCCCTCGAGCAATACACAAGAGTTCCAATTTCTCCACGTTCCATCCGTCCTGAACCTATTGATGGCATAACCTTCAGTTAAGAATGCCTGCTGCGCTGGCCTAGTCACACATCACTCACAGCAAGTCCCACAGACATTTCCCCCACCAGGGCCCCGATTTACAGCGGGGTTTGCTCTTGTGGTTCTTATTATAATCACAGGATGCTCTTCATCAAGAAACCATCAAGGGAACTTTGAGGAACAAGATTTATTACTTATAGGTCCTGAAGGGCGCATGGTATACCTGAGAGCCACACAGTGCAGTCATAGTGAGAGAGATTGAGAGAGAGAGAACACACCTGTGGCTGCTTTTGTTAGGGTCTGAGAGTGAGGTGCCCAGCGTTTCGAGGGCTAGTTTAAAGCATCCAAGCTTGAATTAGAGCATGGGAAAGGAGATGTGTGGTTGACAAGTGCTCAGTTACTTCAGTTACCCAGGGCTTTCTGAAGGGGTTCCTTCACAAATAGGGCTGGCCTAGTTCCTTTTCTGATTGTTTTGCTAGTAGCTGTGTCGTACGACTGGCATCATGTTTCTTCAAGATGGATGTCTTTTGAGTGGATGCCTTGGCAGTGGAAAGCTTAATGACAGACATGTACACTACATTCCACATCCTCACCAACACTTGTTACTTTATGTTTTGGATTTGTTTTTGTTTTTGTTTTGCAGTAACAACCATTGTAATGGATGTGAAGTTTAAAAACTTATATTTTAAGAAAGCTTCTGAAAGAGGTTGTGGATACCATAGGTTCACAATCCCTTATTTGAGATCCTTGGGATAATATGTGTCTCAGAATCCACAATTGTTTATATTTTAGAAAATCGTCACAGAGCATAATTTTTTTTTTAGATTTTAGAAAGTACTCCCAATGGCGTCTGTGACTGCAACTCACAATCAAATACTGTAAATGTCTGCAGCACAATGTATTAATAAATGAGGACGACAATTAACCTCATTTCAGTTCAGATCAAGTTTTGGAATCAAATGGATTGCAGAAAATAACTGGAGATTTTTGAATTTGGGAACTGCAGACAAGGAATTTTGGACCTGTTTTGGTGTTACATCTACTTACATTAGTAAAATTCTTAAAGGCACTGAAGGTGAATGAATATGTAGCTTAGAATCAGAAATTGCTACAGAGACAGGTATCGAATGGAGCTCACTCATGGCAATAAACAAGACTGAAACTGCTTTCGCAGTCTTTTTCCCAGTGTGTCCTGAGGCAGGAGCAAAGGAGGTGTCAGACCCGGCCCCCGAAAACACACCCAAGCCAACACCTAAGGACCCCATTTCTCCCCATTCCTGACCACTTGGACTTGTGGGCACCACGACTTCCTTGGGCACCACCAAGCTAACCTCCCTTATAAGTGCCTCGCATCTCAGACTTTACCAGCTTTCGAATCCCATTAAATCTTTAGAGTTGTGTGTCCCTTTCCCTCCCTGGGTAGCTACTTCCATCAGAACAACCACCAGCATTAACTGGATGATGAGAGATACGAATAAGTGAACATGTCTCTCCTCCCAGCAAGCGCATTGAGATATCAACAGGGTCTTTCTCGAAGCATCAGCTCAACTGAAAGGAGTGATTTGGAATAGTGGCAATGACAAGAACTGTGGCTGGCCAGTGAGAAACTTCTGTGGGGACAAGTCTTTGTTTCTCAGGTTTAATGTCTCTCAGGTGACAGAAGCTGTCAATCAACTCTGTCAGAGAGGGTCCCAGCACAGAGACTGCAGCCACCCACAAGGTCGACTGTATCTGTCCCCCCTATATTCCCATGGGACTTTTCCACCCTAATCAGCCATGTTTCAATATGATCAAGAAAGCCTACTTCTACAATGTGAAATTAGATGTCTTAGTCTGTTCTGGCTGCCATAGCAAAATACCACAGACTGAGTAGTTTATAAACAACAGAAATTTATGTCTCACAGTTCTGGAGGCTGGAAGTTCAAGATCAGAATGTTCGGGTGAGAGCCCACTTCTGAGTCACAGACTTCTCACTGTGTCGTCACGTGGCTGAGGGGGCAAAACGAGCTCTCTGGAGTCTCTTTTATAAGGACACTAATTCCAATCATGAGGGCTCCACCCTCAAGACATAATCATTTCCCAAAGGCCCTACCTCATAATACCAACACCTTGAGCATTAGGTTTTCAACATATGAATATGGAAGGAACACAAAGATTCAGACCATAGCAGATGTGAAAAAAAATTCTGCACAACTGCCAAAGATTTAGTTCTTATACATGCTCTTGCAAAAGAAAAAGTAACCAAAATGGGGAAGCTCTGCCTGACTGTTCATGAATGCCACCCACTTGCCACATCACAGCATGAAGCACTGAAAAACGATGACACCCCTGTTTGTCCTCATTTCTGGGTTCTCCCTGCCTCAGATAAATGGGGATCCATCCTCAGAACCTGAGCTATCTGTAGCAAGATTCTCCTTCTTTCCCGTGTCTCCCAGAATTGTGAGGGTGTAAAAATAGAATGCTGTTATGCTGAAGAGCTGGTGCAAAATCTAATAAAGGAAAGAATAGTATGCGCTCAAAATTATATCCATTCTTGCAGGATATGATTGTTATGGAAAGAGATCAAACATGAGAGGTAACAAGTAATTGGTCTCATGGGTCCTGGTGCTAACCTGAGCTTCCATAGATCCTGCAGGGTGTTCTCTGGACATCCACAGATTTGGCCTCAGGATATACTCTGGAGTGACAAATGGCCATTTTATTTTTCAGCTGTGTTTTTCGGTGGAAGTCTCCACATTGTCTCTAAAGTTACCTTTTGAATACATCGAAAGGAGAAAATGTTCTTGAGGACATGGGTGCATTGTTCCTTGTTTTTATTGTAAGTGGCTGAGCGTCAATAGGCACAGTTAGAGGCTGGGTGTATTTGGCAGCCTCTTATTGTTCCTCCATACTCACACTCCCAGGGGGAGCATTCCCAATGTAAGCTATCGCAGTCAGCTCCTGATAAATGAGTCTCTGCAAGCCATGCAGCACACACACTATCTGAAAGAAACAAAGCTCTCCTCTGACTCAGCATAGGTCCAGCTGCAGGAATCATTGTCCTAAATGTCGAGAGCCAACACCAGAACCAACGGTCACCTTTCAGCTCCTGTCAACTCCAGTGCCAGCAAAGGGTGCCCTGCACTTGCTGCCATTTATTCCAGCAGGCTTTAATAATTAGGTAGAGCTCATGGAGCCCAGCACATATGATGGAATGTCAGTAATGGTCATTCCAATGTCACAGTTTAGAAATTGTATCAGGAAGACAATCTCAGACTCTAACAAGAATTTATGAGTATCCCAGATATACTAGCATAGAGGTTCTGCTTCCCTGAAAAAAATACAGCTATAATAGCTCCGCATCTTTTTTCAAATTTTAATTAGGACTTTTTTTTAGGGCAGTAAATACTGTGAAGCTTTATGGAAAAGAATTTGCAATGCATTCCATGTGTTTTATTATTCGTTATGTAGTGAACATTGTGAGGTCAATTTTGTTCAAGATATGGATGAAGACATGGAGCTTATTTGGGGGACATCCGGTTTAAAATGGGTAAGCTAATTCATACACAAATACGTCATGCATAAGATTTCAATACCTGAAAAAATGACATAAATATAAGTTTCTCTATGTGTTTCTATTTCTTCTTTTGGAGACTGATGGGTAGAGCCTTTGGTTTCAGCAACTTGGAAAGTTACCTGCAGGAAGGGGAAGAATTTTAAGCATAAGTAAGTATATTGTACAAGAACATGTAAACCAGAAGGACAAAATAGGAGAAAGGGAGTTTTCTTTCGGCTTTCAAGCAACAGTAGTAGAGGCATAAAAGAATGATAATAATAGCAATTAGGCAGGGCTGTACCAGCCTACTGTGCTGGATGTCCTGAATCCCTTGAGATCCACTTTTCATCCCTCCACCTTGGTCTGTGCGCTAAAGGAGAACCTCTACCAACTGCATCACCTGGGTCCCCTTGCTTGCTGGCTTCCACTTGGGTTCAGCCAATGGGAGATAGCAACCAGAGGTCATAAGGAGGGACTAGAGAGGTCAGGGTATCCTTCTTTCAGCTCCCTCCCTAATGATGGGCTTTGGTTTGGCAGTTGCTGTGTCATTTGGACCCTGTCTGTGATTTTTCCACCCTATGCTGGTTTCCTTTAACCTTACCTACACCTTTGTAAATAGTCTCTTCTTTAAACTCTCTTTATTACCCCTGTTTCTTACCAGGACACTGACAGATATAGAACCTTTGTAGAAATTGGAAAAAAATGCACCCAGATGGATACATGAGGTTCATTATACTATTGTCTCTCCTTTGGTATATATTGAAATTTTCTAAAACCAAAGGATTCCAAAAAAAGAAAAGAAAAAGGTGTCTCTTTTGGTGAATGGTACCCTGCAGGTGCATGGCTCCCTGGGCACAAAATTCAGGCTGGATTCCATCCCCTACTCATTCCCTCGGCAGGTGACTTTATGCAGTGCACAAAATGCCCTGCTAAACCTGGCAGCCCTACAAAAGGATGGGTAGATCCCTAACAGCTGGAAAATATCTTAAGGAGAAAGTGAGGATTGACCTGGGTCTTCAAAGGACTTAAATGAGAAAGTGTAATGTAGGCAATCATAAAATGTATACAGGGACAGGCAAGTATAAGATGTATACAGGGAATAGATTCCGTAAGACAAGAAAGGTCCATTGAAGGGAGTGTTGCAGCATAAGAAAGTAGACATGAGATGGATATGGGCTTTGATTGCAGAGGTATAAAGTGTGAATCGTAGCTTATGATTGACCAGGCAGTATGATGCAGTATTTGAGCACATGGCTCTGAGGTTAGACTGGCCATGCTTTAGTCATAGTTTTGCCATCTATTAGCTCTGTGAATTTACACAATTACTTTTCCTCAGTAAGTCTCAGTTTTCCACTTTACAAAATGGGGATAAAAATAGTACTACCTCGCATATTTGCTGGGAAACTGAATTGTTAAATGTATGTAAAGTACTTGGCAGAGTGCCTGGCTTTAGTAAGTCCTTGATGGACATTAGCTACTCTTTTATGAAGATTAATCAGACAGCATGTGCAGAATGCACTAGAAAGCAAAGACAGAATTGGGAAGTCAGGTTGAGGCTGCTGTAGCTGTCTGTACTCCAAAGAGGGACACATAAAATAGGAGAGAAGAAGCAGGTGGGAGAAGTTTTGTGAGAAGAAGAGTAGGAGTACAAAAAACTGACAGGTCATGAGAGAAGCAGTCAGAGAGGGCTCCAAGCACTTTCTGAGATCATTAGTCTCCCCTGGTATAAATGCACCCAGACAGTTTAAGCAGTTGACGTGGAATGACTGACAATTTTGACATTTTAGTACAAGTAAAAGCAATAATACAAATTTGCCGTTTTAGTACAACTAAGAAAATTAGATTATTTAGAATTAGAACCGTTAGATTTTACCCAATATTGAATTAGACCCAATATTTTATTACAAAATAAAAACCCTAATGGACACCTCAACTATTCCAGTAATCACTGGTGACTCCTCCAATTTTCCAAAGATGTTTGTTTTATATCCACAAGTTTCTTCTGATTAAAATCTGAGGTCAGGCCTCCTCAGGGGAGAAAGGGCATCCTGTAGAAGAGAGCGCTCTAAGATCATATGGAATCTACAAGTTCAGTTCTTACTAGCAAAATAAACAGGCGAGCTGAGGAAGGTATCAAGTCCTTGACTCAAATATCTAACACTCGGGATGGAGGGAGAACTAGTTCATTTGAAGTCATAATTTCTGTAAGTCCCCGATTGTGCATTCATTTGTAGGCAAGCCTAGCTCAGAATTCAGTGCCATTTCAAAAACTAGTCTGAGGCCACTTTAGCCATCTCTCCTCCGAGAAAATTTATTTCATACTTTTACTTTGGCCTTTTTTCCAGGAACTGAGCCCAGTTTTTGCCAACTCTTTGGCTCACTGTTGGAAACAGCATGGCAGAATCCGAGGTCCCTCCTGCCTCACCCTCATCTATTCTCTCCCTCTGTGCCCTTCAGGTACTTGCCTGAAATTATGAATGATGGACTGACCAACCAGATCAACAACCCTGAGGTGGATGTGGACATCACTCGGCCCGACACTTTCATCAGGCAGCAGATCATGGCTCTCCGTGTAATGACCAACAAACTAAAAAATGCATACAATGGCAATGATGTCAACTTTCAGGACACAAGTAAGAACATCCGAACAGTACTAGTCCCCTCTAGAATGAAAAATGGTTGTGGAAGATTATACCATCATTTCTTCTCAAGAACAATGTGCACCTTTTAGCTTGTATCACTCTTGCCCAATCTGCAAAATGGTTTATAGCCCTTTGGACAGAGAGCTCTGATCCACAAAACTTAGGATACTACTAAAATCATAACTGGCCTTAAGAAACCATTTCAGTGGATTGGATTCAGCCATACCAAAACTAAAATTGAGTTTCATCAGCCAGTTGATTCGTTCTTGATAAAGCAACAAAGTAATGTTTTCACTTCCTCATTTCCCCAACGGCTCTCATGTCTCTGCCCCAAACTTCTGCCCTCTCCCATCACCCCCAACCACCAAAAGAAGAATGTTCTAAAGATTGCTCAGACACGGCTGAGCTGGAATCCCGGTTCTATCAACCATGAACTGGGGTCTTTAACAAATTATTGCTTGAGTCTCAGGTTCTTCTTCTATAGAACGGGAAGCAACCTTACCTAAGAGGCTATTGGGAAGATCATTGGAGGCAATAGTTAAAGGAGCTAAGATAATATCTCATGTGCCATGAATTCAACTGTACTTGTTCGCTCTCTAGCCATTCACACACATACAGGGACCACTGACTTTGTATCTAAAATATTGAGAGAAATAGTAAAATGTTAATACAATAGTATACTTGACTATTTTAGCAAATATCACAAAAGCATCAGAAGTGATTTGAAAGGCTACGAGGTGAATACTGGCATGAAACTATGATATTTGAGTTTTGTCTA
This sequence comes from Rhinolophus ferrumequinum, assembly GCF_004115265.2. NCBI lineage: Eukaryota > Metazoa > Chordata > Mammalia > Chiroptera > Rhinolophidae > Rhinolophus > Rhinolophus ferrumequinum. Next base: position 41,100,694 of record NC_046287.1, read on the forward strand.
AATGGTTTCAAGGTGCATGTGAAGGCAAGTTTTTTGTTTGTTTGTTTGTTGTTTTTGTTTTCTTTTAAGTAAGTACTCTTGCAGAGAGAGTTCTCAGGAAAAGATTTCTTGAACATAGGATCTGCAGTTGCCAGCGATTCTGTAATTTGGTCACTGAAGCAAAAGATGATGCTTATATGCTTGAATTAATGAGACAGAAAGAAGTTACAGATGGAAGACATTAAGCCCTCTAAGTCTTAGCCATCTTCCTACTGAGTTGTCCCCTGCAGAAAATTTTTAGTGCTTTATTCCATTTTAAATAACTCAAAAATTAATTTTCTAAATGCAGGATAATTGCCAACCCAATAGACTTTATTGCTATAAAATTTCCCAGAGTCATCCCATTATTTCTCTTTCTCTTTACTAAGCCTCTCCTTTTCTCTTCAGAAGAGAACATTACACAAGGTTTTACCATTTCTGCTTTTCCCTTGCTCATTTCTTAGCCTTGCTCATTGCAATTTATCCATTATGTCTTCACTAGCTAACAAAATGCTTTATTATCTGGATTAAATTATTCAAGATACATAAGAATTAGTTGATGTTGGCCTTGTTTCTCTACTCTCTTACCTAACAAGGTTATATACATGTCAATCTGCCATGTTTAAGGAATGTCCTTGAAAAGAGATTTTGCTTCATTTCCCCTCAAAAGAAAATAAAAATCAGCAATTGTTAAGAGCATCCCGTAACTCTAACCCAAGCACCAAATTTGACCCTTTATTTTAGGATAGTGTCTGTCATACAAACCATTATCACATCTTCCAGCCATCATCACCTATATTGCTTTTGACATTTTAAAAAATCACCCTTTAAATACGTTCATTTGTGATTCGTTTTCAGAAAGAGATGGGGCCGTTATTTTTCTCAGCTGGAATCTCTTCTCATTATTTGCTTATCATATTTTTAATATTCTAAATCACTTTAATAATATCTTTGTAAAGGTTATATTACTTCTTGTTCATAATACTAATATTTACAACAAAATCCCCTTAGCAATTCTGATATCTGTGAATTTAATTAATGGGCATTTTGCCCCCTTGTAAAGACCACTAAAGATAAATCAGAGAAAATGTTAAGAACCTGGTGTAGTGTATTCAAGTGATTTTGTCTGATATTTAGATGGCCCGTTACAAAAAATTTCTCATTCAGGAGACATTAGAAGAGTCCCTGCATTTTCTTGGCTTTGTTTAAGTAGCATCAAGCAACCAAGATGGTACCAGTCTTTCACGAGCAGTTTAACAAACTTATCACCATTTCAGGCCAGCAGGAAGGAATTTGGGGCTATTAGGTGGAATCACTGAGCAAGTGGGGGAAATAGCAAATGTCATTACCAGGTTTACAGTTTCCTGAGTCCTCCCAGTAACATTGTCTCATTTATACCCCATAACAATTCTGCAAAAGGATGGGATTATTCTCATTTTACAGAAGAAGAAACACAGCCTCGGCGATGATAACTGGCTTGCCCTAGTTTACTTAAATAAAATATGGCAAGTTAAACTCTAGGTTGCCTTTGCTGTAGGAACCATATTTTTCCCATCAGGCAGGCATCACTACAAGCACTGGGTTTGGTGTCCTCACACATTTTCTCGGGTTATCTTCACACATACTCTGCAAGGTAAATGTTATTGTCCACATGTTGAGATAATGAAACCAACAGAAGTTGAGTAAGCTGCCCAACGCGCATTTATTCAACAAGTATTTACTGAGCACCTGCTGTATGCCAGCGACTACTAAAGGCAGTAGGAATCAGAATTGAACAGTTACACAAAGCCTCTGCCTTCAACAAGTATATATTCTCTTGGAGGGGACTAACAGGAAACGAGAAAACAAGTAAATAACACAATTGCACACAGCTAGCAATTGATGGAGCCTGTTCTGGGACCCAGGTCTGAGACACAGTGTTCACGAAACAAAAAGAAACCAAGCAGTGGGACTAGAGCAGACCTAAGGGACATACTGGGCAAGCAGGGAATGTTACCCAACTCAAGGGGTTCATTTGCCTGCAGGCATCAAAGCCAAAGAAGACCCAAACACAAGTTTGCAGCAAAGAAACTAGAGGTTTACTTAAGGAAATGGCAATAAGCCCAGAGACACAGGGGAGCTATTGCTCTTAAGAACAAATCACAAGACACCATGGGTTTAGGGGGTCGGGGTTGTGTTAGGAGCTGATTGGTCAGAGGTGAGGTAAGGGTAATGAACCATTTCTTCAGGTCTTGAGGACAGTTCTGAGGTCTTTTCTGGAGTCCCTCTGTCCAGTCTCATGAAAAGTACCCAGGGGGGTCGTTCTACTTTAGGGCTCAGGAGCTGGAACCTAACTTAGGTCAAGGTGTTCTCTTTATCCTGCCAGAAGTTCAGACCCTGTGACCAATAGTCAGGTCCAGGCTACTGTCTTCTGCACCTCGGGGGTTGCTGATTATCTAGGGGAAAGCCTAGGTCTCTGAGAGACATAGAAAGAGAGAGAGATGATTTCTAGAGCTAGGGTTTAAAACTAAATTTAATCAAAGTCATAAGGACCCTCGGTTTCAGGAAGATACTGCACTAAGACAAATACTCTGTGGGCATTGGTGTCCAGCAAGAAATGGTAACCTTTTTTTTGTAATGGGTTAGATATTAAATATGTTCAGCTTTGAAGGCCATATGTGAACACAGAATTAGACAATGTATAAGTGAACGGGTGGGACTGCATTCCATTATAACTTTATATATCGATAGTGAGGTTTACATTTCATATACATACTTTTTAAAGATCACAAAAATATTATTTTGTATTTGATGCTTTTTAAAACACTTGAAAATATAAAAGGCTTTCTTGGGTCTTGGGCCATACGAAAACAAACAGCAGACCAAATTGGCCTGCAAGTCACAGTCAGTCAGTGCTGGTCTAAGGGAGAGGCTGGTTGAGAAGAAGTCCATCGTTGCTCTTAAGAGGGGAATAGAGTAATAATAATATGTGCCTTTCACAGCTGGGTGCTGTGCTCCTCTGACTGCCCACTTGCCCACTTGCAGTGTTTGTTTTCCTCTTATTACTTTACTATTACTCCTCCGTACTCCAAAAATCCTTTCAGAATCCTTTATAAAAGCAGGATAACTGCTAAGAACAATGGCTCTCAGGTACAAAAAGAGCAAAGAATGGAATTTCTTAAAGTAATTTAAATATTGGCCAGAATAAGAAATACTTTCAAACGCCAGCATGGTAAGTATGGCTTCTCCTTAGATCTGAGATTCACGTGTTCCTTAGTTGGGTAACGCTGGATATCAACTCATAGTGTGTTTCAGACATCTATTTTGATACAGTCCGCCCACCTATCACAAACCTGCCCAATAAAAGCAAACCCATCAGGGTGGGGTGGGCGATCCTTCAATAGAGAGATGTCCCCTTCCGCCACCATGCCCAAATCTGTTGCACACCTCCAGTCTTTCCAGGTTGTGATCTAACTTTCTTTGTCAATCTGTCCACACCAGGTGATGAATCTAGTGGCTCAGGGAGTGGCAGTGGGTGCATGGATGACGTGTGTCCCACGGAGTTTGAGTTTGTCACCACAGAGGCCCCTGCAGTTGATCCCGACCGGAGAGAAGTAGACTCTTCTGCAGCCCAGCTCGGCTACTCCCTGCTCTCAGCATCTCTCATCTGTATTGTCCTGGTACTGCAGAGACTGTGCAGATAATCCTGGGTTTTTGGTCAGATGAAACTGCATTTTAGCTATCTGAACAGCCAACACACTTCTTTTCTTACACTCTTGGACAATGGACCATGCCACAAAAACTTACCGTTTTCTATGAGAAGAGAGCAGTACTGCGCTCTGCCTCCCTTTTTGTTTTCCCAAAGAGTACCGGGTGCCAGACTGGACTGCTTCCCCTTTCCTTCACTATCTGTGAAGACCTTGTTTATTCTAGAGAATTCTTACTCAAATCTTTCGTACCAGGAGACTTTCTTACCTTCATTTGCTTTTATGCTGCAGAAGTAAAGGAATCTCACGTTGTGAGTTTTTTGTTGTTGTTGTTTTTGTTTTGTTTTGTTTTGTTTTATCCCATTGAAACAACAAAAACATAGGAAGAAAATAAAATTCTTTGTAAAATCAGGCCAAGCCCCAAGACAACTGCATTTTCAATGAAACAGTAAACAAGAGAGGAAAATAAAAGAGCTTTAACGCTATAAGTTCAGCATTGTCAGGCAGCTCCCAGTGTAAGCTTTACTGTGACTAATTGGGTTTACAAAATGCTATGGGGAGAAAGTTGAAAGTTTTTTAATGTAGTGAAAATACACTGTTGTCTTGGAGCAATCATCTTGCACTCTAAACACACTATACCAAACTGATTCAGAGGTACTGATACTAACTTCAGAATTCTATCTTTAACATGAGAGCAAAAAATTGCTACGACTCAGCTCCTCTCTCTTACCCTGCCCAATTTCAATTGCAGTAATGGCACCGTTGTTCTCATTAATTTTCTTACTATTTGTCCACTGTATCCAATTGGCACAGATTTTCCCCTCCATCTTCATTTATTAGTGGACACCCCCACCAACTCATCCTCCTCAAGGGTCTGAATTGAAAATAATTTTCAACAATACAATCACTTTGCTTTAGCCACAGGTTGGACATTAATTCGATGTTTCTGCCTCTGTGCTCGTTACACTCCCAAAAGAAGAGTTATTTTAATGAACTATTAAGCAATTCGATTCATAAGTGAGTTTACAGTTTTAAATATTTGCTTTGTGTCAATTGGTTTCTGCATCACAAGGGCATTCTCTTACAAAATAACTCACAACAATGAAAGTCAAGACAAAAAATTATATATATAGTATTGACATGGAGATTTCTTTCACTTTTTTAGTCTTAGTATGATCATCTATTTTTATATCTATATATATATATATATAAATCACAGATTTTAACTTCTTAATTCCAAGCTCAGGGTTGACACACCTTTGTAACGAAAATGTTTTGTCAACCAGCTCTTCTTGTTTTGTGCTGCTCAGAGAAGGGATTCCTCAATGATCTATGAGCACCAAGAATCAAGAAAGAGAACTTTTTACGTATCTAACTGTCCATTTATTAAAAGTTTGCCAGGGCACACCCTTTTTGCATGAGCGTGCTTTGTCCTGGGTGCTCCAGACTGTACCAAGCTCACGGGGAAAGCCATGGGTGTGCAGGACTTCACTGGTGATGGAAACTGAATGTGTAATAAAATGTGTTATTCACATAAAACCATTGCTTTCATGTACAACGCCTTCAGCCTAGGGTTCCTGCTTGGCACTTAGAAATATGTCCTAATGCAAGAGGCTAATTTAGAGCCACAGACTAAATGATCTACCAAGTGTGCCAAAGACAGGACCTATGCTCCCCCTGACAAAGAGAAGCAAAATAAACCAAACTGGGGCTTTATGAATACAGTTGGCTATCCATGTGTTTCCTGGTTTTTATGATGCATTGGGAAAAGCAATGTTTTGAGACACCATAGTATACCAGTCACATTTTAATTAACCCATTGACAGTAATGACACGTAAATGGTATTTTTCAATGTGCATTCTCATCAAAATTATAATTAGTTATTGATTTAGTCATCACATTTAAGTAGAACATATGCGGCACAATAGTATTAAGTATAATTGAGCACTTTTATGAAACTGAAAGTATGTAGAAACATCTATTGCTATTTTATGCCTAATGAAATATGAAATGTAGGATTCTGAGAGACTTTGTGGCATCTTTTCATTTAACTTTTTATGAAATTAACACTTAACCTAATTCAGCATTACATACTTCTAGAAGACCATCCATTTCACTGCCAAACTTCAGCTTCCTGTCACCGATTACACATAAAACATCTCTATGAAGGACCGATCATTTATGTTGCTCATTTCATTGTATGTTCAGAAATCAGTATTGTCTTTCTCCAATAATTAAGGTGTAATACAAATTAAATCAACCTCGATTTTCCAGAATATTTGAGTAATAACTTGTTTTTATGGTTTTAAATTCCAAGTCTTTCATTTGAAAAATGTTTCTGCCTTGTCTTTTATGAAATAGATCAAAATGCCTTGTTTCCCCTGTGCTTTCACCCCCAAAGAGTTTCGTGCATGTATATGAATACACATTATATTAATGAAAGTGAACTCATATTCCGTACACACTAAACACACTGATAATAGATAAATGCCTGCTGCATTTGATTCAACACCTTCGTTATCAATGGTACTCATATTGATGAGATATAGTGATCCACATGAGCCAGGCAGAGAGCTGAAATGACTATCAGTTAATGATGCCACAATATTAGTCACCTGCATGGATGTGGTCAAAATAATATTCAAATTGTACTTTCTGGTTTTTAATCATCATCTTAGTGTGTCATGATTTTCAGAGTAATTTAACATGAGAATTTTTTCCCCCTGTGGGAATTAGTTTAATCTAGTTACCCGATTTCAGTAAGTATTTTGGAATCTCACCCCACCCCACCCCACCCATGGCCAAATCAATTTCTCTCATTTCAGCATTGTGATAGGGGAAGCAATGATGCTCCATTGTTTTTCATGATCTACCCTCATTTGCTTTAATGTCCCCTAAATTCTGTAATGACATCATAACCTCTATTATGAGTAGAGGGGAATGGGCTCACTGAAATCAGATGCTAGAAATTGTTGGGTGATGCTCATAACTGCAAACACTTAGCTTATTGAAGTGCCTCTATTTACATGTTTAGTTATAATATGTATTTTTCTAACAGAAATACACGTCTGTAATTGGTGTATATTATACTTTGTCTGTGTTATAACAAAATCTAAACAGAGGCTAAAGTCTTTAGCAGAGAAGAATGAATTCCAAATTCATGAATTAGAGCTCTGCTTATGGTTCTGTATTGAAGGACAGCCATGACTACCTTCTGTCATTTTAATGAAGGTCAAGTCGGTACTTTGATTATAGCCATCGTACAACGACCTTAGCAATAGCAATCTGACTCCCTTACAGTGACTAACCCAAATGAGTATCTTGTATTACCTGCTTTACTTGTAAGGGATAGAAAATACTACTTTGTCTACACTGAAAAACACTATTATTCATTGACAAGCAGTAGTAATTATAAAGATAACATTCTATAATTCAAACACACTGAAAATATTATTGGATGCAGAACCCGGATATTTAATTTATATTCCCTGCTGTAGACATTAGCCTACTTTAATTCTTTAGCCATTACATACATGTTTTGGCTACACACTGAACACCAACTAAAGTCCCCAAGGAGGAATAAAAACTTAGTAAATTCCTGAGTTGTGATTCTTTTGTTACTTCTCTTTGCGAGGCTAATTATCAGGTGGTTTGATTCAAGGTGGGAGGGTTAGCAAATGCAAGCTTTCACTTACCCAAAACTTGCAGAAATTGAAACTCATTTTCATTTATTTACAGTCACTAACTGACCTGACTTTAACTTAAAAAAAAAAAAAAAAAAAAAAAAAAGGCAGTTTAGCTTTGCTGGCAAAAGAGTAAAGGAGACCATAACGCATAAATTTGCAATGTGTTCCTCCTTGGTGGAGACATTAGACAGTGTTTAGTTTTAGGCCAACTTATACAAATGGAGTATTGATTTGTATGCATTCTGGAGCCTTGCTATATCATGGTTTGCTACAGCAAGGGGACTCAGCTCAGCGTGGACCCAACCTCATTCAAAGCTGAACAGTTACTGGAATCTGTGACCTAGCCTTACAATGAGGTACTTCCATGAAAAGAAACCTAAAGATGGCCTAATTATGAGGTCTCTGTGTGCATATGCATAGTATATATGCAGGACAAGTGTGTGCACCAATCAAACCTAAAATTTTATGTGACTGTCAAATGAATATTATTTGGGTTAAGATTTTTTATTTCTGATTTGGATAGAAAATTGCTATTAATCTTGTATTAAAATAGTTTTTAAAAATCTACCAGTGCCCTTTCTGCATTTTCTTAATTATTGTCATTGTCTACATTTCAGACATTTCGATTTTTATTTTTTCGTTTGAGACCTTTTCAGAAACTGTAATATTAAAAAAGAAGAGAAAAAGTACCATAGATTAAATCATTACCACTCACCTAAGTACACTTGGCATTTGAAATCATGAACTTTGAAAATTTGAGAATACTTAGAGCGTTCCAAACATGTATGGAAGATACTATCTCTCTCTTCTTTGGTATTGGTTTCTTCTCTAAGATAAAAAGTCAATACTTTATAAATGAGGTCAGAAAAATAATATGGGAAAGAACTAACAATTCCCAAATTCAGTGAATTGAATTCATTTTTGTATTTCTGAAAGTTTCTATGCTCTCAGGAATGCTAAATATTGTATAACATGCTAAAGATTTCTTTAACAAATATTTATTAAACTCCTGTTCTGTGCTAAAACCTGTTCTAGTTGCTAATCACTAGTTGTCAAAACAATCAGTTAGAAACTATTCATTCTTTACTAAAGTTAACTATTGTTATTACAAATACATTCCTTTTTTCAAGAATGGTCTCTTAAATAAAGGAACCCATATAAAGATATCAAAAATGCAACATTTAACTGTAAGCAATATTATAATTTAGTTCACATTATGACTATGTCAGTTTCTATGGAGAAAAGTGATTTCTGCAAAAACAATTAAGGAACTTTTGGATAATTTTATCTACAAAGCCAGAATACAACAAATTCTATTTGGAAATAAAGTGAAAGCAATTTCATGGAAAGGAAAAACATCCAAATGGTTTAGGGGAAAAAAATAATAAAACCACAGACACTTTTATCAGGCAACAACAATATTTATGTTCACTTGCTCTTTGAATAAATTGACTGAGATATAGTCAAAACATACACACAAATATGAAAGGTAACCTTGATTTTTAAAATATGAACTTGTAAAGTACTGGAAATTAGACATGGAGTGTTCTTTCTTGAGAGCTAAAAAAAAATCTAGCCACAAGTTTTTCTATTCAAATAGACATTCTCAATCCATTTAGCACACATACATTTCCATTCCATAGACAGATTTATCTGCCGATATAAAGACGTGGGCAAACATATTTTGTTGGCTCATAAATGGGGCAAATAACAAAGCCAGGAGGAATTAGATGGTGCCTTTGTCACCTGCTTAAGGAGCTCATACCTTCGCACACATTAAAACATAAAGCAGAGCAAGAAAATGGACATTTACCCTGTGAGAGCTCAAATTTAGAGAGAAACAGAAAGAAGACTAACAAACTGGATTTGAGGCAAACTGAAGAATATTTACCATGCTTTTCAATAAAACAAGTGTCTGTGGATTTTTAAATAAAATATAAATTTTTTTAAAAGTTGACCTGGGCAATAATCGTCATCCATTCTTTCAAGATATGTAATGAGCTATTGATTATGTGCCAAACCCAGTTCTGGGTGGCAGAGCAAGACATAAGATTTCTGCTCTCAGACATTTTACATTCTAGTAGAGGAGAGACGGACAACAAAAAGTAGTAAATGATAAACAGGTTGATTTCAGAAAGTGGGAGGTGCTATGAAGGAACTGAAACAGGAAATGAGACGGTGACTAAGGAGGAGACTGTCCTTTCGATCAGTGATCCAGGAGAGCCTCTCCAGTGATAACCAAGCTGTGATCTAATGACAGCAGGAAGACAACCATGTACTCACCTGGGGACAGAGATTTTAAGGCAGAGAAAGAAGCAAATGCAAAGATCTCAGCTCGGGAATAATCTTCATGTACTCCAGCATGGCTGGGGACTAGTAAGTGAGCTGTCAGTGGTGGGAGATGGTTGAAGAGCTAAATGGCGACAGCCATGTTAAGTTTAATGGTGAAGCCAAAACCCTGAAAGGACTCATCCTTATACAGCAGCCCCGATGGTAGCACTTACTAACATTTTAAAGCATGTTTTAGTAAGGAATTATGCTAATATCTTTATGTACTTCATCTTTATAGGGTCTCTATGATGTAGGAATAATAATGCCCATTTTTAAGCACAGTGGGATTAATTAACTTGCCCAGTCACACAGGCAAGGCTGTGATATGAACTGAGATCTGTAAGAACTAAGCAGAAAAGTGGCAGTATCTAAAGATAATTTGCGGTTTTTATTACAAATGCAATCGAATTATCCAAGGATGTTCTTAGAATTGGCAACAAGTACATGAACAGGAATCCATAGATGTTTACTTGCACAGAGGGTATGTATTAAAATTGTATTCCAAGCCATAGTACCATTTAGTTGCTTTCTGTTTACGTTGTAAAAAACAACGTGTTGTTGTTTTGTTTTTGTTTTTTCCTTTTTGTTCTTTCCTTTTAAAATTTGGATTTTAAAATTAAAATCCTAAGAAAATAAACTACCGATTCTGGGTTCTTGCATAGTTTTGATCTTAAAGCCACTGTGAATCAAAGTTTGATGCCTAGGGCAGGAACATATGTATCAAATTTGCTTTCCCCCTGTTGGCATATTTGCCTTAAATATCATATTCACAGACAGAAAATCATCCACAGTACTAAGCCCAACTCTCAGTGCTCTTCCCATACATGAGCCTTGTTTATAATTCATCTATTCAGGTGGTCAAGTGGACCCAAAATGTAAATCAAAAGAATACAATAATTAGTCAATTCAAGCAGACCACCAGTTTGGCTGTTTTGTTGACTAAATTGACTGTTACAACATCTCGCAAAGTCTATGACCTTACCACTAAAGACCCAACCAACTCGAAGTCCTGGTGATGGTTTTCTCAGTTAAAATTTAGACCAAAGTATGAGGTACCCTTCTGCCTTTCTTCTTCCTGGAGTTAAAGCTCCTTTTATTGTTGTATTCCATCTCATGCCTAATTAAAAGGTTTGGGCCATTGCCCTCCTTCCCTCAGAGAATCAGGGGTCATTGATTACAGGTTTTATCCCTGTTAAAAAGGTTATCTTTGGACATTTCAGAAAGGTAGGTGAATATCAAGTTAGAGATAGGTTTGTCTACAAAACATTATTTCTCTATCTTGATCTAAAAATGCCTTCTATTTACATAAAACATGTCACCCTAAATGGAGCTTTCAAATTCATTTTCCTTCTTAATCTTCATCATACCTCCATGAAGTAGACAGAAATTGCTGTCCCTATTTTATAGGTCAGTGAAGCTACCTGGTTGAGCCAAGTTCTTCTCACTGTGTTTCTCACTACATTTCTCTCCCTTTCTTCTTTTTCTTCCCCTCACCCCAGCCCATCCAAATCTTAAGAACTTTAATGTAAATCATTCTGACTCCTACATACCTCTTCCTAATTTATAGAACCAGCCCAATAGCTCAGCCACAGGAACCCAGTATCAAATTTTTCCAAATTGGGTCTGGGAGAATGATACCCTGATAGTCTTCTGATTCATCTCTGCTCCTGAATCACACATTATGAATCAGCGTATACTGAGTTGCCTGCATGTGAAAAATTAGATGTCCCCAAATTATATTCAGCCAACGAAACTTCACCCAAACTATTTTATTAAAATCTTGTTAGTGACACAGTAATGATTTCATCGGTTTTTGTTTGCTTGAACCATTGCATATCAATTACCATATTAACACTATTTTTATACAGCCAAAGATCAGCCCAGGTTCTGTGCATGTGTTTATTTTTCAGCTTGAAATGAAAAAGGAGAAACTTCACACTGAGTACTATATTATTAGACAGAGCATGACTCATAAAAAATATGCAAGCAAAATGGGTTTCTCTGGGAAAGAACAAAAAAGGCTTTCCCTGAGACCAAAATCTTTCTTCCTCTAGAGCCATCCTACAATCTTTGCCCTCCTTGTGCCTCATGAGTAGGGAGGATTACGTGGGTCTGGACTGGAGGAGGAAAAATGGAGAAAGACAAAAGAATATAAATCTAGTGCCATTTGAAACACATGGTGTTTCCTATACTTATTTGAGCCTTTCTGAACCTTCACTGTGAAAGACTCCTCTCAAAGGGAAGACGACATGCAGACAATATAAAATAATGATATTTAATGAAAACCTTAAGAAGAAATCCCAGAGAATGCCATCAAGCACAGGAAACGGTGCTCAACGTCACTAATTAGCAGGGAGATGCAAATCAAAACCATAGCGAGATAGCCCCTCGCACTCAGTAGGATGGCCACTGTCAATAAAACAAACAAAAAAAAGTATTGGTGAGGATGCAGAGAAATTGGAACATTTGTGGACGATGAGTGAGAATGTAAAATGGTGCAGCCAGTGTGGAAAACAATATAGTTTCCTCAAAAAAACAAAACATAGGGACCAGCCCAGTGACTCAGGCAGTTGGCGCTCCATGCTCCTAAATCCGAAGGCTGCTGGTTCGACTCCCACATGGGCCAGTGGGCTCTCAACCACAAGGTTGCCGGTTCAATTCCTCGAGTCCCGCAAGGGATGGTGGGGTCCGCCCCCTGCAACTAAGATTGAACACGGCACCTTAAGCTGAGCTGCTGCTGAGCTCCCAGATGGCTCAGTTGCTTGGAGTGCATCCTCTCAACCACAAGGTTGCCAGTTCGACTCCCGCAAGGGATGGTGGGCTGCGCCCCCTGCAACTAGCAACGGCAACTGGAGCTGGAGCTGAGCTGCACCCTCCACAACTAAGATTGAAAGGACAACAACTTGACTTGGAAAAAAGTCCTGGAAGTACACACTGTTCCCCAGTAAAGTCCTGTTCCCCTTCCCCAATAAAATCTTTAAATAAAAAAAAAAAACATAGAATTGTCGTATGATCCAGCAATCCCATACTTGTGGGCATATATCCAAAAGAATTAAAAATAAGATACCAAAGAGATATTAGCACTCCTATGTTCATTGAAGTACTATTCACAATAGTCAAGAAATAGATGTCCATCAACAGATGGATGCATGAAGAAAATGTGGTATGTACAGACAATGGAAAATTATTCAGCCTTTAAAAGAGGAAGTTCTAATGCATGCTGCAACATGGAGGAACTTTGAAGATATTATGCTAAGTGAAGTAAACCAGTCACAAAAAAACAAACACTGCATAATTCCACTTATATGAGGTATCTAAAGTTGTCAGGCTCTTAAAAACAGAAAGTTGAATGATGGCTGGGAGGAGGAGGAAAGGGGAGTTGTTCAACATGCTGTTTCAGTTTTACAATATGTAAAAATTCTGGGGATCTATTGCAGAATAATGTGCAGATAGTTAACACAACTGTACTGTACAATTCAAAATGGTTAAGATGGTAAATTTTATGTTTTATGTTTTTACCACAATATAAATTTTTAAAAAAAGGAGAGAGAGAAGAAGAAGAAAATGGAGGAGGAGGAGGAGGAGGAGGAGAAGGAAAGGGAGGGAGAGAGCAAGGGAGGGAGGAAGAGAGGGAGGGAGAAAGAAAGAAAGGGTTCTGTTCCCCAGAAGTCCAGGGTCTAGTATTAGTGTGTGACTACAGAACAAATTCATAAACAGCTGACTGTATAATTGCTGTGATAAGTGTTGTGATAGAGGCTTCTACTAAGCCCCAAAAGAGTAAAGAAAGAGGCAAACAGGTGCTGTGGAAATAGAACTGGTCTAAGAAAAAGAAAGGGAAGAAATCGCAGTGGAATTATGATAGATTGAATGAATAAATACTCTTCTCCTCTCACAAGGTATAAATAAGAAGTCTGTATGTCCCAAATTGTCCAACAGTTCTTTTTATGTCTGTTATTCCAGCATAATTATTAATAGTACCCCTTTCATTCTCCACAGCGTCCCTGCTTTGAATGATTAATTATATGGTCACTCTAGCTATGAATAACGGCTATGCATATGATCAATTTACACTCAAATGTATGTAAAATCTTATAATTTTTCAAAATACCCACCCAGCTGAAGAAATACTAGGTAATGTTATTCACCACTAAACATCCTATTGAAATCCACCTTGCCTATTTGTTGCATTGAAAAATACCTGGAATCAGAATCAATAATCCAAAAACAACTCAAACATTGTCAAGTATACTATGCAATCCCAACTCACAAATACCAAGCTTTAAACACTAACCCATTTCCATCTCAAAATTGACTACACTTGGAACTTGTGTTCCAGGTGACATGACCCCTCTTGCTTTTTAGCAATTTTTTGCTGGTTATGTCAGTGAACAAAAGCACTGACCGTTGGTGCTGCCCCAGAAGTTGTATTTTGGTTCTATTTGCTGCTGCCCGAAAGATTTGATTTGAGGCATGTTTTCTTCTCTTGCCAATTTTAGCAGTCCCTTAACAACTATAATCATTTTCTTTTGTTTTTTGAGTCACGTGTAGGATCAAATTCTTGACCAGTGTTGCTAAGTTGGCCATCTATATCAGAGTTCTCAACTTTTCTCCTGCTCTAGCATGCATGATACATAACCTTCACATCAACTGGTATCATCAATTTCCTATGCATTCAATGTAATCCCATCCCTTTTTTCCCCACTCAAATGAGCATGCCAGAATGCAGGGAAAAAATGGTGTGGGGACAGAATCAGGAGAGCAGTTTTCAGGCTCTCGACCTCACCTGGAAAGGTGCTGGCTCGGGTAGTAGATGGCGACCAGCTGTGACTAGTTGGCCATCAGCTGTTACCGGTTAGCCATTGGCCACTGATATAACTTCCATGGCTGAGCTAGCAAGGGGGATTGCAGCTAGCAAGTGGGGTTCGTTGGCAGAGAAGTGGACGGCAGGTTGCAGATCGTGTGGCTCCTGCTTCCTGCGTCTCCAACACAGACACCAGCGAGAATATAGTGGTATGACTCCTCTATCTATGGCTCTGTGGGTGTTCCTTTTTGGCCTCACCCTGTCCTGCATTCTTGTGCGGGGAGCAGGAGCTGAGACCATGCATGACAAATGGGTATGAAGTTATCAGAGAGCTAATGATGAATGCACTCCAACTTATGGATAAGCATTTGTAAATTTTACTCTTTCAATAATTGTTTCTAACAAACTATTTGTAACACTTTCTAATTGATTCCTATGTTGGATTTATAAAGCTGTGTGCTGTTCCAGTTAACATCTGGGAGGATATGTTCCAAAGAGAACAAAGTGTGATATAAAAGTGCCACCTGCTGATACTGTAGGGGAGAAAAATTTTTTTTCTCTACCCTTCTAGGTTCTTTGGCTGATCTAATAATTAAATTGACATAAGGCAGATTAACAGAGAAAAACAAATTTAATTATGTATGTACAGGAGCCCCACAAAGACAATGAGATTCCAGAGTAAATTGGGCAATTGAGGCTTGCATGCCATCTTGAGTTAAGGAATGGGATATGGGCCTGGAGCTTCAAAGAGGAGGAGGGCAATTCACAGCATGATAAGCAGAGCAGATGCTTGGCAATTAGCTGTTTGCCCTGTCATACAGATAGGTCATTCAGATAAAAAGTTATCTATAGTAATAGCTCTCTTTCTGGGCCATGTCTCCTATCTAAACTCTTTTAGGTAGTTAAGAGAGAGGTAAAAGTTTTTTGTGTTTTTTTTTCTTCAATCTGCTGCATTTTGATTGACTTCAGCTCAAAATAGTCCCCATGTCATTTTGGGGACGGTCGTTTTGAAACCCTTTAATATTCAAAATATAAAAAGTTACTTCTTAGATTGAAAATCCCTGGCAGAAAGAAACTTACTCCTTGTAAATCACTCAGCCCTTTAAGGGTACAACCAGCTGCTTTTTGCAGGAACACCTATTCCTGAAGATATTCTTTAAAGATGTTATACATTAGTGTGTAGATGTGCATTGTCTATGGAATAGAGATGAAGGTGTTTACTAGAATTTAAAATATTATACAAGACTTACAAAATCTCGGAAGTGATCTAAATTTAACTTATGTATTTATACTATGATATATGCTTAGGAAAATATGTAACTGATCAAGACACACTCTCCCTCCTCAAGGAGAATACAATAACACCTACTGAAAGATAGTCACAAAAGGAACACTAATGATCACAATGCCTAGAAACACTTCCCATATATTAATTCAGATTATTCTAAAACTAAATGTCCTCAAAAAAGAAGTAGATACTATTATTGTCCTAAGTAGACAGATGAGGAAGCAGAGGCACAGATAAGTTGACTCACCCAAGGCTCCAAATAGGTAGAAATTAGCAGATGAAGAAAAGCGCTGAATCATTATTCAGAATAGCCAAGATATGAAAACAACCTAAGTCTTCATCAACAGAGAAATGGATTTTAAAAATGTGATATATATATATAATATATTATATATATATAACATATAATATATATATACACAGATATATATATGTATTATATATGTAATATATGTAATATATATTACAGATATATGTATATCTATATATATTATATATAGATATATCTATATTATATATAGATATAGATATATAGTGGAATATTATTCAGCCATGAGAAAGAAAGAAATCCTGTCATTTGTGATAATACAGATGGGCATTGAGAGCATTTTGCTAAGTGAAATAAGTTAGAGAAAAACAAATACTGTACAATATGACATATGTGAAATCTGAAAAAGTTGAACTCCTAAAAACAGAGAGTAAAACGGCAGTTACCAGGACCTGGGGGTTGGAGCAACTGGGGAGATGTTTGTCAAAGATACAAACTTCCAATTATAAGATGAATACTCCCAAGTTCTAGAGATCTAAAGTACAACATAGTGATTATAGTAAATAATACTTCATTATGTACTTAAAAGTTGCTAAGAAACTAAATCTTAAATGTTCTCATCACAAAAAAAAAAATGGGAGTTATACGACTTAATGGAGATGTTAGCTAAGTCTATGGTGGTAATTATTTTGCAATATGTAAGTGTATCAAATCAATATATTGCACACCTTAAACTTACCCAATGTTGTATGTCAATTATATCTCAATAAAGCTGGCAAGAAAGAAAAGAAAAATACTGAAGCTACCAGAGTTGGAAACACTGTGGTTATTTAAAGAGGTACACAGCTCTGAATGAATGGAGGCAAAATTCTCCCTGCTATGCAGTAGCATAAAGGAAGAAGACAGGCTACCTTTTGGACATAATGATCTAGTGTTGGCTCCACTGCAGGAAAAGTGCATGAAAAATAGTCAATGATCATCTCATTTCCATATATGCTTTTTCTCTGCCAAGATTTTAAAAACTGTGTTTCCCATACATAACCTGGTGTATAGGGAGAATGCATAGCTCTGGTAGGATATTACATAAAGCCATGTGTATATGCATATAAATATATACAGCTTAGAATAATTGATCAAATGGAGACCCAGGGGTCCCCCCCCCCCAACTCCCTGTACTCCAAAGAAACAAACAAAGCAAAATATTGACTAGCAAAATTCTGGTTCAATTTTCAGGTCTTGATGGCATCAAGACAAACCACAGTGGCCTGTGCTGTTTATGAGATCATCTAATCTCTTGACTGAATTACAGCTCTATAATCATACTCTCCTATTTATTACTCTGTGTACGGCACTCCATTATCTAGAGTGCTGTCAGGAAATATTTTCCCAGCTACTGAATTACCCTAATCACAATTCTTTTCTAACCCAGCCCTGCTCCGGGCTGTGGGGATGGAGAAGGAGCAGAGTGGAGAGGAGAGTTTTCACCGACAACCAGAAGAAGGTGCCTGACATTTCCTCCATGGTCTCAGGCCGCCTGTTCACTGGCTACTTTGCCCTAAGCCTTTATTAACCCAGCGTGAAATATGGCAATTTCCTAAGCCATGGTCATTAAAGTAAATACCATTTCTCCCCGTAAGGCTCCTTTTAGCTGCTGTGTTCCTTGGGCTTGTTTACCTCATGATATTTCATGCCAAATACTTTAGAGACAGTACTCAGAAATTGCAGAGCAGCTAGACTGTGAAATGCGGTGTTCCTATCCATCAGGGGATAGAGTAGGCTGCAGGGGTGTTGGGTTTTGTATTTGCTTGACATTCATTACGTGTGTCTTGCTGAACCTGCCTTTTCCACAAATATTGAAGACTGAGCTGACTAATGGCTCCCTATTAACACCAACTCATGTCGGTGATTACGCATCTTTGGAAAGTACTTAATAAACACTATTAAAAGATTTTGCTTTACGGCGATGGCAATCGTGCCAGATGTGATATTGTGTTACTAGACAAAGGCAATCTTGAAAAGGTTTCAAGGTAACATTTAAAAAGTAATCCTATAGTAGGTTTCCTAGCACGATGCCCCATGAGCACGTAAACCACATAAGAAGTTTGAGTTCAGATAAAGAATGTGTCACCAGATGGCGACAGTAATTACCCTGTCCTCAAACTCAAATTGGATTTACCCTGCCTTTTGCCTATAAAGTTGCCAAGACAATATCCAGCTTTTCTGCTGGAGCACACCATTTCATATTTCCTGCTGGCACACATATATTAATGAATGTGTGCTTTTATTAACAACGTAAGACAAAATAGTTCAGTCATGCTGTTACACCTACTGCCTCATATAGATCATAAAGGACAAGGATAAAATTTAATTTGCAATAACTCTTTGGAGCCATAGTAATAGTTGCCCAGAAGTTCTTTGTCAGAACATCTAGGCTTTTCATTAAGTACTCAGCCACTAAATTCTTTTCAACTCTGGCAGAAACAGCCAGGGAACACTTTGGGAGCACTATAAAAGGCATTCTCATCTTCAAACCGTTGGAAAGACTCTTTAGCATCTGTTAAAATATTTTTTCCTTCTAATCTGCCTGAAACTAATAAAGAGAAAATTCTGAGATGTTTCTTAATTAAGCAATAAGAAATGGTGAGGGTGGTCTGTGCTGAGTTAATCACAACTGGAAAGCATAAAAAAAGCAAACGAGTTAAGTACCGGAAATCCTTAGACATCTAATTTTCCTCTGAATGTGCCTTATTGCTCTTATTAAGACATCTTTTCTTATATATCAAAATAGAAGATACAAATGTGGAAAAGCTCAAATGCAAGGGAGGGTCAAGACTGTGAGCAAGGGAGACAAAAATCAGCAAATGCCTCTTTGGCCAGGAGACAGGAAGGAGGAAAGAGGCAGGGGGCTGTGGGGCCAGAAGGCTCTTGCTTTGTCCCCTTTATTATTTAGCCCCATGGTTTCTGGGAGTGGCCTGCAGAACTGTCTCACTAACCAAGCAGGAAACGCAATTGTAAGAACTGTGAGATGTCAGGTGACCGGGGAGGGGGTGGCTATAAGTAACTAAAGAGCTTGAGGCCATTTCACTTACAGGAATTCCTGGGGTGATTCTGAGGTGTTCATCGAGCATGCAGCGGGTAAAGAAAACAGATCTGAGCACACCAATCTTGGTCCCCAAAACCAGTTTGCGAACTTCTCTTTAAAATCACCAGAAAGGTGAGCACCTAAATAAACTCTTAAGCCTTCTTCCTGGTGACTGTTTTGAAACTAGGACCCATTATCCCTACACAGTCCTTACTGGTGTTAAGAATGATTAAAGACAATTTAAGTGATACAGACAAACTGCATTTAATACTTCAGGAAGTGGATAGTCTCCTTTTAGAGAATTGTAAAATATGGCAGACAGCAGGAAGCTTTTATAGGGTAAAGAAGAAAGTACAAGGGAGAGAAAAATAGAAAATATCTGATTGGCAGGGGCCATCCATTCAATCTTGTTTGGGGTGAGAAGACCCAGAGCTGGCTTCGCTTTGGGGGCTTGGCTGACTAGATAGCTTGCATTCCCACTCAAGGGGAGCATTTACAAGGACACACAAGTTATCTGTTTTGGTTTGCTGACGTAGCACCCCGGGCAGGAGCAGCTCTATCTTGGGCCTAGAAAGTTATTTCAACGCCAGCAAATCTGGAGTTTGCAGGGAAGCATCACAACTCAGACTTCTCTCTCTTTGGGCCATTGACCTAGGAGGTCTTCCTATGATGCTTATTCAGCTCTGAGATCAACAGTAGGAATTCACTCTGGAACAGTCTTTTACACTGTTTTACACCGTTGTCACCTCTGTGAAAAATTTACTCACTCCTTAGTTAATTTTATGAAATGACTTGTTAAAATAGCTACAATCGCAACAAAAACAAAATCTTTTTTCTGCCCTGCCATTGTAATTGTGATTTTCATCTTCCTAAGAATTGGAGGATACAAGTACACCATGCCACCCACACACTTCATGTTGCTTATCTTTTCACTTTCATTGACATTTTATCCCAGGTAGAGAGGAAAGTCTGTTGGTTTGAAACTATATATTAAATATTTAACTGGTATTTAATAATGAAATGCAAAATGTATTTTCATACTTTCCCCCCAGTACAGTCAATCCTCATGATTTGCAGATTCCATATTTGCAAATTTGCCTATTAGTTAAAAAGTATCTGCAGACCCAAATCAATACTCAGGCACTTCCAGTTGTTCATAGACATGCACACGCACAGAGCAGTGAAAAATATGAGTTGCTTTATGCACGCATCCCAGCTGATTTCGAACAAGGTGGTGTTCTCTCTGCGCTATCATTTCAGCTCCCCTACTGTAAACGTGTGTCCATTTTACAGTCTATTTAGCCCTGTGTTTTTCATGTTTGTGTTTTTTGGTGGTGATTTTGCTGTTTAAAATGGCCCCCAAGCAGAGTGCTGAAACAGTGGGAAGCGTTCCTAAACGCAAGGAGTCTGTGAGGTGCCTCACAGAGAAAATACATGTGTTAGGTAAGCTTCGTTCAGGCATGTTGTACTGTTCTTGGCCATGAATTCAATGTTAATGAATCAGTGATATATACTAAATAAGATGTCTTTAAACAGAAACACACATAAAACAAAGTTACATATTGATCGGATGATGAAAACGCTATGGCCATAGGCTTGCAGGAACCTAACACTATGTTTCCCCCGGGGGAAATGATTCAGTATTTGCTAATTCAGTGTTTGCTGCAACTTAATAGAACATAACTACCGTGAATAACAAGAATCAACAGCATCATCAAAATTGCTGACTTCCTGTTCTCCCTTACTCAGCTGGCTCAAACCAAAACTGGTAACATTCGAGATGGTCTCAAGATTAAATCAAATCCATTTCAAATGAGGTGATTTTATTTTATTTATTTATTTATTTTTTTTTTTTTGGTCTATTAGAATTTATTTGGCATGTATGAGCTGCAGGAGGTCAGGCTAGAAAAGACCAAAACTTCCGGAGCAAAAAAGGGGTATGCAGTTTTATAAGAGGGGTACTCTCTAGGCTGTTCCCCCTTCAAAGCTTCAGGGGGTTTTCAGTACATTGTCTCTTGCAACAAAGGGTTTTGGGGCATGACTGAGCCCTCTGGTTCTACATTACAGCCCCCAGGTCACCGTCTGGACCACCCTGGCCCACTGAGCATAAGCCCCTAGGAGATAAACACAAGCCAGCAGATACAAAGCACAAAGCAAGACAAGATGGCTTTTAGGATAAGAAGGTTTCTACATTCCAGGCGGCTTCTCCAGGTCTAAGGCAAATACAAGCCTGCAGGTACAAGGTACAAAGCAAGACAAGATGGATTTTCAGATAAGAAGGTTTCTGCTCCTGGCCTAACAATGGCCTAACAAATCCCCCCTTTGGGTTTGGTAACTATTCTTAGGAAAAGGGTTGGTGGTCAGTCTTCTGTAACTGCTTCCTGCTGAGCGGGGGTGACGGGGTGACGATCAGGGTCCCTAATTAGAAGGGGGCTGTAGTTGCGCTCTTGTAAGAGTTTGGTGAGAGCTATTTGTTGCTGGCAACTTCGACTATGGTTTTCCGTATAAAGTTAATGAGCAGGCCAAGCAAGAAGGCCAAAAAGTAAGAGGAGCAACAAGGTGATTAAGGGGCCTGAGAGTGGGAGTAACCAAGGGAGTCTCGGGAGCCAGGAGCTCAAGGAAATAGTCTCCCCTTCACTGCTGTATTTGTGTAGCCATTCAGCCTGTTCATAAACCTTTTTGAAATTGGTTTCAACTTGTCCTGAGTTATTAATATAGGTGCAGCAGGTCTTGTTAATGACCGCAAAAACACCCCCTTGGTCTGCTAGGAGGTAGCCTTAGAGCAAGGCGGTTGTCGAAGACAACATTGGCTAGTGAATCTAACGACCTGGAGAGTCCTGCCAGGGCGTCAGCCATTTCCCGGGAAGTGTCTTCTATGGACTGAGTGAGCTCCCTTAGAGTGTGTTCATGATGGGCAAAAGCTCCCCAAGGGACAGCGGCTGCTATTGCTGCAGCCGCCCCCGCTACCACAGTCTGAAGCCCCTCTTCTGTCTATGTAGAGGTGGGCTCTGGGTGGGGTTTAGAATGGAAAGGCCCTGTGAG
Organism: Rhinolophus ferrumequinum; assembly: GCF_004115265.2. NCBI lineage: Eukaryota > Metazoa > Chordata > Mammalia > Chiroptera > Rhinolophidae > Rhinolophus > Rhinolophus ferrumequinum. The sequence goes on from NC_046287.1 coordinate 41,122,897, forward strand.
GCCAAGGGTGCAGTCTCCCCCGCACAGGGAATTATCAAGGTGAGAGTGGGCTATGGCCTCAAGGGGCTCCTGCTGGGTAGTGAGCCAGTTGTTAGGGGTCCCACATAGCCACATCTGGCCTGGTGGGGTGGAGATGAGAGTGTTATTGGTAGAGTTATATTGGCTAAGGAGGACATAGGATGGAGGGGAGATACAAGATTTGAAAGGACCTAGGCTGGCAAGCTTAGATGTGTAGGGGGAAGCCAGAGGTGGGTTAAAGCTGGGTAAAGTCACCTGAAGGGATTTGCCCAGTTTCCATGTGTGGGAACAGAGTCCCAGAGAGCAGTTTCCAGGCTGTTGGCCTCACGTGGAAAGGTGCTGGCTCGGGTAGTAGATGGCCACAGCTGTGGCTAGTTGGCTGTCATCTGTAACCCTTGAGCCATTGGCCACTAATATAACTGCCGCGGCTGCGTTGGGGAGTCCAGTCCAGGAGAGTCGGTCAGTTGGCAGCAAAGCTGACAGCAGGTCGCACGTCGTGGGAATCCAGACTCCAGTGAGACCATAGTGGTATGACTCCCCTACCTATGGCTCCGTGGGTGTTCCTTTTTGGCCTCACCACATTCTGCGTTCTTATGTGGGGAGTGGGAGCTGCGACCCCGCAGGCCGCCCTGCACGACAAGCATCTAGTTAAATTTTCACCTGCAGCTAAAATGCGAGAGGCATTAATTTAAAAATTTTCGGGCCAGCCCAGTGGCTTAGGTGGTTGGAGCTCCATGCTCCTAACTCCGAAGTCTGCCAGTTTGATTCCAACATGAGCCAGTGGGCTCTCAACCACAAGGTTGCCGGTTCGACTCCTCGACTCATGCAAGGGATGGTGGGTTCTGCCCCCCCGCAACTAAGATTGAACACGGCATCTTGAGCTGAGCTGCCGCTGAGCTCCCGGATGGCTCAGTTGGTTGGAGCGCGTCCTCTCAACCACAAGGTTGCTGGTTCGACTCCCTCAAGGGATGGTGGGCTGTGCCCCCTGCAACTAGCAACAGCAACTGGACCTGGAGCTGAGCTGCGCCCTCCACAACTAAGACTGAAAGGACAACAACTTGAAGCTAAACGGCACCCTCACAACTAAGATTGAAAGGACAACAATTTGACTTGGAAAAAAGTCCTGGAAGTACACACTGTTCCCCAATAAAGTCCTGTTGCCCTTCCCCATAAAATCTTTAAAAAGAAAAATTTGTCTCCCCAGTCCCCATGTCCAGGGGAAGGGAGATAGAGAAGGTGAGGTAAAGGAGTAAACCTAGGGATGATAAGGGAGGGTGATGGTGCATTTTGACAAACCAGAATAAAGGGTTTGGGGATTATGGTGAGAGTTCCAAGTAGTCCTGAAGCTCAGTTGGTTTAGTGTATAGTTCATAAAATCCCCCTGTAACAGTTTGTCAAATACCAGTTCCCAGATCAGTTTTTCTACTTGGGAGTCGGTTAAGTCCCTTAAACTATCTGGAGGCATTTGAGTCAGATCCTCTAAGATGATATCACAAACTTGTCCAGCACGTACCTGTGAGGTCTTATTACTCGTGTGGTCTATTGCTTATGTATAGTCACCTTCGAGTCCCCAGTCCGAGTGCAAGTATAAATGTCTGGTGGGGTTATCTGGCTGGTCCAGCTTCTGTTGTTTTTGTTGGTCTATGCCTGGGGTTGCTGACTCCAGGGCCCTTTTCAGCCTAGATAGGTGAATCCAAGAAGGTACTCCTAACAGTTTGGCTTCTGTGGGGGTCGTTAGGATGACTTGATAGGGTCCTTCCCATTTGGGATGGAAGGGACGGACATGGTCTGGGAACACCTTCAAGAGTACCCCATCTCCCGGTTCTAGAGGAGGTGCTGGAATTTCAATTCCAGCCTGAGTTTTGGGGAGGAAAGTATCAGCATGGTCGGGGAGAAGGTGTCGAGTGAGAGAAAGGGTAGAGAGGTAATCACCCAGGACAGGTGTAGAGGAAGGGAAGGTTGCCAAGGAGGAAAGGGCAACCATACATAAGTTCAAACGGGCTGAGGAAAGCTGGAGTGCAGGGGGCAGCACAGCGACAGGAAAGGGCAATAGGGAGGAGGGAAATCCAGTCCTGAGGGAGTTCTAAGGACAGCTTGGTTAACTGAGTTTTGAGGGTAAGGTGAGTCCTTTCTACTTTTCCAGAAGATTGGGGATGATACGGGATGTGCAGTCGCCATTGAATACAAGAGAGGTAGCAACTTGTTGGGTGACTTGGGAAATAAAACTAGGAGCATTGTCACTCTGGATGGTTGAACGAAGGCCAAAACGGGGGATAATGTGAAGCAGGGCATGTGCGACCGTAGAGGCGCTTTCAGATGTGGCAGGGAAGGCTTCTAGCCACCCGGAGAAAGTATCCCGGAAAGTGAGGGGATAGTGGTTTCGGCGGGTGCATGGCACATGAGTAAAATCAATTTGCCAATCTTTGGCCAGAAATGTGGCCGCGGTCCTGATGTATTGGGAAAGATGTGGGAGGCCAAATGGCCTGCTGGGGGTTAGAGAGACAGCAAATAGAGCAAGCCTAGGTGACGTGGGCTAAAAGGGAAGAAAGATGTGGGTGAGTGATCAAGGGACATAAGAAAGTGAGTAGGGTCTATGTCCAATGTGAAGAGAGCTGTGGAAAGCCGTAAGGATATCTAAAGCCTGGCTAACGGGCAGGATTAGTTTGCTGGCAGAGGTAAGCCGGGGGCCCTCCCAAATGGCTTCCTGACTGGTAAGGGAAGTAATTTCATTGGGAGTGCAGGTGGGCTGAAGGTTAGGGATGGCAAGGAGTTGGGTAACAGGCTCTCGAGAGCCGAGGAGGTCGGCCAGGCATGCCTCCCTATCAGCCTTGTTACCAATGGCAACAAGGCCAGAGACCCTTTGGTGGCCCCTGCAGTGTATAACAGAAACATGAGCAGGGAGTTGGAGAGCCTCAATAAGCTTGAGGATTAAGGAGCCATGGGCTACAGGGGAACCTCGGGAGGTAAGGAGGCCGCATTCTGCCCAGGTTGCAGCATGGGAATGGAGAATATGAAAGGCATATTTGGAATCTGTATAAATGTTGACAGAGCATCCTTTGGCTAGGGTTAGGGCGCGGGTAAGGGCAGTAAGTTCAGCCTTCTGAGCAGAAGTGTTGGAAGGAGAGGGGAAGAGTCTATGAGTTCATAGGCAGAGGTAACAGCATAGCCTGAATAGCGCTCTCCGTTGGTACGTAACTGGACCCGTCAACAAACCAGGTGTAGTTGGGATCAGGGAGGAGGTTGTCAGAAAGGTCAGGGTGAAGAAGTCGGGAAGATTTGAGTTCCTCAATGCAGAAATGAGACACAGAGGTGGAAGTAGGAAGAAGTGTGGAGGGATTGAGGGCAGGGAGCTGGAGAAGAGTAATGTGGTGAGAGGTCAGAAGTTGATAATGAGTAAGGCGAGAAGAGCTAAGAAAGGAAGGGGCCTTATTATTAAGAAGATTAAGGACCAAGTGGAGAGAGAAAACATTGATAGGTTGTGAGCAAGTAAGTTTGGAAGCCTCTAAAGTAAGGAGGGCAGAGGCGGCGAGGACATGGAGGCAGGGCGGGCCAGCCCTGGGCAGTGGGGTCTAGTTGTTTGCAGAGGTAAGTTATAGCTTTGAGATGGGGCCCCAGTTTCTGACCCAAGAGGCCTGGCTCGAGCCCCCGAGATTCATGGGTATATAGGAAGAAAGGCTTAGTCAGGTCAGGTAAAGCAAGGGCAGGGGTGGAAATGAGAGCCATCTGGAGTTGAGAAAAAGAAAACGAGATATTTGAAGTAGGCAGGAGAGGTTCCTGGAGGGTACCAGCAGTGGCCTGGTAAAGGGGTTTGTCAATGAGGCCAAAATTGGGGATTCAGATGTGAAAATATCTAACCAAGCAAAGGAAAGAGAGAAGATCCTGTTCAGTGGACAGGAAGGGGATAAAGCGATGAGCGTTTTGCATTTTGTAGTGATTTCCCGGTGACCTGGGGAAAGGCAAAATCCTAGGTAAGTGACAGTTGAGGTGGAGAGTTGGGCCTTATGGCAGGAGACACAATAACCTAGGGAAACCAGATAATTAAGGAGCAGGCTGGTATGTGAAGTGGAGATATTATGTGTGGGGCTACAAAGGAGGAGATCATCAACGTAGTAGAGAATCGTAGAGCCAGGAAGGGAAAGGGAGGTTAGGTCTCGAGCTAAGGCCTGGTCAAAAAGATGGGGCTATCCCTAAAGCCCTGAGGGAGGACTGTCCAGGTTAATTGTTGAGAAAAGTTGGTATCAGGATCAGTCCAGATAAAGGCGAGCAGGTCCTGGGAATTGGGGTATAAAGGAATAGAAAAGAAAGCATCCTTAAGTTGATGGACAGTAAAATATTGAGTGTCAGGAGGTATGAGGGATAAAAGGGCATATGGATTGGGAACTACAGGGTGTGGAGGGGAATACCCGTCTCATCTATAATTCGAAGGTCTTGAATGAATCAGTATGTCCTATCCGGCTTCTTGACTGGGAGAACGGGAGTATCGTAAGGGGAAGAAGCAGGGTGGAGTATCTTCGCCTGGAGGAACTTAGAAATTAGAGGTTTGAGTCCAAGGAGGCCTTGCTGAGGAATAGGATATTGAGCTTTAGTGGGAAAGTGAGTGGGATCTCTGAGTGAGAGAAAAAGAGATGGGTGGCGAGTGGCGACGATGGGTCGGGAGGCATCCCATATTGAGGGGTCAATGTCAGGTGGATGAGAAGGGGAAGAAGGGGTGGGTTCTGGGGATGATTCTGCTAGTAAACCGAGAAAAGTGGTAGCGGAAGAAGGGGTATATAGAGTAATAGTGGAATGAAATTTGGAGAGGATGTCCCTCCCTAAAATAGGAGTGGGACAACGAGGCAGGACTAGGAAGGAATGAGTAAAAGTGTGTCCCTCTAGGGAACATAAAAGGGGTTATCCGTGGTTCCATCATGCAGATGGTGGAGGTAGAGGCCTGTGATGAGACCGGACCCCTTCAATCTTCATCGATGCTGAGGATCCCCAGGAGGGAAAGATTATTCCCACCTGCTGGTGCCGTGGCAGGCACAGTGTTTTGCTGGGGCCAGGAAGTGGGTGTTCCTGAGCCTTGAGGGGCTCGAGGACAATCCAGTGTCCAGTGGCCACCACAGCTGCATAGGGGGCAAGGCTTAGTAGGAGACAAGAGCAGTTCCTGTGTCCCGGGAGGCCACATTTAAAGCAGGCACCCAGTTTGATTAGGCTGCATAGAGGATTGGGGTCCCAGTTCTTTCCTTTGGGGCTGACCTGGCCTAACCGCCTGGGAAACTGCTGTGGCAACCATCTGTAAGGCCTGAGTATGGGCTTGTCTCGATTACTGAAGACCTTAAAGGCCAGTTCTAAAAGATCTGTTTGGGGGGTGTGAGGACCCTTCTCTAGTTTCTGAAGCTTCCTGCGAATATCAGGGGGAGACTGGGAGATGAAATGTGTGGCTAAGACAGCTCTGCCATCCAGAGAGTCAGGATTAATGTTCGTGTAGGTTTGTAGGGCCTCTGAAAGGCAGGAGAGAGAAACAGCTGAGTTCTCAGGGTGGGCCTGGTAGACTCCCTTCATTTTTTCATAATTGACAGCTTTCTGAATGGCTGCCTTCATGCCCTGAAGGAGATAATTACCCATATGGTCTCTCTTTAGGCGATTGGAATTGGGCTGGGGGCGAGTCTGGTAATTCCAGTTAGTATCCTGGGTAGGAACGGCCATCTCTCCCGGGGAATAGGTGTTATTATTTTGGCGATGCATGGAGTCTGCTATTTCTCTAGCTTCTTGAATGATACGATCCTCTTCATCAGAGTTGGTACACGTGGAGAGAATAATATAGATGTCCCGCCAAGTAAGATCATAGCTAAGGGTGAGGTATTCAAATTATTTAGTAAAGCGGGAGAAGAAAAGGAGACTAGCTTAGATTCAATCTGTCTCAGGTCCGTCATCGAGAAAGGGACGCAGACCCTAACAGGCCTTCAGCACCTGTCACTTCCCTGAGAGGCCTCTGGGTGGCTGGGGACGCATAAGGCTGCCCGGATCTGGTATGAGGAGGGGAAGAAAGTTGGGAGCAGGTGGGGCAGCAGAGGAGGAAGAGGAAGTATCCCGTGGTGATATGGAAGCAGCAGGTTGATACGGTGGGGGGTTTTGAACCAGCGGAGGTCGCGGAGGAGAAGAAAAATCAGGGGGTCAAAGAGATCTGGATTGGGATTGGGGGTGAGGACTCTGGAGGAGGGGGAGCAGAAGAGGCTGAAACTAAACCCAAAAGGTGTGGTTTGCCCTTAGGTGGGAAATGCGACAAGTCCCGTCACAGCTCAAAGAAAGCCAGGAGGTAGGGGACCTCACTCCATTTACCCCGCCAGGCAAATCTCAGAGAATATTAAGGTCAAGCGTTCCAGGATTCGCCATCATCAAACTTATATTGTGGCCAAGCCACAGTTGAAAAGGAAATAGGGCATTTAGCCTTTAAAACGGGGTAAAGTCCTCTCTTAATGTGGCCCAAAAGGATCCCCAAAGGGGAATCCTTGGGGTAAGAGGAGGAGCTGGAGCCCAAAGTAATGAAAGAGGGGAATAGGGGGCAGAAAGGAGGTATCGTCTAGACCCCCTTAATCACTCGGAGGACAAGGGAAAATGGCAGAGCGTCCCGCTGTCAGGTCTGGCGGAGGGGAAGGATGCAGACCAGGGCAGGCTCCCTGCCGCCGGCTGACCTAGGGGCCTAGTCCCAGGACATGGTCAGGCCTAAGGCTAGGTCTGGCATCGGAAGGCAAATCTTACCGAGTCAGAGGGTGGAAGAGGGAAAACTTGCCTAAGTCGACCGCCAAATGGTAGACGAAGACGGCTCCCCATATGGGCCACCAAATTGTTAGACAGGGCTGGAGGAATGAGTTGCGGGAGACCAAAATTGGTCTATTAGAATTTATTTGGCATGTTTGAGTTGCGAGAGGTCAGGCTAGAAAAGACCATAACCCCAGGAGGTGGTTTTTTATAGTCTCCCCTTTAGCATCTTAGATTATAGGGTTGTTTTTTTTAAGTCTCTTGATTTCAGCCATAACTGGACCTCTCCAAGGGCATGTTTCCCAACTTTCCCCTCCATCTGTAGGGTTCTGATGTCAATGGACGGAGCTGCTTGGGTCCAGAGGAACCCTGCCTCGGGGTTCTGACCAGCTTTGGCCCTGCCCACAGCCCTAAGGGCTGAGAAAAGCATTATCTTGGCTACAAATTGCTTATAATCTCTCATCTATAACTCAGCTTTAAGGAATAAGACAGCTTGAAATGAACTATATTACAAGGCATGTTTGGAAGGCTTCGTCTAGATTTTTGCTGGCCTGGGAACTCCACTGATACCTTATATGCCTTTGTAGAATACAGTGAAATCTCCTACCTCAGTCAATACCCCCAGGAGGCACAGCTACATAATTTATCAGGCACACTATAAAATTAAAAGGTGGGGTACAGCTTTGTGGTTGTGTGACCTGTACAGTCGCACAGGTCCCAGGCTCACAAGGGCCACGTGTTCACTATAATGTTCTATTGAGCTCTCTACAATTTAGCATGTGTGCTTTCTTGGAAGCTCTCCTGCTAATTATAAAAGCCAATGTATTCCTAGGTTTCAATCAGCTGCTAAGAAACTCAGAGCTAGATTTGGTGTCCTGCACTGTAATTAAACTATGTCAGGAACAAACTATTACCAATTCTGCTTCTCCTTTTGCTTCCTTTTTGTCCTTTTGATATCTTAAATTATCCCATTTCACATTTTATTTACTTTTGTCAGCCAAAGTTTTTGAAGATCAGTAAGGCAAAAATCCTATGGAAATGAAACAGCCTTCTAGTCCTTTTTATAGTCACAAAACATGAACCTCAGTTTCATTAGCTGAGATTTAGTGAATCATTACGGAACGCCTTTTGTGTGCCAGCACTATTTTCTGTGTCTGCGTACATGTTACCTTGCTCTATACTTGCAACTCACCTATGAAGGTACTATCATTGCTTTATAAAAGAAACTTGAGGTTCAGAGAACAAGTATAATTTGTCCAAGGTCGAGAACTAGCAAATGTTAGGAAAAGAATTTAGACCCAGCTTTCTGCTTCTTAGTTTAGTGTTCTTTCTGTTATGTTACATAGTTTCTCCTCTTTACCTTAGTGGAATCTTGAAGATCATTTAATCCCCAACCCCTAAATTTTACAGATGGGCAAAATGGAACTGGGAGAGGTCAAACTGATTACCCAAGATCACCGTGCCAGCAGATGGAAAACTTGGGTTTAGATGTCCCCAATCTCTCATCTCCAGTGCCACGCACAATTGTGATTCTTCCCATGCTTTTTTTATTTAATCTTTCCCATTTTCCTGACCTCTAATGCCATGTTGCAGATCTCATCACCTTTAATAGTTTGATGACAACGTCCTACAGATGAGTTCCCAAACCAGTAATTTCCGCTCTGAACTTCCTCCTGAATGCCAATTTGCATTTTTAATTTTCTGAAGGTCACTAACTCAAATAGTCAAAACTGTTATTTATTCATTCAGTTATTTAACCAATATTTACTAACTGGCTTCTATGTACTAATGGGGGAAATGTAGTTCATTTTGCTTAGGTTTAACAGTTTAAATAAATAGACATTATTTTGATATGTTTGATGGCCTAACGAAAAAGAATAGTTGAGACTGAGACTACAGATTAAAATCAGCCTTGGCCAAATACCATTTACCTGACAGCAGCCAATTCTAATTCTAATGCTAGTAAATATCCAAAGACTTTGAAGTTTAAAGCCCAACAACCATGGGGCTGAAATGGGAATGAAAAAATATTTTAAACATTTTAATTACATCTCATGATTCCCATATAATCTCTGATATTTTCTCAGGATTTTTATTATTCTTCCTATTCTTTTTCTTGGCAATTAAACTCACAGTTAACCAGTTTACATTACATTGAGGTTAAATCTACCGCCACTTGATTTCCATCTTTGTTCCAAATATATTAAATTTGTGAAACGTATCACTAGCATTAATTTTTTCTTGCTTCATTTTTTCAGTCACTTTTCTAAAATATTAGAGTAAATATAAAATTAAATACTCAAATAAATACATGAATATTGTGGAGAAGAAAAAAAACCTAATAACACTGCTGAAACTGAGCAGTTGCCTGGCAGGTGGCACCCTGTGCAATATAGCTCACAATTTTCATTGGTTTGATGACATATGCAAATCCAATGTACAAATTTGGAAGGCAATCTAAGGGCATCAATGCATAATTTTTGGAAGAATATGTTCTACCACAGTCAAGTATGGGAAAGACAACAGATAAAGTATGCAAAGACAAAAAAAGATCCCTGGAACGTTAAAATTATAAATTGAAGCCTTAAATCAGGGGTGTCCAAACTTTTTTAACGGTTTTCACCAAGGGCCATATGCGGTAAAATACACAAACAGCCGGGCCGCTCACTCGAGGTGAAGTACGTATTGCCTCACCTGGTTTATTTAAGTAAACTAAATATATTTTCGGAATTTGCTGCGGGCCAATTAACAATGGATTGCGGGCCGCAGTTGGCCCGTGGGCCGCAGTTTGGACACCCCTGCCTTAAAGTATGTCTAGGTTTGTGCTAAGTAGGGGACATGTTGCTAAGCAGGGGGAAATCTTTCCATTTCTCTTGCCTGTTCTGTGAAGCAATAAATAGCTCACATTCCAAATTGAGAGAGGTGGAGAGTCAGTCAACCCTTTCCCTTCCGATTATCCAATCCCATTCTCTTTCTCTCTCTCTTACTTCAAAACCAAACCAAGGGATGAAAATTAAGGGAAAGGCAGGATCCACGATAAATCTGTGGTATGGAGACAGAGTCCCAGAGAGCAGTTTCCAAGCTGTCGGTCTCACGTGGAGAGGTGCTGGCTCGGGTAGTAGATGGCCATCAGCTGTGACTAGTTGGCCATCGGTTGTTACCTGTTAGCCATTAGCCACTGATATAACTGCTGTAGCTACGCTAGGGGGTTGGTTGGCAGAGAAGCGGAAGGATTGCAGATCGTGTGGAACCTGCTTCCTGTACGTCCAACCCAGCCGCCAGCGAGCCTGTGGAGGTAGGAAGCCCCCATACATGGCTCCGGTTGGTGTTCCTTTTTGGCCTCGCTATATCCTGTGTTCTTATGTGGGGAGCGGGACCAGAGATCCTGTGTGACATGTGGTAAAGCCAAGCTGAGACAGCCATTAAAGTTCTTAGTCTCTTAGAAAGAACTAGAAACTGGGAACATTTTCTCTGGCTTCCCTAGCAGAAAAAAATGAAATTGGTAATGAAGCAGAAGCACCATGTCAATTGCTTAAAGTTCACTCACATTTAACATTTCACACACCATTTACAATCCTGTTCTCTCTCCACCAAGTGAAAAAGGCAGTGGTGCCCTTTGGGGCTTAACAGGATGGTTGGCTTTCCTTAAAGTACCTCTCTCTGTCATTTCCTCCCTTCCCTTTTTTCCTCACTCAGTGGTGAGAAGTCTTCATGCCAAGTGAAACCATCTGTGGCTCAGTGACACTCCCACCCCACCTGAGCATTGTGAAACCTCACAGTTTCTTCCATCATGAGTAAAAGAGCAATGATCCTACAGCAGAGCCCTGCGTAATTTTTTAGCTATCTTTGCCTACTCTGCAGAGCCTATTGTGAGTTTTTGAGCTGCGATTGTTTATCTTAATCAATGGGATTTAACCTGCAGCATTGGTTTCACACACCAGGCATTCTAAAGAGATTTGACAGATACTATTAACATTTATTGAGCAACTTCTCTGTGCCAGGTTGAATTATGTGCCCCAAATGTGAATTTTGTCCTCTCAAAATTTATACATTGAAATCCCAATCCCGAGTACCTCAGAATATAACATTATTTGGAGAGAGTGTCTTTAAAGGGGTGATTAAGTTAAAATGAGGCTGTTAGTGGGGGCCCTAACTCAGTCTGGCTGTGCCCTTATACAAGATGAAATTCAGATACATAGGAAGACACCAGGAATGCGACACCAGGAAAGACCATGAAAAGAGGCAGCAAGAGGGGGGTCATCTGAAAGCCAAAGAGAGAGGCCTCAGAGGAAACCAAGCCTGCCAGCATGTGGATGTTGGTCTTCCAGACTCCAGAGAAAATTAATTTCTATTGTTGAAACTACCCAGTCTAATACACAGACAGTGTTCTGAAGAAGTTACATGTATGAATTCAATTCATTCTTACATCAACCTGTGTATTTACAGAGCAGGAAGAACATTATTATTATTATTATTATTAATTATTATTATTGCTGCAGACGAGGAAACTAAAGTCCAGAGCAGTTAAAAATATAAAAAGGAAAAAGGAAAAGATTTGGTAGCAAATAAGTGAGTGATTGAGCTGGAATTGAAATGCCTGTGTTCTGCCTCCGGAGGCCGTATACGGAACCACTACACTCTACTGTCTCACCCTCAGAGGAGCCCTTCGTGTGCACCAGTGTTTCTCTTTCAATCTTTAAGGAACAATAATTTTTTTTTCTCAGTTGAAGGCATAGATTATGATGTCTGGAAATACATAAATAAACCAGCTCCTCTGCTCCTTTCTTTATTTTTAAATTCCCTGAAGATGAGTTTATCTGTTAGGATTCCTCGTGTTGTAAGATAACCCCCGAGTCAAACTGGCCTAAATTTATTTTAAAGGTGGGGTAGCTCAGGTTGCTTCAACTCTTCCTCAAGGAGGCAGAATGGTTGCTATGACACCACACCTCATATCTTCACACCATATCACTCTGGGATTAGACCATATCTTTTGGCTTTATTTCCTAGAGTCCTCAGTAAAGATCCCTTTCCATGTTTTGGCTTTCTGTTTTACATTTGTGGCTGAAACACTGCTGCCAGGGTATGGAACTGAGTAATTGGTTTAAGACAATTAGGTTCCCACCCAAATCATAGAACTGAGGGCCTCAGGATGGATGTGGGAAAGACTTCCCAAAGCCTTGTTAGAGGTTACCAGGGGCTGGGGAGAGGGGAGAATGGGAAATTATAGTTTAACGAGTACAGAGTTTCTGTTTGGGATGATGAAAAAGTTCTGAAAGAAGATGGCGGTGATGGTGTACAACACTGTGAATGTAGTCAATGCCATTGAGTTGTACACTTAAGATGGCTATAACGACAAACTATATTATATGCCTTGCTACGAAAAAAATGTAAAGCAATTTAAAAAGTAAAATTTAAAACAATGTTCTGAACACATTTCACCTCCATGCCAGCAAAAGTTAGTATTTTATCCCCAAAGTGCCCCTTTGCCATTAAAAGTAGCCTTTGGGAGCCCTCCCTAACCACTGAACCAGTGCCAGGACCAACGGGCATGAAAAGAAACCTGCCAATTGTCAACAGGGAATTATATTCAGGTTGTTTTGAATGCTGACTTGTGACCGGGCTCAGGAAATACGGTGTGATTCGTGGGAGCCGAGCACCCTTATCTAGACCGCCAGCGAGTTCACACAGGGACATAATTAAGGTCAAATCACTTATTGGCGATTTGAATGGAAAAAGAAATAGGTGGTTTTTTAATGACTATTTTCTAGTGGCATTTTTAGTGTATAGAGGAAGGCGGAAAGTTCTAGCAGGGGAAAACTGACAGAAACAGGAACTGAGCTGGGGCATCTTTGTTTTCTCCTGTGACTATGCATAGTTAGGTACATACTGAGAAGTCTGGGTGAAATCTTCCTGAGCGCACAGAGTTCTTTCCTTCTGACAGCTACAACACAGATTGCTCTGTGATAAAAGCCACTGAGCTGCATCACCTCTCCAGCCCGCGGAAAACTAGGTCCAAGGCAGCCATCTAGCTGCCAGGTGAGTTCACAGTGATTTGATGTTCAGAGTAGCGGTTGTTTAAAAACAATGAATCTACATCCATGACACCCAGTGTCAACTGAGGAATGATTTTATCATGCCTGCTTTTGTGCAGCTAAGCTGGAAAATGTGAGCTGTGACAGACTGAACAAATTTGCATGTTTCTGGGTTGGAAGAGCGCTTTGATTGTTGGAGAGGCCTGATGATGCTGTCAAGTGCTGGCAGGCAGCGCCCCCAGATGCACCAGATCTCCTCTCTGGGCGGCTGACAGCACACGATTTACAGTCAGCAGAGGATCAAAGAGTTGGGACTCTCTCAAGCAAAAGTGTTAAAAACACAAAGAAGCTTGCATCTTGATAAGAGGACATCGCTGAGGAGAAAAATGAACAGAAAGAAAGAAAACGACCTTGAGTCTATAAAATGTTACAAGCCTCAGAATTGTAAAATGCCTGAAATGAGAAAAGAAAACGTGCAACTCAAATGAGAGTTTCAGAGCTGAAACGGTTGGAAGTTGTATGCTTGCCACAACTGAAGAAGAGAAAGAGGTACAATAGATAACTACACGGATTATGCCTTAGATTACATTTCCATTTTCAAGGCTTGCCTAAGGAGGTCTGTGACCGAAAACATCAACACGTGCCTTTTAGCTGAGCATGGCTCTTTGGTGTGAAATGCAAGAATTTGAAATACAAATATTCTTTTAAGAAGAAAAAACTGATTAGTGTCAGTAGTCAAGACAAAATTTGCTTTTTAAAGAAGCAAAAATATCAGAGCTGAGACATTAGGTAGAAACATAAATAATAAATTTGCTGCTTAGGAAATTAAGTTTTTAGCCAAGTGTGCCATATAGTAACACATTTATCAATAGGGAGTTAATTAATGATTCTCCCCCAGGGAAGACTGAATCTTCTGGCAGCATTCTACCTGTTTCAAATCTGGCTCCTGACTTTCTGATTTTTGGTTTTGGGAGGTTTTTTTCAGGGGGAGGGGATGGGTTGCCTTTTCCCTACTCTCTGTAAGAACAGCTATTGTCACCATGTCTGGAATCCCCATTCAGAGAGAAGGAGACTAGCAGTAGAGCCAGCTGGAAATTTTGAGCCCCAATTTTTTCACTTAGAATTTCTCAGGGCAAACAAATGTCCTGCCTCTGCTTTCCCCCTTTAATCTTTACCTGGGTACTAGAAGGAAAAGCTTTACAAAAAACACTAGCTAGAAACCATGTTTTCTTTACTATTTGAGTCTCTTTTTCTACCACCTACTATAAGATAAGCAAGCTACTGTGGGCACACAAATAAATACTTGTTTTTGGCACCATCATGCTAATAGTCCAGTCTTGAAAAGTGAACTTTCCATAGGGAAGGACAGTATCTGACACCACTCAGACGCACACCTGTATTCAGATAGTTAGATCTGGTTTCCATTTGCTGGTCCAGTGTTTTCTCTAAAAACTTTCCCAAAATGTATTAGCTTCTCGATAACCGTTTTTAATTGGAAAAAAAAAAGGGGACGCCCCCAACCTCCAGCTGCAGTATGATCATATAAGTAACATTTAATTAAATTATACCTGGTGTGTATTTGACAAGCATAAAAGAGTTTTTTGCCAGTGACCTGCAATGTTTCCTGAAATTTTTATGGCTTGCTGGTGAACATTTAGCATTTCAAAATACATTACAAAGGAAATTCTAAGAGCCTTAATTATATGATTCCCTTGCCTGCACAGGAAATCATTTCCTTCTAAATATGGTGCTTTATTTGTTCCGATTTCTGAATTCATAGCAAATCTTTCAGCATTTCATTTTTTCTCTGACCCGGGCAATGAACCACTACAGAGGAAAATAGCCCTAAGAACTTGACCACATTGTGCAATGTTCTAATAAAACACAAGAGGGCAGGTTTTGCTTTATTGTAAGCCCAGTTCGGCCATGCTGTTACCCAGGAAGGTCATTGTGCTAATTACATATTCAGAAACACTCAATAACATAACACAGTGAATGAGTAATCAGAGTGTGTGCTCTGGCAGCAAATCTCTGGTCTTTTAATAAAGAAGGGCAAGTTTAAGCCTTTCTATGAGGCATTATTTACAACACAGAGAACAATTATATTTGAGAGACACTGTCATAGTTTTAGCTTATGTTTATAAACCTCGAAAGGAGTCGAAAATGGCTAGAAGAAAAAAGGACCAAATGCAGTCATATTATATCCAAGAAGTCTGATTTGAGTCAATGTGGCAAATAACAAATATGGGTTAAGAGCTTCTACCAAACAGAGACAGTCTTGGCAAAAATATATAGGGCATACAGGCCTTGAATAGGAACCTCCTGTTTTGTGCTTGTTTTGTTTACTTTTAGAAAACTTTAACTTATCCAGTTGCTCACAATTTGGTGTGTTGTTTTCAAGATTTCATTAAACTACCTGCCAAAACATAATTAAAATAAGCAAAGATTATTTTCAGCTTGAACAGCCATTATAGCTAAAGTCAAAGTATCGTGTCATCTTTGGAAAATTACTAAAAAAAAATGTTGGGCACACCAGGCACTGGTTTTGCCAACAAGCTCCTTCCACCGAAACAGGTTTCTAAAACTTCAGATAGTAGAGAGCCCTAACATGACACTGTGAGGCCTCAACTTTCTATCCTGTCCCTATAAATGTTAGGGAGAGGATATGCGCAAGAAGAAAATATGTCTGAAAAGTGTCCCCTTGTATTAGGTTGGATGGAGTAAAATTCCACCTACCATAGGTCCAACTGAAAATCTGGAAGATACACTGTTATTTTACGGTTCAAGTTTTACTTTGAGATTTATTTATTCATCAAAAATATTTATAGAACATTCAGGATAAGCAACGCACTGTAGAAATTAATGGAGTGCAGCCTTGAGTTTTATCATTGCATTGAGGAGAGCAATTATCTCTCATTGGGAGGCGAATTTGTTCTTTTGTGTGCCTGTGTCAGTTACCCACATTTTCTGAGTACTTAAAGTGCTTTGATACACCGGTATTGGAGCTGCGCAGAGAGCTGTACAACCTGGCCTCTAGAAGCTTCAAGTCTAGATGTAGAAGCAAACACGACATAAGCATCACCTCTTTGGCTCTAACTTCCTTCTTCTGGGATCTCCAAAAAGTTGACTGACCTGGAAGGCTTTCCAGGAGGATCAGAGTTACCTGCTGCAGGGGTCCTCCTAGGTCAGTGACTTGAAGAAACCACTGTACCACACTCCCACCCCAAGTTCAGTCGTTAGATTGTGGGGACCTCAGTAGCTATTCTTCACCTGGGAAAAGGCTGCTGTCTCCTTTACCCACCTGTATAATAGAGAGCCAGGAAGTAGCAACTGCTTAGAAACTCAAAAGAAGGTAGAAACATCAGTTTAAGAACTTATTTTCAAAAGTGAAATGACTATTATGCATTTCGTATTTTCAAAAGGTGAAGTAGTAGTTATAATGTATTATATATACTTAATAGACTTACATATAAAAAGATGGGAATTGATGGTCACAAATTAAAACACAATAGCTCCCAACAGATGAATAATAATCTCCAAAACATATTTATTTTTATTTTCCTCTTTAATAAGTTTTCTACTTCTTGTTAATGTGAGATTAAAATTATTCATTAGGATTATCATAATTAATAGTGTTAAATCCTAAGCAAGACACAAATTAATGTCAAAGAATTTTAGAATTTGAAGAGAATTTAATTCACAAAAGAAAGATGTTATTGGATGTTAATAAATGCTAGTTTTATAAAAACATTTCTTTTGAAATCATAATTCATATACATATAATTTTTGTAATACTGAAGATATAAGCATATAAAGTTATCTATTCATTTTCTTCAAGGTTGAATTTTTTTCCCTACCATTGAGAAGCATAGCCCTACAATGCTTGGTGATATTTTCTGAGTTTATTTGCATAATATTCAATGTAAGTGAATACCAACATTTTTATTCTATGAGTTTGTTCTACCTTTAAATTTGTTAAAAAGCATTCATCATCTATTTATTGTAATGCTAGAAAATGTTAGAAAATTTTATTCCTCTTATGTGAACTATAAAATTAGGAAATTATTTCTCTTAGGAAGACATTATTAAATACAATATTTATAAAAAGTTTCAAGCACTATAGATAAAAGTAGCTAAGTATAAATGACTGTTCTTTACTTCTACCTCAGACAGATCTTGCTTTAAACAAATTTTATGAGAATATGATGTGTGAAAAATCTGATATACCTGAAAGATAAGCTAGAGGTGGTTATTTGCTTTATAGAATTATTCATAATAATTCATCTATAGAAAGTAATTTCCCCTGGTGCTTTTAACGTGTAAGTGATTTACATACAGCTTTTCAGAGACATACCTACCATACACAATTATATATTCATTTTAATATATTTCTCACTTGATTTAAAATTTGGATGTAAAAATGTATTCTCCAACAACCATAAGTGGAGAGCATAAACTTTCCAGGACAGAGCATGTTAATGAAGCACTGTTGAATTTTCCATGAATACTGTTAAAGGCAGGAATTGAGACCTGCACCTGTGGCTGTGGCTAAAAAAAGTCCAAGAGGGGCTTCACCCCCAGGAAGGACTCTGGGCTCTCTTGACTCTGCTGGAGCCTACTCGCAAATATGCCTATAGTTTTATGAGACTCACTCGGTTCAGATTGGGCTTTTCCATTTCTCTGGCTGTCGCAGTTTTGTTCCAGGGGGAAACACTGCGTATTTGTGAATCTTGCACACTCTAGGCCCCCCCATCTATAGAAGGCAGCTCCAGGGCGCTCTTAACACCCATTCTTGACAGACACCCATTCCACAGAGAGGGACTTGAAATGAGCAGACTGATGGGCCGCCTTCTAGAACTTTGGCCTCACTCCTGATGCACAGGTACCAGAGATATAAGCCGATTAAATTTGCCTTTAAATCTCAACAACTGTTAACTTCTCAGAAGCAGGGATCATCTTGGTAAGTCTAAACATCTTAGTAAAGACTGCCTCCTTCTTATCTCTCATAATCTGATAATTATTTAGTGGAAAATAACCACTTAATTCTGCATTATTATATTTTGTATGGATGGTTTGCTTTTAAATGGTAAGACTTAATTGATTAGCATTCGTAAGTAACTCTCAGTACATTAATGAATCTAAAGTCAACTCTTAAGAACATGCCAAATGCATTTTATGTGAAAAAATTTTTCCTCTGAGGATACCTAGTAAAGGGATTGGCTCAGGATCAGCCAAATGAGACCTCAGAGCAATGGAACTCGAATCAAATTGTCTCATGTTCAGGACTGTAGCCCCAGTCAGCCTTTCCTGGAAAGAGGGATTCTATCCTTGGTAATAGATTTAAAACAGTGTATTAATCAACTAGAAAGCTCTATAATTTAATCTTTCATCTATTTACTTATCACTATAAGATCCATGTGTATCCAGCTATTGAATTTTATGATATGTCTACTGTTAAGAACTGCAAACTTTTGATAAATTCTTCAAAGTCTAATTTGCAAAAAGAGAACCAAATTATCATTCATTCTCCATCCTACTTGGAAAATAAGGCTGATTTTCATCCTCCAGAGAGTTTTAAAGGCTGAAGAGGAAAATAAGCCCCATGAAGACAATCAGAAAGGCACTAAAAATATAGATGTTTGTAACTAAAAGGGATCTTGGAGACTCATGTAGTAACTGCCATTCCCTAACCCCACCCTGCTACTAATGAAGACACTTGAGCTGAGAGAGATTGAACCATAATCTTGTCCAAGACTCAAATTACACTGACCTGCAAATTACAATAAATCCACTCTATCAATTTTTGTTGGTGCTCTCAACACATGAGGAGGCTTAATCAATATGGGGAATTATTATGGGAGACCACAAATCATCAGCTCTACCTTTGTTTAATGGCAGAGATAGCCTCCAGCACTTTAGCTCGAGTTTGTTACACAAAAAAGCAAACCAGAAACTACAGCTAAGTGTCTTCTGTGGTTGGGATCTTCACCACCAGAGTAGCCGTGCCAAAGATCGCCAACTAAAGGAAGAACAGTGGGGATTAGTTTGTTCATTGTCAGGGTCCCAACTCCAGCTTGGCCAGCCTCTTCTCCGGGCAAGGCGTGAGCACTAGGCTTCTTCTGTGTATCTCTTGCTGCTTAAATGTGTCCCCATTAGCGGTGTGTATCCTTTTCGAAGTCTTCTATACTGAAGGAAAGCCAGCAGCATAAAAAGACCAACCAAAGCCACCAGCATTCCCACAACCACCGAGAGGGTTGTGGTCCAACTTGGAGTTTCTTCAACTGAAACTAAAGCAGAAAAAAAGGTTACGATTGGGATTTTCATCGGCTGAATACTCTTCAAGAAGGAATGAAACAACCCATTTGCATTTCACATGCATTTTTGTTGATAAAGCTAAAACTACAGGGAATGAAATTTATCTTCTCCTTCCTCACCAACTATTTCCCATATCCACAATTGTTTGTCTTGAGAATGTGGGAAATGGCATTCCATTATCTAAATATAGCTTGTTGTATTTAAAATTTTTCTTACAATAAATACTTACGCAGAATAAACTCTCTGAGGAAGTATATAACTACTTTTGTGAGTTAGAAATTCATTTGGAAAAGTATGTTCTAAAATGGTATCTGGAGGACTGCAAAATATACAACCCTCAGGTAGAGAAATTCTGCTGTTATCCCTACCATTTTTATAGGATGATAAATGTGCAAGACAGATCAGACTGGCTATTATAACGAGATATTCAACAGCAGGATCAGATGAAATTTGTACCCATTTAGATCATTATAAATAAAATCTGCATCTTCCACATGATAAACCAATCCTCTACTCAAATATATTTTGTAAGCACTCTTCTACAAAATTAACGGATTTCATTTTTAGTATATGTATAACTATTTGTCATTTCTTTAAAAATTATCTTATCGTTGGCCAGCTGTTCTTAAATTCAGTTTCTCTCAACTGAGTTCTATACCCTACACTTGGCAAAACGTAAGTTTCTCCTTCTAGTTCTTTTCCTCCAATCCCACAGAGGGCTCTGACCCATCCTGATTGGATTCCTCCAAGAGGATTTAAATTTGTCTCCTCCTACTATAGTCCAGCAGCATCTGTTGCCAGTCTCAGCTTTTTAAAACACAGATTTTTATTCTGCTATTTCTTTGTTCAGGAACCAAAAATGATTACCTTTCTTATTATCCAAACTCATGTGCCTAGCTTCTTGTTTTTAATTATTATTTTTTAAACTGTGGTATAATACATATATTTTACCATCATAACCATTTTTTGCTGTACAGTTCTGTGACATGAAGTACATTCACATTGTTGTGTAACTATCACCACTATCCATCCACAGAACTTTTTCATCTTGCAAGACTGAAATGATAACTCACCATTCTTCCATCTCCCTAAATCCTGGTTACCACCATTCTACTTCCTGTCTCTGTGAATGTGACTGCTCTAGGTAACTCACAGAAGTGGAATCATACAGTTTTTGTCCATTCATGACTGTTTATTTAACCTCGCATAATGTCTTCAAGACTCATCTATGTTGTAGCATGTGACAAGATTTCTGACTAATACTGCATTGTATGGATACACCACATTTTGTGCATCCTTTCATCCATTAATGGTCACTTGAGTAGCTTCCACCTTTTATCTATTGTGAATCATGCTGCTATGAACAGAGGTGTACACGTATCTGTCTGAGTACTTGCTTTCAACTCACTGGGGTATATACCCAGAAGTGGAATTGCTAGATCGTATGATAAATCTACGTTTAATTTTTTGAGGAACTGCCATACTGTTTTCCACAGAAGCTATACCATTTTACATTCTGACCAGCAGTGAACAGGGGTTCCAATCCTCGTCAACACTTGCTATTTCCTGCGTTTTTGATAGTCTCCATCCTAAAGGACATAAAGTGGTATCTCTTGTGGTTTCTGCCTAGCTATTAAGGCCCTTGATAACAGATCCAACTTTAATTCACAGGAATCTTCTACCTAAGCCTTCTACTACAACCAGGCTTCCTTCTCACAGTCCTCTCGATATAGACTACATCTGCCTTTTGCAGTTCTGTTCCCTGCCCTTCTCCAGTCTAAAATGTTCCCTTTTTCCTCCTCACCTACCTATGATCTACCATCTCTTTGAACCTAGATCAAGACTTACCTCCCTTCCCAAATCCCTCACTCCCATCTCCAACTTTCAGTTACAGTTATGTCTCCCCAGATAGAATTGTAAATTTCTTTGTCAAACCAATAAATGAATATGAATTTGTATTTTCTAGTGGGTTACTGCATTCTGGGCATATTTAGACTCTCAGTCTATACCTATTAATTGGCTGACTTCAGAGGAGGTAGAAATATGGTCAAAATGCACATTGCAAACTTTTTTATTATTATTATGTTCAATCCCAGAGAAAAGAAAAAGGAGTTTCAAAGAGAGATTCTCAGCTGCCAAAGACATGAAACTTCAGTAAGGAGAATAAGCAGCATTAGTTGCAGAACTAGAAGGAAAAGCAGAGGACAGATTCCAGGGTCTGAAAGACTCTAAAGTCACGCAGAGAGAGAGATGTGAGCTCAAAAATTGTTTTGATTACTTTGTAGGCTGAAATTAAGATGAAATAGACACAAATGGGGAAAAGCCACCAGCAGGTGGACTGTGTGTTTTTCAGCTTCTTGACAAATGAAGATATTTTTTATTGTTTTATCTTTCCTTTCTCAACCTGTTATATGACTTTTGTTAAATGAGGTATAAGTGACATACAACATCGTATTAGTTTCAGGTGTACAACATGACTTACTATTTGTATATATTTCAAACTAAGATTTTTTAAATAGCATGTGGAGCTATATTGGGACATGGGCAAATTAAAAAAAAAAAAGTGTGTGTGCCCCTATATACACGTATCAAAATATCCTTCCATATTTTGAACCAAGTGGGAAAAGCTAATAAAAAATCTACAATTTAAAATGACTTTAAAAGCATTAAATTTATAAAACACACACATGAAGTCCCATGCAGCCCCATCTGTTAACAGCTCATATCAATGTCACAAACTTGGCAGGGGTCGGATGGGCTAATTGGAAAACAACTCGTCTAGCTACAAAATAATGCAGAGGTATAAAACAAACAACAGCCTATCTTTCTTCAAAATTTTCATAGCAAATTCATCATAAATTTTAGCATTAACTTTTTTAAAATACAGAATTATATTATTACTTATCTCCATTACTAAAGTTTTTGGCCTCCACTTGAACTTTGCACTGGAGACAAGTGCTGCACTTGCCTCACGCTAAATCCAGCCTTGCCTCCAAACAATGATCTCTAAGTGCTGTAAGTCCTTTTCCTCAGGGGACTAGTGCATTTTCACTTTAGTGGTTAGACAGTTCCAACCACTGGGCCAGTTTTCAATTTATTCAGATAGAATTGTGAAATCAAGTGTGGGAGTAGATACCGTGTTTCCCTGAAAATAAGACCTAGCTGGACCATCAGCTCTTATGCGTCTTTTGGAGCAAAAGTTAATATAAGACTCGGTCTTATTTTAATATAAGACTGGGTCTTTAGAATAGAATAAAATAGATTAGAATAGAATACCTGGTATAATATAGTACTATAACACTGGGTATAATATAGTGTAATGTAATACAATATAATACAATACAATATAATATAATATAATGCCAGGTCTTACATTAATTTTTGCTCCAAAAGACTCATTAGAGCTAATGGTCCAGCTAGGTCTTATTTTCACGGAAACACAGTACTTCCTCTGTGGAATAAAGTCTCTTAACAACTTTCAGTTTTCTGAAACAGTCAGCCAATAGCTCCCTTTCTGATGTTTAATTGGTAGTTTAAAGGCTCATTTTGCTAAATACATACATTCTAGAAAACTGCCAATAAATGAGACATGAATACTTCAATTTAAGGGCTTGGTTTACATTTAGAGAGACAGAGCGCGAGAGAGAAGAAAGCTCCTTTAAAAGATGAATGATTCACCCATTTAGAAGTTGTATTAGTTACCTGGCAGATCAATGGCATAGCTGTAGCCAAGTTGGTCTGTGGTTAAAAAGAATTCCTCATTAGTCACCGGAGGGAAGAAAGGAACCATGTTATACATCCGATTGTGACCAATAGGTGCCAGCTCCTGCGGCCAGGCATCCGCAGAAGGATTAAATCTTTTCATCCACTCATCAAAAATTGCATCGGTAAAGGAATGAAGGACCTGAAAGGCAGTTGAACATGATGTTTAATGTTTATTGGATTATTTCAATTAGATTAATCTAACTGGAGCTTTCTCTAACATGGAAGTGGGCTCTTCTTGACATGAGGAACTTCTGTATACCCAGTCTAACCTTAACATACCTACTGGCATTTTTAATTAAGTTTCCAAGGATGTATGATGTGTCTCTCCAAACAGGATTATAAACCCCTTTGTCAAGTGAACAAATGAAAGTTCTGTCATAGATTTAACATTGGCTTGGGAATATTTGAGGCCTCCAACAAGTGCAGGCTAATTATTAAGTTCAGGAAGAAAGGTAAGTATGACAAGATACATATTCTAGTCAATTTTCAGATGCTTTGGCTTTAACAGGAGAGAAAAAAGAGGTTGTATTTACCAGTATTACAATACAAATGGACAGTTAAAAAAAGAAAATATCCAAAATGTGTTTTCAAGTTTTTCTCACCAGGAATATCCTTCTGTGTACTCATTTTACAACACTGTCATTTGAATTTTCAGTCTTATGCCAGCAAAATAAAGTCTAAATTGTTTGTAATGTGCATAGTACTTATTTTTATTTTCTCACAGAAGCTGCTAAAGTCCTTTTCAAATCATTACATGTTTTAAAATATTAACAACACAATTTCACATGTATAGCCCCCAATTTCACAACAAGATATAAATCTGAGAGTTCAGCTCAGGCTTTTTCCTTGATCATTTGAGTTCCTCTTTAATCCTAGACTCAAGTTCAAGGAGCTCAGAGACACTGTCTGCTTTTCTTGCCCTCTCTGTCCCCAGCACCTGTCACTCCAGGGCCTATCACATGGGAACAGGTAGATACTTATTTCAACACTTATTAATGAATTCACTCATTCATTCACCACTATTCCTTATACCCCAAATACCGCACTGGTCAAATTATGCTCTGATTTGTTATTTATTTGTCTACTTCCACTAATAAGGCCCTAACACCTAAACATCAGAGATAAGGTCTTTTTACCTTTGAAGCCTCAAGCTTAGCATGTAACCTGGACAGAGTCGATGCTTCATAAGTATCTGTTGGCTGATGGGGGTGCCATGCAAAGCAGTTTTATTTTTGTATACAATTTATCCAAACAGGCCCTTTTTCTAGCTGATAATGTTTCTTCAATCTGCAAAGTTGTGCCTTCTGTTTTCTGGCATCAGAGGCTTTTAAAGACAAACTCAGTGGTCCCTTGACCTGAGACATCTCCCCTGATTGCTCTGAGTCTGAATTCTTTGCTTTTTGCACTTCTTGACCCCTTTAATTGTATCGCTCTTCTGGTTTATATTACAGTTGTTTACTGAATAAAGAACATTTTCATAGCTTACCTGAGGTTCCTTATAGTCACTTGCCTCTGCTCAGGCAACAGTGAAAGTTTCCTCCCTCTAGTTTCTCCAGTGGCTGCTTTCAGGATAGTAACAGGAATCTAGTGATTTACCAAAGGGAGTTTTTTGTCCTGAATGGATTTTTAAAGTTTACAGCAGAGACAATCATCTCAAAAACCAAGGGGAGATAGTGGGAGGGTAAAGGGGTCAAATATATGGTGAGGGAAAAAGAACTGACTCTGGGTGGTGAATACACAATATGATATATAGATGATGTATTATAGAAATGTACATTTGAAACCTATGTAATTTTACTAATCATTGTCACCCCAATAAATTTTAATTAAAAAAAAAAATCAAATGATAAGACCTGGGCTTTCAGAGGGATAAAAGAGTTTTGAATTCTAAAGTCTTGGCTTTGAGTAACAAAATTTAAGCTCCAAAGAGATTAAAGGCATAGTTTACTGCAAAAGCAGCAACTTTGAAAGAATACTTGATAGTGCAAGTAAGTGATCAATGTTTCCCACAAGGAGAGTTTTTAAAACCCATGTTTGAGAAGGGTCATCAGCCCTGGAGAAAGCATTTGTTGTTGGTGTATGTCCCTGAAAAAGGTATCACATGTCCTATATCCTGGCAACTCCTGGTAAGGTTAGAAGGTTCCCAGAGAGGGAAGGTGTGCTTCTTCCTCCAGGTGTGTCCTGGGGAGCCTGCCAGCCTCACATGGATGTTTGGCCTCACAGGTGGAGTACAAGCAGTAGAGGTAGAATGTCTAAGGATGGCAAGCCCTGTTGATTGCTTACCCAATATCCAGTCTCCTCTTTTTCCTCAGTAACTTTCTTTGTATTTTGAGATTTAACTGGAAGTCATTAGCCAGGACTTCTAGGGAAGCTCTTTAAAGGTGGCTGCTTCAGCTTAAAAGTGTTGCCTTTTCCCTTTACATTTGTCCTTGCTGCTTTCTGGAACATGGATAGCATGGCTAGAGCTGCAGCAACCATCTTAACAGCCAACAAGCAAAGGTAAGAAAAGAAGCCGCTCACCAAGGACAGTAGAGCAAAAAGACAGGAGTGTCCTTGATCATACTATACCAGTGTGGGCTGTCTGCCACAGGAGTTCTTTCACATAAAGAGAAAAATAAACCTCTTTTTTGTTTAAGCTCCTGTAATTTGGGTTTTCTGCTCTAAGCAGCTGAACTAACCCTAAGTGATACACGGGGAAAGTATCTAGGGCCATACAGAATGAATTTTCCAAAGAAGGCCACACAACATTTCTTGAACTTTTAGATACTGTCTGAATTCAAGTCAGAGATCAAATTGTGACTAGAAAAAGGCAAGAGACTCTCAGGACATAGAAAGGTCCAGATTCAGAACTGCCAGAGGCAAATAACTTTTGGAAAGCATCCGAATTCATCCAGTGCAAAGTACAAATAACTAAAGAGAGGACAAGACTCTAAAACAATTCGTAGTTTGGAGGAATAAAAGGACAGGGGGAAGTACTAAGAAAAGATTATAGTTCTCAGAAGGGCTATAAAACATTATACAGTAAATGCTCTGGTAGGAACTCTATACAGAGTATCCAATTTACAGATGGTATTTTAAAAAAGAAAGGCTAGTGTGTGCCAAGAATATGCAAAGAATGCAATAAACAAAATGCTGGCAGCAATAATGTATCCACAGGCTAGAAAGAAAAGTAGTGCAACCTATAGAATAGGTGTTTTTGTTAAAGTTGTGAGCATTGTCCCTAAACAAGATACTTTGAATTGCTCTTGAGAAACTAATAATAACTTTGTTAGACACAAGATGAAAATGAGCTTAGTTAATATCTCTAAAGGCCAAACGTAATTTGAGGGTATTAAATAAATTCAAAAGTAAAGTAGAAGTATCCTGTTGTTGCCTTATATCTGCTACAGAGATACATGATTATAGTTTGGTATTTAAAATACATATATTTAATAAGTAAATGTGGCATTTTGAAAACATGAATACTTACTCATGATATAACCAATGCACTATTTTTTCAAAAGCCAAGCAAAATTATTCAGCCCTGCCCTTCACCAATTAGTGTTAATTCCTATTAACATGATCTAACAGGACTATGTTTCCTCAGGACTACATTTCCTCAGCTATAATGAAAGCAATTGTGAAGGGATTAAATTAATAATTGTCTAAATTGACAAAAGGCAAAACTGCAGCTGGAGACATGACATGGGGAAATTTTTGAGTAGGCAACTTTTCTTATGCTCTCTGCTGGGCCACTTCCTAGCTCACATGACCTTGTACTCATTCCTTAGCCCCCTGAACTTTATTTTCCCCATATGTAAAATAAGGAGAGGAATTTGTCATAAAAAATTTTGTGAAGTTAAAAGATTGTGTTTGCAGGACATCTACTATAGGGATACATTAATAGATGCTTTAAAATATCCTAACAAAAATTTATTGAGCCTTTACTTAAGCGTCAGTCACTGTTCTACTGATTGGGTATGAGGTCAATGATAAGCTAGTAAAAACTGGAAAACACATTGTTAGATGAACACAGTATCAGTTTTTCAAACAAGTGAACTATCAGGGGAAAAAAGGATGTTATCTCGTTACATAAGGAACAGATACTTTCACTAATTCTGTTATTAAACTAGGTTTTTTTTCCTTCCCGGAAGTCATTATCCTACATAAACAGATCACAGAAAGAGAAATGCAAATGGTTCTTTAAATATATTAAAAGATGCTGAACTCCATTTATAAAAAGAAGTAAAAATTAAACTCACTGAAATATCATTTTTACCTATCAAATTGGTAAACATGAAAAAGTGAAATAATACACTGTATTAATGAGAAAGAATTGTTACTCTGCTACATAGCTTGTAGCAGGGAAAAATCATTCAAAATTCTAAAGGACAATTTGACAAAATCTATCAAAATTTCAAATGCATTTCTTTAACCTTTGACCCGGTGATTCTATTCTCTCAACTTACCCTACACGTTCACTGATTGCAGCATTGCTTATAAAGCAAAAGGTTATAAACCACCTAAATGCCCATCCATAGAAGACTAGTTTAAAATTTCAGGATAAATCCATACTATAGAATACCATACAACCCTTAGAAAGAGGAATAAGAAAGCCCTTTATAAACTGATATGGAGTGATTTCGAATAAGTAAAAAATAAAGAAATAACGAGACCACAAATTCACAGAAGTGTCTACAGTATGCCACCATTTGGATAAAAAAGTGGTGGCATACATGTGCTTGTATATTTATAAAATATATCTGGAAGAATAGAGAAAATAATAGTGGATAGGTGGGAGTTAGTAGTGAATAGAAACTTCATAATATCTGGCTTGCAAAGCCTAAAATACTTGTTATCTGGCCATTCAGAGCAAAATGTTGCCAAGCCATGAACATTTAGTGGGCTTCCTCAAAAGGAGGAGACAAGACATAGTAGTCTTCGAGACAGGATGCTGAAAACCATATTATTAGCATCACCACTATTCCCTGTAGAAAGAGAGAAAGATTTGGGGTATAATTCTCAATTTGTCAAAGGATTCTGATGTTCTACTCATAATATTTTGGAGTACTGGATAAGGAGTACTGTGACATTTTTCCTTATGAATATGCATTGTGTGTATAAATTATGCAGTTGAAAATGTATGTTTTTAATAAAAACTTACTTAGAGATATATAGAAAAGATAAATAGAGGTATAGTTACACAGCAGAGAAATGCGTGGCACAAGCTGATGGCTCAGAGGACAGCCAGAAGATTATGTGACATATCACGTTAGCACCACAGAACCAGGCAGGCACGCCACAGAAGAGAAAGGTGCCTGTGGAGACCTAACAGGGAAGCCCTCTGCTTTGTTAGAGGCTGAGCCCAATAATCCACATGTCTGACAACCCCTTCATTTGTTGCTACCACACCAATGTGAAGGGAGAAACAGTTTTTAAAAAGAAGAACAGCTCCACCAACTGTTCCCATCTCAGGATTTCTTACAGCTCACTCTTACCATGCATTTCTCTATCTGGGAGTCCAGAAAGCTCCCTCAGCCTTCACACCACCAGGCCAGCTGAGAGTCCACGGGACCTATACCCTTACCCTCCCTCTTCATAGCTTCTTGTTTTGTACTCTTGGTGGAGTAAAAATAATAATCATCTTTGAAGTATCTCTCACTTCGTGATTGTCAGCAACTCGCCTTAGGGCACAACTGCTTGCTACGGAGAATGAGACGAACCTTCATTAAAGGTTCAGAAAGTCAAATGCCACACAGTTCTCTAATTCTTTCCCACCAACTACTATAAAACACATTGATATTTTTATAACATTTGTGTTGTACTTGACCGTCTCTTGACTAGCTTCCTAATACCCTGATTTATTATGAGTTGCTCTAATAAGCACATCACTTCCCCAACACCAGATGGGACCTGTGACCCTCACTTTGTAGTGGGGAACAGAGGCTCCACGTAATTCGATGAGGCTCCCCGGACTGCACGTCAGGACTGATTTGACTTGTAATCCTGCGCTCTTTTGACTGTGTCCTGGCCTCCCAGAAGTCCAGAAAAATAAACTGTCGTAAACTGGTGGTCTCAGGATGCACTGTGCTACAGAATGAGTTGTGTCCCTTGCTCCCAAATTCATATGTTGACACCTTAATCCCTAAGGTGATTTTATTTGGAGATGGGGACCTATAAAGATGTAATTAAGGTTAAACGAGATCATAAAGGTGACAGCATTAGTGTTCTTAGAAGAAGACACCAGGGAGAGCTCATGCCCTCTTTCTGTCTGCCATGTAAAGACACAGCAAGAAGGCAGCATTCTGCAATAGGAAGAGTACTTTCACCAGGAACCAAATCAACAAGCACCTTGACCTTAGGTTTCCCAGCCTCCAGAACTGTAAGATATAAATTTCTGTTGTTTAGGCCCCCCTGTTTGTGCTATTTTGTTATGGCCGCCTAAACAGACTAAAGCACACTGTTAAAAATTAACATTAAGGTGAGGAAAATTCTGGGGAAAAAATATATATAGTGTTTGTTTACTATGGTACACAATCTAAACTGGATAATAATATAAACTCAAAATACTGAAAAAATAAAAAAGGACCAGTGGTGAAATTTCTTCTTGTGACTGCTCTGAAACCATCTATCCAAGACATAGTACCCTGAAGACAGTGTTAAAATAGTGGATAGTGAGTTAAGTGTCTGTAAAACAGAGACATTTTGGGGTTTCAGTAGCTGAACTACAAATGTTTATACTGTCTAAAGCCAACTGTGATGAGCTGTACGTGGGGGTTGGGGTGGGGGGAGGAGCACTTGACACCCAGGAGCTGCCTGGTACTATCACTGAGGTCTTGGTCTTCTCTCATTGGACATAAACAATTTCATGGAATATCAACATCAGACAAGGTCACTCTGACGGATGGATCAGGACAAAAACAACACAGCTCCATAATCACGTGTGAGCACAGACAAAACAAGAACATTGCCCAAGTCACAAAATGCCTAACATGGAACATTAGCTCTTTGGGACCAATACAAGGGACTGCCATTGCTTTGAAAGTTAGGGTCTGTCTTCCTAGAGAAAGGATTACTGTGACACTCAATCATAGAATTACCCCTGCTTCGTGATAGCATCCAATCCAGACCAAAACTGTGCTACTTTAAACCCTCCCAAATTCATCGAGCACAAGCCCAAATCCTTCCAGTCTTTTCTGATGCCTGAGACACTCCACAGCTCCCTACTCTGTCCCTGCACCAAGCAGTAAACCTTTCATGTTCCACTACAGGTGTATTCCTAGTGGTCTTGGGCTGGAGGGCACTGACTGAGGGCACCTGGGATAATGTGGCCCTGACTTTCCCTTCTCCCATGTTGGTTGTCTCAACAGAGCCCCTTGGTGAACATATTTTTTAAACTAGTAAAGCTTGGAGTCTAATATTTACAATCCTGTTGTCATGATCCCTTCTGTTTATCCTTTTGTTTTAAAATGAGATGGAAATAAGGCTCAAATATACCAAGAGAGTTTGAATTTTCAAGAACTGTGAGGCTCCTACATAGTCATAGCAACTCTCCCCACTGGGTGTTAACCAAGTAAGCAACATCAAATGTGAGGTTTTGTATTCATTGAAAGCATGGTCATTTTTGTCTGTCTAGCACCCATCCTCCACTCATCTCTCTCTTCTGACTAACAGGACTTATTTCCTCCTGCACAGAAGTCACTAAAGGTGGTGTGTGGGGGTGGGAGTGGGGGATTCACAAGCTTCTACAATGGGGATGAACATGTGACCTTTGTCTGGCCAATCAGAAGACCTCATTCCCCTTGCCATAGTGATTGGTTCAGGGAAGGCAGGTAACCAGGCCTGGCCAATCCTGGGGCTCTTCTCCTGCTGCAATGGAAACATGACTTCTTTATGCCACATGCTAAGCTGGTAGCATATGTGACTGCTTAGGGACATCCCACCTACCACATAGAGAGAAGCCATCTAAGAAGACAGAGACAAAGAGCAGACATCATGTGAGACTCGAGAGTCAGCGATGCCTGAATCCAGCGATGCCTGAATTTTCCAGTTATTTTAAGCCAAAAAGTTAAATTTTTTTTACCCTAAATGAGTTTGAGTTGAATCTCTGTTCATTTGCAAACAAAAGTGATAGGACCAAATATATCTTCAAGTTTGCAAACTGACTCAGCCCAATTTGTCCAGTCAGCACTACCAGGCTGTTTTACATATCAGAAGCCTCCTGCAGTTGGGGGTGGGTAGTGACCATATGTCCTCTCATCTCAAGTAAAGTTGTTGCTAAGTGGTGTGTAACCAGGAAAGCAAGTATAAGACCAAATTCCGGTGAACCTACAAGCACTTATTAGCAAATAGACACAGAAGGAGTGAAAGAACCTGTTCTTGTACCCCCAGGGAAGGCCACACTCTCCTCTGACTAGTGTCTTCAGGGCAGATTCACTCCGATGTGGACACAACCGTATTGTGACAACAGGAGGAGCTGATTTTGAATCGGAATCTTTTGTGAAGTGAGGGGGCCAGGACCAAACACCAAGCAGAAGTTTGGACTTCATGTGCTGCTTCAAAGATGCCAGATTGCTGGGCTTCATGCCAGGCTCACCACGTGTGCAAAGTCCTAGTAACCCACCTCTTATCTTCAACACCACTCATTTCACCAATTAAAAATCATTTATCATTACGCTAATTTATGATATACTTTATGCTAAATTATGATATAATATCATTATGCTAATTGATGAATTCAACTGTGGACTGTAAACCCTTATCTAGGGTCATTCCAAAGTTAACCATCTCCAAAGCACAAGGTTCTGATGAGGGGACTGCAAATGCTATCTACTCACTCCTATGATGCAGATTCAATTAATTCACATACACACACATCCCATTGATCACACAGAGAATAACACACATGCCAAACGTTAACCTTATGGAAAAGAAAATAAATCCAACATATTATCTAGAAAATTTTTCATCCATTCTGAGTCTTTGAACCTACCACAAAAATGGGATCATTGGCGGCAGAATGCGGCAAAGCATTTGTCCCGTTCAGGAAGGAATGAACCAAATTATGAAGGCTCACCACTTGAGAGTCCAGGGTCCCGTCTGCTTTATCAAACCCTTCCAGGGCATTCCTGAGAGAGATCAGTATGTCAACAACAATAGTCACAGATTGACAAAGGTCTTTTTATTTGTTCCAGCCTAAATAATAGTCTTCTCATTTGAAACTGGGTAAGGAAATGGGAAGCTCTGTCATGGCTCATTAACTAAGAACTAGCCCTGACCTTTAATGATGATCTTCTATAAGGGGAGGGGATTCTTAATCAGTGTTACTTCTGCACCTGCTCAGCTGGATTGTATCTCTTTTGTGTACTGTATCACAATTTTTCAGCTTCGTATCTGTCTCCCATGACAGACCATGAACTCCTAGAGGGCGGTTTTCTTCAGATTTTTATTTCTAAGTTTCAATACCATGCCCAGCACACGGGCTATGATCAATAAATATTTTTTGAATTAGCACATAACCTTATATTCCTATTTCTCAACTAAATCAACCTACAGCCTGACTGTAATATAGTCAACATCCTAAACATATCCCCAAATTCCCCTTTTCTTTTTCCCCCCTCCCCATTTTCAGGAAATTCTAATTTTCCATACCCTAACCCAATAATCCTCAAATTTAAGAATACAGCAGAATCATTAGGAAAAAAAACCTCGTAATTCATGTCCCACTTCTAGAGTTTCTGATTCAGTAGATGTAGGCTGGGTCCTAAAAATTTGTAATTCTAACCAACCCCTAAGTGATGCCAATTACAGTTGTCTGGGCATCACACTTTGAGAACCACTCCCTTAAATCTATATGCAATGCAACCTGTGTCAACAGCATTTTTATCACAATGAAAAACTAATGCATGTTTCTTTTCAAGACAATTTTAAATGTTGCCCTTTACCTCACCTATGACCCGACTCTAAGGGCTGTGTCCAACCCCAATACAGATCCCGAACCCCGTTGTACTTAGTACAACCTCTGCATTTAGGGTTAGTTTATCCTACTCGTGGCCCCAAATAATCCATCAGTTGTATAATTCACAAACAGATAAGAGAGAAAGAATCCAGTTTTGGAGAAGACCAGGAGTCTATCACCATTTCTTTTTGGAGTCCCATCACCTTTGTTTAAAATCTTATTTATATCCATACATATTTCTCTTAATTCTTAAAGTCTTTTTAGAGGGAGAGAATTATCAGCTGGCCTTTTTAATTTCAAGCATTGCAATGTAGTTGCTGTGTTGTAATTTGAGTTGCATTTAGTCTGTAATACTCCTCTGAGACCTCAGACCCTAATATTAAGATCTATGGCTGACAAAATTTTTTAAAAAGACAGAAAAGTAAAAGAAAGAGCATGAGAAAATATTTTTTGAATCCTAAATTTAAAGAGGTACCTTGGTTCTGAACACTGTACCTACATATGTGCAGAAATTAGAAATACAAAATATGGTTATAAACAGCTGAGTTAGGAGAGATTAAAACTTCTCTGTTAATTATCGCGCATGGACGATGACTTCCTCATTCACACTGATCCCTTGTTATTCTCTCTTATCAAAAGGCTTAGCTTTGTAAATGTCTCCCAACACCTGGATTTCCTTCTAGTTCATTATGAAAGTTCCTGCCTAGCAGAGCTCAGAGCACCAACCTGAAGCTGAAGGTAGAGTTCTGGAAGAAAGGAGGATTGTCAAACTCCTCGAGAGACAGACAGTCTTGTACGTCTTTTGGGGTTGGCAATTTCTCGCCGTTTCTTCCCACTTGATTTCTTCTCAACACGCCTTCATAGGTTCCATTACACAGGGTGACCTCACGGTTGTAATCATCTAAGCTAAGATTTGAAGGGGATTAAAAATATATGTCTTAATGTGTAGATAGTATCATAACTTGGGGCCAAGAAAACCAATCAGAGTCATACTCGTGATAAAATTTATTACAGTTACCTTACAGGTCAAAAATATGTGGTCAAAGTACTACCTCCAAAAGTAATTATGGATTAAAGAGTTTCAAAATCATAGATGCAAAACTATGACATATGACTAAATATGCATAACAATTACCACTGTACAGACAGTAAGAGGATTTACAGGCAAGATGGTGACTCCTATTATGTGCATTGAATCTTGAGTAACGGAAGACAAAATACAGTGACCCATATTCTACTGAGCTAAGCCAGTTTGGGCAGAAGGGCCTATGTAAAACTAGGAAAGCATTTTAGGAAAATTGAAGGCAAATGGAGGCAATCAGAGTGAAAACAGGTAAAACAATACGGAGTGGAGATATTAGGACAAATGCTGTATTAGAAAATGTTCTAAGGCTGTGGGGATGGTTATGTAGTAAACATGGAGGCTGAGAAAATCCCATGCCCATAAAAGATTATATTCTATATGCCTACTGTGGCCTGAAACTCCACCATCAGAGCATTATTTCATTGGTAGAGATAAAACTTTAAAGCTGTTTCTGTGTGTTTTAATGGGGTAGGTGTAGTACCGGGCATGTGAGAATAGAATCAGCACACACATGAGGATGAAAGAGGCCAGTGCCTAAAACTAGGCAAAGAAAAAAGATCTCCAAGGCAGCCTTTCCCAAGTGTGTTCAAGTGAGACGAATTGTGAAATAAAGGTGCCAGGGTCAGATAAGTTTAGGCCCCTCTTGAAGAATAATAATATGTTTACATAAGAAATGACCTGAGTGCTTCTAAAAAAATAAATACATAGATAAACTTTTAAACTCAGCATCCCCTAAGTGTATTTGATCATAGCAATCTCTTTTCACATACCACATAGTAATACCACAAGGCACTATAAGAAATGGGGCTTTAGGGAATTATGCTAAGTCACGTACAAAGCACTTGTTAGGTCTCTATGTAGTGTGGAGCTGTCCGAGGACTGTAGGAAAAGCTTAGGATGTAGACGGTGGGATCCTAGCTAGCTAGGCCTAGACCTCTGAAAACACACACGTGCCCACCCTCAGGTGTGTGACGATGAAGCTCTGTGCTGTGGAGTAGTCAAAAGACATAGGACTGGGGACCTAGAACAGTCAGGTTAAAAACAGGATTTTGGAGGAAACAGATGAATAAAGGAAGGCAAAGGAGCTTCTTGGGGAATCTTTTTCTGAGACATGTGCCACGAAAGAGAAACACATTCAAGGAATCGCTGAGGATAGAATTCTTCACTGGCGGTGGGCTGCCCACCTGCTTCTGTGTCCTTCCGTACTTAGCATTCTCCCACGGCCCCATCCCCTATTCCTCTCAACTGCCAGCATGCTGGGGTTCAGCCATACCACACTGCTTTTCTAGCTTCATATATACAATGTTCCCTCCACCTAGGACATACTCAACACCCTCCCCTACCTGGTTGAGGTCTGTGCCCCTTTAAAGGTTCAGAATAATTGTCTCCACCTCTTAGAGCCTTTCCCTGACTCTCTGCTTGGCTTTACACATACATCTATCATGATACGTCTCAGGTTGTATTATGATTTGTTTACAAGCAATCTACCTTTGTAAATATAAAATGATATTCAAAAGGGAAGCTATAATATATTCATCCTTATATTCCCAACACTATTACACTGTTTAGAATATGACTGGGGCTTACCCAATGTTGGCTGAATGCAGGAACTACTAATTTCAAAATAGGTGATCTCAAAATGACGACCAAGTATATTCAACTCACAGATGTGATTTTCATACCTCTCTTCTTTTAGTAAAGGGCTTAGAATTTTTAAAAATCCCATCTCCCCCAGAAAAATCATTTTCGGAAACATGGAAACAGAACTCAACATGCATTAGAAACAGAAATGTAAAGCAACTCTCCATCAATCAAACATAAGAAAATAAGGTCTCTGGATTTCTATTCCAGGTACAGGTGTGATTACCTATCACAGATAATTCCCCAGCTGGAGAATCTTGAGTTCTGACTAATCAGAGTCGGATCATCTTGTCTTGCTGCCCCAAGCAGTTGGTCTGTACACACGTCACACTCATTCCTCCCCGTGGCAAAGTTCCAGTAGGGCAAAGCAAAGGACTCATTGCCAATAAGTCGCTAAAAGCAAAAGGCATGCCTAGTCATTTCATTCGTGCCATCAGATACAACATGAAAGCATACAAAGCAAACACTGACATGGGTCTTCACCAAATGTATGGCAAAATGTAAAGAGCCAAAGGTATAGTTTTCACCGACCTGGAGATCTCTTTCCAGCCACAACAAATGGTACCGGTGCCAGGTGACAAAGGCGGGTCCTTGGTGTGAGAAATCAATGGCCTTATATGGGCGCCCTGGTCCTAAAACAATTGGGAAACTAATTAGACATCACAGAATAGAGTTTTTTCAATGTTAAACCTTACCTGAGATGTATTTGCAAAGTCAATATGTCAACAGTGTTTATTAAAAAGAAAAAAAGAAGAAGAAGAAGTAGTTTTGGTCATTTATCTCTTTGAAAGCAACATCAACAATAAAACAATTTCAGAAGCAACTATCACTTTTAGGATAATTTTCCTTCATCTCTTGACATTTTGATTGTCAGCAGAAACCCAGAGAAATTCAGATCATTTTCAGAATTAAGAGCCCCTGTTATATATTTAATTTTAAGCAATATTTCATTAAGATGAAATCAAACTATCTAAACGAACAGATCATTAAGACCTAACTGAAATGTATTTTTAAAAGACATTTTTCTAACCTATTCCTTACAAGCTCACACATTTATAAGGGAGAGCTTAATTAAGAATAAAGCAACTTCTACTGCACTTAATTCTAATTCAGCATTTATATAACCAAAAAGAACTTTCATGGATTTTGCCTCAGCCATCAATCAGTTTCAACTACTAGCTGACAACCATGGTCACCGAGACTAGAAGAGAGAAAAATACATTCAAACCAATTTGGCTGGCCACTGGAACTGCCAATTTTAGTGGAAAGCTTTGGGCAATTTAATGACCTCCTTACTGCCTATTTCATCCTTCTTCCCCCTTTCATAACAGCTTTTGATGGTTATGTAGAAACTTTAGCTAACTTTAGTTCTTTTTCAAAGTACCTATAATAACTTCAGAGAGCTGAACAGACATGAATATAAATTTAATTCCTAGATACGACCAGAAACTGTAGTTTTCTTTTCCTCTTGAGAGAGTAGCCTTTCATAAAGCAAAAATTCTTTAGAGTCATGACAGGAAAGCTATAAAGGTTTATAGCTAGAAGTGCCTCCTTATCTATCAACAAAGAAAGACAGATGCTTACCTGAGAGGCAAGTTTTTAAAAGACTCACACTGAGGAAAGAACTGCTGTCGCTGTTGTGGGACTGCCCTTTTAAAATGTTTCAATCCAGAACAAAGTTTAAAGTTCTCAAAACAAATTGATGAGGGAGAATAATATTGTATGTCAACTGCAATTGAATTTTTTTTAATTAAAAAAAAATAACAAGTTTAAAAACAATGATGAGGGAGAATCAAGTGACGGGAACCCAGACATAAATACAAAGAGAGACCATTCTAAATGCAAATGGACTATTTGAAGTGAGCTTGATGTTCTCATTCACCCTGACTCCCCCAAGGAGCCCCCAACATAGAGGGAATTTCAGGGATAGCCAAGGGTTCAGAACTGCACTGAGCAGAATCTGGACAGGAGTCAAGACCTCTGAGAATAAACATTTCCATCAGGGCTTCACCCTGACTGAAAAATAACTGAGGACAAAGCTGGACCTACTAGATTAATGAAGTTCCTAATAGACAACCCCCTCCCCCCATTTGAAGTCCTACCAGGCCCCAATTTGGGGGCATTTAGAAGGGCAGGCCACCATTTTCTCAAGCATCAGACGTCACTGTGATTTCCAAGGGCAAAGCCAGGATGAATTCTACATTGCGGTGGCTCAGCTTATGCCTTTTCCAACAAAACAACTCCCAAACAACCCTGAGGATCCCAGCAGGGATAGGCACCATAAACGATGACCTGAAAGACTAAAGAGTAGTACCTGTGAGTTTCACGAGGTACGCACTTCCAACACAAACACTCTAACTCTGCCCAAAGAAATTGCATGTGCTTCAGCACATGTTCAGTTAATTCCTCCAATTTGAAGAAAAGGTCAGAGAGGGCTTCCATGGCCAGAGTTAGACCTGTTGTCTTCTGGAATCAAAAGTAATTTGCCTTTACTTCACCAACTCTTTCTTGTGTTTGAGGATGAAGAGCTTCATGGAGAAGAGATTAGACTTTGAACCCAAAACCCAAATTACAGGAGAGAACAGTGTCCAATGTTTGCAACCAATGCACAGGAAGAAACTGCTCCATCCTCACTTTACACAGCATCTGACAATCGTCTGACTTTCACAAGCCGAACCCTTCCTTCAGGTTGTTCTCTTGTTAAGTAACTGCCTGAAATTACTTCTCACCCATCTACCCCCAAACCCAAACCTATAATAACATACATTAATCTAAGGGAAAAACTCACCCAACAATGTATCTCTAACAGAATAATAATGGAGCCACACAAAGAAATCATAAATGCTGCAGTTGGTGAACTGTGGCTGGGTCCCGTTGGGCCCAAGCAGGCCCAGCCAGTGTTGCGTAGTGATCACGTAGTCGGGGTGTGTAGTGTTCTTTGCGAGGTCTAAGGCACCCAAGAACTGCTCCCTCTCCTGGGGAGTCAAAGAATGGATGTTCTTTCGAACAACTGGTGGTTTCTTCTGATCACAGTTGGGGCCAGTCCAGCCAAACTTGCAGTCTCCACAATTGTAGCCAGTAAAGTTTCCTAGAGTATGTTAAAAAGATGGGGGTGGGGAGGGAGAGAAAAGAAGGAATAAGTTTATGTAGTTTGGAAGCAATTTCTGAATTTGAACTTTGGGGTAGAATGAAAGAGAAGGTGAAGATCCTTACAAGAGGGCAAAAGAAGCCAATTGCCTTCCCTTAATCTCCTCTTGAAAAATTTACATCTCAAAGTGAACTGAACATTAGAAAGCTCCCTAGAAATGTTTCCTTCAAAGAAACAGGATGTGAAATGCATGAGATGCTGTTATGGTCTGAAATGTCTCCCCCAAAATTCATATGTTGAAATTCTAACCCTCAATATCTCAGGATGTGACTATATTTAGAGATAGGGTCTGTAAAAGAGATAATTAAGTTAAAATGAAGTCATTACAGTGGCCTCTAATCCAGTAGGACTGGCGTCCTTACAAGAACAGGAAATTTGGACAAAGACATGACAACACAGGGCGAAGACCGCCAAACCTGCCAACACCTTGATCTTGGACTTCAGGCCTCCAGAACAGCGAGAGAATGAATTTTGTTGGTCCCCCAGTCAGTGGTACAGAGTTATGGTAGCCTAGCCAACTGATCCCGCGTTGTCTTCCACACTCTCCTTCCTCTCACAGCTCGTGCAGGATGTCCCTTCCTACGTCCTCTCCACATCCCAACCTGGGACTAAGGAGCAGACTCCGTGTCCACACTGCTGAGCCTGCTGTCCTATGGCACACACTAAAAGCCTGATTTAGAGAAGGAGAAGAATATACACCAAGCTAAAGGCGGAACCAAAATAAATCAGCTGATTTCCAGATATGCAGGTGAAATCTAACATTTAAAAAGCTGGTTTATTTCACAAAGGAGACAGAGTTAAGGCAAAATCAATGGAGGCCGGCAGGTCATAAAGGTGAGTTAGCTACCGTGGTGTCTGGAAGCGCAAATCACTGCCGGCTTCCTGTGGCCGACAAAGATGTCTCTGCTCTATCAACCCAAAGAAGGAATTGTGGCCATACCAGGCTCTCAGCACCTCTCTGACTAACGCTGAAGTTTAGTATTTCAGCTTGCCTTGACTTTTCCCATCCTAGCCACGAGTATTGCATTTGATATAGTAAGCACCTCATTCCTTAGATGGTGATAAGTGGGAGAATATGTATTTAAATATTATCGGACTGAAATGTGGAAACAAAAGGGGATAATAACGCATTATCTCCCAGGGGATGAGCAGGGTTACGTAAAGCATTTAACACAGGTGACCAGTTCCAGGGCTCCCCTCCTCCTCCATCTCCATCTCATGCTCCCAGACCTTTTTCCTGGCTCTTCTTTCTGTCATTGCCTGGGTTACCCACTTCTCCTTTAAACTTCACCATGGGTCGTCTACAACATCCTTGATT
Organism: Rhinolophus ferrumequinum; assembly: GCF_004115265.2. Lineage (NCBI taxonomy): Eukaryota > Metazoa > Chordata > Mammalia > Chiroptera > Rhinolophidae > Rhinolophus > Rhinolophus ferrumequinum. The sequence goes on from NC_046287.1 coordinate 41,162,896, forward strand.
CTACACGCCAGAGGCAGGTGCTCCCGTGCTGTGCTCCATGGTACCGCCTATGACACTTCCACTGAGTTTATCACACTGACTGTGAACTTCTGCTTGTCTCAGCTACAGGCAACTGCAAGACAGTTATCCTGCTGCAAGGCCTGTGCTTGGCCTTGGAAAAAATGAGTGTTTGTCGAATGAATTCAAGAAATATAAAGCCAAATCACCATGCTACACACTTTAAATACCTTATACTTGTCAATTATGCCTCAATAAAGCTGAAATTTAAAAAATGATAATAATAATTATTTAAAAAAGAAAGAAGTATGTCAAGTATAATTTTAAAAAGAAAGGAGTATAAAGCATGTAGTACATAATTCAGTAAATGTACATTTTCTTCTTCCTTTATCTCCCTATTCTTGGTGGATTAGAAGGAAAAGCTGGCCCTGTAAATAGTTTTGATAAACTGTAAGTACCAAATAGAGGTAAATAAAAAGTACTAAGGCCATAGTAGAGAAAAACTTATTTGGATTTTAAAGAAAAAGAAAATTTTCCAGTAACATGTTAACAAAACTATAGCATTTGTACTATGGAAATAAAATGTACAAGCATCCTTTTCTATTAACCCAATGAATTTTTTGATGGTTAAAATTGTCCTTTAAAATATCATAAATAGGAAGAATTTTTTCAAAAGTAATTGGTTATTTGGGTTCTATGCTCTTTGTCACACGCAAAATATTCTATCTATCCTTACGTAGCTCATCTATGTTTCAATACCATATGAGAACATAAGTAAAAAATACTTAAAAGGAAAATTTCTACTAGTCCCAAGACAGAAAATCATGTTTTAGAATAGTTTGAGTTAAATATTAAAATTTATATTGATTATTGGAGTGAAACTATTAAATACAAATTATTTAACAAAGTTTGTTGAGTACTACCACAGTATCAGACGCTATGTAAGGTGCTTAAGTCTTCATGGAGCTTGGAGTTATTTATTTTCCCTCAGGGTATCAACTGAAATCGTATCATAACTACTTTTAAAACAATTTGATTAGAATGTATCACCTACTCTGGCAGCTTTTATAAGAATACTTTTTTGAGGAGTGATTGAATAAAACACACCTGAAGGATAGTAAACACCCAAACTTCCAGCTGTTTACCGACAGCCAGATGACTGGAGATGAAGGCATAGTTACAGCTCTACAATAAGAAAGTAATTCCTTCCTTCAAATGCTAAGAAACAGCATCCCCTAAGTTTTGTAATAATAAACTCAATACATTTACACATTTAGAAGCATAAAAATTGTCTTTGAATTTTGGGGTCTCGTTGTTGAAACTGTGTAATTCATCATGAGTTTTAAGATTCCTGCTCTTTCTTTACCACAGTTCTTGGTTGCTAGAAACGAAATTACCAATATCTCATTATCTCCCTCATTTGTTTATTCAGCAAATAAGTTATTAACACCTACTACCAAAAAGGTAGTCAAAGCCAAGTATGCCTCCCCCTTTGCTCCCACAACCTTACGCACGTTCACAGACTGCCACACTTGATAACTGTGGATTTCACCTCTCAGAGACTGCCATGTTTTGATAAGCACATTAATATATTAGAGCACTTAGAACAGTGTCTGGTACATAGTAAGTTTTATGTTGTTATTATTACTAGTATTACTAAATACCTCTTATCAAGTAGTATATGTACTTGTTTTTATATGTCTTACTCATCCACTACACTTTAGACACATTAAAAATCATGGCAGGTTTTTTTTTTTCCCTTTGTATCTCAAGGGCCTAATATAATTGGTGCTAAATAAACATTGGTTGGGTGTGTGATGAAGGACTCTATGAATAATTGAATAAAGGCATTAGGCACTAGAGGAAACAAACATAAATAAGGCACAGTGCCTTCATCTAGGGCAGACGAAATACCAACGCAAGTCTAACTGTGGAGAAAGTGAAAACAGAGGAATCAGCCAAACATCATCAACAACAAAAGGCAAAATGATTATTCTGACTCAAAAAGACCAGAGATACTTCACAATCATGTAGAATGTCTCTTTTCACAAAGCCAGAGTTGCCCCTGAAAATCAATGTAGAAGTAATAAGAAAGCCTTTGTCTGGATTTGAACTCACCTGTGACCCAGAAATATATTCAATAAAAAAAAAAATTGCTTTTCCAGCATGTGTCAGAAAATACGCAAAAGCTCTGTAGTCAGATCTTTTTCATTTTGAGCTTCTAAACCTGGTTTAAAGAATTTGTTAGAATGCTGAAGACAACTGAAAAGTGCAACAAAGTGAAAGCCTAGCACCCAAAATGTTTATTGTTTTAATTTAGATTTCCTAGCAGTACCTTATACTGATGTACATGAGTTAACTTTTTTCTCTTAATCCACCAATAGCAGCAGCAAAAAATTAAGAAGAAGGCCTTTTAAAAAGAATCGCATTATCTCACTGGAAAATGGAGAGAGAGAAAAATAAAGGATCCTTAGATACCAATCTATCTACCATTGAGTACGTCTTTGAGAAAAATTAAATTTACAAAGACAAAATCCAATACCTACTTAGGGCTGAGACAAAAAATGGGAAGAGAGTGAGAACAATCAAACAATGCACGTTCCTACACGAACTGCATCAGCTCAACCTCAGAAGGCTATTAGACTAAATAAGCTTAAAGACCACTGATTAGTGAATTTACAAGGAGCTCTAAGTAGTCTATTCCTTTTAATTAGAGATTCTATTATTTTAATAACAATACTTTATACTCACATAGGGCCTTCATCTACAGAGCTCAAAAGGATTTTACAAGTGTGGTTTCATCATCATCCCTATTTCAGAGATTGGAAAATGGAGGCATTTAGTCACTTGTACAAACAAGATGTTCTCAGACAACTGTTCAAAAACTATTTGGTGCACATGTTTTTCAAAAGTCCAAAGGTACAGCTGGAACTGGTTATTCTCAGAAATGCCAACTGACAGGTAAGACTTGTGAAATGAATGGCTATGTCTCCTGAAATTCAGCTCTTCCTGAAAATTAAGTTCAGTAATTTTAGTTTCAGTTTATCCCCACAGAGAATAGAAAGTTCTCTGTAGAGGATTGAGCACGTAATTTAGGAATTTTTTTCCCCCTCAAAGTTTGCATTTATTTCAGTTTAATAGACTACAATCTTGTACCGACTTCAAGATCGTGGAGACTATGGCATGTTGATTTTTTAAATTTTATTTTATAGTGGTAAGAACACTTAACATGAATCTACCCTCTTTACACATTTTTAAGGGTACAGTACATTATTGCAGATACAGAACTCTAGAAACTAATCTTGCTGAACTGAAACTTTATGCTTGCTATTAGTAACTCTCCACTTCCCTCTTGCCCTGGTTCCTGGTACCACCATTCCCCTGATTCTGTGAATTTGACTAATTTAGATGCCTCCTATAAGTGGGCAAAAAAATGACGAGGCTACCAGAAAGAGGGCTTTTGAGGCACTCAAGATCAGGTTTAAAATCTGAAGACTGACTCTTAAACCATGAAAAAGCTACCTAGGAAAGCAAGCAAATCACTTATTAGAGAGAATAAACTGAAAGATACATGTCTTGCTTTGGGACATATGACACATCACAGTGATTATTATGTACACTAAAGAACTTCCCAGCTCAGTCACTAAGGACTTAGTCTGATGCCTGAGACTCAAAGCAAAAGAACCATCTAGCCACCACAAGTGGAGCTATCCACGTTGGGATGGAAAGAACTATGGTCTTGAATTAGTCTAGAGAGATCAAATCATGGAGAAAGGTGAGCTATTGTCTGGTAGTGTGTCTCAGGGGAACTCGTGGCCTTGACAATGGCCGGAGACAGAGACCATACATCCTGAGGAAGCCCTGCTTCCTTTCACTGGCCTATGCACATGTGATGTCCTTACAGCCTGGACTTACAGGACAGGCCTTGTTTCTGATCCATTGCCTCTTAGGTATGTTTATCCTCCTCAGAGTAGGGGGTCCTTTTTCATGTTTTGAAAGAGGTCACTGTGACCCTAAATTATTGTCACTTCTAGAGAACTATCTATAAGCATTCCCCGAGGAAAGGGAGATTACAATTGTACCTTCTGTTCTTCCATTCTCTATTCTTTCCATCCCCACTTAAAAAAAACAAAAAACAAAAAAAAAAGCTTGGTACCCAGATCAAAAAGATAAAGTATGTAGATGGTGATAAGAAGAGTTAACAGTTGTATCTGGTTTCCTAATACAGTCTGTCACGGGATTCTACAAAACAGAGATTTTTCAACCTTTGTCAGTTGTGGCACTCGACTATCGATTGACCTGGAAATAAGTGGTCTAGAAGAATTTTTGAGTCACGGACAAAGAAGTTAGTGTGTTATATGATTTCCAATCACACAAGTAATAAAAAACCTGCTGGTTCTCATTAAACTGAAAAGCCATGAGAATCTACACAATAACATCTATAGAAGCAAATGCTCAACTGGCTTAGGAAAAAATGGATAGTATACATTCAATATGCTATTAAAAACTCCTTGTCACAATTAATACCCAAGGCAAAACTAACAGTTCCTTTGAATCACTGAATTAACAATATGACAACAAAATGACTATAAAGCCGATCATTTTTTTAAGTTTAAAAAAAGTCTAACATTATTCCTACATTAACCTCACAGACTTTGGTATATTCCCTTAGTTTTACTTTGTATACCCTACATAGCTCAATTATCTGTATTTTCCTATGTGGCAGCATTCTCTAAAAACATTAAAAAAAAAAACATAATTTAAGAAGGAAAAACTCCTATGCAGCCGGACACTGTAAAGCAGTGTCCAAGGGCTTGGCTAAAGTTGCCACTTATGTTTTGTGTGTTTCAAATGCCCTGCCAGCCTTTGAGAATTTATCACCGCTGTGTACGGCTGCTCAGCACTGGAGGGGAGCCCTGCTCTAGAGGATTTGAGAGGGCTCAGAAGGGCCAGAGGATAAGAAGTGCACAGAGATTTCAAAGAAATGGATCATAAGAGAGACCAAGGCTTAAAAGAGGGACACTGAGCAAATTTTGAAATGCCCACATCAAACCCAGAAAAGAGTGAGAAAAAGCCATTGTTATCTAATAACAACCAACCCTTCCCCAGCTCACTGAGAAAGCTTTGTCCTGCCACATCTTTCCAACTCTGGCAAAGTTACAACCCAGGTATAACCTTAACAAGGAAGACGTATCCTGCTTGAGACCTGTTCAAATCACTAGAAATGCTGACACTAGGAATACAGCATGTCTTCCTTGGATGCCTGTCTTCTAAATGCCTCACCCAACACCCTCTTCAACAAGTGCAAACCCATTTCAGGAGAAGGCACTGAATCCATCTTGAAAGGACTTGCTCTGGGTTTCAAAGCTAACTCTGGAGCTCTTTAGTTTCCCCTTCCAACAAACAAGCCAATGGTATGTTGGCATGAGTTCATATAGCCAGGCTTGGCCCATGTAATATTTATTTAGTTTCCATAACTAGATGTACTAGAAGGTGTGAAGAATATAACCAAAAACATTGGCCTTCCTCAATTCGCTGCCTATGAAAAACAAATTTGGTTTGCCTTTCAAAATTCAGGCTAACAGTCTCATGAGTCTCATCTCTTCCTTAGAAGGAGCTCCTTTCCCAGTTGGGCCCTCCCCACTAGGCTTGGAGCAGGCCAGGTCTCTCGGCAGGGGCCTCCCTCACCTGTGCATTTGCAGGTCCGGGTGAAGAACTTCCGTGGCCACCGTTCCCGATCATCCTGGTTTCGCAGGATGTAAGGACCACCCCAGGGCCTGGTGTCGACTTGCACCTCCATGCACTGGCCCCGGCCCACCAGAGAGCCACAGACATTGGCCGGCTCCACACCCAGTGGCGGGCAGCACTCCTTGGACAGCAAGCTGTCCACTGTCATGCAGACCCGGGGGAACTGCGCCCAGACTCCAGGCAGGATTCCACAGCCCAGGCAACAGAGCAGAAGCCCCCACGGAAGGGGACCCATGGCTTTGTAATCGGAGAATACCCTCTCGCTGCGTGCTCCTTACTGCTCTCCGGTTTTCTTCTTGTCTTCCACTCTTGAGCTCTTGAACATTCACTCAGTTTTTGATTTTTGTTTTTGGGGGTATTTTGGGGTATTTTTTTGTTTTACATTCTATTCCTCTCCTCATTAAAAAATACCCACAAAATCATAGAACCCACGCATGTGCACGCGTATACATGCACATGCACAGACTATTTTATGTGATCCAAACAACTAAGACAAATTTAATTCCATTAGAAGCACCTCTAACAACCAGATTTAATGAGGGTGGCACTTCTCACCATCTTTCCCCCGTTAAATCAGGCTTTGTCTAATTGAGTTAATTTGCAGATCACTCCAGTCATACTACTTATTATGCTGGTATTTCTAAACCCCTCCTTTCCTACTTAGCCCATGACTTTAATTGCCTTGAACTCAGTTCAAAAGCCAAACACCGGGCTGCCTTTATTCTGTCTGGCTTGCCAAGCCACGGGGCTTTATGGGGTTTGTGTAAAGGCTGGGAGAAGCCATCATTAGAGGAATTAGTGTTAGAGAAATCCTCATGGTTAGCACATGACCCAAAGTGCACAATGAAGTAGATAAAGTTTCTGGCTTTGCTTCAAGCGGGTAAAACCATCTTCATTATCTGGGCTCATGTGCTCCAGTCAAGCTTGTGACCTCAGATTTCCCAGGGAGTCAATAGAAGCAGTGAGCCCGTTGTCAAAGGCCCTTTGCAGACAACCGTTCATTGCTGACTACAATTCACTCCTGACTGCTCCCTGACGTGCTAGAAAGACCACTACAGGAGGTCACACAACTGCAGAAATAAAGAAACATTTATTTAGAGCTGACATACAAGGCATTGCTTTGTTCCACAATTAGGGACCCTCTTCCCTCCACATAATAACGTACTATTCTCCTATTCAGCACAGCCAGGCAGCAGATTTTTTTTAATTACATGAAGCACCACGCCACCAGAAATTCAAAATTGTAATTATCTGATTGTAAGGAAGGCAGCGGGACAATTTGAAGCAAGGGCGTGCAAGTGACATCTTTTGATTTATGTTCAAGTTACGCACTGTCAATCTAGAAGGCAATGCCTCCCCTGGGGACAGCAAGGGGGGTGCCTAAACTTGTCAGAACATCCACTTACGTCTTCATGGTGGAAACAGGCCTGTCTGTGTGCCAAAGGGTCTGTACAGACCGCTGATGTGAAACCGGTTCAAATAGTTCCTAAGAATACTTTACAGTAGGGCCTAGAGATACAGACTGTCATGTTCCAAAGAAAATTCCTAAAGTTAAAACAAAATTGACATAGCTGTTCCCATCCCATGTACTTCTGTGTCACCCCATGATATTAAGTTGTTGTGATTAATTAAATGGCAGTTCTCAACTCTGATTGTACACCAATGCCAGCCAGTACCCTAAACCCATGGAAGCAGAATCTCTGGGCATGTGGCCTAGACTTCAGCAGTTTTTATAAGTTCTCTAGACCATTCTAATAGGCACTCAGAGTGGAGAATCACTGGGTCAGAATAAAGCACAGCTGCAAAGGAAATGGTGGAATAAAGTCAGCTAAAAGATTCCATATGTGTTAGTGTCCCCAGGCTGCCCTAATATATTACCACAAATTAGGTGGCTTAGAATAACAGAAATTTAGTCTCTCACAGTTCTGAGGCCCAAATCCAAAATCGATGTGTCTATAGGGTTGCGCTCCCTCTGAATGCCCTGGAGCAGTACCCTTCTTACCCCTTCTAGCTTCTGGGGACCGCCGCCATGCCTCAGCTTCCTTGGTTTGAGGTGGCATCACTCCAATCTCTGCCACACTCATTGCCTCCTCCTCTTTGCTCTGTGTCTCTCCTCTCTCCGTATCTTATAAGGACACTTGTCATTGAATTTAGGGCCCAGCTGGATATTCCAGGATGATCTCATCTTGAGATTCTTAACCTATTTACATTTGCAAAGACCCTTTTACCAAATAAGATCCCATTCATAGATTCCGGGCATGAACATAATCCTTGGAAGCCACTATTCAACCCGCTGTGCCATGGATATGAGCCTTGAATCATACTAGAATTGTAGTATCTCAGTGTTGGAAGGGTGTTTCAGAGCTCGTTCACGCATTCCATTTTTATTTTTTGACCCACTTTATACCAACTGTGTGACACTTTGGGATTTCATTCTGTTTAATGATGCCCTGATTCCATAAATATTCAAAGCTCTTGGATACTGACACTGATGGAGGCATCAACTCTCATGTCTGAAGGCCCCAAGTCTAGGTCCTGGGGTCTCTTTTCTTTCATAACACTTGCTACATAACTCATCTAGTCTGTGGCTTTAAATGTAGGCTATCATGACTCCCAACATTCACTGCTAGCCCTGACTTCAGCTGTGAGCCCCAAAATTATATATCTACCTTCCATGACCTCCCCTTAGAGGTCCAGACATTTCTCACTTAACATGTTCAAAGTAAAATATTTCTGTCTCCTAACAGCCTCATTTTAACTTAGTCACCACTTTAAAGACCCTATCTCCACAAACAGTCAGATCCTGGGGTACTGGGGTTTATGATTTCAACATATGAATTTGGGGGTTTAAACAAAGCTGCAAACGAATCAGCTTTGCAGAAATATAGTTTGACACATCATAAACACTTTAAAAATATTAGTTGAATAAATAAGCCCTCATCCTTGGTGTCCTCCCCAAATTCACAATCACTCCCCAACCCCACCCCATAAAGGCAGGATACTCTTTACTTATCCCATGGAAACATCAAGTTTGAGGTTCCATACCTTGCAATAGAGCAGAGGAAACAACATGCATCAAGGGAAAATAATACTAGTGCTTGACAGATGACAAAGAGTAGGAAGAATATAGAGTATTCAACCTGGAATCGAATTGCTAGGGAGTGATTGAATGGTTTTTAAAAAGATGAAAAGATTTACTTTGGATTTGATCCAATATGGCTACAGGTTATGTATATGTTGTGATTCCTTCACAGTCACTGGATTTTGTGGTCCTTTTGAGTTCCTATTTGTTATTTGATTCTGTGATTTTAGGAGTAAGAAAGTAGCCGAATGTATTCAGTTTTTGCTCTGCTCCAGGCACTAGGCTAGGAGCTCCATATATATTGTTTTGGGCTATTTGTTCCTTGGATATTATTCTCGTTTCACAGAAGAGAAAGTGGAGGCTGCAGGACCCCAGGTAACAAATCCTATGACTGAGCTGTATTTTCCTGACTCCAAGGTCATTGTCTTTTCATTATGCTGCATTACCAAATTTATCACCTTCTCCACGGAAGTGCTTCATGCTAAGAGGCTGATGCAAACTTATATTTCTTTATCTCCTACTCTATGCCAGGTTCGGTGCTAGGCTTGCTTTCTTTACCTATGTTATCCCATCTAAATTACCATGAAACGCTGCTTGTAATTTAAATGCCACTAATTTCAATGAATTGTTTTAACATTGCTACCCTAGATGGAAGCCCTCAGCAGGTCAGAATAAAATTAAGAAGTCCCCATTCTGGTAGAGGAAACTGGTTGAAGTTGAGAATGTATGGCCCCCCCCAGCCATACATTAACTGAATTTCCTTTTGGTATCAGCCATCCTCCTACGTTAAGGCATGTAATGGGAAAACGTCAGGTGAAACTTCTAAGGCGTTTTTATATCATCTAATATACTTCACAGTGTCATTTTATGAGGATACAGGGGAGAAATTTCTCTCAGGGCTCAGTACCCAGAAGAGCTGTGCTTCCTCACAGCAACTAGCTTACCCTGAACTTTTAGACCCTGTGAATCTTAGGACAGTGTTTCTTTCTTTGCCTGGACAGTTATGAAACTTAGAGCCACATTTGCAGCCCCCAGGTCAAGCAACTGATTCACACAGTATCTAGTTTGATATTGTCCTTCCTTTATTTTCCTGGATTCTGGATTTCCTATCTTACCCTTTTGCAAATTTTGGCCTTTCTCTAGCCTATCTCAAACTTCTTGAGAAAGGAGGCAGAGAGATACGTATACATCCACACATATTTCTGTGTAAGTCCAAAGGTAATAAACACCCACCCAAGTTATTGTTTGTGAGAAAGTCAGGGCTTAGATAATTCAAGATGAATTCCTGAGAAATTTGTGTAAGGAATCAGAGATCTAAGGACATAAGCCAAGGAGATCTCAGATCATGAGCGTGGCTGAAATGAAACACCGCCTTATTTACAAAGGTAAACTCTTCGTTAGAACCTGAATACCAAATCCAAGAGGAGATATTTCATGGGTGTATTGAGACCATTTGTTGCCAATGGAAGCTATAAAATCAGAATATTCTAAGGGATGTTCTGGAATCCAGTGAAGACAGGCTGCGGAGTATCATCGAGCTAAATAAATAATCTGAGTGTAGAAAAGTGTTTAATTAAAAACAACTCATTTTACCCTGTCCTTTCACAGTAAGACAAGAATCTGAATGAAAAGAGATGTTCTGCGTACTTTCATTTTGCATTTTAGCTCCTAACACCGTCTTGCCCACAAGAAGGACCCAATGCCTGTTCACAGGAATGAATCCAATTTGATACTTGAGAGAATCTGTGAATGATGCAGGGTGGGCATGAAAAACTTTGCACATAGAATGCCAGTCCATGCTTTTCCTACATTTAAAGGAGGAAGAAATAGCTCAAAGTCTGGTAAGCAACCAAATGGGGTGCTAAATGTTTTAGAGCCACTGCTAAGATTAATATAGAGAAATCATCTGCATTTTTCTTCTGCTTGTGAATGAGTTGCCTGTTCTTTTCTCCATGCCTCCGAATGTGAAAATCCTCCCCGTTTGTAGTCCCTGCTGGACTCCTCTGTCTTATGCTTTTTGATCTATTCTCTGCTGCCACATCATGGGGAAAAGAGATTATATTCCCCCCTTGTCCAAACTGTTTCCTAAATGTTGGACATCTGTACTGGTAAGGGTTTTGCTTTCTACATCTAAGAGTTTTTCTTTTCTTGGTGGTGTGTATTGTTCTTCAGAGAAATTACAGGTTAGGAATGAGCTGTGTGGTTTCTGGTATTTCAGTTGGATGTATTTTATCCCTCCTGAATGCATTTTTGATAGTCTATCCTTAAGGCTGTGTTTATACATCAAACACACTTATTAATTTCAGATTTTGCATCACTCATCATTGTATTCATCTCAGGTCTTTGTTATGCACACTTGTGCTCTCCAATTCTTATTTTATCATTTTGTTTTTTAATAATTCATCCTGATCATGGGTATTCAACTTCAACTTTTTTATGTGTACTGGGGGACATAAAGCTACTCCAGCTTTAAAATATGAATCTGAGAAGGAAGTGATTCACTCCCTTTTCTGCCCACTTCTGATCAAACCCAGCAAATACCACATTATACTTTTGCAAAAGGTTGTACAGGCTGAAAATGTAAACTTCTCTAGACAAACTTTTTTAGTACTAACATTGATCAGTGTTTATAAATGTTCAATTAAAACTGTTCAGGGTCTGGAAGGACTACCAAAATATATTGTCGAGTGAAAACTATATATGTAATTGCAGATTCACTATGCTAACACTTCTGTGTGAAGGGGTTGGGATGGGGATAGAGAGGGGAGGAGAGAGAGAGAGAGAGAGAGAGAGAGAGAGAGAGAGAGAGAGAGAGAGAGAGAGGCCGTGCCTGTATGTTTGTGTGTGTGACTGTACAGAATATAAACAAGAAACTAGTTGAGGGGCTGTGGCTGAGAAAGGGGACTGAAGGGCTGGGGAACCAGAGAGGAAAGGATATTATTGTCATTCCATATTTTTGTACATTTTGAATTCTGAGTCATGACATATAGCACTTACTTCTTAATCATAAATATAAATGTTTAAGTTTAAAAAATTTAGAATGATGGATACCTGTGAGTATGACATGATATAGAAGAAATTCCTGCAAGTAGTAAAAGCACTGCGGCTTGGACACAACACAGATTTGGTTTATCAATCTTGACCCCTCGACTTCCTTTGGACAATGTGGTTATCCTCTGCCAGTCTCAGTTTCCACATCTATAAATTTGAGATGATAATATCTAAGTGTAACTGGAAGGATTAAATACCACACCATATATGAGGTCTGACAATTAAGTTCGCGAACTTGTTGCACCACTGTTGCTAACCTTTTTTGATATCAGAGGGATTATTTCTTATGAATTTGTACCAACTGGACAAACAATTAATCAAGTTTACTATTTCGAAGTGCTGAAAAGGCTGTGTGTAAAAGTTAGACAAAAACGACCTGAACTTTGGCCAAAAATTCATGGCTCTTGCATCACGACAATGCACCAGCTCACACTGCACTGTCTGTGAGGGAGTTTTTAGCCAGTAAACAAATAACCGTTTGGAACATCCACCCTCCTCACCTGATCTGGCCCCAAATGACTTCTTTCTTTACCTGAAGAAAGAGGAAATATTGAAAGGAAGACATTTGGATGACATTCAGGACATCAAGGGTAATATGATAGCAGCTCTGATGGCCATTCCAGCAAAAGAGTTCCAAAATTGCTTTGAAGGGTGGACTAGGCAATGGAATTGGTGCATAGCTTCCCAAGGGGAGTACTTCGAAGGTGACCATAGTGATATTCAACAATGTAGCACTTTTTCTAGGATGAGTTCTCGAACTTAATTTTTAGACCTCATATGAATGGCTTAGCAGTACCTCACATACCATAGATACGCAGCAAAGAGTGACTATAATTATTATTATCTCCGTAAAATAATCCATTGATATCATTATCAGCCTTTAAAATTTCTGTACTGGCAAATAATTGGTCTGACCCATTATGTCATTTTTTTATTTGTTTGGAGAACCATTACGTTCTTAATCAATAGTCCTTACAGCCTTCTATCTCACTAGACAACCAGGAAGGGGGAGGAGGGAAATCCTACTAGGATACTGAAAAATCCTCCCCACTGAATCTTTATTCCAGGACTTACTAATTAACACACACACACAAACACACACACACACACACACACAATCATACTTATACATATACACTCATCCAATCCAGGAATCTAAGTATAAGTACTTTTTTGGGGGGATGGGATCAAACCATTTTATTGAGGACCTTCGGGGGAGGGTCGAAGGGCCAGATGGACAATGAGATCCCATGTCTTCGCGCAACCAGGATCTCTCCAGCTTCACCGCCACCGAGAGTTTATAAGTATTTTTTATAACATTTTTTCTTCTGGTAACTAAATCGTGCTTCTAACCTCAGCATATGGAAAATATTCTTACCCGTAATGCAATATTACCACCCAGAAATTACAGGGACTGCTCTTTCTTAGATTCTGAGAGATTAATTAAATCATGATATTTATTAATGTGTGCCATTCTCTTAGACTTGGAATTTAAGAATCTCCCACTTGATCGTGATGTATCTTTTTAATGCATTGTTATATCCGATTTGCTAGAATTTTGCACCTGTATTCATCAGAGATACTGGTCTGTAATTTTCTTTTTTTGTGTTATCATTACCAGGTTTTGGTATAAGCGTAATGTTGGCCTCATAAAATGAGTTAGGAGGTATTGTCTCTTCTTCCATTTTTTAGACGAGTTTGAATAGGAATACTACTCTGCCATAAGAAAAGATGAAATAGTGCATTTGCGACAACATGGATGGATCTTGAGATGTATACTAAGCAAAATAAATCAGACAGAAAAAGTCGAGAATCATATGACTTCACTGACATGTGGGATATAAAACTAAAAACAACAAAGGAACATGACAAACAAATAAAGAAACAAAAACTCATAGATACAGACAATAAATAGTTTAGTGGTTACCAGAGGGTAAAGGGGAGGGGGTGGTAGAACAGGGCAAAAGGGGTCAAATACAGAGGGTGCCAAAAAAAAAGTATACACATTTTAAGAAAGGAAAAAATTACTAAAATTGTAATACTTAATATATACCAATATCAAAAGATGAATATAAGTCACATTTGACGTCTGCAATTACAAGAGGTGCTCAAAGTGGTTACCATAAGCATAATTTTAATATTTTTTTTTCCTTTCTTAAAATGGGTATACATTTTTTTGGTACCCTCTCTATATGGTGATGGAAGGAGAACTGACTTTGGTTGGCGAACACACAATGTGATATATAGATGATGTATTATAGATTTGTACACTTGAAACCTAACAATTGTCACCCCAATAAATTTTAATTAAAAAAAATGAATCTCCACCATTAATTATAACAAATATGTGTGTGAACAAAGTTTAAATAAGTCACAGAAACTATAAGTAAACACGATTTGAAACCATTCATTAATTTCAATAACTGACCAAAATAAATTCTATCATTAAAAATAAAAAAATAAAATAAAATAAATATTCTTCAAAAAATACTTGACCTGAATCTGATGCTTTTTACCAAGCTCATTATTTTATAACTGCTGTCAAAAACATCTAACCATGGTGTCTGTCTGACACATCTCTTTGAAAATGACTCCTTCTCATTTAATCTAATCTGCACTAATTCAGTTACTTTTAATAGGCCAAGTGCACACACACACACACACCAAAAGAATAACTCTAAACTTCCAATTCATTTTATAAGCTATAGAAATTTGTTCTTACAAATCATGGCAAACATTTACTAAATGTAAATTTTACTCTCCTGAATTTTTCATTTCGAAAAAGCGTTCTAGAATAAGAAAAACAGATAAAACAAAATAATTTCTGGAAGGTTTTGGGTTAGCTTCAGTTATAAGAGAAGCTTATGATAACATGATATTTTTTATAGTCACAAAATCAATTGAATTTATGAACACCAGCTGTCTATTTATGCCATGAAAATAGATTACACCTTGAGGGAGATGGTTGGAAGGCCAGCTCAGAACTCAGCAGAAGCTGCAGAAATGATGGAGAGTGAGCAGTCTTCTTGGAGGAACATGTTTGTCCTCACTAAAGACCCAAGGAAACATAAAGCTGTAAGTGAACAAGCAGAGTCACGGTGCCTGTGGGGACTGGGGACTATGGATAGTGAAGAGTTAAAGAATAATGCACATTTAAAAACAATAAAATAAACCTTCCTGTATGTCTGCAGTTTCCACTGAATAAATGTGAACTCATGGAATTTGTCTGAGTTGCCCAGGATTGTACAGATGGGATATTAGTTTGCTGTCATAAGGAACTTTTAAAAGATAAACTGAAGCACATTAAAATTTAAGAGTTTATTTGAGCAAACATTGATTTGCATTGGGTAGCCCCAAACAGGAAGATAGGAGCCAGGGAGAGGTTTTTATGCAAAAGATGTGAAAGCAAAGCAAGGAAATTATTTGATTGGCTATAGCTTAAGCAGTTGTATTTTTGAGAAAGCCTAGTTGGCTGTTTGTGATTGGTTGTTCTTAACCTGGAGGCTTTGACAGCAATTCACTCTGGCTTAGGTTTTGGTTTGCTTACGTAGACTACCCAGGCATTAGCATCACCTCAGACCAGTGGCCTCCTTGATTGACTACATTACATAAAGTACCACAAACTGAATGGCTTAAACAATAGAAATTTATAGTCTCACAGCTCTGGGGGCTGAAAGTCCAAGATCAGGGTCTTGGCAGAGCCATGCTCCCTCTGAAATTAATAGCGAACGATCTGTTCCAGGTCTCTCTTCCAGCTTCTGGTATGTCTTTGGCGTGTGGTAAGATAACGCCAATCTTCACATAGCATCCTCCATGTATGTGTGTGTGTGTGTGTGTGTGTGTGTGTGTGTGTGTGTGTGTGTCCAAATTTCCCTTTTCATGAAGACATCAGTATATTGGTTTTGGCGCCCACCCTGTACTCCAGCATGACCTCATCTTACCTCTAATTAATCTGCAACAACCCTATTTCCAAACAGGGTTGCATTCTGAGGAACTGGGATTAAGATTTTAACATACAAATTCAGTATGGGGGACACAATTCACCTCATAACAGATGGTAAATGGTGAATTGGCATCAAAACTCATAAGCTCATTTCTTTTCACAACCAGGTCACCTTCAAGCTATCCTCAAACTTTTGGGTTTAAAAGAAGTGTTGGTGTGGGTCACGTGGGTGGGGAAGAAACACGGAAGAGAAGTCAGGGACACCTTCATAAGCCTTAGCTACTTTCTGGTGAAACAAAGAATTCTGCTTAAAATCACTGGAAATTCCAAATTGGGTGGAGGGGAGCCTACTTCTGTAAAGATTAGTATTTGTCAGGCAGTACTAGGAGCTGCCATTTTCTAGTTAGTGCTAGCTATGGTCTCTTTAAATCATATCATCTCATAAATTACAGATCTGGATGAGAAGTTAAAAAATCATTTTGACCAAAATAACTTATCCAAGCACTCAAAGCTAGTTAGTGACAGAGATTCAGTCTCCTAATTCACAAAAGAGTGCTCTTTCGTAATCTTAGGCAACCAGGAGGAGTGAAATAGGAGATAATTACTTTCCTGATATGGATACTTTTTGCCTCTCATTTTTGTCTCAATGATCTCATATTTAAAAGTCATTCAATTTTCATCCCTCTGCCCACTCAACAGTTAGCGAAGGACAGATAAACAGTGCTCAATACATTTGTTAAATGAATTTATGAATGAGAACAGGGAAACAGTGCTGTAAGGATAAGCTCTCCAGCTGAACGTCCAGGTGGTCTTCTGACTTACTTGCCCCTCCTTCTCTATGGAAAGATCCAAGAGCTCCTTTGCTGCCTTCTGAGTGGAAGGGGGGGTTAGGCTCCTCCTGGGAAAACTTTCCTTTCTTCCCTTTCTAGATTTTTCCCTCGAACTGAACTCTTTAGAGTCTCCAAGTATGTCTGCCCCTCTTCTTGCAGGAGAAAGCAAAGCCCTTGTGTATGACACCAGGGCTGGTTGTGGCTGGAGACTGCACTCACTTCTGGTTGCCATGTCAAAGCTCCTTTGAGATTGTGCACTGCTGAAGGATCTCTTTCAGAAATATTCCTTCCATGTATATTAACTGATCATAGGTTAACTTTTTCTGTCTACAAATTCCCCACAACCTGACTAGAAACTGTTCCTTCACATTTGTATATTAACTTCACTCAAGAAAACAATCCAGATTTAAAGTGATTGCCATATAACTCTTTAAGGAAATATTTAATATTTTAAGATGTAAAGAAAAACTTATCCTGAGGAGGCATTTATTAGAGTGTGAGGGAAAGAGTCAATGTGGCAGAACTTTGCCAAGAAAGGGAGAGGTACTGGTTATATAGTTGATAAGGAGCTGAAGCTGTCTCTTCCCTTTTCCTAGGTATTAAAATTTATAGAATATATGATATTGTACTATAGTTTTGCAAGATGTTGCCATTAAGAGAAATTGGATAAACGGCACATGGAACCCCTCTGTATTATTCCTTAATAACTGCATGTGAATCAACAATTATCTCAAACAGTTAACTTAAAAAAAAAATGTCTGGAAGAATGGAGTCAGCAAGCGCCCTCCGACAGACAGCAGTCGCCACTGCATTGAAGCACTTAAAAGCCCTTCCTTGTTTTTGCATTTCACTAATGGAAGCACTGATGCAATTATGCAGAATGACATTTGTCATTGGAATGGGTTCTACATCCTTGAAAACAAAGAGCATTTTTCCTTCTCTTTCGAAGCCTACTTCCTAGTTGAAATCTGAAGCCCCCTTGACTGATCCCTTCATGTCCATAAACTGACCTGGATAACTGATTGAATGTAGAGATCTTTCCAAAAGAAGGGAATTGCTATTCTGTTCATCTTTACATCCAACATCTAACACAGAGTCTAGTACCTAGTAACTGAATAATAAATGTTTGCTGAAGTGAATCAATGAATGATGAATGATAAACAATAACCATTATTGCCTCTCATTTTTGTATTTGGGGATGGGAACTATTTTGTATTTGGGGATAGTTTGGGATGGGAACTGTTTCAAATAACATGATAATTTCTTGCAAATCAAAAGCCCAAAATTGAGGTTTAATACAAATTGTTCATACTATTTCTGATAACGATACACACATTGATTTAAGGAAATGTGAAAAACTGAAATGTATGGAGAAGAAAATCTAAAATCACTCATAATCTCATTGAGAAACAATTCTAATTAATCTTTTGCTGTTTATCATTCCAGAAAAATGTAATTACTCATTTCTTCAATAGTCTTTTTAATTAAATTGGAATTATAGTACACATTTTTATAATCTACTTTTATCCTCCATTTAATTATATACTGAAGATACTTTGCCATAATTTGCAGTTGTCAAAGGAGAGAGCAGAGGAAGGCTGAAAGTTTCACTCAATCAAAACCATGTCAAAAGCAGTTGTATCAAAACGTGGTAGTCAGAGAGTGTGGTGGCATCCAAAGGCCCATTGTGCTAGGAAGGCTTATCATATCAGAGTGTGAAATGCTTCATGTCTGTACTAGAGAGAATGGAGACTCTACAACATGACTCTGAAGAAAAAAAGCTTGGGCTATTTTAATAATTAATATAGCATATAAGGGGATATTTGATGAGGGGATATTTAAATTAGGGCAAATCTCTGGCCCCATTTTATTAGTTACCATCCTCAGGAGACTTAAGAGCTTGTTGAAGTAGAGACTTTCTACAGAATCCAGGGGAAATGCGTAGTCCCACTTGTGATGAGTGAAGAATCCAGACAAGGGGGTTCATACTGCATGGTTCCATTTATATAGACCTTTAGGAAATGCGAACTACTCTCAAGTGACAGGAGCATAGTGTTTTGCCTGGGGACAGGTGGCAGCTAAGAGTGTGAGGAAGTGAATACAAAGGGGTATAAGGAAATTGGGGGGGTTGTAGATACATTCATTATCTTGACTTTGGCGCTGGTTTCACTGGTGTATCAGAATGTGAAAAGTCATTAAATTTTAGACTTGAAATATGCTCGGCTTAATGTGCATCCTTACACCTCGGTGCACCTGCCTGTCTCCACCCAAGTCCGGGGCCCCCTTTGAGACCCACAGGAACACACTAGATATGGAACTGGGTTGTATCTCATAAATGCTCTTCAGTCTGGCCTCTGGAAAACCTGCTGTGGTTATTAATTTATTTGTCAGCTTGACTGAGTGCCCAAATATTTGGTCAAACATTATTCTGGATATTTGTGTGAGGATGTTTTTTGAATGAGATTAGCATTTAAATCTATGGATTTTGAGTAAAGCAGATTATACTCCATAATGTGGGTGAGCTTCATCCAATCAGTTGAAGGCCCGTAACAGAACAGAAACAGACCTCCCCTGAGCAAGAAGGAATTGTGTCGGCAGGTGGCCTTCGTACTTGAACTGCAACATCAGCTCTTCTCCGGTCTCCAACTCAGCTCCAGGTCCTGCCCACCCTGCAATTTGTAGGCGTCCAGCCCCATGAATCACATGAGCCACGTACTTAAGATCAATACCTTTCTCTCCCTCTCTCTCTCTCCATACACACACACACACACCACACACACACACCACACACACACACACACACACATCATTGGTTCTGTTTCTCTGGAGAACTCTGACTACAGTGTTTCCCCGAAAATAAGACCTAACCGGAAAATAAACCCTAGCATGATTTTTCAGGATGCTCGTAATATAAACTAAGCTGTAACCATATTTCCCCGAAAATAAGACCAGGTCTTATATTAATTTTTTGCTTCCAAAAGACGCATTAGGGCTTATGTTCAGGGAATGGCATCCTGAAAAATCATGCTAGGCTTCTTTTCCGGTTAGGTCTTCTTTACAGGGAAACACAGTAATATACCCGCTCTATCCTTTTCAGTGAAGAAGATTGCAAAATTGTAAGAACAAGACAACATTTTGGGGTCTAAATAAGAGCTGCTGTCCTCAGGAAGCAAACACAGAATTAAAAAACAACAGCAAGACAGAATCATAAATCTCCTTTTATTCCAGGAAGAGAATAATGTTAGACGAGTCAGGCCCCCCCCAGAGGACAGTGTATCAAGGGCTGCATGTCAATAAAATGTACATAGAACTCCACCAGACACCAAGCACCCTTCCTAATCCATCACTGAGAGAACACAGGTAGACCCAGGATAACGGGGAGACTTTGCTGATTCTTTGTTACATCCCATAGTTAAAATTGTCAAAGAAACATAAATAAATACATGAGAGCCAAACAGAAAACCTTTGGGAACTTTACACTTACCCTCATGAATAAAATCTAACATAAGAAAACTAAAGCATAAAGATATGTATTCCCATTCCAAAAGCAGCAAGAGCACTGAGGATTGTTTTGCCCCTCTGAAGCACTAAACAGTGGCTGCTGATGGCAATATAACAGAGAGAATAATATTCTTCTCTCAAGATGTTCAAAATTGGCTGCTTGAATTAGACAGCCTAACTTCAAATACAACCGAACGTCTCTGATACTTATTCGACAAGTAAGCCAAGTGTGCTGTCAGGGGCCTACACATCAGTCCAAATTTACACCACAAACAAAAAATGAAGTTCGAAATCATTTGACTCCTGGGTCTGACCTCACATTCTAAGACATGGAAATTATTACACTTACCTCCCCCTTATAAGCCTGGCCATCCTGTGTTCCAGACCGTCACCTTCCCGTAGGAGATGACTACACCCCCATTGTCCTCCAGCCCCAAACACAGCTGCCCTTCACTTTTTAATATATTTTCCATTTAAGAGAGTTATTCAGATTAGCAAGAAGAACAAACACTGAACAGCACAATCCACCACTCAAGAGACAGCCCCATTACCCTTGGTGTCTCCTTCAAGATTTTTCTACCACAGCCAACATCATACATCCTATTTTCCATTTCTTTCTTTCTAAATTATTGTTCCTAAAAGGCTTTTAAGCAGTTTGGGCACCATTGTCTCTCTGAGCCTCCATTATTCACCACTCATAAAATGAAGAAGGTGTTCATAATACAATCTGAGCAAGTCGTTGGGAAAAATTATACAAGTTAGCACGCCTAGTACATGGAAAGTAACTTGACCTTCCTACCCTCCATCTGTCCTTCTTCCTTTCTTTACTTCCTGCCTTCCTTACCCATTCATGCATTGAAAAACAAAATTGTTTATTAAGCATCTACTGCATGCCAGGTGTTGCACTAGACAGCAGCCTCACAATAAGGAGGAAGACGAGAACCATGGTTCCTGCATTCACGGCACGTGGACACATTGAGATAGAGAAAGTGGCAGGACTGTGGGAACACATGGTGAGAACTCCAAAACGGGGAGGAGAGGAGTGAGGTGGAGTGTCCCAAGCATTACAAAGGCCCTGAGACAAATCAATCAAAATGTGGCTGACGCACTGAGTTCAAGAAGGAAAGAACGAGGCTGGAGCCGCTGGAACGCAGGCAGAGATGAGGAAAGATTGAGTCTCCAGGTAAAGACAACCTGCCGACACTTTGATCTCAGACTTCTGGCCTCCACAACTGTGAGAGAATACATTTCTGTTGTTCTAAGCCACCCAGTTGGTGGCCATTTATTATGGCAGCCCTAGGAACATATCTGTTATTCTCTTTTTTAAAACTACTCACATAATTATCAAAGGGAGACCCTGACTTTCTGAGCTAGTATTAGAGTCGCTGATGAGTTTCTCTCTTGCAGGTTTGGTTTTCACCTGTGAAATGAGTGGTGTTGATCGTGCATAAGTGAGGTAAATATTTTCTTTCTCTCTTGTTTGTTCATCTTTTCCTTGGGGAACTCATTATCAACTCAAAGCAAAAATATGCATTAGCCCATCCTAAGCCAAAGCCAAATTTGCAAGATGTGGTATTAAGAAGATGCTACTGTAAATGGACAAACCTTTGCTATTTTTATAGAATGCGGTGCTTATGCTTGGCTAATGTAATTAATCATCAGCCAAAACTCATCCGTTCCAAATTTTATGCTCTATTTTCAATGCTTCAAACTGTTTAGAAAGCACAGTTTCTGCTTCTGCTTGTTTCTTAGAGTAAGCTTAGGCAGCTTTACTGCAGGTAGACACTTGTCTGTTAGCTTAGGGCTGTTAGCTTCTCAACCTACACAATGCATATCCTTGGCAATGCTGGGGCATTTGTTTTTTGATCTGGGGGGTGCTAGTTACTGGAACTCAATGGGCAGTAGCCAAGGCTATCCCACTCAAAATGCCCATAAGCACCACAGTGTAAAATTTCTACTATGGATTTTCAATGGCAACAATTGTAACATGCCAAAGAAATGCCATTTGTCTTTAGATGCATGAAAAATAATCAAACGTGCCGTGCATTGGCTTCCTCCCTTTGTATCCAAGGTAACCTTATGCATAACTCCCTTATATCTTTTTCTCATTGGACTGTGTATTCACATGTTCATCTTCCCATAGAGTCTATGTTATATCAGAATTGAGACAGTGCTTCATCCATCTTTATATCTCCAGCACATGTCAGGAACAGAATGGGTGCTCAATTCAGTTTGATGAGTGAAACTTGGTAAGCCAAAAAGTTTATAAAAATGTTAATAAGAACAAATCATCCCTTTTGTTATGGAGATACTCTTTGTTATCCTGTGTACTCTGTTCAGTCTTGGGGAAAGAACACAGTACTTGGTATCCTGGCCTAGGTTTCTTGACATGTGGGCTCTACTATTATCTTACTAGGTCTTGGTTTATCTATCTGGAAAATAAGAGGGCTTAGACTTTGGTCTGTATTATTCTAAGGTTTTTTTTCAGCTTCGAAAATTCTGTTTTCTTGGTTAAATAAATATAATAGCACAAAAAAAATTAGACATATAGCTCTATTGCCAAGGGCAAACAATTTCCAGATTGTCTACTAATCTTCTAACAGCAGTCAGTATCTTATTCAATATCATAGTCTAGATTTGGCCAAACAGTCATTTGTAGGTGCTCAATTCAGTTTGATGAGTGAAACTTGGTAAGCCAAAAAGAAAAACAAATATAGCTAGTTCTAGAATATATATGTGGACATGTGTCATCTTGGTTTCCATGGCAGAGTATCTTTCTTGTCATTCCTGGGGGAACAGGGAAAGAATACAAAGAGATGTTTTATGCAATAAGAGTTGAAAGAGAATAAGTATGGCACAAAAGTGGAGAGGAGAATATGGCAGTGATGAGATGTCACTTTGTGATTCAGTTATAAAAGGCTGACTTCCATCTTGCTAGCAACTCTATCTATTGCCTTCTTGGCTTGAACAATTTTATGAAGCAAGCTGCCTTATTGGCAAGACCATATGGCAAGAAATTGGGAGCAATTTCCAGTCAACAGTTAGCAGGTAACTAAGGTCCTCAGTCCAACACCCCACAAGAAAGCAAATCTTTGCCAACAACGTGAGCTTGAAAGTAAATCCTTCTCCAGTCCACACCTGATTGTATCCTGTAAGAAACCCTGAAACAGAGGACCCAGTTAAGTCATGCCTGGATTTCCTGACCCACAGAAACTGTGAGATAATAAACGTATGCATTTTTAAGCTGCTAAAGTTTGGGGCAATTTGTTACACAGCAATAGATAACTAATATATAATACTTGGCATCAAGAACTCACATATAGTTTGTTACCTGGCACCATAGAGTCTAAGTACAAATAGCTATCTTTTATTCTTCCCTCTGGTGCTTACTTTGTTGATCCATTTGGTCACCTACCATCCAGTCTCAGTTTATTAAAATGAAGTAGAGCTCTGAAGGAAATAGTTTATTCCAGGGTTGGAGAAGGGAAAAAAAGAAACAAAAGCTCAAACGTTTTGTGGTGACAAAAAGTAAGGAAGTGCTCAAAAAATGATGGGGTATGTCAGAAAATAAATGATAGTGATGAATAATAACCCACAAAATAAAATAAATATTCATGGATCTATACTGACATAAATAACTAAGCATGGGAGAAGGCCCAGTCGAATTTAATTCATAACATAGAAAAAAATATACAAATAGAAAATAACTATAGACAAATCCCACATTGTGGTTTTACGATGAGAGATGGTATATTTAGGCAGTCTGAAAATTAGATATTTATAAATTATAAAGGGAAAAAAACTGGAGAAACCTGCAAGATACCACCTGAACCAAATGGTCAAATTTAACATCACCCACAGTAAGACATAACATAAAAACATCATGCAGCTCCTGGTATCATGCACTGAGAAGGGCACAGAATTACTTTGGTGGTATTCTTGCAAAAAATGCCTAATTTCGATCTACTCATGGAAAAAAAACATCAGACAGATGTACATTGACTGTTTCACTATTATTTTACTATATGGAACTTTCTGGGTCTTGATTTCTTTATCTGAAAAATAAGGGGGTTGGGCTGACCAGTCTTCTTCAAACAAAGTGTCAAAGTCATAGAAGATAAAGAAAGACAGTATTTTCACAAATCAAAGGAGACTAGAGACATGACAACTAAATACGGGACATGGGATCATATGGGATCAGAAAGGGACATCAGGAACACTGCTAAAAGTCAAGGAAGATCTCTAAATTAGTTAATGTCATTGTATCAATATTAATTTCTTGGTTTTGATAATCATCCCATGGCTATACAAGATAGTAATGTAAGGATAGGCTGGGTATGTGAGAAGCCTCTCTACTATTTTTACGACTTTTTTGCAAGTCTAAGGTTATTTCAAAATTAAATGTTTACAAAAAAAACCTCCACCTGGTATTCTAATTTTGGAGTTCTGATGGGATTTCAGCCTCACAACGCAATTTAACGGGTATAAGACCTTTGATCTGAGCTACAAAAGAATCTCTCCTTGGTAGATTTTTATCAACCCATATCAAAGGACATCTTGCTTTTGAACAACAGGTGGAGTTTGCATTTCTGCTATATTGACTATTTTTATTTAAACCCTTATAAGACATTAGCTCTGTTTTAATTAATCCCTTCTAACTTTATAGAGTCAAGAGTCTACAGGTTTTAGTATCTGTCCTTCACATCATTAATGATAGATGGACTTGCTCATTCAAATCATTAGCAAAAAAAAAAAAAAAAATGCACATCAAGGCCCATATATACTGCTCTTTAGTCATGTTTTTTACATGTTTTTCACACAACTTACAAAGTCAAACCTCAGTTATCTGCAAATATGTCCAGAAGGTACGTAGCATGCTGCATTTCATAATGATATGAGGAAAACGTGATCAGTAACCAGTATGTGTATTATGTTGGTAGTAGAAGCTAATATTGTCCTAATTACTATCGCAATAACTAACATTCTCTTCTTCTTATACGCCAGGCATTGAGCGGACCACCTTATGGATTATTTCCTTTAATCTTTCAGTAGACCTACGAAGTAAGCACAGATGAGGCAGCAAGCACATTCACTAGCAATGTGCAGCTTCAGACAAAGAGCTGGGTGGACACGCCCTGAGCCCCATGGAAGTTCTGTGCTGGGGAAGTGACTGAGTTGCCACAGGCCATGTCTACTATTTGATCAGTCCCTTTTATTTATCTCTTTTAAATCAGATTATTCTGTTAACATTGGCATGAGGGGAGCAGGAGTGGAGGAATGGAGGGAGGGAAGGAAGGAAGCGAGAAAGGCAAGAGCCATGTCAAACTGTATGAAGAATCTCAATTATACAAACGTGGAGCTTTCGCTTTGATGTGTTTTAAACTAGAAAAGTTGCAAACTGAAGGAGGGATTCAGAGGGAGACATGAAAGCCATCTTTAAAACCACAAAGGGCTGTTTTGAGAAAGGGGGATCAAAATTGTTGTGTGTGGCCTGTGAAGAAAATTTAGAAAGATACATTTCAGCTCATTATCAAGAAACACTAACCCGGAAATCCAGTTATAGGCAAAGCTGCCTGAGGACTTGGTGAACTGGTCCTAAGAGGTGTTGGAAGCGGCTGGGTGACCAACTCTCAAAGAAAGATAAAAGCAGGAGATTGGTACTTAAATTAGATGACCTTTTAAATGAGCTTCCGCTGTGCCTCTGGATCAGACCCTTCTGAGAGACAGCACTTTCCAGCACCTCGCTGCTGGTGGCATAGCTCATGGTCAGTGTGAGAAGCAGACTGAATAGGTGTTTGGGGATAACAGACCAATTTAGACAACTGGTGGATTGATGCCGGCATCTTTTGGAGCCAAGAGAAACCTATGTGAGGTCTAAAATGGGAAAGACTTGCCTTTGTGAACCTGATGTGCTTATGGTCCTGGTCAGCCCTTACCTATTAGAGGAGATGGTAAAATATACATGTTGTGACAAACTAGCAAGCGCTCGGGCTGGACCACCAAACAGGAGGGGTGGGTAGGGCTCCCCACAGTTGAATTCAAGCTGGCTATCTGAACCACACTTTCGTTTCCCTGCCTGCCTACCGAGGCTGTACTGACCACTGCAGCGTCTGAGCCAGGCAAGCAAAGTTAGTGGCCAGCCCCCTGGAGGCCACTTGGTTGAGTCACTGGAAGGTTCTTCATGTTCCTGGGGCTATAGCAGCACAAGACGAGTGACCCAGATTTCAGGGCAGTTTCAGGAGAGCCTGTGCTTACTTGGAAAAGATAAATCGGCGTTAACCAGGCAAAGCAGGGAGAAAATAGGCAAAGGGAGGAACACAGAGAACAGAAGTAAATGAGAAAGGCTGGTGATTTCAAGGCTTTCGGTGTGGCTGGAGGATAGAGTAAGAGTAGGGAGAACCAAAGATACCAGTAGAGACCTAGGAATGAATGGTATAGATGGCCTTGTGTGGCAAGCAGAGTATAGGTGTTATACTGAAGGCAGTGAGGAGCTTGAGGGATTTTAGGCTGGGAGGTAACATAATCGGAGTTGTATTTTAGAAATACTAATATGGCAACAGTGTGGGGAAATTTGAGTTCAAGGGGATACGGAAGGCAGGAAAATCGGTTAGGAGGCTGTTGCCTCCTAGTAATAATCCGATTATTACTAAATAATTGGATTATTTAGTAATAATACAATTACTAAATAAATATTGTTCTAAACCAAGTTCGCAACAATGGGGAATGAAGAGGATGGGATAGATTCAAACTGTGTTAAGGCGGTAAAAAAATAAACTGAATTTGGAAACCAATTGGATGTGAGAAGTGAGGACAGGGGAGGTGAAGGACCATCCTCACGTTTAAAGCTTAGGTCACTGGGGAGATGGTGAGGCCACCTACCAATGACTGAGTCAGACAGCATTTGGTTAGGAAACAAGCTTCTCAATGTATTCCCAGCATGATGGATTTTAATACAAGGAACTAGAGGCTTACAAATCTCTAAGAAGGACTAGGAGTAATACCCAGAAGCTCTATAGCTGTTGCCCAGAAAGAAGCTACTTCAAATCTCAACAACTTCTGGAAAGCCTGGACCTCAACCTGCAGCACCAAACCAGGCAATGCCCCAAGAAACAGCCAGCAGCTGCCTGGACAGCCTGTGGCACAGCAACAGGTGCTCATCTGGGAGTTCAGCGGGAGAACAGAAAACTGAATTGGAGTATGCTGCATGATCTCCAAGCGGGATGTTTGACACATGCTTCCAGACCACAAGCACAAGCTCTGTACTCGAAGGATAGTTTTGAGAATTGTGGGGCTCAAAACGAGGTTACTCAGAGAGACTGGCAAGGAAAATGAAAAACAATAAGGACAGTATACAATATCTGTGGTGGGTCAAACCATACAGCAACGATAAGCAGCAACTTAAGCTTCTTGATGCTGCCCACCCACTTTCTCTAACTATAGAAACACCTTCATCTAACAGAGCAAGACATGGGAACCAGATTCAGTTGGTCCCAGCAACTCCCCAGCACTACTGGCCAGGCCTGTATATGGAAAAGGATCTGCTGATTTAGTGTGCCTGGCAGGTATTGTGAGCCCGGATTAACTCAAAGTAAGAAGAGACGATAGTCAAGTGTGGGAATCTGGCAGAATTAGGGTTTGAGGAAAAACTGGATAGGCCATTTTCTACATTAAATTTAAACCCTTCTATAACTGCTGCCCAAATGAGAAATATGTCTGATGAAAACCACATGATTCAAATTAAGTAAACTAAGTAACGCTGCTTAGTGCTAAAGATTTCATGATTTGCCTCATTTGTAATGGAAGGGAAAAAAATTTTCAAAAGAATAAATCTATAAAAGGCAACCCACGTTTACCAACCAAGTAATTTATAAGATCATTCAAGAAAAGGCAAAATGAACCAATAGCACAGTGTGTTCTAAAAAACAAAGTTTGTACAAAGATTCACCATTACAAATAAAACTATCTCAAGGCATACTAATTATGTAGTTTCTAAAATTTCCCCCCAAAATGTAATTATTTGCTAAATCACAAGAGGATAAGTAGTGAGTTAGGAGATTGAAGAGAATGGAGTCGGTTGGAAACAGTTTTCAGACAATTTTTCCTCTGCTCTTTGAGTTTTATTCCACCCACTAACATCTACTCCTTTTCTGCCATCTTCTAACTTCTAGTCACTTTTTCTCATTCTCTGAAGACTTCGACAATTGTCCACTGCAATTTCTGCCACTGTCCAATGTGACTTCAAAGTCCATGTGAAACGCCATCCAATACGTGGGCTCTCATCTCCTTGACCTCATCTTCAATAAATTCCTCCTTTCCTCTACCTTAGATACCACCCATATGGTCCTGGCCTTGACTTCAACATCACCTGAAACCGTATCACTTCTAAAAATGACAACTCGATATAATTTTAGAGGTGAGGTAGTAAAAACGTACAATTACCCAATCCTGTGACGACAACCTCCCATCCTTCCTGCTGCCTTGCTCAAGTACTCTGCAATATGCTGTACAATGGCCCCCAAAGATTTTAGGTCCCAAGCCCGGGGACCTGTAAATGTCACCTCATTTATGTTTGTTGCCTTTATTTGTTACCTAATGTTAACTTAGTCTTATGGGACTGCCAGCATCTTGGCTCATTTGCTTTCTCTCTGTCCTCTTCACTTTCCCTTTCATCCCTAAGCTTCAGTCATGTTGGCCTTATTTCAATTTTCAGAACGCACCAAATTCTTTCCACCTTCAGATTCTTTGCCACAATCTTCAGTTTGGATGGAATATCCTTTCTCATTTACCCCATTGTCACTCCCTCCCCAATCTGATTATTTCTTATTTATCTTTCAAATAAATGTCATCTTCTCAAGGAAACTTTTCCTGACATCCTTGTCTCTCATAGATTTGCTAATTATATCCTCCTAAATCCTCCTATACTATTCCTTCACAGCACATAGCTAGGTAAAAAGTACTAAATTATTTGTTACTATATCTTACTAGATTGTAACTCCCATAGGATCTGGAGCATTGTCTATGGCATTATGATGGACCTCCAGCACCTAGAACAGTTCCTGGGACCTAGTAGGAACTAGGATGGAAGGAAAAACCTAGGAACTTAGGGCTATAAAAGACGAGCAAAGCCTGGTTTTGCACCCAAGGAGTTTGCATTGGGATACTGTTCAAATCCCATCTAATTTAGTCCCATCTTAGAAAGAAGCAAGTATTTCACAGTCAAGAAGCATATTGAGACACATGACTAAGAAATGGGTGGGAAGCATGGTTTGAATCATGGCCACCATCCACTGTTGGGTGGATTCTGCCCTACTCAGAGTCCTGCATAATCAGGAAGTGGGTAGGAGCTAAAATCCATCCATACTTGACTTTCCAAGCAATGTGTCTGTGGGGACTACATCAGCTAAAGATGTGCCTTTTTTCTACTTTGCAGAGTAGGGTAGAAGCTAGTGGTTGCCTTGATTCACATTCCAAAGATGCGGGCCCTTGGTGATTTCAGTGGTGTCCAACACAGTGGAATAGCCTGGGAGTCAACTAGGTAGTAAAGGAACCAAGAAAAAGCCCAACACTCATGGCAGGTCCATTAATCTACTATGGAGCTACCCAAACAGCTAACTGTGAGGGAGAACAGAAGAGAAAATCTAAATACATATAGAGCTCTGAAATGGTAATTAAGGACACCTACTATAATCTGTAAGTGGTCCCTATCTGACTTTAAGATGTCTCTCCGAAGTCAAGAAGGGTCAAATGGAGCCTCCAAACACAAATCTTGCTATTTAACATTCCCAATAATCTCAATATTAACCCCTCAATAGCTTTCAGATATTGCACCTCTTGCTGCAAAATTGAAATTAAAATCAATACAATGAATACTCAGTATGTAAAACAATTCAAGGCTCTATTTCAGCATGAAGTTTCATTTAAGCTATAGGAATATAAAGAAAAGACAACCTTTTGTTCTCCTCATTTCACAATCCTGCAAATGGCCTCTTAGCCCAAATAGCTCCTCTAATCTTTAAGTTTTAATTAGCTGCCCACAATTCATAAAATATCAGGAATTAAAATGCTGATACCTCATTCTCCTGAGAAATGGCACACAATTAACCTCTTTTTTCTGGTCAAAGACAGGAATTGAGAAAGGGTAATGACAAAATTAATCAATTCTCGTGGCGAGGCCTGCCATAGTGCTGGAAAACAGCCGACGACCCTACGTCAAAGGGAGAGGCAATTGGGAGTGCGTGGAGAAACTGCGGGTTCGCTGTGTGTACAGCCTTTTGTAGTCACGCCAAGTGTATCACGAAACCAAATTGGACTCCCCAAATCTTACAAAAATGTTAAATGGTTCCCCAGAATTAATCAGCCTAACCTTTCTTCCTTTCGCCTCTGAAACTAGGTATGCACCTAGGCTTTAAATAATGCGTAAAGCTCTGGCTTTCTAGCAAGGTGGGTAAAAGAAGAAAATACTGAGAAATGCACACCTTCTGGACATTATCTCAAGATCAAAACATACACCTGGCAGTAAAGTCAGATGGAGTTGCTGGAACTGAGTTTAGACCTTTCTAGAATAATTTTTCTCTCAAAAAGGCAAATCTGCTTTTCTTTTCCCTAATCATAAGTTACATGGTAAGATTATCCATAACCATTTACACTTAATGAGAGCTCATAGAGACAGAATAGAGTGAGTTCAAGACATTTTAACATGCTATCAATGAAGACATGAGGAGGTAACAGATAGGATGGAGGCTGTATAGTACTTCTGCTTGCTGTCAAGCCCCAGCTTGGCGACATACTTGCTGTGTGATCGAGAGCAAGGTACTTAACTTCTCTGAGCTTTGGTTATGTATCTCTAAAATGGGAACAAAAATCTGTGCTGTGAGAATGAAACAGAATACTTATAACATGCTTAGCACAGTCCCTGGCACTTCACAAATGCTTAAAATTATTATCGTCAATAGAGGAACCCAAATATCTTTAATGAACACAAAGTGAGAAAGATACTGTTTCATTTTAAGAACACTTTGGTAATTCCAATTGCTGCTGTTTGTTTTTCGGGTAACAGATTTATTAAGATATAATTCCCATACTATACAATTAACCCATTTAAAATGTCCCCTTCAACGGTTTTTAATATATTCACAGAGTTGTGCGACCATCACCCCAATCAATTTTAGAATATTTAAAAAAAAAAACCATATCCATTAGCTATCATTCCCCAATCTCTCTGTTTCTCCCAGCCCTAGGCAACCTGTAATCGACTTTCTGTCTCTATAGATTTACCTATTTTGAGTAATACATTATCTTACTTTCTATAATGTTTTCAAGGTTTATACATGCTATAGCCTATATCAGGACTCTATTCATTTTTATGGTTGAATAATGTTCTACTGTATGGGTATACTACATTTTGCTTATTCACTGCTATGCTCCCTTGGTAGAGTAATTAATTGTAAATTCAATGCTACATAATAAAAGCATAATAACACCTACTACCAACCTTCATCCACATAGAGGTGCTTTCTAGTCTTCTGGGAGTGTTTACGTACATGATTTCATTTGAATACGAGTGACTTTATTTGCAGCTCACAACAACCCTGGGTGGTGGGTAGTTTTACATTTTATGGATGAGTTCAAGGAAGCTAGCAGTTTTAGCAACGATTACATAGCCATGCAGTTACCATCAGAGCTGAGACTCAAACTCAGACCTTCTGAGTCAAGTCCCATATTTTTCCTGATACAATTGATGATGTGTGAAAATCTACAGTAAAGAGTATGTGAAAATCCACAGCACTAAGATACACATTTTGTGTCTTGGAGTGAGCTGAGAGGAGATAACAGCTCTTTTCTGTGACCTCTGTTTGCCCCTAAAATGCAGTCCCCAGCAACTAGATAACTGGAGGTAAGGGATCTTGGTTACCAACTTCAAAGCAAAAGTATTTGCTTCTGCTGGAGTTGACCCATTCCTGAGGAAGCAAACCAGTTTCTCTGTTAAATGTTCTACGGTCGTATCCCCCTGGCTAAGCCCCTATTTGAGGTTTCACAACTACACCATTCCTCAGCAGCACCGTTGTGATCAGACACACTTTGCCCTAGCCTCATGGGGGAGAGATCAGTTCCTTTTTCTGTATTTAATCCTCTAGTTGAACCCTCTACGCCTTTCTGCAAACATATAAAATAGCCTGTTCCCTCTTATTACTTAAATTTTCCTGCTCCCTGGGCTAAGAGAAATGACCCCAAATTAATCTAGTTTTCAGAGACGTTCTGAGAACTTAATTTTTTAATCATTTTTCATTTCTCCCAAGTCCAAATCAAAGTGATTTATTTACAGTAACCATTTATGTACCTAGCTCTAGTATGTATATGTACAGATGTGTATACAATATCTGAAAAACTTTAGGAGAGGGGGAGGGAGAGAAAGAAAAGGGTTTCAGAGTCCATCAGTGGATTTAAATTCAGTATAATGAGCTAATACCGTTCCTTTTATATGTGGACAAGATGATCTCCTTCCAGACTGTTCCATCCAGGAAAGACCCTCAGCTGCAAAACTCAAAATCAGCTGTGACTGGGGCATATAAGGTTGGAATCTGCACTGGAGAATTGTCAGTGGCTCCACTTTTCTCAGAAGCTGTGATCCACCCAGCAAAGCTCCTCACCAGAAAGCTCAGTGGGCTATAGCGCCCTCAGAATGGCTCCATAATTAAAAAGCAACATCAGGCAAAACATGGTAGGGATGCCAGGGAGCCGCTGTTTGTATGACCTTCTGTCTGCTCAGAGGGGAAGGATGTGTGACCTCAGAGAATTTGACCATCAGCAAGGCCTGCCAGCTCTCAGCCATCCCCCATCAGCCTGGACCCTCACTGGTGCCATTTGCCGCTGGCCTTGGGACCCCTCAGGCAGGTAGACTCAGAGTCCTGTGCACTGAGTTGGAACAGTACAAGCTGAGCCAGCAGTACTGCGTTGACCTTTTCCTTTGGTGAAGAGAGAAAGATTTTGTTCCATGTTAAGCTCCTATGCAGAGTCACTTGCTTTCTCCCTCTGAGAAATAATAGAACCTTCTCTTGGTTCATCCTCAGCAGTTGCTTCTGGAGAACCCCAGCAGGGCTTTGTTATGGATTGAATTGTGTTCCCCCCAAATTCATTATGTTGAAGTCCTATCTTCCAGTACCTCAGAATGTGGCTTAGGTTGGAAAAAGGGTTGTTGTAGATGTAATTAGTTAAGATGGAGTCATTAGGGTGGGCCCTACCCCAATGACTGGTGTCCTTGTAAAAAGGAGAAGAGTAGACACAGACGCACACAGGGAAAATGCTCTGTGAAGATGCAGGCTTCTACACCCCTAGGAACACCGACGATTGCCAGTACGCCGCAATCGTCGCTGGGTGAAAGGCACGGAACAGAATCTCCCTCAGAGCCTTCAGAAGGAGCCAACAGTGCAAACACCTTGATCTTGGGCTTCTAGCCTCTAGAACTGAGACAATAGCCACCAAGTTTGTGGTGCATTATTACAGAAGCCCTAGCAAACTAATACAGGCTTCTTCCCTCCGTTTTTGGAATTACGTCTCATCTCACAGCCTTCCTTCATGTCACAGGGAGACCTAACTTTTTCACTGTGGCCTCACTTCAAGGGGAGCGGCGCTCACTTTCCTTTCCCAGGACTTTGTGCCAAGGAGGAGTGTGTTACATTAAATGCAATTCTAGGGACCTGCACACAGCTGAGAATACTAAAAAGATGTTTCCTTTTAATAAATTCACTCATTTACCTCTTTGTACTGCATTTTCAAGAAGATGAGAATATTTTCATATGGCAAATAATTGACACAGTAATACAGCAAACACCTTTTTAGTGTTCAATATATGGCAGACTCTGTTTTGCTTACATAGATTAGCAATTTAATGATCACAAAAATCCTATGAGGGAGATACTATTAGGATGGTGCAAAAGTAAGTGCAGTTTTTGAAATTGTTTTTAACCTTTTAAACTGCGATGACTTTTGCACCAACCTAATATTCTCATCACTCCCCACCCCGCCATTTTACAGGTGAGGAAACTGAGGCAAGAAGAAACTGAATGATTCCCACCAGGTCAGTAACAGAACCAGGTTCAAAGCCAGGCTGCAGTCTGGCAGCAGAATCTATGCTCTGAACCACTACACTAGATGGCATCTCGCAAGCAAAATGAGTAGTCTTAGTGTGGGTTTTGAGTATGGCTCATCATTCTAGGTGGCAGTAGTCCCTGTCCCCTAGGGGGCAGCCCAGTGTTCTGGAAATGAGATAATGGCACATATCCATTCCAGCCCCAGTGGGTAATTTTATGCCACAGGACTTGCAGAATTGGGGCTCCTGGGTGTGGCTGCACCACAGCTGTGTGTGCCTCGCTGCACCCCAAGTGTCTCCACACACTCTCTGCTTGCCAGGCGTTGTTCTCAGCCTGTACACTTTTTGTATAGCTTTACAAATGTGCTTTCTTCTTCCCAGAATCCTCAAGTTTAGAATGACTCCCTTTATGTAGGGAAAGACCCAGCTTCTGGGATACCCTAGGATCATGAGGCCATGAATCCTGCTACCCAGGAGCTTGTGTCTGCTCAGGTGACGCTGCAAATGCTTAGCTTGCCATGTAAACTTGTCGCCTCTGTAAACTCCTCTTAACCTGAACCTAAAGGCTGTGACGATTATAGCTATGAGAGGTCAGCTCACTTTCGTTCCCAGTGCAACTTAACGTTGGCACTAAATTCTGGCCACATGTACCGTCTTCAAGGCTCACGTGGCTCGCGGAGCACGACGACCTGTTCATAACTTGACAGAACTATGGGGCATGTGGTTTGTGGGTCCCGACTGCGAGAACTGTCGTGGCAAGAACCAAATGGGGCACTCGCTCTGTACTCACTCCTTTAGCTAGCACACATTTACTGAGGTAACACGTGAGTCAGGCTCTGTGGGAGGCCCTGGGAATGCAACAACGAATATCGCAGAATTCCTATCCTCAAGGAATTAAAAATCCAGATGAAAGACATTAAAAATCCAGCACAAAGAATGTCCTTAACTTTGTGTGAGTAACACCATTATTCTGAGATATTTAAAAGGCAATGCTCGGAAAAGGGCCTCCATGGCAAACTAAGTTTGGGAAATGATAAATGCTATGGACCATCTCCCCAAACCCCTTCCCTCTCTCCCAATTATAGCACAAACGGATCTGAAAAGTTGGCAGGAAAAAAATAAACAAACAAAGAAGGATTTTATTTGTTTGACCCAGCTATTTTCAAAGTTATTAGACTATGGAAATCTCTGTCTTCAAAGAATACTTATTAACATCTTACCTAAAATATTTACTGGGAATTTTTTTTTTAATCTCAGGTGCAGGCAGTATTATGGGATGTGCTAAGCAGGCAGTGCCAATCCCCTGAGGCAGGCCAAGCACCACTGGAAAGGTGACCATGGGGAGAAAACTGTGATTACTACATCTTACAAGAGAATACCCTGGTTGAAAGAAATGAGTACATGTCCTCTTCTCAATTGAACGGGAGCTGGTCAGTTGGTTGAGTCACTGAAAAAGTTGATTAAAGTAGGGAATCATGAAAAAAGAACATAGACACCCAAAACACCTTATTTTCCCTTAAAACACTTAACCATTCATTCATGTACTAATCTTTTGATGCATGTATACCTTCTTTGAATATAAGCTGGCTGATTAACTTTCTTACATTCGTTACACCGTGACGCATCACCCATGATTTCCAGTGGAGTGAGGCCATCATAATTCTTACGAAACAAGTTGAATGTAACCTCTGTCTATATTCACAATTTGCCCCGATCTTTTAATTTATCTCTCTTTATCAGCCACCCCATAATGCCCAGCTCTCCAACAAAGACAAGGTAATAGAATAAGTTTCCCTTTAAGTCGAAGGCTGGTGTCTCCTTAAAGGAACAATTGTTAAGTTCTCAGGTCAAATTGAATGGAAATGACAACAGGTCGGGGGGGTGGAGCCTTACAGGCTTATGATGTCTTTCAGATGGTGACTTGATTTTATTAAATTTTTCAAAAGAATTCAACTTCATTTTCTTTAGAAACATCAATTAGTTCTTTGTCTTTTGCTTTTCACACTATGTAGTAATAAGGACAACTGTCATGAACACACGTGGGAACAAGAACAGCAATAAAATGACTTTTGGCAAGTATATAACTCAACTGGTCGGAGAAAACACTGGAATACTAGAGAGTAACCAACTGGCCATGAGTTTTTCATGGGCCGTGGTCATCAGGTGATTTGTTTCAAAGTAGTGGAAAGCATAGGCTAACCAGATAAGTGGACGTCTATCAAGACAGTTTCGACTATACTGCAATAGCTGCTCTGGGTGTGGAAGTGAGATCTTCAAAGAACATTCTCGAACAACATCTGAAAGCTGCTGAAGTACCTTCTAAGGGTTATGGGTAGAATTAATTTAAACGCTCTTATTTGAGTGAGTTAGGAAAATTTGAAGGGAGAAGATAATCTGTCCAAGATCAAAGCTGGGAGTTGCCATTTACTGTCACATCCACCATCTTTCCCCCCTGTCATCCAAATAAATGTTGAATAAATATTTTAAAACAGCATTTTGAAGGGCCCAGATCCTCCTCACATTATTAAGCTGCCTGGAATGCTCCAATGTCTGACTCTACTTAGAGGACTTGGCTTCAGCTTTTCGATACATACAATCTAGAACACATTCTTTGTACCTGTTTTTAAGCAGACAATTTTAGTTATATATATTACTGAGGTTAAGGATATATGGAGGTGCTTGATTAAGTGGTAGAACAGACCCAAGGCAAGTCATTTGCATGAGAAGAATCACAAAGGAAATTTAGGTCTTTGGCTTAAATAAGGAGGAAGCATTATAGCTATGAGTCCTAGGAAGATAATATAGAGAATTGAAATGAAAATAGTGTCTGTCACTCCACTCATCCCCATGGAAAAGGACTCTGGCAGAAACTGAAGGAGCTGTTTTTATAAAGATCTATCAGACAAGGGCATTTCAAGAGCCCCCAGCATCTCTCCTATGCAGAACACAGAGACACTCAACACCTTAATGTATCCGTGTCATCAATGTATCCAGGGCATTAATGTATACGTGTCAGCGCCCATGACGCCAAGAAGGAATAGAGAGAAGCCTGGTACACCAGAGGTCCAATGGTGGTGTCTGGCATGCTGAGACTGCTTTGTGAAAATACATGAAACACCCCTGGAAGGTGTAGGTGAGATTCTTTCCAGTTGCTGAGGTCCTCAATAAATAGTTGGGACAAAAAAGTCAGAAAACTCTGAGTTAATACTAATACCATGACCACATCTATACCCTAAGGTTGGTAGGGCATAGTGAATCGCAAATAAGCACTAGTAATATATCAGTGCTTTGAAATGGCATTGCCCAGCCCAGGTTGCCCTCTTAAAAGGAAAACACCTCCCGCCATCCCACAGAGGCTCTGCAGACAACTGAAGTCATTCCAGCTCCTCATCAGACATCTCAAAAAAGTGTTAGCTGGAAATAGTATAACCCTCAGGGAAAAGTTGGGCTGTGCTTCCAAAATGGTCTCAAGAAGCAGCTCAGAAGCAAGTAAGTGACACAAAACCCTTCCACATCTAGACAAAGTGAACCCTTTCATTTAAGGCCCATTGGACCAAAGAATGTGTACAGGAATATGGCAGCTACCAAGGGCCAGTGGTGGATACAATCTAGGAACCAGGGTAGATAAGTTTAACCCTCAAGGATGCCTCGTACGACAAGGCGTGGACCTGATGATTTAACATTGACATTGGACAGAATGATGCACTAGAGGCTGCCAGGGCCTGTGATGTCCAGCAGTTGTTCTTCCAAGGGGACCTCCCAAGCATGCCTACTGAAGACCAACACCTGCACAGTGAATGAATGAACTTATAATTGATAGAGTAGGTAAAATGTTTACATTATTAAGACATGTTTCTATTTCTGTTGTACTGTTTGCTTTCTGTTTATCCCTCTGAACACAAAACTTTTACTTAATTTTTAATCGCTCAGTTACATCTGGAAGGTTTTCTAAAACCTGTTTATCTAGAAAGTTATTTAAATCTTACATTTAAAAATAGCAGTCAGAACATCTTAAGTAACTTGAAAGGTGGAGAGAGTATTTTTGTTGTTGTGAAGACATTTATTGAACGTCTGCCATGTAACGTGTGACTATGATCCTAGCTCATAAGTTTATGACCTAAATTCACCTGGGTTAGTGCCCTGGCAGATCCTGGACCCCAAAATGACTCAACTTGTCTCTGTCAGACTAAGATAGACCCATGCTCTTTGTGGAGCAGTAACAAAGAGATTCAACGCCCTGCTCTCCTGTTCTGCTATGTTGAAGAAGATCTAGAACCTTTTTTCTCCCCTCTTTTTTTTTTAATTATGCAGGTGAGAAAAAATTTTAAATACAGACAAAAAGAAAACAGTGAAAATCATCTATAATCTTAAATTAGCCGTACAATCCTTTCGGTTCTTCTGAAAGTGTAGCTTATTTTGAAATCAACAGATGTGAAGTATTTCCTGAGGACCTAAAATGTTTCTGGCACAGGGCTATGTGACGTACTGCATAGAAAAGGAATAGGAATCTCAGTCTACACCCTCCGAAGAGTTAATAATTGTCTTGTTAGAGAAAGAATGTACTAAAAGGAAGCACAGCCAGGGTCTATGACACGGAGGGGAGCCACCCCAGGAGGCTCAAAGGGAGGCAATGTATTATTATTCATCCACTAAATACGAGTCGAGCGTGTACTTGTGCGCTCTGCCATGCGCGTGGTCATGATCTTAAGGAGATAAGAGCAGCCAGTCATGAAGAAGGACCTGTGAAATACAAGCAAATATTATCTAGATGGACATGTGAACAAAGGGCAGGAGTCACAGCGTGGAGGGAACATCCAAGCGTTCCTGGGGAGCCAGGAGCAACTGATACTTAAACTGCATCCTGAAGGAAGAGAGCAGCGTGCCCGGGGCACTTCCCGAGCTCGCAGTTATGTGCCTGACATGACACGCTGAGCACGTTTCACAGATTCTCTCGGTTAATTCTCACAATAGCTCTATAAAATAAGTATTTTTCCTCTTCTCCCTTTTACAGATTAAAAGACTGAAACTGAGGCTACAAAATTTACGATCATCACACAGCCAGTAGGGGGAGTCAGAGCTCAGCTCCAGCAGCCGCCGCCAGGGCTCGGCTCCTGACCACGCCCCATGCCGTATGCGCATGTCTACGCGTAGCAATGGCACCTTCGCAGCCCCCTGCTGTCCCGAATTTCCTCCTCTTCGTCCACTGCAGTCTAAAAATCGCATGGCTTTTTTGCACCCTCCCTAGTTTTGTTTTGTTTTTTTTTGTTGTTGTTTTTTACAACGTGAGTTCAAGGCTATAAACTTGAACTTGTTGCAATGAGCCTCACCTCAGATTCTTCAGCCAGATTGACTGAGGGTTACAGGCACTCCACTGCCTGTCACGAAAGCAAATGAGAATTTAGATTTAAAAGAAATTAAGTTACATTAAGACTCTCTTGAAATTGCTCTCTATGTCTGGGATAAAAACCCTTTTCTGAGGATTCCCGCCTTAACAGCTAGGTCAATTGTCCTAGCCTCCCCTCTGCTTCTCCACTCTCACCCCTACCACTGCAGGGGAAAGGGTCTGACTGCCCCTGCTCCTTCCTGCCTGCCGGTTTTCTTTTCCTTGCTGTCTTTGCCCTTTTCCTTTTGTTCTGAGAGCCCAAGCACTATTCCACCTTCAAGCGGTCTTTAGTCCACACCCCTCTAGCTATTCCAGGTCACATGATCTCTTTCAGTGCACCAATATTCAATAATACTTGCTTTTTTTTTTTTTTTCCGCTAGACCCTGGAAACTCTGAAGTACCTTCCCTAAAGCCAATGCCACCTTTTCTGAGGAGGTAGCATTTTACCACAGGAAAAAACACACATTCAAAACAAAATGAAAGATGGGACAGAATCACGTGCCCAATGCATAGTAGTGAGCTCTTTGGGAGGTCAAAATGGGTAGAGATCAATATTAGTTTAAAGTATGGGAGAAGGTTTCATGAGGAGGCAAAACTTGAGAGAGAACTTGAATGATGGGTGTGAATTGAAGAGACACTAAAGGAATAAGATGTGAAATAAACAGGCATCTGATTTTATTTTTCTCTGAGCAATTTACCAACTTGACATAAGAAAATGCTGAAAAGGGAAATGTTTTTATGCTCTTGTATATCTGTATTTCATTCTTGTCAATAGCTGAACCTACTCAACAAATCAGGCCTTCATTTTGCAAACAGAATAAAATCACATATTTCTGTTAATAATTATTCCTAGAATAGGAGATCAGACCATTCAAATTTAGGTACAGTTTATAGATTTAATATTCAAGTCCTTTACAATCACATCTTTAGACTCTGATTCAATTAGGGAATGTAAACCTTGTTGGGCGAGTTTATCTCTCAATACTTTACAGGACCCTAAACATGGTTTAAAAGTTCAGCTCAGGTTTATAATCAGTTAAAGGAAAAAAGGAAAGTATGGTGTGTGAAAAGAAGAATGTACATCTTTAGAAAAAAATTTATGACAGTGTGCATAATAACAATACTATTTGTATAAAATGAGATATATAGACATACGTGTGTGTTTATACAAAAATTATTGACCAAAGAATACACTCGAAGCTACAAACAATGGCCATCTCTGTAGAGGGTAACTAGGCACAGAACTAAAATAGAAACGTACTTTTCATTGTATACTTCTTTCTCTATTTGAATTTTTCACCATGTGTTTCATTTATCAATTCTAAAAAAGAAATTTAAAAATTTTTAACATTTTCTCAAATTTCAACTTCTTAAATGTGAGAATAGACTCTCTGAGTTGGGAGAGAGGGAGTGAAAAAGAAGACAGTATGCGAAGAATAAAAGGAAACAGAAGTTGTGGAATAGATGCTATGCTCTGGAAACTAAGGGATGCAGAACGAAAACAAAACTGGTCACATTGGCCTCTTGTTTATAGGACAATTTCCCTGGGACTGGGCTCCCCAGATAAGAGACCAATAGAAAAGTAGAGTCAATGGCGACGTAGACTTTGTGAAATGAGAAAGACTCTGGGAAGATTCAGATTTCAAAGAGAACCACACTAATGTGGAAAGAACGGGGCTCTGCCCTGTCTCTACACATGGGCCATTGCACTGTGTAGGTACTCCAGAGGCCGGACTCTGGATTTTAGGAAATCACCTGCCCCTATATTTGCCTTCACACAAGTAAATGTATATAACTATATCAATGTTCATTTCCTAGATAATTAACTGCATAGAATACTGCTTACCTATCAAATTTCCCTGCAGGTAACATGAAACTTACATGAAGCAGACTGACAGGATGCTCGCCTCCCCTTTAACAGGACACATCAGTGCCATTTAAGTGTGTGCATTACTGTGTAAGCATTTTAAACCTTAAGTCAGGTCTTCACACTGACCAAGAATTCTTGGGCATTCCATCTTTACATACCTATTCTCTTCCCTTCATTCAAGGCCATCAAGAATGGAATGGCAATTTTCTGAATTCTTAGCATATACTGCTTCATGTATTCACCTCCACACATTTCAATTTGCCTGAAACTCTACTGAAAGACCCAGATTTTTCACTTTTCTAACATTCAGTCCATCTTTAAGCAGACATTTGCTCTGAGAAAAGTATTTAGAAAACTAAAATCATTTACTTGCAAAGACATTTAATAAGGAAGTCCAAGTTTTAAAAGTACAAGAAACGCTGAAATAAACCCTCCAAAAATCAAACACACCCACAATCTACACACAAGATGAGTAACATTACCAAGTTTACAGTTAGTCTGTTCATGGTGGGAAAACAGCAATTTTGCCGCAGTATTTTTATCTTCAAAAGTCACCACATATCTTCAGATATCAACATTGAAATTATCATGGATAAAATTATCTTTGATGCAAAGTAATTAACTTTCAGGAAAGGCTCATGTCTTCATTGATTAGGAGGACGCAAACTAGACATGGGGCTCCTCTGGGGGAAGGGGCTGTCTCGGTTTGTCTCAGGAGGCAGAGTGCTTTTGAAAATGTTTTCTTTCATAATTCTGACATGCACACTAATTCATCACAGACACAGGGTCAGATGCCTTCTAGACATACTTAATGTTAAGAAATAATAGAATCCATCCCAATCACCCTTTTTATGGTTTCTACCAGCAATGTCCACACCCCACACTATCCTACCCCCTTCCTTCCAAAACTGTCAGCAGTAACAACCACAAAGAAACCACAAAGTAGTAGATTTTTTGGAAGTGTCTGAAGGGTGGCAGAATATGCCAACCCAAACATGCTCCTTTCATGTAAGGTTTATTTTGAGCTCAAGGCAATTGAGAAGAAGCAGATATAAGAAAAGCTCTCTGCCCTCCCCTGTTTGCCTAAAAGCAGAACATAATTTTGTAAATGTGTTCCCTCTCCTCTCTCTACCAGAAAGGACAGAAGTTAATTACCAGAGAAAACTCTAGACCCTAATCAGCCCAGAGATGGCACCAGAGAAATCTACATAACAAACGTGACTAACGAGCCTTTATTTTCCATTATTTCCCTCCATATATCTTCCTTCCCATTATTGTCACCCTAGAAATAAAAAGTCCTTTTCCTTTGTCGTGTCACTTCTCTACCAATTTAATTTTCTTTTGTTAAGATGCTGTATAAGCCCAAATTCTAACCACCCTCATCACTGAGTATGCCCATGTGTATCCATGGTGCACGTGTTAATAAACTTCATTTTTCTCTTGTTAATCTGCCTTTTGTCAGTCTAATTTACAAGGCCCCAACCAAGAACCTAGGAGAAGTTAGTGGGGAAAAGTTTCCTCCTCCCCTATATACCAAAGTTGGATAGTCTCCTCTTAACACAGACAAATCTATTTAACAGCAATTCTCTGGATTACCCAATGTTGGCCAGATGCTTCTCTAGCACAAAACTAAGTCAAATATTTTATCACAACTCTTCTCTTTATCTAACAGAAATCTCTTCTGCGTTCATCTAAACCCATTTCTTCTTGTGCCATCTCCCTGGAAATTACATAGTCCTCAGAAACAATAATTTAAAGACAGTAATCAAGTTACGCTTAGCTTGTGCTCGCTTTGGCAGCACATATACTAAAATTGGAAGTTACCCTACCCTTAGCTTTCTTTTATCTTAACAAATTTATTTCATATTCTTTTATTGTTGTTTTTAAAATAAATTTCGTTCTTTATCATGTTTTTGTTCTTTGCTAACCCTTTCTTCTTGAGTTAATCAAAACTGAACAAAATGCCTAGATCCAAGATGGCAGAGTAGATAAACACTGTGCATGCTTCCTTCCATGAACACATAAAAATT
Source organism: Rhinolophus ferrumequinum (assembly GCF_004115265.2). Classification (NCBI taxonomy): domain Eukaryota; kingdom Metazoa; phylum Chordata; class Mammalia; order Chiroptera; family Rhinolophidae; genus Rhinolophus; species Rhinolophus ferrumequinum. Next base: position 41,206,418 of record NC_046287.1, read on the forward strand.
ATAACTAAATTATAGAAAAATCAACCTGGAGAACCATCTGAACAAAAGTTTTATAATTAAAAATATAAAGAAGCCACATCGATCCTGGTAGGAGGGGTGGAGACACAAAAAGGGCTCGCACCAAACCTTCCTGTGATGGTTGAAAATCAGGAGGGACATCTTGGCAACAGAGGTTCCCCCCAGAGAAGCGAGGGACCCCAGTCCCACACCAGCCTCCCCAGCCTGGAGTACTGGTGCCTGGAAGATGAGCCCTACACAACATCTGGTTGTGAAGAACAGTGGGGATTATAACCATCTGGGTGGGACAAAAGGCTGTGGGAAATCCTCTTAAAGGGCCCAAGCAAAGACTCACTGACACTCACCCAGAGCTCTGGCAGAGGAACGGTGACTTGAGGGGCATCCAAGCATAAGGTGAGGCAGACTAAGGTGTGAAGTTTCAAGGCTAGCGCTGGAGGACCTGTGTGTGGGGACCTTCTCCCGTGCAGCTGGCAGGCAGGCAGGCGCCATCTTAACTGGGTTGAGCCCGCCCCCACCATGGCCAAATCTGAACCTGATTGGCCTGGTGAGCTCCACTGTGCCCCGCCCCCACCCAAGTCCCCCAGCACTGGAGGCACTTTCTCCCTAGCCAAGAAATCTTCCTCTGAGAGCCCACTCAAGACCTACTTCCTCATGGAGCTGTTTCTGATTAACCAGCAAATGTTTTTAGTGTCCTCCTCCAATCACTTTTATTTTTATGCACATGTCTTAACCAAACATTTCAACAAATACTGTATTCACATATAGTAACCTTTAGGAGATAATAGATGTTAGATACCTAACATACACAATATTTAATCCTTGCAATACTACAAGAACTGTTAATTGTAAAAGAAGATAATGATATATACTTCATAAGGTAGTTATAAAGATCAAATAATGCCTGGCACATAGTGAGAGGTCGATAATTAATGTCCAATAGTTGAATCAATTAATAACCTGACAGCACACAGTAGTTCATAAATGTGAGTTGCCTTTCCCTCTCAAACCAATAGAAATAGGAGATCTACAAGACTGAATGCAGAAATCCAACAAGTGGCTGTCTTTCATCTGGAGAAGAGCAACTCACCACCGCACTAAACTGTATATTCCATTTTCTAGTGACTCTAATAGATTGAAATTTGTTCCTCCTTTAATTCAAATCTACATCCCTGCAACTTCTACCCCCTGAGTCCTGACTCAGCAACCAAGAGCCACACAAAATAGATCAGCACTTAGGCCTCCATTTCCTTTACTCCATACTACCTAATTTAGGTGCAGGGTGGGCTTCCACAAGTAGGTAGGAAAGGTGATGCCCCTACATATCCCACCCCTAACACACACACACACACACACACACGCACGCACGCACACACACGCACACACCATGAAGGCAAAAATTCTCAGAAAAATTGATTTTGATCACGTCAAAGTTTTACAACACACTTGCTGAACGAAAGAAAGCAGAAGAAAAAGCTTGTTCACAAAAACAGTCTTAATAAAGGGCCCTTTTAGAAATAGAAAGGAATGTCTAGATAAGTGGATGGATCTCAAATTTCAGTTGCTTGGAATCCCACTTGGAGGGCTTGTTAAAACACTTAGTGTTGGAAACAAGAGTTTCTGATTCAGTAAGTCTGGGGTAGGGTTCAGAATTTACATCTCTAACCAGGTGAAAATGAGGATCCTGGTTCCCGGACCACACTTTGAGAACCACTGTTTCAGAGGCAAAATAAATTTCTTTAAGGGCAAACTGATTAATTTTACATAGCTGTATAGCTGCCACGCCTTTAGGCAAGTAACCCTGGCTATGCCACCTGAGCTGCCCTGCGCGCTCCTCTAACCAGAAATACCCAACCATCCGATTCCCTACACCCTCCAGGCCAAATGGGAGCCATCTGATTAAACAGCAGGGTTTTTGCTTTTCAAATTGGGATGCTTTAGGGAAGGAAATTTGGGATATAGTTGTCTCTCTCGCCTCCCAACCCCAGACAGATCGACTTCTTTCTCACAGTAGCCCTCAAGGTGGTGCTGCTCAGGCTACCAGCACGCTGCACCTTCTCATCACCTGGAGGGACCCTCAGGACGTGGGTGGGACCGGAGACCGCTGGACTTCTCCGCCCCTGGGGTGGAGCCGGGCTTCTCCAGCCCACAAGCTCCGCACTGCGCACGCGCAGCAGCGCCTCTGTCACCGCCCGGGAGTGACTCCGGACGTGGCTGTGCTTAGCGACTACCTCCCTAAAAATGACTGAGAATGGCGGTTTCCACTCGTCTCTCACCTTCCAAGTCCTAGTTTTCACCCGAGCAGGCATTAATGAGCCAGTTTATTGATGACAGGGGATCCTACGAAATTGGAATCCCTTCGAATTAAGAAAAAGAAGGAAGCCCTGCCGAAACCCGGGATCGAACCAGGGACCTTTAGATCTTCAGTCTAACGCTCTCCCAACTGAGCTATTTCGGCGCCTTTTTGTCTCCTTTTAGAGTATGATATTACCGAACTCCTCTTGTCCGCCCATTCTGTCCTTTCTTAATTGTTTATCCAGCCACCTTGTGACCCTGGGTCCTCGAAATACCCCGTTAACCTACCCCACTATGCTCAGAGCCAGCCTGGCACACTTCAGGAGCTCGGTAAAAGCTTGGCGTGCTCATTAAGGACAATTATCCATCGTCAATACTACTTCCCATACCAGTAGACAAATGTTTTTGAAACATCTGCTACGCGCCAGGCACAGACATTCTGCAGTGCCCAAACATCCTTTTTTTTCTCTCTGTCCAATTAAATTGTAATTCTCTGAAGGCAAGGATGATTGTCTTACTGCCCTTTCAGCTTGCTCCTTAGAGCTTTGCATTTAAGTACATATTTCACAGCCAATTTATAGGGGTGGACGGATGTATGTATGCATTTGAACGTGAAAAAAAAAAAGACTGAATATTTGCAAGTGTTTGCAATCGCTAAGGTGGAAAGTCATTTTCTGAGTTCCTTTGTTGTATCAAATCCAGATAACAAAAAGCTGGAGATTTAAAAAAAAGTCATTGACTAAGGAGAGGAAAGAGACCAAGGAGAACTTGAGGGTAGATATTGATCTATGAAGGCTTTGGGGGGTTTGGAGTGGAAGAAGGAGAAATTTGAAGCATCTGCCTTGTGCGGGTCACATATAAAGAAAGAGACGAGAAAAGAGGACTTTTACAGGCTTTCTTGTGTGTCGTGAATAGCACATTCTCCTTTCACATTCTCAAAACACCGCAAGAAAGACTTGAAACTGAGTGACTAGGAAAGTGGCAAGTAAATTTTGATGGTGTTTGGAATGGGGGTAGGAGGAGAAGAAAAGGTCCAGGGTCTGAAGGGAAATGGAGGAAAAAGGATAGGAGAGATAAGAGAAGGAAGGATACAACCAACTTACTTCGTGTCTCACAGTTTAATGTGATAAGATCCTTTGGCAAATTACAAGACAATAGAAACTTATTGTAATAGTGATCATTTGTCGAGTAAAGGTGGCTTTCAGCATTTAAGTGTTGTGATGTATATCATTGATTAACGGGGTGGCCCCACAGCCTCGTTTGCCCAGGACACTCCTTGTTTGCCTCTGTTGTCTCAGAATCCTGTCGTTGTAGTACCGCTTCACTCTTAAAAGTATCCTGGAATGACTGGGAAATAAACAATGTGATCCCCCAATTTAGAAGCTGTGGAAAAGAGCCACAGCTTGGTGCTACACGATGAACTCCACTAGTTTCACCATTAGTGAAAAGATTTTTAGCATCAGCTCAATATTTGTTGTTGCTGTTTTACAAAGGGGACCGAAAGTTTCCCAGACTTAGTTTAGTGTCATAGTTCCCAAAGTGGTGCAACTAAGTGCTGTGGGACTGCAGTGTTGAATATTTATATTTTTTGAAGGAAACAGTGATATTGAACATCTGTGGGACACGGCACAAACTACTAGGTAGTTCATAGTTTCAGCAATAGATCACTACATATTTCTTTCAGTGACATCACCTCTTTGCGAGGCTAGGTTTTCAACCGTTGTCATAAAAAGCAATTGCCCGTGACAATAAATTTGTAACAGGAAATAAGAATGGCAGTGTCCAGTGTGCTTCAAAGATTTGAGAAATTGTGCACTACCCAACAGGTGCACACATCCCACTCATAAGTAATGATGAGTGTTTATGAATGAAATAAAAATAGAACTTCTCTCTCTTTCAATTTATGTGTATAATTTTTTCCAAAGTTACAAAGTTGTTGGCCATAAATACTTAATACATTGTTTGGGCCTGAGCACTGCCTAAAAGGAACTGTTCGGTATTTCTTTTGGCCTAGGGCATTGGAAAAAATTATTGAGACACCAAGAGCATTATAAACAGAGAACATTTATAAACCTCTAGCTTGGTGCCTTAGTGTTGATAACAGAAATGAAAATTACTACTGAGCTTGGGAGAAAATACGGCTTTGCTCAGTAAGATTGCAGAGGCAAGAAGAACCATCCAAACACCAACAGAGGCCCTGTGCCAAAGGCTAAAGTGAAGTGAAAATCTGCACACAAGTCACAGTAAGGAGCAGATGTTGAAGTTGGCATTCAAATGAGGAGAATGATGTTGAAGACTACGTTCAAAAGAAGTTTTGTGTAGGCTGCAGCCCTGTCTTCCAAATTAGTCCATGGATTTTGGCCAACTCCAGTCTAATTACCTATGATAACTATGAAAACTAATTATGAGAAGACCTAAGAATAAAACAACTAAAGAGAATATGTTGTATGTCGTTATAACATCTAGTAAAGTTTTGAACGGCTGTCGACTGATAATCTGTCCTTAACTTTGCTTCTGAAACCCCACAGCACAAAAAAATAGCACTTCTTTTGATTTGCCTCTGACTTTAATCAGTACTTCTCAAAAATGTTAAAAGCGATGGGACTATGAAAAGAAAATAGGAGCCAGTTTGAAGGTGCTTCCACTGGCCAAATCTGGAACAATCTGAGCATCAAAATAAATAAGAAGAGCAATAGATTCTTTACCCCTTGAATAAAATAAAACTTCGTGAGTACAACACTAGAGAGAGGGACATTAGGATTTCGGCTTATAGGTGAGTGACTTGCACCCACGGATACCAGTGGAGGGCCTGGGGCATTGGAAATCACCATTTTCAAAGCATCAAAGTAAAGACTGGCTCAGTCAAGAATCATCAGTGGATGCTAACTCTGAGGGGAAAGTTGTGTAACGAACAGGATCATTGCATGGTCTCAAAGTGTCTCTCCACAGATTACTTAATAGTTGCAAGGGAGGAAATATTAATAGAATCCATACAGTAGAGAAACAGGACAAAACCTTAACCTGGTCATCAAGATTAACATCACAAATGAAGGACACTCAGACATCATGTGCCTCCTAATGTGATTCTCTGGAAAGGACACACCTTGTCCCTTATGTAGTGGGGGACATAGATGCATAACCTGAATTTAATCAGGAGACAACATTAAACAATCCAAAATAAAGGTCATGCTAGTAAATGACTGTCCTGTATGCTCAAAACCATTAAAGTCGTAAAAACAAAGAGCTGAGGAATTGTTCCAGATGGAAGGAGGCTAAAGAGACATGACAGCTAAGTGCAATATGTGATCCTGGACTGGTTTCTATTTGGGAGAGTACATGCTTTAAAGAATATGGTTGGGACAATTGAAGAAATTAGAATATGGGCTGTCAGTGTTAAATTTCCTGAAGCTGGCAACCATAGTTAGGTAAGAAAATGTCCTTGTGTTTAGGAAATACATACTGGAATATTCAAGGATAGAGAGATATCATATCTGCAATCTACTCTCAAGTGGTTCAGAAAAATAAAACAATGTGTGTGCAAATACACAAAGAGAAAGACAAAGAGAGAATAAGAAAAAGTAAATGGAAAGAATATCAAAAATTGGTGAATCTGGGTAAAAGACTGGGTGTATAGGACTTCTCTGTACCATTTTATGTAACTTTTATGAAAATTGGAAAGTCGGAATTTAAAACAAAAATTTTGATGCTCTTCTGGAACCCGACAATTTCAGTTAGAATCAAAGTAACGCTAGAAATGGAAGAGAATTTAGGGTTTATTTAGCCTGACCCACAAATTTTACATATCAGGAAACTGAGGCCCAGAGATACTGTAAATAACTTGCTTAACGTTACTGTCTTAGTCTGCTTGGGCTGCCGTAACAAAGCACCGTAAATGTTTGGAGGAGGGGAGGGCGGTGCTTAAAGAACAAAAATTTATTTTGTCACAGTTTGGAGGCTGGGAAGTCCAAGATCAAGGTGCCAGCTGATTAGGCTCCTTGTGAGAACTCTCTCCTGGCTTGCAGATGGCTGTCTTCTCACTGTCTGCTCACACGGCCTTTCCTTGGTGCATGTGCATGGAAAGAGATTCTCTCTCTCTCTCCCTCTTCTTATTAAGCCACCAACCCTATCAGATTAGAACCCTGTCCTTATGACCTCCTTAACCTTTATTACCTGCTAAAAGCTCTAGCTCCAATACAGTCACATTGGGAATTAGGGCTTCAACATATCAATCAGTGGGGGGTGGGGGGGGCACAATTCAGTCCACACAGTGACACAATTTGGAGCAGAACTGACTGCTAACGTATAGAACATATACTTTAGCTTGCACCAAATGCTCTTAATATGCATTTTTTTTTAAATAAAGACCTTATTTCAATTAAAAATTGGCATGAAAGTCTAAATCCATAACTGGAATCTAGTGTCAGCTTTTTCTTGTAGATCTTTTTTTTATGGGCATGTCTATGCATTTTGAAGTTCTCTGTGTAGAAAATAATGCCTTTGCTTGATGGATATAAAGCTATTTCTCCAAAGTTATGTACTAAAATTGTAACTTAGAGGAGAAGTATAAAAAGTTAATAGATTGCAAAATCATCAGTGTGCTGAATTGATCCAAAAGAAGTTAATTTATTTAAAGCCATTAAACCACAAGTCAATAAAGACTTTATTGTTTTTTGTTTTTGTTGAATCACATACGTCACTATAAAGCCTCTGGGTATACTTACCAGGCCAGAAACAATTAAGTAAATTATACTCAAGAACAACCTACCGGTATTTCATATGTTCTAATCCAATCCTCCCACATCCATCAAGCAAACGTCTAACTAACCATGTGGATTTTGCACAATGGCCTAAAGGCCAGAAAACTTGGATTCCAGAGCTTGAGTTTCAGAGGCTTGTGCACTCTTTACATACTTGTCAGCTTAATTACTTGTCTCTCTTTTTTGTTGAAGTGGGCCAGCCTCCCAATTGCATAAGGGATAAGGCCTGATTATTCAGCAAAAAAAAATAACACAAAGTAAATTTATCACAAGAGCTTCCTATACCCTTGATAATATTTTTTATGCCAGAAACAAGAAGTAAATCAGTCTCTTCCTTTGCCCCAGTGAAGATGCCCAAGATGGTGTTAAATGACCAGAGACTCAGAAAAGGAGGCCAGGACAAAGAAGCACCTGTGCTACTAGGCCCCGAGTCCCCTCCAACTTCCCAGGAGCCTTGAATTCTTGAGTCTTCATTGCTTTCATCCAGCTTTCTAGTCCTGTTTTTTTTGTGTGTGTTTTGTTGTTGTTGTTGTTGTTTTGGTATCTTACACCCTCAACTCTACGCACCATTGGCCAATTCGTGACCTACCTCATTTTTACTAAATAGCCTTGGTGACAAGTCTGCTCTTCTCTACCCTTCCTGCCTGTCTTCCTTGCACACGTTGGCCACAGTTTTTCTGGAGGACTTTAGTGGACGGAAGGGGTGAGAGGAAGCGGTAGTGGAGCTTCGCGGCTTCCTATGGTCAGGACTCAGGCAGGACTCCGCAGTGTGAGGCAGAAACCTCATCAGACTGGATTTCTTCTGTCCTGCAGTTGAGACTGTCAGGGCACATTTCCAGGGTTCTCCTAAACAAGAGGGACAGAAAGCAGAGCCCTGATCCCAGATTCTTCTGCTTGGCTCTCCAACCCATTCCTACCATTAGCAATTGAAAAAGCTAACTCCACCCAGTTTTCCCCAACCATGTAGGCTGCATGTGATTCAGAAGAGGCTGCAGCTCTACCCCATCATTCCACATCCTTTTGTGTTGATAGCCCACTTCCCTGATAGGCAGGCAGGAGCTCCCTGTTCAGCCTGCACATATTCCCCTCTTAATGATTGTCTGAATGATTGCATAAGGAGAAATGCTTTGATTTGGGAATGACTAATGCTTCCCTGCTTGCCCCATAAGGAATGCAAAAAATAAAATCAGAGTGTTGTTTCAATAAGTAGTAAACACTGACATTCAATCGCATCGGTGCCCATGTAATATTTATAAAACGACCTCTGAGTAGCTGGGACAGTGGCCTGTACACCATGTGTCAGTCAATGAAAGGCCAGAGTAGTGAACGATTCCCAGTGTCACACAGTTCTTTAGAGACAAATATGGGACTAGGACTTAGGTCTCAGCTCTCAGGCCAGAGCCATCACGGTACACCACGCTTGTCCCGGTATTAGACCAGCCTTATTGAAACACAGCAGTTCCTTTAAATCTGTGATCCACATGCACTTTGGGGACCTCAAGTTTTGAGGCAAATGGTGTTTTGACCTCACTCAGCACGGAATCTTGCTGCTTACACAAACCTGGCTCAATCCCCTAGCACATGAAGAAACTTTATGCCAATGTTGCTCCTAGAACCTTGAGGCCTAGCTAATTTCAATTCACTCCCTCTAATAAAAATCTGGGTTGAGAAAAGGACCTGCTAGGAATCATTTAACTTCAGTGTAAATAGAGTCCTTTCAACCATTTTTATGGGTCTGTAACATAACGTGCATAACATCACCTATGAAGGCTCGTTGCTAAAAGTGTTTGGCCTGGCACCACTCTGGTCTCTAGGTAGACCTAACTTCCAGTTTATATGAAATTTAGAAAATGGAGAGATAAGTTAGGTGACACCATGAAGAAATAACTAGACAAGTCCAGAGTGAGACATTCTCAAAGTCATCTGTCCCTCAAAATATCAATGTCATGGAAAAAACATCTAAATAAAAACATCTAAGAGATGAGAAGACAGCTCTATATTTAAGAGACTAAAAAGTTACAACAAAAGGGTTCCAATATGTGAACCCTTATTGGATTCTGGTTTTAGAATAAAATTAAAAAGCTATAATAAATAAGAGATTTGGAGGGGGGTATATTAGAGAGGAAAATCTGTTTTCCTTCTACCCATCTTAGTTTCTCTGGCTGGGGGCCTATAGTCTAGACTGACAAAAGACAGATTAGCAAGAGAAAAACAAGCAGATATTTATTAACCTGTGCATTGCACATACATGTGGAAGTTCTTAGTGATAAGTAACTCAGTGGGGCTTAGAACTTGGGCTTATATAGCATCTTACAAAAGAACAATAAATTTGTAGAGAAGTGTCAAGACAAAGGGAAAAGACAGTTTCTAGGGTGGCAAATTGTGGGAAGATAAATATACGGAGAAACTAATGAGGGCTAGTTAGTAAAGTGTGTTACATAGATTCCTCTGTTGCCATTTGTGAGCTGATCAGAGTGTACAGTTGTCTCTGGTGAGGGACTGCTCTTCACTCTGGTAGAGAAGAGAGGGAGGACACCTTTACAAATTTATCTCCTGCTTTTAGGCAACTAGGGGAAGGCAGAGAGCTTTTCTGGTATCTTCTTCTCAGTTGCCTTCAGCTCAAAATAACCCTTATGTCAAAGTGTTTAGGGTGACATATTCTGTTAACTTTCAGGAAAATATTGAGTAATTTAAATATATATACATATATATACATATATATATACACACACACACACACACACACACATATATATGTATACATATATACGTATATATAATGTATATACACATATATATAATTAGGAAATGACTATTAGTCTTCTTAAGTATGAAAATGGTACTGTAATTATGTAGAAGAATGCTATGGCTTTTAGGAGATTTATGCTTAAGTGTTTGGTGTCAAAGCATCATGATGTCAACAACTTATTTTCAAATGTCTCAAACATACACACATACACATATACATACAAATAAAATTAATATAGCAATATGTTAACAATTGTTGAATTTAGGTGGAGAACTACATCTCTCCATTTTTCTGTATGTTTTAATTTTTTTCATATTAAAAAATTTGAAAAAAGATAAACATTAGTCTTATCTTACAGACCCTAGAAATTTCTGGATTTTAATGCTATTTTTCACTAAAGATTGAAGAACATTTTACCTTATCGATGTGTTTTTAGGCATCAGAATGTGACTAGGGATATATTTTGTGAGAATAGAGAGGTTCTTCCCCAAATCGATAACCACTCTAAGTCGTCCCTTTGTCTATTGCTAAGGTTTGTCCTTTACATACCATATTTTTAGAATCACTAAATCAGGACAGGCGGTCTGACAAATGATGTTGTTCCTTACTTCTGTTTTTGCTCACATGAAAGCCTTACAAGTCATAAAAATCAAAATGTGTGTAGATATGATTTTTGCTTGTTTAATATATAATGAATCCGCTTTATGGAAAAATAACACAATTAAATGAAAGCATGCTGTTTCAAGAAGATTTGGAACACAATTTCCATACGTTGTAGTCAATCAACTTCAATGTGATTTACAGCAAAATCTTTCTTTAACTTTACAAGGTCAACTTAATAATCTATTATGACATATGTTGGGAATGAAATGTCTTCCTTGTCTTTTATTCTCAACTTTTAATTTCCTTTTTGAATCAGGCTTTCAGTTTTGACCTTCACAATTACTAAGGAAAATCAGATTGCAGTAATTAGAATATTGCAGAAACACCATTTAAAACTATGGTTTGATTAGTCCGTTAACTTAAGCAACCACAATTTCAATTCCTGAGAATTTTAAACTGATTTAATTTTAGCTATGTGGTACACTATTTATTTTTTATAATAACTGCAATATTTGCAGGGTAAGTCAGAGACAGCATATTTATTTATAATGTTACGAGAGCAAAAGGAAAACCTGAAGATTAGCAAATTAATCTTAGGGAAATGTGTATTTTCTAAATATTAACACACGGAATTTTCACTTGATATGTAACATCCAAATAATCTATAATGAACATTTTACTGCGGAGGCTTTTTTCTGAGCAAAGAAAAATTGCTTTATATTTTCACCTAAGTTTTTCTATTAAAAGAAAATGTGAAAGGCAGAACTGCAGAAGCATTAGTCAAAATTTCTAAATTTGCTAGAAATATATAGATGTTTCTCAAGGGCTTATTGGGCTTATTTTATTTAATATTTCTTATCTCTATAATTTTTATTCATCACATTAACCTGAAAATGTGCTTTCCCTCCTCTCCTACTCCTACAGTTTGTTCTCACAACTATCTTCAACTATCAACAACTATTAAGTGAGCAACATTTTCATTCCAAGTTAATGATGAAAGATTAAGCATAGAACTGTTTTTAGAACATATATTTCAATGCAGGGTTTTCTAGCAATTTAGGGCCGAGAAGAAGCCCATGAATTAGAATTGCTTCTTTTACTCCACAAAATTAACCTAATAAAATCAGGATGATAAAAAGGGGGCTTCCTACTTTCTGGATTTAGGATAGAAAGATTACATTGGTAAAATAAGATAGTTTCCACCATTGGGTAAAACTTAATTTTTTAAGAGTGTTTCAATTAAACGTAGTGAGTTTAGCTATAAACATACCAATATTAGGAACACTGACTATTAAAGTAAGAAAAGATCAAAGAACAATTATTCAAAGAACTTTCTACAAAGAAGCACCAAAGTGAGGATTAAAGATCAGCTCTTCTACAACAACAAAAAGTTAAGTGAAATCAGTAACAAGCACAAGACTTGCAAAACTGGTTTAACTTCTTTCTTAAAGTGTGAGGTTCAAGGAAGAAGGTGTGATGTATGTGGTCAGTGGTGTGTGAAAAAGCAAGTTCTGCCTGAGGTGGGGTGGAGAGCAGATGTGTGTATGGAGAGATGGGCAGAGAGAAACCCAGAGAGACAAAAAGACAGCAACAAAGAATCTGCTGCTTTAAAACCCCACAAATGAATAGAGATGCTGAGTGTCTAGGTCCTGGGGTAGAGAGAGGATTACACTCCCAGGAGCAGCAAGTCCAGTGGGGCACACAAACCTATAAATAGATGAATCACACGAGTAAAGTGGGATGGTAATATAGAGGGCAGAATCTCAACATCGGTAGGTGAGCACAACTTTGGTGAATAAGTGACATTTGGGTTGGGTTTTGAAGGTTGACCAGGAGTTCTTCAGACAAAGAAGAGGAAGTGCATTTCTGGCAAGATGAACAACTGTGCAGAGGTAGAGTTTCTTCAAAAGTCCTGGAAGGGCCTGGTGTACTGAGAAGGCCAGGGTGCCTGTATGTAAAGGCAGCTGTGGATGGAACTGAAAGGAAGGAGGGAACCTGGGTATGGGTCACCTTTTATAGTATGACGCATTAGGCAACAGGGAACCAAAATGTATTTCTTATGTCAGGGAGTTGTTTGATTTATAAAAATATAAGTCCTGGAAAATATGAAAGAAATATCTGAGTGGAGAGGGTCTGGAGGCAGGGAAACTGGCGGAAGGATGTCACAATAATTACTAAGACAGTGGCAGTAAGGACTGAAGAAGATTCCAGATTTCAGAGATGGTTAGGGAGGAATCCGTAAGGTTTCATAAAACAGATCTGGGCAAACAGAGAAAGAAGAGTCAAGAATGACCACAAAGTGGCCAGCTTCGGAAAGGGTGGACGATAAAATCTTCCTCAAGAATGAGAATACAGGAAGCACGGTAATTTGGGGCTGTGGAGGAGATGAGTCCTGTTACATATCTATAAAAGTTGAGGCATCTTTTGGAATGTAGGTGAGCAGTCCCAGTGTGCAATAGGCACCTGGAGTCTAGAATACAGAAAGAAAAGGGAGGTGCTGGGAAGGTGAAATATGGGTTTCACCTTATGGTCCTCATGAAGATGGGAGTTACGGATACAGGAATGAATGAGATCACCGAGAGAAAGCATGTGAGTAAGGGAGGCTGGAATGCTGGGAAGACCATCATCGCTTAGGGTCGTGGTTCTCAACTGGAGCCTGTTTTGCTCCCCAGTGACATTTGGAAAGGCTGCAGGCACTTTTAGTTGTCACGACTGGGGGAGGGGATAGAGGCCACGGATGCCATTAAAGCTTCTGCAATGCACAGGACAGTCCCCTACAACCAAGAATCATCCAGCCCTAAATGTCCATTTAGGAAATGGGCAGACGAATAAGAAGCCAGCAAGGGGCGTGGCGGGTGTGGAGGTGTGGAGGCAGAAATGGTGAGTGAGATGGGAAAGAGAAGGCAAGGGAAGAAAACAATTTAACAAATAGGGCATGACCAGGATCAAATGCTACCGGGGAATGAGGAAGAAAATTGGCCTTTGGCTTTCGCATTTAGGAGACTATGAATGACAGCAGTGAAAACAGACTTAGTAAAAAACCAGGCAGAAGTCTGGTTAACCAGGTTATAACAAGGTGCTGAGAGATCGGTTGGTGAGGACATGGGACACTGAATGGGACACTCTCTCAAGAGTTTGTTGGTAAATAGATGAAAGAGACAAGAGGTAAGGAATAATTTTGTGTTTAAGGTGAGGAGACTATTGTTTTCTTTATTTTTTTTTCCTGTGAAATAAAAACAAACTAGCATTTATTGAACGTGTATTATTTATGAACCAGGCACTGTCTGAATGCTTTACATACATCAGTTTATTTAAAATTCACAGTAACTACAGTTCTCATTTTACAAAGAAGGATATTGAGTCCCAGTTGGAGACCTGTAAAGATCATAAGGCAGAAAGTGATGAACTGGGCTTTGGACTTGAAGTGTTATGAGGGTGAATCGTGGTGGCCCTGTGCAGATGCTGCTGCTGCCCAGCCTGAGGGCCAAAAGCAGCCTCCAAATTTGGAAAAACCGGTCCCAGTAGGCTTATAATGTTAACTGATCCCATAATCACTTTTTATTCATTCTCAGCAAGAGGCTGAAAAGTCATACTAGGTCCCTCTAGCTGTCCATTCTAGGTTAAGAAAGGTGGGTTTATACTTCTGGAAGAAATCACCAGCTGTAGTATTCTGGGTGATTAACTCCTTGCTCAGTCTCTCCAAGCAAGAGACAGGCTGGCAGGAAGTCTATCTGGATGTGGTTGTGATGGTACTTGTCTTAGCTGATCCTCTTCTGGAATCTCCTCAGTCAGGGAATGGTAGAAATCCATAGGACCTAGGGATCTAGGGATCTAGGATTTTGTAACCATGAGCACATCTACTGAAGGGTTTGGTCAAGAATTTTCAAAGGTGAGCACTAGTTTTCACGTTTGCTTTGGCCCAGCAAACACAACTCCGGTGCTCGGTTTTTTAATCATTACATCCTTTCACCTCCTATAATAGTTGGCAGGAGAATGGACTGAGAGTGAGTGAGACCAGAGTGGAGTCAGGCCCTTAACAGTGTGATAAAAAAAAAAAAAAATTCAGAGTTCTTTCCCTGTGGCATATAAAAGGGAGCTAAGCAGGAACAAGTGAAAGCATTGCTTACAGTTTTAAGAGCCTGTTTATGTTGGTGGTACCAATATACAAACCATTGAAATTTTCTTCAGCAATATTCTATAATATATACACAGAATCAGAGAAAGGGAAAGGTTAGGTTCATTTAAGGTTGGGCTAGGTAAGGATAGCGCTTGCAACACAGTAGGTAGTCAATAATGTAGAATGAATGAATGATGAATGAATGAATGAATGAACGAACGAATGAATCACCAAGAGAGTGGGTAGCAGAATTAAGAGTACAGGTGATAAGTGTGTACCTTTTCGGACCATTGAGGTCCAGAATGAATAGGAAGAGTAGTGAAGCCAAGTTGAGAATGAGGAGAGATAGACCATTGAGCCTGATCTGATTGGGGCCCTAGGTGGAAGTAGACTGGATGGACCCTGGAGCTCATTTTGGGGGAGATAACATCAAAGGGGATGCTCCAATTAATGTTTAATCATGTTATTAAAAAGATCTGCTTCAAACACCCCAGTTAAAAAACCAGCAACAGTATAAACAGGCAATTCAGAGATAAAGAAACACAAGTGGCCGATATTAGTAAACATACACAGAGAGACTTAAGCTAGCTAAAACTTATAGAAAAGTAAAAATACCATAGAATATTTGCATCTTTCAAACTGGCACAGATTACGGGGGCTATTAAGATCCATAACTGTTTACGGCGCAGGTAGTTTCATCCACATCTTCCCAATTTTAAGTGCATGTGCTTTTAGCCCCAGAAATAGCATTTCTGGATATCAATCCCTCAGAAATATGATCCAAATGTTGGAATTATTGAAGACTTTAAAATAGTTATCATAACTGTGTTCCATGAGGTAAAATACATTTGAAATAAACAAAGCATAAGAATTCTTCCCAGAGAAGTGGAAACTATTTGAAAAAGAAAAGAAAGACCAAAAGGAAAAAAATTTAAACAGAAAAAAATAATATCTGAAAAAAGAACTTCAGTAATGGGCTCAGCAACAGAATGGAAATGACAAAGGAATTATATAGATAAATATAGAACACTAGAAATTATCCCTTCCAAAGAAGATACAGAAAAAAAAGATTTAAAAAAAAGAGCACCAAAAACCTGAGGGACAATAATAAAAGGTCTAACATGTAATTGGAGTTCAAGATAAACAAAGGAAAGGGAATGGAGCAGAAAAAATATTTGAAGAAATAATAGCTGAAAAATTCCCATACTGGGTGAAAACATAAATTTATAGATTCAAGATCCATGTTCCGACCCCCAAGAAAGATCAGTATCCCCAAAAAGGATAAACACAAAGAAAACCACACTTTGAGACATCATAACAAAACTGCTGAAAACCAAAGATAAGGGGGAAAAATCTTGAAACATCTAGAGCAAACTGACAAATTAAACACAGAAAAGTGAAAGTGAAATGACTACAGATTCCTCGTCGGAAACCAGAGAAGCAAGAAGATAGCAGCAATATCTTTAAAGTACTGAAAGAACATGACTATCAACCCAGAATTGTATCTCAAACAAAAATATCCTTCAGGAATGAAGATGAAATAAGGAGATTCTCAAACAAAGGAAAACCAAGAGAATGCATAGTCAGTAGATCTGCTCTATAAGAAATGCTAAAGGAATTTCTCCAGGGTGTAGAGAAACTTAGCAGGGGGAAACACAGATCTGCACGAATGTGCAGCTAGGTACATTCAGAGACGTTCGATGCAGCAGTTTTTTTCAATAGCTGTAACAGGTGCCACTATTACTTCATGGCCTTCAGGCTTGGTTGTGTCTGCACTTTGGCAGTAGTAAAGTTTTGCTTTCATATTCCTCTGTGACTCTTCAAAACTCTCACTTCCTCCTCAGTTGTCACCCCCACCACTCAAGAAGAAATTGAGGCCATGGTGAATTCCTTCATGTTCCTTCCCCAAAGTCTCTATATCCAAACTCATCCCAGTTCCTGCCTTTGTTGGTCCAAGAGGATGAGGTGAACCTTACCCATTCCATTCCCCCCAAGCTAGGACTTTCCAGGACCCACCCTGACCATCATCAATCTTCCCTTCTCTATTGCCCAGTCTTCAATTTAGAAGTGTTGATATAAGAAACGTTCAAACCTGTAGAGAATTTGAATGAGTTTATTTGAGCCAAACCTATGACCCTTTCCAGAAAGCAAAATCTCAACAGATTAAGAAAATGCCCCAGAGAATGGCAATTTTACAGCTTATTTTATATATTAAAATCAAAGGAAGAGACATAAGGAGGGTTACATGAAATCCACTGGTGGTAGATTAAAGGGGCGGGAGAAAGCTAAGGTAGGGGGGACCTCTAGGATTGGATAAAAAGGCAAAATAGAAAAACACTTATTTTCCATTGGAGGGTACAGTATAGTTAATAATTAACATTTATACCACATAGAGATGGGATGTAGGGAAAAAATAACAGTGAGGGGTTTGTGGTTGCTTGTGCTGTTTAGGCAGTTGTGACATGAGGGGTCTGGAAAAGAAGATTACTCTGACATTCCAAAGGTATGTTATCTTAGATGCAGAAAGACAACAGACAGGCTCACTTAAGGCAAAGATTGACCTCTGTCAAGGAAGCTACAGACGCAGGATGTGACTACCTGCCATGACCCACTTTTAGTTAGGAATTTTCATGTTCAGACCATCCTATGTGGTTACTGTCAGCCTCTGAGCTTGTAAGACCCACGATGCTGGCCTTCTCGGAGCTTGTCAGGTTTAGTACGTGGCCCCTGTTTTTGTCCGCATTTCATTTCTAGATCCCTAAGCCCTACTCAAACTTTATTATGCAGATGCTCTCTTTCTCCCCCACACTCCACTAAAATGGTTCTAGAAACTTTGCCTGGATATTGCCAAAACCAACAGATGCTTTTAAAATCTTTCACTTACTGAACTTCAGCGGGCCACCTGCTTGTTATTGAATGTCTATCCTTTTGGCTGCTGTGGTATTATTTCCCCCTACAGTTCTCTTTCATCCTTCTGACCATTTTAAAAAGAACAAACAAACAACATTCCTTCTTAAACTTCCCCCTGGCTCTTCTGCCTGGAACTTACACCTTGGCGTTTCTCATGGCTTGTCTGTGAATCATGACACCCACCATCAACGATGTCATTTTGGGTGATATTTGGAAGCTTTTAATCCACTCTCAGGATTTTAATAGCCATTATTTAATAGCCATATTTAACTCCTACATGTGTATCTGAAGATTTTGAGCCGTGCTCCCAATTTGAGCTTCAGACTCATATGTTTGACTGTTGTTAGATGTCTCCCTTGGGTATCCCACAGATTTCTAATGCTCAATATCTCCCAAATGTAATTTACCCTTCTCCACTCTTTCCAATGCAGCATTTGAAACCTTAAAATACCACCCAAGTCAAGAAAGCTCACCTCCCACGTATAATCAAAGTTCTTTAATCTAAAGAGTTCTCACATCTGTCCCCGATACTGCCCTTTTTTGCACTGCTGTGCTTTAGGCCTTATCATCAACAGCCTGATTGACTGCAACAGTTTCATAACTTGGATCCCTGCGGGAGCTCATTCTTGCCTTCCTTAAATTCATCTTCCTTAAATTCAGTCAATAAAAATGGCAAAAGATCTCATAACCTTTAAAAACATTGACGATATATTGTTTAGTGAAAAAAAGCAAACTCTAAAAGAGTATGCGCATTATGATCCCATAATTGGTTTTTTAAAATGTATGTATATGTGCCAAGAAATGAAATGAAGAACATCCGTCTAAATATTCATAGGGGTTATCTTCCAGTGGTAGATCGTAGGTGATTTTCTTTTTTTAATTGATTTAGTTTTCCAGGCATCCTTCAATGCGCACATATTATTATTGAAATCCGGAAATAGATAAAACCCACAAATCTAACAATATCAATTTCTTCTGTACAATCTTGAGGTAGCTCTCTGCTGGCAGGACGAAGTCCAAGCATTTTTTTTTCACGGTGGACAAGGCCCTCCATAACCTGGCTACCACATTCCTCTCTACCTTAATCTCCCAGTTGGGTGTTAGAGAGCAGTGGTTCTCAAACTTTAGGGTGCATCCGCACCCGTGAGCCCCACCCAAGTTTCTGATTCTGTAAGTCTGGGGTGGGGTCCAGGAATTTGCATTTCTAACAACTGATGCCAATGCTCTTGGTCTGGGGACACATTTTTAAAAGTTATTATTGTGAAAAAATGTACATAACAAAAAACTGACCATGTTAACTATTTTTAAGTGTACTATTCAGTGGCATTAGGTACATTCACAATGTTGTGCAACTATCACATGACTTTCAGAATTTTTTCATCATCCCAAACTTTGTACCCATTAAACAGTAACTCCCCCTGCCCGCTTCCAGCCGCCCCCTGGTAAACCTCCAGTCTACTTTCTGAGTCTATGAATTTCCCTACTCTAGGAAACGCATGTAAGTGGAATCTAACCATTCCGTTGTTTGTACATACCACATCTTAGCTATCTGTACACGTACATTTGGGTTGTTTCCACCTCCTGGCTATTATGAATAACACTACTATGAACACTGCTGTACAAGAATCTGTTTGAAATCCTGCTCTCAATTTTTGGGGGGTACATATCTAGAAGTGGAATTGCTGGATCATATGGTAATTCTATGTTTAACTTTTTGAGGACCCGCCATACTGTTTTCCACAGTGGCTGCATCATTTTGTATTCCTCCCAGAAATGCATGAGGGTTTCAGTTTGTCCACATCCTTACCAACACTTGTTATTTTCTACTTTTTAAAATAATAGTCATCCTAATGGTGTGAAGTGGTATCTCATTATAGTTTTTATTTGCATTTCCCTAACAGGCTGGGGACACATTGTGAGAATGACTAAAGTAATAATAATGACCTGTAGTGCCCTGAACACACAGTATTATTTAAAACTTGGTGCTTTCACTCTGCTATTCTCTCTACCTGGAATCGTCCTGTTTCCTCTGCTTACTCTGGCTCACCGTATAAGACACAATTCAAATGTCATCTCCAGAAAAGTCTTCTCAGAACCTCTAGGTTGGGCTAGTTGATCTCCCAGAAGCCCTAAGAGGCTCAGCCCCTGCAGCACCAGGTGCATCTATGGAAGGTGGGCCAGGGGAGTGGGGAGAGTGAGACATTAGATGAAAAGCAAGTGATTTGGTCTGAAGTCTGTACAAGGAGCTGATGAGCCCCAATACCCCCTCCCCCATGGCAAACAGCCAAGTGGAAGCTATAGAGGTCCCACCACTTGGATTTCCCCTTCAAGATTGAGCTTGCCATTCACCTGCCAAGAGTGCAGTTAACTCACAGCTTCTGCCTGCAGAGTCTTCAGGATTCACCTAGGTTCTTTCTGAGCAGCCTTCAGCACATGACTGAGCACAAACGGGCACCTGACATTTCTGTCCGGTGTGGGATTTTGTGGCACTAATGATATGCTGGTTACGTAACAGCTCTACACCAGGCCTAAAATGCAACTGCTATATTCTATCAAATATATGACACCATCAGTTTGAAGCAGTACAATTATTTTACAAACCACCAAAGGAAAAACACACTAAAAATTATCCTAAAACATTATAGATTTCCTGATTTCAGAAATGTTGAATAGTGAAGAAGTGTGGAGGTTGGTATCAATTAAATTTGATCAGTCAGACTGGAGGATATAAGGCTCTAAGAGTTAAGCCCCTAAGAATAAAATGAAATCCATAGATTATCTGAAATATCTGAGCCTTTAGGAAGGAATGTAATAATATGAGAGACCTGATGGAAAAATTAAGGATAGCCCATAAAACAGTGAAAAGAAAAATGAGACAGTTACTAACTCCAGGAAAAAACAAAATTTTACGAGATAGGAATTATAATCATAGCACACTTCTTGACTCTATAATGCAAAAAACATAAAATACTGTTAATTAATTAAAATTAAGTGATGTTTAAATGCTTTGGGAGTATTGGAAGAGAACGGAAAGTTGAG
This sequence comes from Rhinolophus ferrumequinum, assembly GCF_004115265.2. Classification (NCBI taxonomy): domain Eukaryota; kingdom Metazoa; phylum Chordata; class Mammalia; order Chiroptera; family Rhinolophidae; genus Rhinolophus; species Rhinolophus ferrumequinum. The sequence goes on from NC_046287.1 coordinate 41,226,903, forward strand.
GGGGTATGCAAAAGAGCTAAATCCTCATCTATTACAAGAAGTTTATAATAAAAGCAACACAAGCGTGCCATTTAAAAACAAAAAGATATGCCAGAATGGGGGTAGGGGGATAGGATAATGGAAGAAAAAGGATATGAAGAAGAGGAAAATACCAAAAAAGACTACCAGGTTTCACTTATTAAAACAGGAACCACCAGGGGTTAGAATCATATTCAGATTGAAGTGTTCCAAAGGCATCAATTTGCAAATATCGAGTAGGCTATTGGATATATTGGATAAACTGGAGATCAGCTCAGAAAAGAGATCTTGGCTGGAGATTAAAAAGAAAATTGAAATTAAAAAAAAAAAAAAGGTGGTAACTGAAGCCCTGGTATTAGATGACATTTCTCAGGACAGGTCTTTGACACTGGTGACAATAGGGAGAACTCCTGCAGTAGAGGTGGAATGGAAGCCATATAGCAGCAAGTTGAGTATAAAGCAAGTGAGGAGAGAGCTAGCTTTCAAAGGCCTCTTTGAGACCAAAACTTTCACTATAACTCAACCTTCTTTATTTCTAAGGTTGCTGTTAATTTTTAAACTATTTTTTAAGAGCAGTTTGAGGTTTACCACTAAATTGAAAGGGAGATAGAGATTTCCCATATATTCCCTGTCCCCACACATTCATAGATTCCCTCATTATCATCACTCAAAAGGGTGGTACTTTTTTTTTTTTTACCAAGTATGATCCCACATTGACACATCATAATCACCCCAAGTTCATAGTTTACATTAGGGTTCATTTTTGGTGTTGTACACTCTATGGGCTTGGACACATGTATGATGATATACATCCATCATTATATCATCATACAGGGTATTTTCACTGCCCTAACATTCCTTTGTGCCCTATCTCTTCATCTTCCCTCCCCACCCCTGGCCACCCCTGATCTTTTTATTGTCTCCATAGTTTTGCCTTGTCTAGAGTATTGGAATCACACAGTAAATAGCTTTTTCAGATTGGCTTCTTCCACTAAGTAATATGCATTTACATTTCCTTCTTGTCTTTTCATGGCTTGACAGCTCATTTCTTTTCAGAGCTTAGTAAGTACTCTACTGTCTGGATGGACCAGTTTATTTATCCATTCACCTACTGAAGGACATCTTGGTTGCTTCCAATTTTGGCAATTATGAATAAAGCTGCTATAAGTATCTTTGTGCAGGTTTTTGTGTGGACATAAGTTTCAACTCCTTTAGGTACATAGCAAGGCATGCAATTGCTGGATTGTATGGCATGTTTAGCTTTGTGAAAACTTGCCAAACTGTCTTCTAAAGTGGCTGTACCATTTTGCATTCCCACCAGCAATGCATGTGAATTCCTGTTGCTGTACATTCTTTTCAGCATTTGGTGGTGTCAGTGTTCCAGATTTTGGCTTTCCTAATAGGTGTGTAGTGGTATCTCACTGTTGTTCTAATTTACATTTCCCTGTGGAGCATTATTTTTATATATATTTTTTTTGCATAAAGTTGTTGTTTTTGTTGTTTTTTTTAACAAACTGGTTGTCCATATGTTCCTAATGCCTGTCAAGATCATCTCCTGAGATCAGACTAACAGTAAAGGTAAGTCATACAGTATATTAAAATTGGAAATAAAAGTGTACCCCAAAATATGACACAGAACAAATGACATAGAGTGTTTTTATTTTGTCATCTAACCTCAATGACCAAATTCCACCAAAGACCATTTGCTCTCAGTTGGTCCCATTTTCTGCCTATAACTCCCTAGCCTCCAGGAGCTCTCACCTCCCCTCCCTTATGCCCACTCCCTGTCTCCATTTTCTCTAGAGCTACAGGCTACCTCCAAGAGGCATTTTCTTCCCTATACAACTAAGACCAACGGAGCATCGTTTTCGTTAATCTCACTCGCTAGTCCCTCCTGATGCACACTATGTCCAATTCTAGCTCAATCTAACTACTTTTACACATCTCAGAATTTTGAAGTCATAGTGTTCAAGTTCAGTTTGTGCTTCATTCCTGTTTGGCACATCCTCTAATTTTGGATCTGCTTACTCTTTTCCCAATCTCCACAGCCTCAAGATCCTTACTGTACTGCTATCCCCTCCCTCAACCACCTCTGAGTTACTGACCTTGCTTCCTACTTTACAGAGAAAACAAGCCATCAGTCATGCGCTGAAGCCAGAAAGCTGGACATAATCTTTGTCTCTTTTACCTTTCTCAACGCAGTATCCAATCAGTTACTTTTTCAAATCGTCTTAAACTCTTTAAGGGAAAGAGGAATTCAAACTATATAATCAAGTATTTTAAAACTTTTTCTACAGTGAAATAAAAACACACATTATTAAAAAAAGCCATAATCTATATTAAATACATTAAAATACTGATAATTTTATAAATAAAATCATTTTAAACAGCAAATACATGATGGAATTTCTCTGATACGAGGTTATACATAGTTAAATGACTGATTTTGAAAATACAAAAACAATGTCCTTCTTTAAAAAAAATTTAACTTAATAGGTTTTACAAAATTATCAAAAGTTAAAAAGTGCTTTGACTTTGTTCCATTTTTAAAGCAATTGTAGCATAATACCATACCTTCAAAAAAGATGAATTAGGGCATAAGGCTCTTCCTATGTTGCCTAAAAATGAAAACTTACAGACCTTCCAGGCAACGGGAAAGGTTGGGAAGCTGAGTTCAATGCCAGCAAAGCTGTCAGCTGCCCAGAGCTATTTGTCCTTGTTCTGAGAACCAGAAGATTCCCCCTTCCCGGTCTACTCCTATGGAAGAGTCTTTCTATCTCTACTGGTTCCACATTGTTAGGAGAAAAGGTTTTTGAAAGAATTTTGACATTTAAATTCTATGCCAATACTAAAACTCTTCTAAATATTGAGGCATATTGCATTTAGATTTTGTACAAAAAGTCACAAATGTAATTCCAAATGAAAAGACACTTCATTTGGTCCCTTGATGATACATCACTTGTCGAGGTAGGAAAATTTTCTTCTTTTTCCAAAAACTGTCCTGACTATACAAATGATGGCTGTACTGGAAAGGGTTCTAATGCTTTTTCCACATTCTTCCAGTTGTGAAAATTCTCTCTATACCATTCAACTAAAAGGAAAAAACAAAAGACAAAAATCAAAAATAAAACACTAAACATCAGTTAATTAAATTTTAATTCAGATTTAAAAATCAACTGTTTTTTCTTTTTCATATTGAATTTGTTAGTATAAATGTTTTAATGTTGAATTTGCTAGTATAAGTATTTAAGACATTCTGATTTTAGGGCAGCTGGTTGGCTCAGTGCTAAATAAAGCTCAGTGCTCATAACACCAAGGTCACCAGTTTGATTCCCACATGGGCCAGTGAGCTGTACCCTCCACAACTAGATTGAAAACAACTTGACATAGAGCTGATGGGTTCTGGAAAGACACACTGTTCCCCAATATTTCCCAATTTAAAAAAAAAAATTAAAAAAAAGACATTCTGATTTTAAGGAATTTAGGGGGAAAGGATTTGCACTGGTTTTAAAGTTATAGAAAATTAAGTGTAATATTTTATTCATGTAAATGTAGCAATACTGCATTATAGGCATAGTGAGATGATGTGTTTCCTTCTGTTAACGTGAAATTATTTTATTTGAAAAATCAAATATAAATTATCTTTGAATATGCTTTTTAAAATTCAACATTAGTATTTTATATTTTAAGCTCTGAATCAGGACTTTTTTTCTATGTTTGGGCATATTTTTTCTCATTAATACATTTCTAAATAGAATTTTAACAGATACAGAGACTGTACAGACACTTATTTTAATAAATATTTCTGTATATAGTCAGTTTGCTTTCTACTTGTTTGTTTCAATATAAAAAGACTCAAGACACTCAAAGACTGAAACTGTCTATATTTCATCGTATCTAAGATGCCACTGATCTTAAGATGGATTATTATTTAACATACCACTAAAAAAGAATAAAGCTGCATAAAATTTTAAGATACTAGTGATTGTAAAACACATACCTTTCAAGGATATGAAAAGAGTAAAAAAATGTGCACCTGAGAATAAATGAAATAGGTATCTGATAAATGCTAATAAGATATAGGAAGGCTGATCAGAAGTTAGTCTATGAAATTCAAGATGCTTAGGAAATATATTACTATTGCTAGAAATATATTAAATATAACAATTTGAAAAGTAAAAATGATTCATCACATTATTCTGCTGAATTTGTAGTGTTCTGAAAATAAAAAGTGTTCTTTAACTTTTTCTGAACCCCCTCCCAAATGACCAATTCACGACATACTTGTTTTCTTTATTCCTTCTTCCCAAGGCACTTTAGGTCTCCATCCTAAGCCATGTATTTTTTCTGACTTCATTGGATATCTCATATCATTGGTAGGTCTTGGAAAACAAAATAGATTTAAAACAACATTGTGGATACCTATTTATAGATTTAAATACTAGGAAAAAAATGTGTGTCCATTCATCTTTACCATAATTCAAATTTTCCTTTAAAAAATTCTCCCTGACAACATGATTACAGAAAATTTATAAAATAAAGTGTATATTAAAAAAAAAAAAATCATCTATCATCCCAGATGCCGAACCCTCTGTGTGGTTTATCCTTTTCTTATTTCAGCCACAATCAAGGTATGAATGCAGCACATCACACCTAAATGTTCAATGAATGAATGAATGAATACACATAAACTTATTAAGACTCTTGTGCTCTACACCCTGGGCTGGGTACTTTATATGCATTACAGTTAAACCATAAAATACTTTTTAAAAGCAAGATATTATTTCTCAAAGATGCCTCAGCCTTGGAAAGGGTCAATAACTTTAAGTCACACAGCTAGTAAATAAAAATGCTACATTTTATTCTTATGACATTTATAATTAAGAAAAAATATTTTCGCAGAAAACTCAAAATTGATAAACTAGTTTCTTGTTAAGTCCATATATTTTATAATTTTATAAGTACCTAAGATTTTACAATCTTTCCCCAGTGTTTTAACTTGTTACTCACCTATCATTAACATAATCAACCCAGTTTTCCATTTCAGATTCTGAATTGGTCTCTTTGATCTGTCAACATGGAGAAGGCTTTTGAGTCAAATGATAAAATGGGACCAGAGAATAACAATGACATTCAATAGTTGATTCAAAAGATAAGACAACCAACCTCCTCAAAGTGGGGAAGACAGCTAAAATGAACAGCATTTTAGTAACACGTTCTATACTATGTAACCCAAATTCTATCTGAAGCTCAAAAAGAATATACATTGTATACTGTGGCAGAAAATAAGTTTTTTGGCTTTTGGTTATTACTCATTGTGATACTGTGATGTATAGTAAGATCTATATTTAGTCATCATTCCTGTTCCTAGCGCTGAGCTCCTAAAACCCTTGGAATTTCCTAAGTGATGAGAGACAAAGGTGTCTTTTGCTATATGTAACAAGCCCCTTTCAACCACACCAGAGTTTATGTTTAGAGATTTTGCAAAGCCCCTACGGATCGGGGCTGGTTGACAGGGGAACTAATCATGTGGGAGCCGGGGAGGGGAAAGGAGAGAGGGGCTGGAGGTAGAATTAATCACCAATGGCCAATGAGTTCATCAATTACGTCTACTTAGAGAAGCCTCCATCAAAACCCAAGAGGACATGGTTTGGAGAACTTCTGCTGAACGCATGGAGGTGCTGGGAGAATGGCGCGCCCGGAGAGGGCCCAGACTCTCCACACCCCTTCCCTCATACCATCGGGCTGCCATTACCAGTTTATGGTAATTCGGAAATTAAACTGGTTCCCTGAGTTCTGTGAGCAACTCTCGCAAATTACCTGATTTAGAGCTGGTTGGTCAGAAGCACAGGTAATGAGGTCTTAAAATTGGCATGTGAAGCGAGGGCAGTCTGTGGGACTGATCCCTTAACCTCTGGGATCTGATGCTATCTCCAGGTAGATAGTGTGAGAATTCAGTTAAATTGTGGGACACCCAGCTGGTGTCTGAGAATTGCTCGGTGTGGAAAATCCACACATTTGGAGTAGAGTATTCTGAGAGTAGCATAAAGGAAAACAAAAGTTTTTTCACACACTCAGTCTCCCTTTCTACTAAATCCTGGAATGTGTAATTGATGTTCACTACTATATACATACACTCATAACTATAATTATTTATATATCATTGTTCCTTGATTCTGGACATACTTTATATTTCTGAAATTGAGGTATGTCATTTATTAGGTATGTACATTTAATGTATTAGGATTTTTTTCCTGAAAAACTGTTACTAAATGAGTGATATAATTTCAAGTGACATATCTTGGCATATATATTGTATACATAATTACGAATTTTATTTATTCCTCATTCACTTTGATTCACTAAACTGTAAATTGTTAACTTTGACTAAATTAGTGATGACTGTCACTAATTTAGTGATGATTTTGAAAATACTATCCCTTCACAACATATACATACCAGTTGTATTAGTTCTTTGGCAAGCTGGAGAACTGACATTTCAAAATTGGTTCCAATGTTATAAATTTCACCTGGTTTCCCCTTTTTAAGGACAGTGAGAAATGCTTCCACTACATCAGTAGCATAAAGAAAATTTCTTGTTTGAAGCCCTGATCCATGAATGCAGCTTTAAAAAGATTAAATAAAAGGGAATCATAAAATGTAAAAAAGTAAGTTCTCCCAAGCCAGGGTAACACAACAAATGGGTACAACTCCAGAGAAGCCAGTTCCCATGGCAACCCTAGAAATATTTACTGAAAACACAAGTTCTCATGACTTTTCTAAATTTCATCCATAGTTCCTGAATGATCTCCAAGCCTCCTGCAGGTACTCAGTAGGAACGTGGCAGACATGTAAGTGAGAAATACTTAATTCATCAATTTTATACCTTAAATTCATTTTGAGGAAATATTTATAGTTCTTTGAATTAAATAAATCCTTTGAAAAAGTAGTTATATAAAGATAGATGGTAAATTTCATGCTATATCTCAAAGTTTTAGAATAAATCATTTAAGAATTAAAATTATCTTAGTAAGTAAATTATAAAGATGAAATAGATTATAATTACTTTAAAAACTGTTACACTGATTATACAAGGAGTTCTTACATTTGTTGAGACATTCAATTCTAAGGCCTCCAACTCTAAGACTTTACGATGTTCAAGAAAGACTGTCACCAAATACTATCAACATACCAGAAAAACATATGGGTACAAAGGTAAATAATAACATACCACTTCCTGTTGTGTTGCAGTAGAGATATAAATTTTGGAATAACCTAAAAGAATATTTAAATACAATTTCAGATGTTGGAACTTTGCTCATTAATATGAATCTGAACTTATAAGATTACATTATTATTGTTAAGAAATATACATATGGATATATTCCAATTCTTATCAGGATTTCAAGAAAAAAAACCTATTAGAACTTTGATAAGTAAAAGAACTCTAAGATATCTTCCTATTTCACAAAAACAAGTTATCTGCTAAAAAATATGAAAACAATATAAACAGTGGGAAAATTCAGAAAAAGTCTTTGTGAACAATTTGCTTTCATCACAAATCTTACCTTTGTGTTGATTTTATATGGACAGGAATCTTATCTTACTTATTGCTTTACATATAACACCTAACCAGCAAGTGCTGGTGAAAGTAATAAAAAGCAAATTCCAGTGCCACTGGATTCAAAGAAAATTTATGTTAAACAGGGCAAGGTAAGTTACTACATTTATAATAAACCTGTTAAAGATATTCCAAAAAATTAAGCAAAGTAGATATTAATACCAGCAGATCACCAGTAGATATTAATACCAGCAGATATTAATACCAGCAATACCATTTTCCACTGGGCAAATACATTAATGCAACCAGCTGGGAAGTGAAAAACCCAGGCTCTAAATTTAGGTAGAGAGAGAGAGAGAGAAAGAGAGAGAGAGAGAGAGAGAGAGAGAGAGAGAGAGAGAGAGAGAAAGAGAGAGAGAAATAGTTACTTAAAACTAGGCTTAATGATATAGAACCAACCAACAGGCAATTTCAGCCTTTTCAGTGCATTTCTTTATTCACTACTTGTACTACTTTCTGGAAGACATTCAAGCCTGCAACAATAAAGAGGAGCTAAGGAACCATTAGCCAGCTGACTGTAAGACAAATTTCTGCACAAGCTTCCTGCATCACTCTCTAACTAGCTTTTACATTTCTGTATAGTCTGACATACTGGTCTGACTGCAAACCAGGAGTCTAAACTGCAGCGTGACAGTAGTGAAGGGAGTACTCCATAGTGCCTGAGAATCCTGCAAAGGACAAGGCATTTTCACATATATCATCTCACTGGATCCTTCACAATCCTTCCTAATATTGTCATTACTCCTCAATTTAAAAATGATGCTGAAAGGGCCTAAGGTCATGCCAGCTGGCGAATTACCAGGTTGAGACGTAAGCTCAAGTCTTCAATCTCGAAACCAGAAGAGATTTGCCTGTGGCCAATATAGCATTTATAAATTTTGTATAATTACAACATAAACGTTGGACAAATAACTGAAGAGAGATTATTTTAAATAATAAATCACAATCACGAAAACATCCTACAAATTCAGAAGTAAAATGTACCTTTTCTGGATATTGATGTGGTCCATAAACATTACTGCTTCTTGTGATGACAACTGGAAACTTAAAGAGTATTCGATAGTAAGACAATGGAAAGGTCCAATAATAATGATTATCTAAAGATAAGCAGTTTTAAAATATGGGCACTTCTGGTTAAACAATTCCACACACCTTAAGAAAAGAAGCAAAGGGATTTTTTTTTCTAATGTAAAGTTCTGAAAAGAAAGGAGAGCATGGGATTCAGATAAAGGCAGAGGCTCCAAAAGGAAGAAGAGGAATTTTTTCTTTATTGGGAGAAGAGGAGGATAAAAATAGATGTAGGCAGGTTTGTAGGCTTGATAGAAGAAAATTAAGGAAATTTCCACCTGATTATTTCAGAGACCACCTCTAGGGCTCTGGGTTTGGTTAGATGCTAAATTTCAAGTTTGCTTTCTCTATTGTACCAATCCTTACAAATAAAAAGACTTAATGAAAGAGAAAAGGACCGATGCTACTGGAACACAAAAGTCAAGAGAATCGTAAGTCATTCTTAGGCTGGGCTTTCTGACCCAATCTCTAATAACTCGAAAAGAAGATCAATGGGAAGCCAATTCCAGGGGATTCGAGGTGACGAGTCAGGCTGGGTAAGACTCCCGCACTGACACTGTGGGAGCCACCTGGGGAAGTCTACCTCCCAGTCATGAGAGTCAAAAGAGCTGACTCGTGCAGAGGGGAGTGCCCAGCAGACAAGGGAATCTGCCCTCCCTGTCTTCCTTCACTCAGACAATTCCTGGGAACCAGGATATTCCAATAGGGCTTCTCACTACAGCTTTAACACTCTACATGTTACTGAAATAGGAAAAAATATCCACACAAAGCATTCCTTCAAATGAACTGAACAAGAAGTAGGTCCTACATTGTCCACACACTAAAGGAAATCAGTTTTTTTAATTCCTTAATAGATAACTATTCTCAATCTATGTCCTCTACTCAAAAAAAATGAAATGTAGCTAATGCTAACTTGGAATTTTAACACCTAAGTCCAAAGAAAAATGACTCAAGTTTTTTAAAAATCAGTTCTTACTTTATATCGTTCCCAATAAGACTGTACAAAACACTCAGCAGCTGCCTTAGATGATGCATAAGGATTTGTAGGTTGTTTGGGTGAAGATTCGTCAAATTCCTAATTTAAAAAAGATAAATTTAAAAAAAAGTAAGTATTATGCATAGCACTTTCTAAGTAGAAAAGTCAGAAAACATTACAAACTTAAAATCTTTATCACCACATTTAAAAAATCAAAACATTTATTGAACCCCAACTATGTGCCTGGCATTTTTCTAAGCACTCTATATGTAGTAACTTCTTTAAAGTTTAAAACAACCCTCTAAAGCAGGAGGCAGAGAGGAACAGCAAGTGCAAAGGCCCAGAGACAGAAATGTGTTCAAAGGAACTACAAAAAGCTTCGTGAGAGGGAAGAGAAACGGGAGGTGAGGTTGAGGAGCCAGAGGAAGGCCAGAGACATGTGGAACCTGTCCACATGTCAGGGCCACTGTCCACACATTAACAGGCTTTGCGAAGAATAATCTCATGATCTCAAATTTTTTTTGTGGGGTTTGGGGGGAGAGGGAATATCTGAAATTTCTATTGTATCAAACAAAAAAAGTTCCCATTGTATACTGTTCACCTACATTATGTCTGTGAAGCTCAAAACAGAGACTTTGTTATTTTTATCCTTATTTCTGAAATTGTCTTGGAATTCCTAATTTTTCCATATGCGTACGATATTTCTATTTTCACTTCATGTAAATCAAGGCAGCACAAAGTTCATGAGCATCCAACGGGGCTGGAGTATTTAGTAGAGCCGAAGGAAAGTCCTTGCGGTGACCTGGAAGGGCCTTCTTCAGAGCTTCATCCAGGGGCTTGCCTTTTTCCTGGAGATATGCTGCTTTGATCTGGTGACGGTGTGCATTGTTTCTCCTAGTCAGAACGCCAGTGATGGTTACTTCATTCACACCTTTGATCACCTTTATCCATCTGTTACTGTTTTAGGCATGGCAGCAACATCGGAGGATGGATTGTGGCCAGGATAGGAGCCCACTGCGGACCCGGGCCACCTTTCTCCTTTCAGTTTTAAGGTATTGCTGCTCTTCTTTTTCAATAAACCAGAACTGCTTGAGGAATTGATACCACTGCCATTTTTAAAGAAGTTTCTTTTTTCCACCTTCTTCCAAAGAACTAAAGAGAGATTCTTCCTGGATAGTTTCACTCTCCAGATTACATTTTTCAGTTTTCTCTCTCTAGTATGTTTTTGTTGGTTGTAATTTCTTGATCACATGGGGAGGAGAGATATTCCCCACAGTGTGACCTCTGCAGCACGCATTCTCTGCTTCTGGGACTGCAGGCCTCAGGAATGTTTTTAAAAATCACTCTGGCTGTGTCATGTCTGACACAGAAGGGTGACAGGGGTACAAGAAGAAAGAAGTTAACCTCATAAAAACGACAAAGAGAATTGAAAATGGTTGCTTCTCAGAAGTGGGATTGTAGATTGAAGAGAAGGGGTCAGGGCCAGCTTTTCCTCAATGTAAGTTGCTTGCAAACTACTTGATTTTTTATACTGTGTGTGTGGTTTGGTAAAAATAAAAAAATAAATAAAACAGAATAAGGTTACTGCAAACACTGACTATGAAAAATACAGACTGGTGTTCGCTTCGGCAGCACATATACTAAAATTGGAATGATACAGAGAATATTAGCATGGCCCCTGCACAAGGATGACACGCAAATTCGTGAAGCGTTCCACATTTTTGATGAGGGTCAGGGGGATCAAATATATGGTGATGGAAGGAGAACTGACTCTGCGTGGTGAACACACAATGGGATTTATAGATGATGTAATACAGAATTGTACACCTGAAATCTATGTAATTTTACTAACAATTGTCACCCCAATAAATCAAAAAAATATATATGTAGACTGGAACTCAGAGCCATCTTTTTGCATAAAATGTATAATATTTACAACTGATTAACAAAGGAGAACAGATTCCAGTTTCTACAATAATGTCACACTCCCTCGTTGACAGTCCGATGTTCTTTTCTGAGTAGAAAAGAAAGGTGAGCGGGCAGTGTGCTGACATATACTTCGGCCCATGGAATGACATGCATCATGTATATAAGATGAGGACAAAAAAATGAGATCTGCTGCTCTCGCAAAGTACTGTCACTCAAATTACATGTAAATCTGTACTGAGACTAAGTTGTTGTTGCCATTTGGGTTGGCATTATTTGATCTGAACAGAAGACACAACAGAATAACATTTTGGAAGGTCCCCCAAGTATGTATAATCAGAGGATGAAAAAAGCCGAGAGTTGGTTTTAATAAGACAGGTTTGCTACGTGGTCTATGGTTAAGTAAGTGAAATAGACATTTTTTTTAAAGCTTACCTTATCAAGACTGCCTCCGTATACTTCATCTGTGCTAACGTAAATAAATTTCTCCACTTTGGCTTCATGAGCGGCACTTACCAAAACATGAGTGCCATAAACATTAACATACGTAAATTCGAAGGCTCGTACAAAGGAAAGATCTAAAAAAAGGAGAAAAAAACTAGAACAATTCCACCCAAGGGACAAAACAAATACCTAAGGGTAGACTCAGGATTAAGGAAGGCTCTGTTCACTTCTCTTCATTCACAACTGCAATAGTTTTTAAAATAACCTAAAAACATATTGCTATTTATGATTTCTTTAAGCCTAAATTACATAGTACGTGGAAATTCTTAGAATCTAGAAAACTATCAGTGCTAAATCTGTAGGAAACACTTTTAATTCTATGAAGGAAAAAACAAATGATATATCTAAATTTAAAATGTTCCTAAATTTAAAAAATTTTGAAACTTCCAGTTTCTGCTAATAGGGTGCTAGGCTTTTTGCTCAATCTGTTATTGCTGAAAACAATAATAACTGTTGGTTAAATTACTGTAAAATAAATTCACTTTAAAGAATCAATTCTATAAAATCTTGGAATGAAGGGAACTTTCCTAACTATGGCTCATAATAGAAAAGCGAAAGAAAAGAAATTGATAAATTTGACTACATAAAAGTTCTTGCAGGGTTAAAAAAAAAAAAAAAAGAAAACTACACAGAAAAAACTACAAAGTAAAAAGACAAATGACAAACGGAAAAATATTTGAATTTTTCAGAAACAAAGGGTTAATATAGTCAATCTATAAAGAAGTTATAAAAAATAAAAAGGAACAACCCTATAGTAAAATGGGTAGGAGACATAAACAAATAGTTTAGACAAGAAATACAAAGGTCCTTAAGCTTAAGATGCTAAACCTGATCATAAGAAAAATCCAAATTAGAAACTCATAGATGCCACTTCTTACCTATTAGATTGGCAAAACTTAAAAAAACAAAAATTGACACATTCTATTGTGAGACTATGATAAAAAGAGTTGGGAATACATAAGTGGAGTTAAAGTGTCTAAGATCCTTGAAATCATTTTGGAAGAAGGCAATGGTTTTGTGGACTTTAGACTTTGATAAGCCAATTATGCTTGTCATAATATCTAGGGTAACCACTGAAAGAATACAAACAGAATATATAGCTTCCAAACTAGTAGAAGAAAAATGGAATAAGAAAAGTTCTTTAGTCAAGCCCTTAGAAAAGCAAGCAAGGATTTTTTAAAAAGGACTTTTTTTAAAAGGCAAGAAAGAATTTTTTTAAAAAATGTTTTTAAAGAAACAGAACAGGTGAGAAAAATAGAAACAACATAGTAAGATGGTAGAAATAAATCCAAATATATCAACAAACTCAATGTTTAGGGTAAATATCAAGGATGGTCAGACTGGATAAAAAAAAAAAATTCCAAACACAAGTTGTTTATAAGACACACAGCTAAACCATAAAGCCAGGGAAAGGTTGGAAATAAAACTACAGAAAAAGACGTATCATAAAAATAACCAAATAATACAGCTATATTAATGTCAAACAAAATGGACTGCAAGGCAGCACACTTCACCAAGGAAGAAAGATCACTTCATAAGGTTCAATTCACCAGAAACATACAGGAGATTTAAAGAACACAATTAACCAACTTTATTTAATCTAATGGATGTGTAAAAAACAACATACTCAACATTTGCAGAGTACACATTCTTTACAATACACATGGACTATTTACAGAAATTGACCATCCAGTAAGCCAAAAAGCAAGTTGCAGCAGAAAGAACTGAAATCATACAGTATGTTATCTAAGCATTACAATTAAGCTAGAAATCAATATAAAAAGGTAACAAGAAAATTCATATGTGTTTGGAAATTAAGATTTACACTTCTACAAAACCCATGGATTGAAAAAGAAATCAATTCCTAAAAAAAAAATGAAAATAATGCACATGAAACTTGTGGGATTCAGATAAAGTGGTATTTAGAAGTAAATTTGTAGTCTAAAATGTATTCATTAGAGAAAAGCTGAAAATAAGTGAAATATTATCACAAGAAGATAGAGAAAAAATCTGAATGAACTAGAAATAATGAAAAAATAAAGTTTTGAGTAGAAATTCATTATGTTGAAAACAAGCATACAATAGAAAAGATCAACAAAGTCAAAGATATTTTCTGTAACAACAAAAAGGTGGGTTTGCTTTGCTTGTATCAAGCATTATTATAAAGTTACAGTAACTAAGACAGTGTGCTAATGGCGTAAGGACAGACAAAACCCAGTGGAACAAAACAGGAGCCCAGAAATAGAACCATGAGTGAATGGGCACTCCATCTACAACAAAGGGGTTGGGGAGAAGGTTGAGTATTTCAATAAATGGTGTTGAGTCAAACTTATATTGATATGGAGAAGAAATCTGAACGTAAAAGACAAAACTGTAACTTTTATGAAGAGAGTAAAAGAGAATATCTCCATGATCTTGGAGGTAGGAAAGAGCACTAATCCTAAAGAAAAAGGTTGATAAGCTTTACTTCATTGAAATGAATAACTTCAATGGAATAAAAGACACCATTAGGAAAGTGAAAAGGTATTTCAGGTTGTGCATCTTAAATTAAAACCAAACTGTAGAACATTGGAATCAAAAGAGAGCCAGAAAGATTCTAGGATGTGTCTGTCTTAGGGATAAGAAAATCAAGGCTCAGAGAGGTGAGCTAATAACCCAGAGCAGAGATAGTTTGTTGCAGAGATACTTTTTCTCTCACATTTATGTCTTGAATGTATCCACTACATGAACATATACAAAACTATCCTTTTTATCTCAGTCCATTTCCATCTTCTCTCTTTGGACCTTAAATAAAGACCAGAATTGATCGACAGCTTAAGGGCACTGCAAGCATCATGCAATATTGGGAGATGCCACAGAATAATCTGAGAAAGATCTAATATCAAGTTCAATTAAGTGAGCTCTTCTGAGACTAATTCCAATAGTTTTAAACTAGAGAAGTATGTCTTTTGATGTGGGACATTGTTTTTATTGTGTAAATAAGCAACTTAAGATGTATTTGAAGAAATGAAACATAAGGAACATTAAGCTGTTAAGTATGTAGGGGAGTGGAGTTTACGTAATTTCATATGGAGCCAATAAAGATTTTATTCCCCACCCCATACCTTTCCCCCCCAAAAAAGTGAAAAGGCAAACCACGGATTGGAAAAAGGTAATGGCAAAAGGCTTGAACCCAGAATACCTAAAGGACTTACAAAAACTCTGAGGATAAAAATGACAGCCCACTAGAAAATGGTAAAGAGACTTAAATAGAAACTTTCCAAAGAAAACATACCAATTAGAAAAGGGGGAGGATAGTCCAATAAACAAGGTTTTTAACCTCACTAGTAATCAGAGAAAAATAAAACAAAACCACAAAATATTAACAATAGCAAACGTTGGTAAGCAGTTCATAATTGCTAGAAGGAGTGTACAACTATTTTATCATCAACCAAGTAGATGGATTTGCTCTACCAGATTTCAAAGCACTACATTAGTAATCCATAAATTGTATAATCAGCACAGGTAGAAACAAACAGATAAAGACTCAACAGATACTCATATAAAGATACTTGATATGTGATTGGGCAGTGGAAACTGGCGAACTTTTCCATAAGTGGTAGAGGTCCAACTGGTATTCAAACAGAAAAAAATGAAATTGGATTCCTATCAGGGACCTCGTGGCGCAAGGGTAGCATGTCTGACTCCAGATGAGAAATTGGACTCCTATCTCATACTGTATATAAAAATCAATTTCAGATGCATTACAAATCTAAATGTGAAAAGGAAAACTATCAAGGTTTTCTTCATGACCTTGGGACAACAGAGAATTTCTTAAGACCCAAGAACCATTAACCATAATATAAAGGAAAAGATATTAGTTTGGTGGAAAAGTAATTGCAGTTTGAAAGGTTAAAAATAATTGCAAAACTGCAATTATTTTTGCACCAACCTAATATATAAATTCAACTACATGAAAATTAAGAACACCTGTTCATCAAAACACACTATAAAAAAACATGAAAAGATAAGCCACAGAGTGGGAGAAGATATATGTAACACACAAAACAAAGGACTGGAATCCAGCATATATATATATATATATATATATATATATATATATATATATATATATATATATATACACAAAACTGTTACAAATCATAGAGAAAAAAAGTAAGTAACCCAATTTTAAAAAGAGCAAAAGATTTCAACAGCATGTTACAAAAGAAGAAATCTAAATTGCCAATACACATAGAAAAGGTACACGGCTTCAATAGTAATCAGAGAAATCAAATTAAAACCACAATGAGATAGCGCTACACACAGACTGACAAAAATGGAAAAGTCTGAGAAAACTAAGCTTTGGTGAGATCTGGAGCAACAGGTCTCTGACACCCCTAGAGAAGTAGAAACTGGCACAATCACTTTAGAAAATAGTTGGACGTTATCTCAATGTTGAAGTGTGCAACTCTTATGATTCTAGTAATATACTCAGAGAAATGTATGCTTATGTGTACCATGACACATGTGTAAGAATGTGCATGGTAGTGTTGTTCATAAGTGCTTACAGTGTAAACAATCCAAATGTCCATCAAGAGTAAAACTGTTGCACAAATTGTGGTATATACTTGGAATGGAATATTGTATGTCACAATGAACAAATCATACCTATAACTACATGGATGAATCTATATGGATGAAAAGCAACACCAAAAAACCTACACGTTATATATACATTTTTATAAAATTTAAAAACAGGTAAAACTAACTTATACTGTTTAGGGATAAATACTATATATAGACAGTAAAACTGTAGAGAACACCAAGGGAAATTGTAACTTTGAAATTAGGTTAAGAGGGCTAGCCCGGTGGCTCAGGCGGTTAGAGCTCCATGCTCCTAACTCCGAAGGCTACCGGTGCAATTCTCACATGGGCCAGTGGGCTCTCAACCACAAGGTTGCCAGTTCAATTCCTCAAGTCCCACAAGGGATGGTGGGCTGTGCTCCCTGCAACTAACAACAGCAACTGGACCTGGAGCTGAGCTGCGCCCTCCACAACTAAGACTGAAAGGACAACTTGAAGCTGAATGGCACCCTCCACAACTAAGATTGAAAGGACAGCAACTTGACTTGGAAAAAAGTCCTGGAAGTACACATTGTTCCCCAATAAAGTCCTGTAACCCTTCCCCAATAAAAAATCTTTAAACAAAAAATTAGGTTAAGGCAGTAGTAATACTACTGCTACTAAAGAGTGTTCAGCAACATTCTATCTTTTGTTTACGTGACGGTTACATGGGTATTCACAGTATCAGCATTCATTTAACTTCTAAATTCTTCTGAATATATGTTATATTTCACAATATAAAATGTTAAACAAAGTATCAGATGGACAAAACAATACATAGAATAATATAATGTTCCACCTTGTAGCAAAAAGCCAGCTTAAGCAAAACAACATAAAAAATACATTTTAAATACATTCATCTCCCCAGAAGAAAGCAGAAATCACTATTCTGAATTTGGTTAAACTCAAAATTTTAAAACAGCATCCAAGGTTACATTTCAACCCACACGACTAAAAGTGACCCAAAAAGATCCAAGTATTTTGATGACAGAGTGACCACAGGCTTGTTTTTTTGGTAGAGCATGGTATATGCTCTTTTAAAGACATATATTAAGTACCAACCCCATTCAACTCCATTACTGGACTTCGATTTAGGCTAGTCAGCCACTGGAAATAAAAATTTGCCCATCATAACTGTAACATAAAACAATGCTTACCTACATGTGTTTGTGCAGCAAAATGCAGTACAATATCTATTTTCTCTGTTTCAAAAAGCAGTTTCACAAAGTGAGAATCACATATGTCACCCTATATCAGAAGCAAACATGAAAAAACTAAGTTTGATTGAGTATTCCCATTTGTAAGTACCATTTTACTATATGAACAACAACGAAAAGCGGCAAGAAGAATTAATCCCCGCCCCAAGTTTAATAGAGAATATCTTGAAAATTCAACCAAGGGGTCAAATACAGTAATGATGAATTTCTCCAGCATCCAAGAATAAAAGATATCCAATTCAAAATATTTTTTTGCAAATAAATGTCTGAAACAGTATTTTATTGAGCCCCAACTACTACTAAGATTAAAAGATATCATTAAGAAAGTGAAAAGGCAAACCACAGATTGAAAAAAGGTAGTGGCAAAAGGCTTGAATCCAGAATATATAAAGGACTTACAGAAACCGGAAGGAAAAAAGTGACAACATTCTTGACAATCTAAGGTCACTATGTTAACAGGAAAAATTTTAAACATATTTTTAAAAGTTTGAGATAACCATTACTGAAATATATTTAAAGTAAGTGCAAGAACTGGAATGACATTTTGAAAAATGTATTTAATCACAACTAAGTAAACTTACGAGTACTTTTGATGTTATACGTATATTTATTTCTAAAAATATGTATTCTCAACAATTCTTTGGTGACAGAAGGAAACACTTTCATATGGAAGAAGAGAATTATGAAATATTTGCTTAGTATATTCTTTGAGATTTGTGGTTAAAAAGAGAGTTTCTAGAATTACTTTTTTAAAAAAACCCACAAATCATAAAACAAATAGTTGACATTAAAATTTCCATTTGCAAATTAATAACCTGGCTCTCTGGTTTATACTTTAAACTCTTCTAAGGGTGGTTAGTAAGAATTGGTCTTCCAGAGCCAATCAATCAACTTTCATGGGAGAAAACTATCCCATGGGCTGTATGGTAGCCCTTTTGGCTGTTGCTGGCCTGAGTCACACCCCACTTTATACCAGTCTTTTAAATCCCAGCAAGGCCTTATTAAGAAAGATAGTGAGGACCTAAAAATCACAAACCATGTATGTAAGTTCAATCAGCTACTCATAGATCTGCCAAGGCAACAAAAATCACATGGAACTTTATATATGGTATCAATATAAAAGTAGTATTCTCTACATCATGTGGTACTACAGGAAACTGAAAAGATCTTTAATTAGCATGTTTTCCAAACCCATATTTCACATGTTTGTAAAGTAGGAAGATATAATGTCTGAATCACTAAAGAGGTACAATATAACAATTATATAATTATAAGAAACTTTCATACCTGTATAAATTTGTAGTTTTGTTTGTTAGAAATGGTTTCAAGATTCTTCAAGCTTGCACAGTAATCCAGCTTAAAATAAGTAAAGACGGAGGGAGGGTGGAGATACAACACAACGAATGAGTAATAGTTTTTCCTATATCAATTTATTTTAAAGACTATAGATGATCTTATTGTAATACAAAAACACGTCTTCTTAAAGTGTGTGCCCTTTGTGTTTTTAGAGGTTTGTTATCTTAAAAGTAAAAAACATGTAAGCTTGTTACTTTTTTAAAATACAAAAAAAATAAAATAAATAAATCACTTTTTATAAACCTCTCCTTTAAAAAATTTTCCTGCCCCGATTTGCCTCCAGCTCCTGGTGGCTAGAAAAATTTACCATTTCTTACTGGAAAGGAATTAGTCATGGAAAACAATTACACCAGTGCTACACATATTTTAACTCATTACACTTTTTCCTGAATTAACTGTTGATAAGTCAGTATAAAGATGGGGAAAAAAATGACTGTCCGTGATGGTAAGGCAGGTAAAAATTTGTAAGACTTATGGGTTATTCTTTGACTATGCATTTTTACTATTACCTTTTATGAAATGAAGGTAACTGACTGCATCATGTGTTTAAAGTCAAAATATCAGTGATTACCAATCACCGCTTTCAGACTCCAGAGACTCCAATTATTATAGAAAAATTCTCAAAACTAAATTAATTGCATTTTTATTTTAAAAATATGTAATTTTCCATGACGCAGTATTTATAAAATAATAAAATCAAATGATCAGAGTATCCTGACTCCAAAAAAGGTTAATATTCACAAGATTATACTAAATAAATTTAGGGTGGAAATTTTTTTTTTTAATAAAAATACTGTACTTAAAATCTTTACTTTAAGGGCTAGAACAATAAATAAAAAAGTTTCAAAAGATTTTATGTACAATTAAATATGGCATGAACACATGACTATACAGGCCCGTAAGTTGCTAAAATTAAATAAAAAAATGAAAATGTCAGCATGGCAGGATTCTAACACTTTTTAAAAATATAAATAAGTTTCAGTGCATGCAGCTCATGTTTTAAAACTTACCTTGTCTAGATTTATGATCATATAGTTTGGATAGTCTTCTACTAAAGAGACAATCACATGTGATGCACTGCAAAAAAAAAAGTATAACTTGTTAGTAGAAAATTTAACCTTTTCCCTAAATTCTTGATTGTTACCCTAAGTTGTCAAGTATTAGGAAACTATTAAAAAATACCTTCACATTTTTGAAGAGAAGAGGAATAACATACCTATACTGGATATACACACACCACACTTTTCACAAACTTTCTCAACCATATTGATATACAAAGCTTTACACTCCCTTTACACTGTGGAGAAGAGAAAATTTACTGGTCCAGGATATAAGAAAAAATTAGCTTAACCAAATGATGCTGTCTATGCATGCTTTGCGTGTGCAGGATGCAATGTGTGGTAGTCAGTGCAAATGGGCTGCAACTATAACGTGCCTTTTCAGAGACTACCGGTATAATTATGTAAAAATTAATTTAGTATGAGCATAGAGCTGTCTATGTTCATAGTAACCCTACAGCAATTGTTATCTCTTGGCACAAGAATTTGATGGTATAAATGCGGGGGCGAGGGGGTGTCTTAGACTAAACCTAGGTTTCCAAGGCTAATAACAAACAGCTGAAACCATCCTGAGTTGGATGGGTTTCCGAGGACCCTGAAGTGGAACCAGAGGTGTATCTTAATGAGATGATCCGGCAGATTTTATCATATACACAAAAACACTGGGCTCCCAGGAACAAAGGCAACCCTTGACCAAATTATGAACTTAAACGGTGTACTTGACAGCCCTTTCACAGCACTGTCAAAGAGTACCCTTTCTGGACCAGCACTCTCACACCAGGACTGCCCTTTTAGGCTCATGCTCATTAAATGAACCTTGCCTGCGTGGTACTGTCACATCAGTAGAGGTGATCAGATCTGATCACCTCTACTCAAGAGGTGACTTAATCTAATAATGGGCTGGGGGTAGGGGGGAAGAGTCCCATGTTCCTCTTCTTCCATTAGACATTGGGAGAGTTTCTTATTGGTACTCATGCATTTAAACAATTACTAAAGACCTTTATAAAATGAGTCAGACATTTTTCCAGATGCTGAGTGAACTCTGCCTTCATTCAGGTTACATTCTAAAGTGGGGATGCAGGCAATTAGCAGCTAACCACAAAAACACAAAATAATTTTAGGTAGTGATAAGCGTTAGTAGGGAGAGGGGCTATTTTAGATAGATAAGTCCCCTCTGAAGTGAGGTCTAAGTAAACATCTGAATTGAGTGATGAAAACAGCCTCAGCAAAGGGGAAGTAAGTGCAAAGCCATCAAGACAGGAGAAAGGAGGCTCCTGTGTTCCAGGAACTGCAAGAGGGTAAGTGTAGCAGGCACAGAAAAAGCAAGGGGTAGGATGGCAGGAGATCAGATTGGAAAAGTAATGCTTGGGCTCTTGAGAGTCTTCAAGATACAGTAAAATGTTTGGGTTTAATTCTAAGCCTGACAAGAACCACTGGAGTAAACTCTAAGTCGTTTTACTTAATAAACACTGACTTCTGTCTGAGCAACAAACGGGAACAAGAGTGCAAGGCCGTGTGACCAATCAGGAGGCTACAGTAGCAGTCTAGGCAAAAGCCAGTGACCTGGGCAAGGGTGGAGCCGGGAGGGGGGGCGGCGAGACGTGGCCTGGAGCACATACTTTGGAAGTAGGGAGTGAGGACTTGCTGACTGAATGTGGTACGTGCGAGAAGGAAAAGAAGCACCCAAAGTTTAGTACCAAGAGAGGATATTTAAGTCAGCTGAATAAATAAACGCCTTGTCATAGTGCAAACGTCGTTCTTTGGCGCCTATATGTACAAGGCCTGTGTGTCGTGCTGGGGAGGGGGTTGAGGCAGGTGGTGAGCAGCTTACAGCCACCGTGGGCACAATCACAAGAGCGACGCGCATCTCAGGCGACACAGGAGGGCGGACAGTACCGCAGCGCTTTTGCTTTGGGAGGAAGGCGTTTTATAAAAAAAAAAGTCGCCGTTTCAAAGGAACTAGGTCTCCGCAGGCCGAGGGGGGGGCGAGAAGGTAGGATGCGCCCGGTCGTGCATTAAGACCCTCCCCTTATTAGACACCCAAAGCTGGTCCCAAGTTACCACGGGCAAGCAGAGCCGCAGGAAAAGGTTGGAGTTTCGGGGGAGCCACTACTCGGCCGGCGACGCTGTTACCTACATGAAACCAGCACCCCCGGTCACCAGGACCCGCTTCGCAAAGCTGCGGGGAGGACCCAGGGGCTCCCCAGAGCCCGCAGCCGACATCTCCCAGCCCGGCGGCGCCTGGAACCGTAAAGCGACAACTCTGTACACCGCAGGGAGGTTCCGCCGCGACTTTTTGCGACGCGCCCCTCTCCCGACGAGTTCACAGGGGCGGGCCGTGGCGGCTTCGCGAGTGTCGCCGATTTATCCCCGCCCATCGGGGGGCTGGGCGGATCCCTCGGCTGCGCAGGCTCGGGCCCTGGTCTTCTCAGCCAACGCCTGGCTCGCTGGGGGTGAATGAATGGGTGCGTCTCGGAAAGTGGGGTCCGGAACGTTTTCCCGGCAGGTGTCACCAGCATGAATTAGGCTTTACTCAGATATGCAGATGGTGAATGATTACTTTCTTTTTATTCTTGTACTACAGCGATCTCCACAGATTATGCACCCGTTGAGCTAGAACTCCTGGGGAGTTCTCTTGCAAAGTATAGAGATGGGACGTTAGAATTAATTGCAAAATGATCTTTTGCTGTTGCTCTTATTGTTATCACAGACAGCACAAGCTGCTTGCAATCGTCGTAAAGATGTTCCCTAGAGCCTACCGTTAGATCTTTTCCTGCTATTCTTCCTCTTGCTCAATCTACCCCAACTACTGTCCTTGCTTTTCCTTAAATTGGCCTGACAAGCTACTTCCCTTAGGCCTGGATGCTCATTCCCCAGATGTCTGCCTAGTTTACTGCAGTTCTCGGTTTGAATGTCACCCTATTCCTTTATCACCCTAATTAAAATGGCAAACTCTAACCCAGCCCTGCCAAACCAATTTACCCTTCTTTATTTTTCTCCATAGCAATTATCAACATTTATGTTAAATTCCCTGCTCATTGTCCTGCTCCATGAGGCAAGGGACTTTCTTTCCTGATATAATCCCAAAGCCCTAGGACCAAGCCTGGCACAGGATAAACCATCAGTAAATATTGTTGTATAAATGAATAAATACCTTATAGGAATTTTTTTAACCTAAAAAGAATGGGAATACCCAGTATATGTAGAAGTGTCATTTGTTACAACATTTTGGTTGGCAAATTGGTAATATATAGGCAAAGTTCAAATGTAAATACCCTGCAATCCCCAAATTCCATGATGTATAATATAGATAATTACAGAAAAACACAAATTTGTTCATTGCTATATTGCTTGTAGTAATGAAAAACTGGACACAATATAAATGTCTACTAATATCGTTGTACTTTTTAAATACAATGGGCTGATATATAGCCTTTTAAAAGAATGTACCAACATTGAAATGAAAACCAATTTATTGTAGTAGATACTTACGATTTTATCTGACCAGACTTTCCCACCCTTTATCATCTTCCCAAGTTGACCCACTCCAGGCAGGCCACAGTATGGGCATCTGACTCAGCCTAGGCCAATTGAAGCCTTCTCCTGGGATTTGGAGTTGGACTGATATTCTAGAATAGTCTGGTTGCTCTTCTTGAACTCTAGGATCTACAAATTTTGGACTTGCTGGTGGCCATATTCATTCAAATGAACGAAGGACTCAAAAGGCCTGTCTTCAATGAGAGGGAAAAACAAAGTTGATAACAAGAAGAGAGAAGAGACAGGAATAGTTCTCACAGCATTCAAGGCCCATGTTCTGATTTTTTTCCAGGACAAATTTTATTTCTGTTTTTGGTTTGCAAATACCACATATGTTGTAAATGCATGTCTGCAGGGATCCATCCTAAACTATGGACAAGGATTACCTTTGGGTATCAGGTATAGGCAGGGAAAGTATACTTCATATATTTTGACTGTGAATTTTTTCTAAGCTGCATGAATTGCTTTTGTAATTAAAGTATAATGTGTTTTTAAAAATCTCATAATATTAATTAATACCTCCAGTTTATTCCTGGTCTGCCAGGAAATTCTGGCTATCTGATAGGAAGCATTCCCCCAAGGCTTTTTTCTAAAAGGTGAGGTGTGTTGCGAGAATATGCTTATATGTAATAAAAGGTGGTTGGTTGTCTAGTGAAAATAATTCATATGCATTTATTCATGAAATAATGGTAAGCTTCTACTCCATGGGGACAGACCAGCTGGAGCTTATAGTATAGTAGGGGATTCACATAAATCAATAGACATTTACAATACCTGTGGTAAGTGCTTGGGTAGAGAAGTAAGGGATTCCCATTCCACGGGCATCTTAACACTAACTTGGGGGTTTGAGAAAGGCTTCTAAAAGAGCCTGGGGGAAAAAGAGTAAAGTAGAAAAAGGAAGATGATGTGGAGGCTGAGTAGTAGAGGAAGACAAGTATTCCTGCTAGAGGGAACTG
The DNA here is from genome assembly GCF_004115265.2 of Rhinolophus ferrumequinum. Classification (NCBI taxonomy): domain Eukaryota; kingdom Metazoa; phylum Chordata; class Mammalia; order Chiroptera; family Rhinolophidae; genus Rhinolophus; species Rhinolophus ferrumequinum. The sequence goes on from NC_046287.1 coordinate 41,251,745, forward strand.
CAAGTGCAATAGGCCCAGAGGGGAGAACTTGAAGTGTTCAGCAAACTGACAGTGGCTAAGTAAGGATGGAGATTAAAAAAAAGAAAAAGAAAAAGAAAAAGTCAAGAGATGGAACTTTGAGAGATTTGAAAGCTATATTCTAAAGAGTTTGGGTTGTGTACTAAAGGCAATAGAGACTCTTTATAGAAAAGCGATGCGGTCAAATTGCTTTTCCCAAAACTTTCTGTGGCTCTACGGTAGAGAAGTGTTGTGTGTAGCCAACTGGAGAAAATTGAGACTGTACCAAGTCAATTGAGATAGGCCAAGTAAGATGATATCATGTTGACCTGGATAGGATAGTGGTTGCTGCTTCCTACCATCCCAGCCCAGAAGAGGCGCTAACAAACATCTGTTGTATAGAGTTGATTGGATGTAGCAGTGTAAGGGATCTGGGGTCGCTATTGATACAGGAGAGTTAGCATGTCCCTAGATAGACAGGGAGGTCCCTGGTGGAATAAACAAAGACAGTCATATCCTAAAACTTCAGGTTTTGAAATCACTCCTTCGCTCCAAGACAATGTAACAAGGCCCTGAGATTAATCATAAAATTCATTTTGGCCTGACAAATGGAGCAGATCTGATAGATAAAGAGTGGGTTACTTTGGTAATTTGTTTAGGATGGGCAAGCAGAACAAACCTGGTAGACGAATTTCATTAGAAGGCGCCAGCTCCCTTCTTCAAACAAGTTCCCTTCTTCAAACAACTCCCCTTCCCAAGCAGGCAAGGGAAGGTATAAAAGTAAAAGCTTTTGCCTCAGTCATGGGGCACCGCCATTCGGGACCCCCTCTCACCCCGGAGCTGCAACCTCTTCTCCTGCCTCTAATAAACTATCCTCTTTTTAAAACTTTTTGCCTCTCCTGGTCCGTGTTTCCATTCTTGGGCTTCACGAGACACGATCCCGGCCCACTCTCAGAAACTGCTAGCAGATCCAACATCACCTACATCACTATAATTCCCAGCTGGCTGGCCTGCGGTATGATGACATAATTCAAGAAGAGAGAACCTAGGATGAAAAAAATCGGTTGCAGGTGCCAAGAGAGGTCATGCGTTGAACTGACATGTACAGTTAAGTATTTTTGCGACATTAAAGTGAAACATCCAATAGGTTGTTTAGGCACCTAGGGCCTTGCGGGAATTTTTCTTTGTTCACCAGAAATAGTTCTGTGTGTTTCTTAGTTCCTTCGGAATCCCACAGGCCTCTGGAAAGCCCTAAGGGTTAGTGCGGCGCTTCCACGCATGCGCAGTGGCACCACTCACTGGGACGACTAGGGCAATACTTTTTCCTTACGCTGAAGTAACATCCTCCTGATTCCCCATCAAAAAAAAAAAGGCGGGAACTAGCCAACAGGCCGGAGAATGATGGGACTCGCGCTGAGCACGTCCCGCCCATTTCACACTCTGATTGGTGAATATCCTTGGCTCGTGGCAGAGAGGCCCGCCTCATTGGCTGTTAGTCTCTTGGGGGCGGGTCCGCGACACGGGTCCTGCTCCTTCCTCCCCCTTCCCTAGCTGCCGACGTGGGACTGGCAGTCGCTGGCGGTTAGAGGCCGAAGCGTGGGTGCCGAGGGGCAGGCGGGGATGGGGGGGCTGCGGCTGCTGGCAGTGGCCCTCACCTGCTGCTGGTGGCCGCCGAGCAGCCAGGGTAAGACGTTGCGGGGCAGCTTCAGCAGCGCCTCGGCCCGAGACGCTCAGGGCCAGAGCATCGGTCAGTTCCAGTTCCACGGTAGGTGCGGGGGCGGGGAGAGGGATGAAGGCTCGTGGACGTATCCGATGGGCCGCGCCTCCCTGCCGTGTGTGGGAACACCTGGAGCCAGGCGGCCAGGCCGGGAACCTCACCCAGTTCACCTGGACTTCCAGCGTCGCCGGCAGCCCTCCCCCACCGCAGCTCACTGGAGTCGTGGGGATGCGTTTATTGCCAGCCCTACTACTGCTGCTCCCTACATCCTTGTCAGCACCCTCCCCCGCTTACTGATTGTATTCTGCACCCAAAGGGCTGCCTCCCCAACCCTCCCCATACAAGTGTACAGATGACAGGACTGCTGTATTTTTCGAGATCCCCTCAGAGAAGCATCATTTGCTCACTTCTGTCTCAGACTGCTTATATATATTAAGGCACTGTAATTACGTGCGCATTTAAGTCCCGGAACGTAGATATCCTGTTTTTTGTTTTGTTTTGTTTTGTTTTTAAGATCATTTAATAAAACCTACTTGCAGTGGAGAGGAAACCAAATAAAATACTTGATAATCTGATCTAGTTGTCACTATTTGGTTACTTCTCTACTACAGGAGTAGATTTAAGGTGGACCATGAGGCCTAGAATTAACTTGACAGAAATGTATGTAAAGTGTGTCCTGGAAGCTTCATAATTTGTATCCTATGTGGCCCTTCTGAAATTAGAACTGCATTTGATTCTTATCTTCTGATCTCCCTCAAAAATCAATAATTATTCAATGAATTAATTTACAATTTATTCTAATTTTTGCTGTATTTGCATCCTCAAAATTTTTCTTGATACATGCTCTTGGTACATACTCTTAATTTGGCTACTACCGTATTTCAAATAATTATTTGCCTTTATGAGGTTAGGATCCTGATTCATAAGGCCTTTAGCATTAAAAGATGCAAGATCAGAATATTGTCCCAGAGTGGATGTTTAGAAGATAACAGAAATCAGAAGCTATTTGGTGTGGGAAAGCAGTTTAAACTATTGGAAAATTACAGAATTGGTGGTTAAAGGGAGGGGAAAGTGAATTTCTTTTTTTAAATCTGGTTTTCAAAATAGCTGAGAAAAGGTGATGCAACTCAGTTTTACAAAGTCCAATATGGAATAGACTTTGGGTGAATGAAATACAAACTCTAGAAACAGTTTTATTATTTTTTAGTTAATATATTCATTTTCTTAATCAACTGACTATAAATATACTTTTGAGTATTGACAGTGAGCAGTTTCACTACAATAAATGGCACAATCTGGACAGTGCTGGAAAATCTGGGATGTATAGAAGCTGTGACATGGTAGTTATTACTCATGTCTAAAAGCGAGAGTTAGATAATCCTGATATTTCATGATGATTACCTGGAAAACAGAGAAGCATGTGGTAAATCCGGATATCTCAAGAAAATTTGAGGAATAGAGTTTTCCACGTGTTTTTTTTTTTCTCTGTCTCTCTGTGTGTATATATGTGTGTGTGTGTGTGTATGTGTGTGTGTACGAAGTGCTATCAAACAATATGGTGAATGTTTAAATTTAAAAAAATTATTACAGTAAAAGACACATTGCCATTAATCTCCCTCAAAATACTCCCCCTCACTTTGAACATACTTATCCCATCATTCTTGCCACTTTCTGAAGCAGTTCTGGAAGTCCTCTTTCGTGAGTATCTTTAGTTGTGCTGTCGTGGCTGCCTCAATGTCCTGAATCATTTTGACTTTGGGGAAGAGCGAGAAGTTGCACTGTGCCAGATCCAGTAAATAAGGTGGGTAAGGACACACCGTAATGTTTTTATTTGACAGAAATTGTTGTATACCAGAAGCAATGTGTGACACAGAACATTGTCACAATGGAGGATAATTTACGGTACACTTTAAAACACACTTTTTCTCAACTGTAGCTCACACCTGACTGACTACACTGAACAAGTTGAAACTTGTGACACACTGTTACTAAGGTTCAACGGGCCACTTCCCTTATTGAAGATCCCTGCCTTTCCATGGGATGGCACTCGGCAGCAGCATTCACCATATTTTGTGATCACAATGGAAAGGCTCCATGTCACACATTGCTTCTGGTACGGCAATTTCTGTCAAAAACATTACAGGGTGTCCTCATCCACCTTATTCACCAGATCTAGCACTGTGCAATTTCTCGCTCTTCCCCAAAGTCACAAAAGGAAAATGTTTTGGATCTACTCAGGACATCGAGGCAGCCATGACAGAGCAACTAAAGACGCTCACAAAAGAGGACTTCCAGAACTGCTTCACAAAGTGGCAAGAACGATGGGATAAGTGTGTTCAAAGCGAGAGGGAGTATTTTGAGAGAGATTAATGTGTCTTTTACTGTAATAATTTTTTTTTTATTTAAACATTCACCATGTTGTTTGATCATACTTCATATATACAGAGTGTGCCAAAAAAATATATACTCATATAAGAAAGGAAAGAACTGTATTAAAATTGTAATACTCATTATGTACCGATAACAAAAGATGAATACAAGTCATGTGTATACATTTTTTGGGCACCCACTGTATATATATATTTACCAATTTTCAGTGCATTCGAATTCAGTAAGATAGTAATACCAAAACTATACCAAACTAATGAACTCTAATTCAGAATGAGATTTAAGATGTTAATAGGGCCTTGAAATCACTTTTAAGACTTTTGATAATTTATAATGTAGTCAATTTATGTAGGAGACTTAGACATTCTTTGATACATATTATAAATGTAAATTATGTATTAAAGTGATAATTATAATCAAAGTAATAATTATAATAACAAAAATAGGAAACAACAGCAAAAAGAATAGAAAACCTTAAAATGAAAAATGAAAAAAACAGTCTCCTGCTTTACTTCTCACCGAGTCCATTTCCATAGAGGCAACTATTTTTTGCCATTTATTTCTAGGCCTTAAATGTAGTTGGTGTGTGCAGCACGGCTCTTTCTATAGTAGTCTTGCAACGTACATTCTGAAAGTTTTACTGTAAAAGTCATGTCAAATTTTGTGTCAGGTTAAATGTCTACCTCAGAATTAATGTAATTAAACTTTCTTGCTATTCGCTGTGTTTATTTTTTACATTAAAAGTATAATTAAGCATTAACAGCCATGTTATATTAAAAAACAAAAGAAACTTAGGCAGGAAATTTCTATATATTATGAACAGATGTTAAAGACATGTGGACTGGTTGTAAAATAAGGCAAAAACTTTATTATAGTAAAGGTCCACATATAGCATATATTGCTGTTTATTCAGTGAAATGTCATCAGTTATCAGCTGAAGTATAAGGAAACACCACACACTGATGAGCATAATTTCTTGTCTTGCATCTGAATGGGACGTTCTTATATGATATACCTAGTTAAGTGAGATTTAAGAAAAATTGTGTTCTTAAATTCCCATTTTGATAAATTGAGGTGTTGAATTGTCCTATCGCCTCACTTTTTTACAAGACCAAACTAGTTTGTAATTTCTGTTTTAATGTCCAGGTGACCATGCTCTTCTGTGTGTCAGAATCAACAACATAGCAGTAGCTGTTGGAAAAGAAGCTAAACTCTACCTCTTCCAAGCCCAGGAATGGCTAACGTTACAGGAAAGCAGTCATAGTTATACTTGTAGTGAAAAATTATCCAAAGCTCAGTTGACAAGTGAGTATATCATTTTTTCTTTGATTGTTAGATTTGATTTTTCCTCCTTAGTGTTGAAATACAGTGTTTACAAACCAAGATGTTTCCTGACACAGCACACATCACACTGTGATGACACTTTGTCTAGCGTGTTTTAAACTAAAGTTTAAGGAAATGAACCTTTTCCTTGATCAAAAGATAAAATGCCTTTTTCCCCTCTTTATCATTCAAATTTTTAAAAAATATATGTGATAATTTATAAGGGCATACTTTCCCTCATTCAGACTTCTTACAGGTCACATAATTCATACATATATGGCAGATATATTTTGACCCAGTGGCAGCATAGAGTCAATGATAACATTTGTTAACTGCTTCTTAACTGTCAGCACTGAGCTAAAACTACAGATGTATTATCTCAGTTAATTGTGTAATTTAGCCCATGTGAAGCATCATGTTTTCCAACACGTTACTAGACCTAGGGATGTAATCATATGATGACACAATATGTCATTTTGGGATGTACCAGCACCACATCATTTGTAAACCTTTAGGTTTGCCTCTAGACAGGCCCTGCTTTTATTGTCCTAGTTGTCTGAATCCTTGAGCTCTTCCATTCTCATCAACACTACCACATGCTTTAGGGTGTTAGCCATCCAGAGTGAGTATAGATCTTTTTAATAGAGAAATGAAGAGCATGTGCCATGCTATCTGTTTTACCTCTTGGAAGTTAGTTGGTTGTAGGAGACATTAGGATGTGAAGCCTCCATGAGAAAAAATCAGAATTATCCCTCTCCCCTTTTCACCCTTATAGTTCCTCTACCATGTTCTACATATTGTGTCTCTGAATCTTCTTTTAGTCTAGTCACATAAAACACTGCCGTATCTAAACATCCAGTCTTCCTGGCATTAGCAGTTCTCTGGTTCCCTCACAAGGCAGCTAGCTAGAATAGGGGTAAGAGTAGAAGTCCCCAACCTTTGCCACCCATTGTGGGGTCCTTTTATGTAGATTTGTGAGATGACATTGATAGTATGCAGAAGTCTGAATGAGTGGATTCAGATGTCAAAGAGACAGTTACATAAACTATTTTACCTCAACCCTGAATTCTAGAACTTACCTGAGAAATTCATGCACGTGCTCATTATCAGTTATCCTTTCTTTTCTATACCAATTTGCTCATCTAAGTGTTCCACGTGTATAAAAAGTTCTTGCCCATCCAAACTTGGTCTCTTCCAATATTCCCTGTTTTAGAAATTAGTGCCACCATCCATCTAGTAAACAAGATAGAAACCAAGGAGTCTTCCAACACTCCCCTCTTTGACCTCTGTATCCCCTTCCAACCTATCAGTAAGTTATCGCTAAATATCTCTTGAATTCATCTAGTTTTCTTCATCTCTACCCCCATTATTGTTATTCCAGGTGGCCATAATCTCTTGCCTGAACTACTGCAGTAGCCTCCTACCTGGCCACTGTAGCCATGCTGATCCCCCGCTGTAACCAGAATAATCTTTCTGAACAGCATATTTCATTATGTCACATTCACTTCCTCACCACACCCCTAAATACATCAGTGGTTTCCTCCTGCTCTGAGCACAGACAGGCCTTCTTAACCTGATCAGCAAAGCCATCGTAGTCTAGTCATTGCTTACCCCCGGCCCCCAGCTTCATCTCACAACATTGTCCCCCTTTTATCTGGAGTGCCTGTTTTATTTTAGTGCTATCCTGAGCCTTTGCACAGGCTTTTCCTCTACTTGTCCTTCCTTCCCCTCATTGGCTCTTCCCTCCGCTACATTATCACTTGAGTTTTTATAGCCTCTTGTTTTCCTCCAGGGCACTTATTATAGTTACCACTTTACATTTTATTTATTTGTTATAAAATCAGTCAGTGAGAGCAGCAGGGCCCTTTTGGTCTATTGATTGATTGATTCATTCATTCATTCATTCATTCACTGAGCACTTCTGTTGTTTCATGCACTATGCTAGGCACTAGTTATAAATCATGGACAAAATACTGACACTATCCCAGTCCAAAACACTAGTGGGTGTGACAGGAATGAATCACATCAATGTGAATAAATGTGAAATTGCAATTATGATAAGTACTATGAATGTTAGTTACGTGATACTATGAGAATGAGAATTTAGGATACCTACTGTTGAGTTAAGCATTTACTAAATATTTGTAGGATGAATTACCACAGAGCTTAGTGCTTGAAGGGTTTTTTGGTTGGTAGGTTGTTTCTTTTTGGCACCTCAAAGTCTTTTTCTTTCTCCAATAAAAACTTACCAGGTAGTTTAAAACTTAGAGCTATTAGAATCGATTTATTTTCTTGTATCACATGGTCAGTATTATACCATACACTATATATACTTGCAAAATCATAATTTGGGTATGTGTCATATACCTTCAGTAATAGAACTTATGTATATAGAGAAACAATAGGATGCAAAGGAAAGACTGCTAAACTGAGACTCACTGCTGGTGACTTATCACAAAATTTTATCGTTGAGCCACACTTTACTTATCACACTGTACACAACAAGGAAGCTAGACTAGTTTTCTCTAAGATTTCTGAAAGTCCTAAAATGCTGTGATTGTAATTATAACTCTTTAGGATGGAGTTGCATATATATATATGTATGTGTGTGTGTGGCTGTGTGTGTACAGAGGGTGCCAAAATATATATATATACATTTTAAGAAAGGAAAACTGTATTAAAATTGTAATATTCAATATATACCAATAACAAAAGTCATATTTGACTTCTGCAATTACAAGAGGTGGTCAAAGTGGTTACCATCAGCATCCAGACACTTCTGGTTATGCATAACTACTGCTTGAGCAACGTTGACCAAAGTGTCTACTTGTATATATTTTTTTGGCACCCCAGTATATGGCTGTAACTTATAAAACCTCTTGGTGTTGTTTCTTTTTCTACTTTCCCTTCCTCTTTCCTACTCTGTTGAGTGCAAGGGTATTCTTTGGAATTGTTGGGATGGAAGATCTCAGGAAACACGAACATTTAAAGAAGAAGATTGTTTTGGTAAATTTGGGGGCCGGAAATAAATTAAGTTCTGGTGAGATATATAACTTTCCACATATTTCATCAATTTTTTTTCCAATAACAAAAGCCAAATCTTAAGCTATGAGCTTTAGTGCACTGAAACAAAAAGCATATCTTTAAATTCATGACAGTGTAGTAGTACCAAATATTTTTCAATATGTCTTTGTAGAAATAATTCTCATTTCCTGGCCACTAATGAGACTTTTAAGAATTAATAGCCTTTCACCTACTTGGTAATGAGTTCATTAACTATGCCTAATGCCTATGTAAAACCTTACTACTTCTGAACTATGAAAAGACTATCAGATTTGAAAAATCCCCTTGTGTCAAATGTGGCTTGTGAGTATACATTCTCCCAAATTAATGTTTGAGAAATTATTTTTCTGTCTTCCTTTGTTCTCTTTTAGTACTTTCATTAAACATCAGCTTAAAAATATTATAGAAACTATTTTGTAGGTTTTTAAAGCAAGCAAAAAGACATTTAAAAGCCCTGAAAATAAGTTTCTATGTAAAATAAATTAACAAGGAGATTCAGAGTAATTTGCTGTCAGATTAAAAGAGCTAAATATAATTTTGTATTTAAAACATACATATTCAGGGATGTCTTTGTACATTATATGCATATATTTCCTTTCTACATTTGGTATGTTTATAAGTCATTTAAAGGTGTTAGTATATTATTATTCTGTGTATTTTTGTTAACAATATTTACTTCCTTTTATAATATAATTGAATAATTAGCTATTCAACTCCATTCCCTACAATTCGAGTTTTGTTAATATTTGAGGTACTAATTACATCAGCATAAAATATGCGTGCTGTGCTGTAGTCTTTTGTCTCAAAAACAATGAACACACAGTTTTGTCAAGAGGCTTGTTTCCCAGGCCTGCAGCAAAAGTCAGTAAGACAAAAACTGAAGTCACTATCACTTTCTGAAACACTCTCTTGTTTTAATTTGATGTAAATCAGCATAATTTAAAATGAAACATTAACAAGTGTATTGGTAAAAATACAGTGGTTAATTTTTATATTTTTTTATCTACGAGGAAAAAGTGCAAGTGATAGAACAACATCATAGCAGAGCTTTTATATAATGAGGTCCAGATTATGTAGTTGCAAGCTGCACATTTCTGAGCTATTAATACTTATTGATTATATATTGCATTCTTATTAAAAGTCTTCAAATATTTAACAGAAATTAGAGTCTTTGTTACATTGTTCCAGAAGCTATATAGTAAAGAAAACAGTATAAATGTCAGCTAAATTAAGATAGTAAAAAATGCCAGTGCTGTAGTATTGTTGATAAAATCATCTTGTCCAGTTTAACTGCTATTAATGAAATTCCCAATCATAAAGTCCAAGTACTCAAAATTTCAATTCTGACTAGATACATCTGTATCTCATTTATAAAGATAACCTATAAATAACATTTTTCCAACTTTTTATTAGGAAAATATTCAATTGTACAGAAAAGTTAAAAGTATAGTACAACCAACCTGCAAAGTATATATCCTTAAAAGTACATATCCTTGGCTTAGATTCAATAATTGTTAATATTTTGTTACATTTGCTTTATATTTCTATGTGTGTGATTTTTGTTTTTAATGGAGCCTTATGAACATAAGCTGTGGGTGTCATGAGCAATTCGACCCACCATATTTCAGCCTTCATCTTGTAAGAATAAGGATATTCTTCTCACTATCCACATTACCATATTACACCTAAGAAAGTGAATAATTTTATAGTGGTCTCTAAAATCTCTTCCATATGCAAATTTCCAGTTAAGGCATGTCTTTTATTTATTAGAAAGTTTTTCTTCAGTTGAGAATAGGATCAAGACTAGTTGGGATGTGGTGGCAGTCTAGATTTGGGAATTGGGCCCATCATAATCTTATATTTTAAGAATACTTGACTTGGGACAAAAATCAGACTTTTTACATAAGATTTTCATATACCGTCTCATTTGCTCCTCACAAGAATCTGAGGTAGATCACACAGGTATCTTAATTTTACTACTGAAAAACAAATTTAGAGAGGTTAAGTAATTTATTTGCTGAGTCATAAGGTTATTAAGTAGTAGGGCTAAGACTTGCTCTTTTAACTCTTCTACTCTTTTTATTGTACACAGCAGTTGAGGCACTACTCTCCTGTAACTGTGATAGTATTAGTGACTACCTCTTAGGTCAGAATCACAGTTTTAAATTGAGAAGGGATCTTAGACATTTAGTGTTTCGTAGAGAAGGAGGTACTATTGGCATTTTGGGTGGGGGGAGAGGGGAGGGAAGGTCTTTCTTGTGTGTGACTTTACCTTGAATTACATGAGGCTTAGCATAGCCCCCTCCAAGTATCTTCTCAACTATTGTGACAACAAAACTGTCCCCACACATTTTCAAATGCTTGGAAGGCAACAGGATTGCCCTGGACTGAGAACCCCTTATTAGTATAACCACATGGTTTTAAAGAAAGGAAAAGGAGAACTAAGCTTTATTCAGCAAGTGCTATATGACAGGTACCATGAAAAGAGACTCATATAACTTGGTCCTTGCATCAGCTCTTTGCTCTCAGTATTATCTTCATTTTACAGATGAAGAAAGTGAGTGTCATTGCTTGTGTAACTTGCTCAAGGTCACACAGAGGGTACGTATTGGAGCCAGGATTCAAGCACAGATCTGTGTGAGGCCAACATTCATGTGTCCCCTCTCCCCACCACTATTTAGACCTAACCCAGCATAAGTCTTATATTCATATAGTTTCTATTTTTCCACTTTTCTATTTTTTTTTTTAAGAATTACCAATCAGAAAAAGGTTTTGGAAAATCTTTTGAAAGTATTGAAAGTCATCCTTATTCTAGATGTGATTTCCTAAGTTGAATACTCCCTTTTAAATTTAATTCAAATAAGTAATTTTCAAAAATGTCACTGTGATAGTTATACAGCATTGTGAATATACTTAATGCCACAGAACTGAACACTTAAAAATCATTAAAATGATAACTTTTGTGTTGTGTATGTCTTACCACAATGAAAAACAAATTTTAATGTCACTAACCCACTTTAAAATTTTCACAATATTTAAAATTAAAATTCAGAGTTTCAGTGAGACCATTCTACTCATTTGTGGTTTTCATAGCACTTTTATAGTGATCCCTTTAGTCAAGATACATTATTTGTATCTGCTTTATGATTTACAGGCCATATACCAATACTACAACAGAGTTTGGATTTCTAAGGCAAGAAGAACTCAACAAGAGAATGTTAACTTCAAATTGATTATATGACTAAAACAATTAATACATTTGAGAGTTTTGCTTTGAAAGTGCTATTTTCTTTCTCTTTAAAGTGGCCATGAATCAGACTGAACATAATCTGACAGTGTCCCAGATTCCGTATCCACAAATGTGGTACGTGTTTTATGCAGACAAGTATACATGCAAAGATGACAATGAGAATTCTCAGGTGGAAGATATATCATTTGAAATGATGTTATTAAACCCGGACGCTGAAGGGAATCCACTTGATCATTTTAGTGCTGGAGAATCTGGTAAGAATATACATTTAAATATATGTCCTAAATACAGAAAAAGATTTATGCACGAATGTTTTTCATGTTGTGTTTTTAGAATATTAAAATTTAAAAAACAACATATGTGTTGAATAGTAGGGAGATGATTAAATGAATCTTCTACAGGATTTTAATAGCCATACTATTAAGTTAAAAAAGCAGAACGCTAAATTTTATATTGTATGATTTCAAGACTATGTTAAAAAATGCAGAGGATAAATAGAGATAAAAAAATATTAACAGATTATTTCCATATGTTGGGTGGTTAGAATTATGGATAGTTTTATTTTCCTCTACATATTTTAAATCTTTTCTTACTGATAATCTAGCATTTTTATAAACAGAAAAATATTAATAAGTTGAGAAATCTAAATTGGAAATTCAATGATAGAGATTAGAAACTATGCTACTTTGTCTCACTATCCTTTCAATAGCTTGTCTGAGCAGATTTAAGGATTGCCTTTATTGGTGCTTACAGCCATTTTACCGTGTTTCCCCAAAAATAAGACCTAACCAGAAAATAAGCCCTAGCATGATTTTTCAGGATGACATCCCTTGAATGTAAGCCCTAATGTGTCTTTTGGAGCAAAATTTAATATAAGACCCGGTCTTATTTTTGGGGAAACACAGTAGGAGTGATCAAAGTTTATAATGCTTTCCAAAATTAGATTTACTCCTATGAAATATTTCATCAAAATTTTAGATTGTGTACTTTACTACTGAAGTGAGATACCTAGCCCAAACAGAAATGAATGACTTCTTGTGATTCATGATAGACATGCCATAAAGGATCCTAATAGATTTGTAAATTAACATGTCAGATAGAAAACTGTAGATCTGTAGGACATCTGCCAAAGAAAAAGGGGGCCAGCCCGGTGGTTCAGGTGGTTGGAGCTTCGTGCTCCTCCCTGGTTGGAGGTTGCCAGCTGAATTCCCACGTGGACCAGTGAGCTGCGCCCTCTCAGCTAAGATTGTGAACAACACCTCTCCCTGGAGCTGAGCTGCCCTGAGCAGCTGTGGGCTGCTGAGTGCTGCCACCGGGCTACCGTGTACCGTCATGAGCGGCTGGTGGCCAGCGTGAGTGACCAGCAGCCAGCATGAGAGGCCGGCAGCCAGCTAGCAGCTGACAAGCAACAACTGGCGACCGACTGCCTTGGGGGTGCTGCAAGGCTCATAAAACCAGCATGGGCCAGGGAGCTGTGTCCTACGCAATGAGACTGAGAAGCAATGGCTTGAACCGGAGTGGGGCGGGGGAGGTGGAAGAAGGGGAAAAAAGAAAAAAAGAAAAGGAATTCATGAGTTCATTACCGATTTGGGAGAGTCAATCTGCTAAAATTCAGTCTCATTACGTTTCATTCGCTATCAAGGTGGGTGGGTAGAGGTAGGGTGAGGAGCTGAGGCTACATTTTACCAAAGCGATTGTTTAGTTCAAGGTGTAAATTGCCACAGGTAGGAAGGCAACTCATGGAGCATGTGTTATGGACAATACATCACAAGTAACTCAATGTATAAAAAGATAAACTTTTTTAATATCCTTTGGTCTGATATACATATATACGTGTGTGTATATATACATACACACATATATATGTATATATGAATATGAGAGGTAGAGAGAGAAAGTGGGATGCTAAATGTGTTAAAATAGTAAATTCTGGAAGTTTTTTCTGTAAAGAAGATGACATAAGGGTAAACTACTCAAGTTTTTGAATGCAAAGTTTAAACTTAACGGTTAAATTTCACTTAATGGTAGTTTAGATCAGTGTAGATAGTTATTGGAAGTTAATTCAGCCCTACCGTTTCTTTTATCTTTATAAAAGATGTTGGCTTTTTTTTTCATAGTATGGAAAGACATTGATAAAACCCATGTCTACTGCTGGCCTTGGATTGATAGTTGGACTAAATTGTTTTTAGTGCCCCTTTTGACCTTAAGACTTCATTATTTCATATGATACTTATTTTTAGGACTGGTCAAGTCTCAACAGGAGTTAATACTCTGCTGCAGTCGCTGTACATGCAAACCCTACTGCCTCTAGTGGAGTCCAGATCAATAGCCCTTCCCGCTACTGTCTTCTAGGCAGTAGGCCTTTGGCTTAAGAGGTTGTTTTATTTATTATATGAATCCATGAGATGCTACTGGATCCTGATATGCTTTTTCTTGCTTCCTTATCTGGGTTCCCATTTCTGATCTCTTATTCCCAATTTGACATGTGAACATTGACCATAGACCATAGAGTGATGAAATTTGTGTCCTGTGCCATGCTCAGGCCACTGAATGTCAATCTATCTCAGCCTGGCTGATCCGGGACCTTGCCCGTGTCTTCTAGTATTTTTTTCAACATCCTGAATTATGACTAGCTTTTTCTTTAGGGTTCATACTAACCATTATGATTAGGTTCTGAGGCCCAACTTCTGACCTATCTTCTCCTGTGACTGATTTTGATTAGAAGCTTATATTATGTCTGAAATTCATTTTTTTTCTTTTTTTATACTAGAATGGGGAATGTTACATTGGTCGTGTCATCAACGACCAATGACAAAATGAGGGACAAAATGAGGGACAAAACCTTACTATACATAGTATGTATTTTCGTTAAGCATGGGATTCTGTGCGATGCTGCTCTGTAGGGACTGATTATCAAAAAGTGCTAGAAGTATCCAAAAGTATTCAAATATGTTATGTGACTAGCTTAATTCTTAAGGATTCCATCATTGTATTGATTAAAGTGCCTAAAGGCCTTAACATAGCCATAAAATGTGATTAATTCTACACTGAAGTCTAAATCAGTCGTTTTCAACCCATCACTGTGTATGCATCTGGAGAGCTTTAAAAAAAAAAAGTCCACCCCCAGAGACTTCGATTTGGTTTTGGAGTGGAAGCCAAGCATGTGTAGTTGGTCAGAGCTCTGAGGTTGTTTCTAATGTGCGGAACCACTGGTCTGAAAGTCCATATTCCACATTGTTTTGGTAATGTATTGCTTTCAAAGTATAGCCTTAAGAGGGATTCTTCCTACTTTGTAGCCTCAGGTATGGAATTGGTTTCCAGGGAATAATACCCAAATTGGTTCATTTTAGAAACTTTTGCTCGTTTGTCTAATTTTCTGCCATGAATAGGGAAAATTGATTTGTTATGCTTTCTACTGAGAATTAACTGTTAAACCATATACCTGAGAGGTTTGAATTAGAATAACCTGGTGCGAATAGTTGCAATTAATGTTACATGTTATTCTGGTTAAATTTTATATTTCTTTTCTTTCAAAATAATTATGTATTTTATATCTACCAGACTTTGGTTTATCCTCTATTTTACAGACATGGTCTAGATTAAAAAATAAATAAATAAACTAATGTAAGTTTGATGCCACTTGGCAAAATGCTACATAGGAATATCATGCTTTAAGTAAAATAAAATAAAACTGCTTCTTAAAAATATTAGAATCCTTATTAACTCTATTTGTGCTGTTGTTAGAAACCAAAAGAAGAAGTACCCAGAATTCTGAGGGGTAAAGCATTACCATCTAAAGTAGACTGGTTTTTATTGGTATATAAAATCTGCCATTTCACTGTTTTTAAGATTCCAGATATGTTCATTTTCTCTTTTCCCTTTCTCCTCTAGTATCCCAACAGATAATGGGGTTGGGTCTTCCATTTAGCTCTGGTAACCTATTGCTGATAATGCACTGGAATGTTTATGGCTTAAAGTAACAGAAAACACTAATACAAGTGGTATAGACAATAAGGAAATTAATTATCTTACATATCAAAAATTTCCAAAGCTTCTTCAGGGTGTTTTTTTCAGCATCTCTCTACTCTCCTATCCTGTGACTGTCAACTTTGGCTGTCTGTATTTGTGTATCTGGGTTCTGTATCTGGGTTCTGCGTCTGCAGATTCAACCAACCACAGGTTGAAAATGTTAAAAAATAATCATAATAATTCTGGAAAATTCCAAAAAGCAAAACTTGAATTTTCCAATATGCCAAGCATTATCCTAAATCCATGCGAATGAAGTGATATGTAGGCATACCCTTCTGTAGCCTCCAGCTACTTTCACAGATCCTCAGCCTCTCTGCAGCAATTGTTTGAACATTCTTCACCTCATATCTCTTTAGTGTGCCATTTTATATAAGGGATTGAGCATCCACGGATTATTGGTATCCACGGAAGTCCTGCAACCAATCCTCCTTGGATACTGAGGGATGACTGATGGCAAAATTGAGTATCTCTTTTTTTAAGAGCAAGGAAACCTTTCCCAGAGGCTCCCTTGTCACATTTCATTGACCAGAACTGGGTCACATGCCTTTACTATACAACATCATGAGAAAAATGTAAGTGAAGTTATCAAAAAGAAGATAAGGATACACTAATGTGTCTAAGTAATGGGTTAGGCTTATCTCTTATTGGCAAGGGTATTGGAATTTATTTGATTGGTTTAGACGAATCAAGAAAAATCTTGAAACAAGAGAAATAAATGAGGAACAAAAACTCATAGACACAGACAATAGTTGAGTGGTTACCAGAGGGTAGGGGGGGAACGGGGGTGGTAGATGAGGGTAAAGGGGATCAAATATATGGTGATGGAAGGAGAACTGACTCTGGGTAGTGAACACACGATGGGATTTATAGATGATGTATTACAGAATTGTATACCTGAAATCTATGTAACTTTACTAAAAATTGTCACCCCAATAAACTCTAATTAGAAAAAAAGAAATAAAAAAGAAAAATCTTGAGACACTGGAGGGTGGGGTGGACATTGGGCTCTGAGACAGAAAGCATTGTTTGTAGGCAGGAGTATTCCAAGTGCTGATCAGTGACGCAATGACTCTGTCTCCTTTTCTTACCCTCTTTTCTCCCATATCCTATTAGTTAGCTGGAGATGAATTTTTTGAAGCTGTCCTATAAGTTTTTATCCTACTGAATTTTGTCAATGCTTCTTCCCATTAAGCTTGCCTTAAAGTCTGTACACTTTGTAAAAACGTAAGTGTTTGTCACCTATTGCATGCTCATTTAAGAGTATTTCATGTGTAGGTAAAATTTAATGCCTAGTATCTATCTCTTTTAAAATTAGATTTTAATTTCAAAGTGAACAGATTGCTTTCTTGTGAAGGATGGTGGCAGACCCAAAGTAAAGTTGTTAACCGAAGAGGAAAAAACAGACTTTTTTTCTAGAAGTGATTTATTTAAAAGAACAGTGAGTGCAGAACCAATATTTTATCTTTAAAGTTATCTTTGGACAGGGTCGAGGTAGGAATAGTTAAGGTAAAATCAGTGAACAAAGTATAGGGCAAATGTCCTAGTTGAAGTTATTTGATATATTATCTCAAAATTTATTGATTATAATGTTCTAAAAGATACATTTAATCTTGAATAATTCTAAAACATTTTTTTGCTGATGACATATGTCTTATTTTCAAAAGTTTCTCTCTTTCTTATATTATTTTGATTAGTCAGTAAATCGTCTAAGGATTTTCTTTTTGTGGTGGATTTGTAACCTAATGGGTCTGCAACTTTATCTTGTAAGGAATTATAAATAAAAACTTAAATAGAATTCCATGTTTAATTCTTTATACCAAGAAGGAGAGATAAAAACCAAGATTTAAAACGCGCTAGCAAAAAGAATTTTACTGACTCACAGTTACAATATGTTTAGCATATTTTCCGTCTTGTTCCATTACTATAACAGTCCCAGGCTTATTGTCCCATTATTTCTAAAGCTGGGATACTTGTCTATGTAAGGAATTTTTTAAAAGAAAAGATGCCTTTTCTTTATTTGATCATCTCTTCCTGAAGTCTAAAGATGCCTTTTCACCTGGAATAGATAGTGGACTACCAGCATTTATGTATGTAGAGCAGGAGAGACACCCAGTGGTTGAAATACTTAACCTCTTTTTTTTTCTCCTAACCATGCCAAAAATATGATTGAGCTTGGACTATTTATTGACTATTTTCCCTAGTATTTGTATCCTCTGAATTGCTTTTCTGAAATTGTTTTCCATATAATGGAAGTATTCCCTTCTCTGCTTATTGATTGGAGTTTACCCAAAATGAGATACTGGAGCAGATTCACAAGTGGAATGGAAGTGATTGCAATTTAGACTGATCTTCCACAGATTTCAATAGGTCTATTCATAGCCACTGACACTGTACTCTAGTGTTATTTAGGTAGAATATAAAAGCCCTAATGGCATTAGGGACTAGCTTTAGATGTAACCAAATAAATGTAAGCCATTCAATTCAAAGCTAGCCCTCTAGTTTATTATAAAATTTTTCTGAAATTTTTGAAAAATTAAGACACAGTCAAAAGATACCAAGTAGCAGAGAAAAATGTGTATTTATCTTGAGGATGCATGAAGACTGCTGAAAAGCTACTAGAAGAAACTAGAGGCCACTTAATGACAGGCACAATTTTTAATATAAAATCTGTACATTCGTTCTTGTCTTTGCCATCCAGTTCCCTTTGCTCATTCAATATTTCAGTGTACTCAAAAATTTTATTTTATCGTGGCCTGGTTTGACTCCTTTGGCCTATCCCAATATGAACTCCTTTCAACTTCAGTTTCTTTTGCCAAATCCTTAGCATGTTTTATGGTTTGATTTCCCAAGAGAATATGATTAGCTTAGCTTACCTTTGAGAACCAAATTATGCTGTTGGCCAATGGCTATCTTTGGATTGGTAGCCATTTAGCCAGGTGTTATAATTTAAGGTAACTGTGGAGCAGTCACGTGATCACCATAGGGTTTCCTCTTTCATAAGAGCTGAAGACAGTTCACTTCAGAAGGGGACTCTGGTCATGACAGGGATATTGAAGCTTTATCCAAATGGAAACTTAAGATCATGGTACATTCCAGAGCTGTGGTTCTCATGCTTTAGCTGTATCAGAATCACCTAAAGGGCTGACTTATTAAAACACAGATTCCTGAGCCCTGCTCTCAGAGGTTTTGATTCAGTAGATCTGGGATGGGGCCCAAGAATTTACATTTCCAACGAGTTCCCTGGTGATGCTGTTGCTACTGGCCCAGGGCTCACACTGTGAGGCCCACTGTCAAGGTGTTTTATACAATTGTTGACTCACTAAATCTGTGTCTAAGTGTCTTATGAAAGAAATCCACTTTGGAGTTAAAAAGTATTTCTACCAATGCTGAAATCATTGTTTTAACTTACTGTTTTTGAACAAAACTATGGTCTTATGGTTAGGCTTTGGACTTATTCCCTGGGTGACCACTATGCTGTTTTATAGATTGACTTTAACTAGTTTAGTTTAATCTGCCTACTTATAGTTAAAACTATCCAAAAGTATAAAATTCTAAGTTTCAATAATTTTCTTTTTTTCTTTCTTACAAAAGTGAATGGTTTGACTCCAGTTAAAAAACAAGAAATATGTTGACAGGAAGATTTGAAAGCAACCCAACACTATAACTGGCTTGTTTTACTGAAGCAAACTCCTTTCTTCTCTTCACAGGGTTACATGAGTTCTTTTTTCTCCTAGTCCTAGTGTACTTTGTGATTGCTTGCATTTATGCTCAATCATTGTGGCAGGCTATTAAAAAAGGAGGACCCATGCACATGATTTTAAAAGTTCTGACAACTGCATTGCTGTTACAAGCTGGTTCAGCTTTAGCTAATTACATTCATTTCTCCAGGTAACTCACAACCACTAAAACTGTGTCCATCATTACGTCTAATTAATCCTAATTAGTCCACCAAAATTATGCTTGATTTGATATGAACAATTTTTTTTCACATTTGCAATTTACATTAATACTCTCCTCTTCAATTCCTCAGTTACTCCAAAGATGGAATAGGGGTACCTTTTATGGGAAGTTTGGCAGAATGTGAGTATCTTTCTGAGCTTTTTTTAAAAATGTAAACCTGCTATCTGCTTCTTGTTTGTTTTCCTTCTTTGTAAATTTTTTTGTCATAATACAATTTTTCCATTCAAGGTTGGTTTGAATTTAGCATGACTGAAAACAGGGCTACAGACTTAGTGCCCATATGTCCTGTTTAGTTTCTACTTAATAATAGGTAATGTGTGCAGCTCTGTTTTTAGACCATATTTATATGCTCTCTCATTTTGTCCTCTATAAAGCTTCAGTGAAGTGTAGGTTTGCTTTTCTCTATTTTGCAGATAAAGGACCTGGGTTCGGTAGCATGAAGCAAATTTCTAAATGTGAGTCAGCTATGGAGTGGTAGCATCAAGACTCACACCCAAGTTTTCTGATCCCACGCTGAAGTTTTTTTTCCCTATTTTCATCCCTTTTTCACTCTTTTTCTCTATTCTGACCCAGAGCCATAGAATACACCTATATTTGAGCTGAACTCACAGATATATAGATATATATATATGTATTCACACACACACACACACACACACACACACACACACATATACACACACACGGTGCCAAAAAAATGTGTACACATTTTAAGAAAGTAAAACTCTTAAAATTGTAATACTTAATATATACTGATAACAAAAAATGAATACAAGTCACTTATGACTTCTGCAATTACAAGAAGTGTTCAAAGTGGTTACCATCAGCATCCAGACACTTCTGATTACGGTGAACTACTGCCTGAGCAACATTGACCAAAGTGTTCACTTCTATACATTTTTTTGTCACCCCCGTTATATATATACATATATACATATACATATGTATGTATATGTGTGTGTGTGTATATATATATATATGAACTCTTATGAGTTAAGCATGATGTAAAATAATATTTAAAAGTGTCTATAAACATGACTTTTTAAAGGGAACTTCATAGGGACATCAGGTCATATGCCATTCTCAGTCCTGGAAAACTAGTTGAGATTTGCTCTAAAAACTCAGATTCTAAATATGACACCATTGTTGGGTTTACTTTTCCTTATATTTCCATATTTTTCTTCTAATCTCATCACTCTTTAAAAGGGTATCTTGTGGTAATCTCTGTTATTATCTCAGGACCCACTTACCCTGATTTAGCTGCCTATTTTAAGATTCTAAAACTTCTAAAACCTTTCATTTTCCTTGTGAAGAGAATACGTACTGTTCACCTACTGAGCATGAACAAGAATTGCTTCTCCTTTTTTAACATTTTCTAGAACCCTGGTTTCTCCCATTCCTTTCTCTTAGATAATTCAGGATATATAACAGAATCACAGAATATTTTAAAGCTGGACAGAACCTTAGAAATAATTTAGCTTATGCTTTTTAGATGAGGCAATTTTTGCCTCTAAAGAGGCAAAATACATAAAAGCCCATCAGTGGCAAAGCTATTAAACTCAAGAAGGACTTTTGAAATTTTGTATCTGCTATACATAAAACAGTATATTTGTCTGGCATCTTCACTGTAGGTTAAAAAGCAAAAGCATTTTTTTAAAAACTACAGTAAATGTATGTTACTCATTTTGGTAGTTCTGACAACAAGTTTGGTTAGTTAAATGATTAAAATTCCGAGATTTTTCATCAAATCCCACATAATGGGATTTTTGTGTGATCTGTACATTTTATCTACAGTTAGGTTAATTTTAAACAACAAATAAGCAGTGTTCTGCCTATCCTCACAGTTATAGTATTATATCAATATGTACATTACTTAGGATATGAAGAAAGGAGCCAGAAAATCAGGTGTTTCCTACCCCCCGCCCCACCCAGGTAGTTTTTTGCTAAGTAGCAATTTATGTAGGAATATTCCTTTGGGTATAATTTCTTTATCTAAGTAACTGAATATGTATTTGTGAAATGTTTAATGAAAATAATTGGCGTCAAAGTCATTTAAAGTCTATGATGAAAGAAAATTGTGCTTGATCTGAAAGACCATGACATTTTATATCATTCAAATGTAGTGACAGTTCATTATCAGAATTCACTATTACAAGTAAAAATGTAGAGTATACAGTTATAATTTGAATGGCAGAACAGGGGGAAAATACATCAAATATATATATGAAAAAGTATATTATTAATAGGGTTTTGGCTTGTAACTTTTAAATATAAGTATTGTACTATAGCTAGTTTTATCTGTTTCCCTAAGAATATCTTTATATAAAAGAAGTAAAAGTTATACACATCATAGTTATGGATGGCAATTTGAAGAAAGTTTTATTTTGTGAAATTGTGATCATGTTTATTCCAGAATTTACATCAAAATATTCTATGATAAGAAAGTGATAATTTTTTTTTAATCAGTTAATACTAGCTTCTAAAATAAGTGTGCATGGAACTTAAAGTATTTATCTACTGTTAAAGCATTATTCTCTTGTAGCAGTGAACTTGATGCTTGCAATTTTGTGGCGTCCTTTTTAACGGAGCAGGCTTCCCCTGCAATGTAAGTGATGGCCACCTGGTGGCACATCACACTAACGCATGGAGTATTTCAATTTGTCTTCAGGACTCCAAAGCTGACAGAATTAATCGGATGTTACAGTAGCTATGCATTTTATTGTCATGCTATTTCTTATTAATAGTTTTAGAAAATACTCTTCACATTGCAGTTCAGACACCAAAAAAAAAAAATTAGCAACAAAGAAATGAAGTCATCAGTATTCTTTACATTGTAGAAGTTATGTTTAAAATTTGTTTCTTTTAATAAGTTGAAAGATATAGAGAACAGGATTATGTAGTTAGAAAAGCTAAGAAAAATGGGAAACACAAAAAGATTTGAAGTTTATCTTAATAAAGATATGATATAGGCCTATGTGTATACATATATATGTGTTCATATATGTTTATGTACATAAAATAAGAGTTGCCTTTGTTTTAACTGTTCTCATAAATTTACAAATTTAATGGCAACATTTTACTTCTTTAGAATTGTGATTCTTGAATATCTCTTACTACTGAATTTCTTCAGCTTCTTTGAAAATGCCCTTCTTTTTGTGGTTAAAAATACATTCTCGACTCAGAAGGATCGTTCTTTGTATTATGAAATCTTGGTTGACTTTGGTTTTCATTTCCATTAGTTTTTGACATCGCTTCCCAAATTCAAATGTTATACCTACTTCTGAGTCTGTGCATGGGTTGGACAATAGTCAGAATGAAAAAGTCTCAAAGCAGACCTCTCCAGTGGGATTCTACTCCTGCATCCACTGGCATTGCTGTGTTCATTGTCATAACACAAGTGAGTATTGACATTCAGTGTTTCTACTTTTCAGTATTCAGAAATGTGTGATTGAACATATCTCATTTCACAATGGAAACCTGGGGCCATTTGTGTCATTTTAAAGTATGAACTTAAAGAGTGACAGGTCAGATAATCTATTACTCTTTTGAGTGTTGAATTTAATTGTAATTTACCTGAATTTGAGCTTTCTATCAGCTTATTCCAGCACAGTATGTTTAATATTAGGTGAGATTCTCATTTCCTACTTAATAGCTTTCTTTCATATTTTCTAACATATAGTAAGTATTCAACATTAAAGGAGTGAATCAATGAATTTGAGATTCATTAATTGGCAAGGATTGTTAGGTCTAATTCTACTACTTTATACATAAAATAATGCAAGTGAATATCTGAGCTCAATGAAAAAGTAAAATGTAGAATAAAAGAGAATGGGATATTGTTTTTGAAAACAATTACAAAAATAAATTTGGTCTTTTAGAGAGGTCCTCTAAGCCTTTTTTTCCTTCTATACCGGTAGTATAGACATTATTCTAGGATCTCCATATGCTTATGTGCAGTAGATTTATAAAAATGAAGAAGAAAGGTGTAGACATAAAACTTTGTACTGAGTTTGTGACCATCATTGGCTACAGATGAAAATGAAATATATACCTGGGCTCTGTAAAGGATATTATACCTTAAGTTTTAATGCATTATTAAATAAATTCCAAACTCATTAGTAAAGAGTAAAGTCTGTGCTTTATTCTTCTCTGCACCTCTAGTATTTATTTAGTACAGTAGGTGCTGAGTGAATTAGGTATATTAAATTTACATGCTTTATTTTAGAGAGAGATCATATCATAGAGAGTGATATTTAGAAAGAAGATAATGCCAGGAAGGGAGGGCTAATGAGAAAGAACTGAATTAGAAGTGATTACAGTAAGAGCGATATTATACCAACTTAATATTTTTGATTCAGGATTTGTGGAGAATAGTCTTAATAGCAGGTTAGATTCTCATTTTTCAATTCATACCTTTTTGAAATTCAATTTTTATTATTTCCTTGTAAATTTATTACCATAGACAAATACAAATTAAGAATTGAGATTATGACACTACCCTAGAGTGTATGTGAGCATTTGTGAAGAATACAGTAGGGATGGCCCTGGTCCTCAATAGCCCGACAAGGCAGAGCACACAGACAACCAGAGGCTGTGTAGACACATGCTTGTGTTCCACCGGTCATGTCTTCACGTATGTATATACATTGTGAGATAATCACAAGTCCATTAACATACCCATCACCTCACGTAGATAGCAGGAAATGGTAGTTCTATAATAGCACTTTTTTTTTTGGTAAAAGTTAAGTTTAGAAATGTAGGTAATGAAGTGTTGAAGTAAGAAAGAGATGGAGTTAGAAAAAAGTTTATATTTATTCTCTTAATCTTTTCAATTTATTTTCATCCTTAGAGATGTCTTACTTGAGTCACAGTAGCAATAGCATTTCTTATATTTTGTAGGCGGTCTCATTTGATAATCCTTTTTCTCTAGTGTAGGGTGTCAACAAGGAAAAGACCACCTGTGCTTTATTAACTGACAACTTTATAGTCTGATAAATCTTAGAACCTCTTAGGAATGTTTATATACTGTTTAAAGGGATGTTTAAAAGGGATGAAAAAATACTTTACCATAAGTAGGTATGATTTTTTTTCTCTAAATGTATTATTTTTTTGCAGAGTATTTTGCTATTTTGGGAACAGTTTGAAGATACCAGGCCTCACAGCTACCATTCACACCACAGCTTAGCAGGGATCCTTCTAATCATTTTAAGAATTTGCCTAGCGTTGTCCCTAGGCTGCGGACTCTACCAAATCATCACAGTGGAGAGAAGTACACTAAAAAGGGAGTTCTACATCACGTTTGCCAAAGTATGGGTTTGGTGGGAAAATGGCTTCTTCTGATCATCAACTTTGTTCTGCTTTCCTTAGGAAGTTAATAAGCAACCACATGCCAACATTAAACTTTGATTATGTGTCAGGCACTACTGTAAGCCCTTTATGTGCTTCACAACCTCATTGAATCTTCACAACCTATGAGATGAACCCGTAGAATAGTTTCCATGTAATTTTTAGCAGGTCAATTTTGCCTGGCTCGCAATTTCTTTATCAATAGGGATTCCACATTTTTTCTATAGTACTGGAATTTTTTTAGAAATTAAAATACAGGTTACATTTCTCAAAAGACAGTTATATTAATTGACTACGAACTGTTGCTCTCAGAATTATGCAGTGGTTTAAAATAAACCATGAGGAGTTATCCTTCAGCATAAGCAGATAGAACCAGGAGGATGAGTGTGTATTGTTTCAGCCGTTTCACTGCATCCATATGTGTCCCATACACTGTGTCCCTCTTGTGATAGTGAGATCTACCATGTTTCCCTGAAAATAAGACCGGGTCTTTTATTAAGTTTTGCTCCAAAAGACACATTAGGGCTTAAGTTCAGGGGATGTCCTCCTGAAAAATCATGCTAGCGCTTATTTTCTGGTTAGGTCTTATTTTCAGGGAAACACGGGAAGAGCAAATTTGATTTTTTTCTATACCCATTTAATAAAGGAAGAGATCAGAAGAGAGATTGGGGCAGTAACATTACAAACCTCCCTCCCTAAAGGGTTGTTTTTCTGTCAGATTGAGACAATCCATATTCTTTCATCTTGAGAACTTTAAACAGCATTCTGATAAGCTGTTTAGTCATCCCACTCTAGTACACAGAGTCTGAGCAGTCAGAGAGGCAGCTGTGGAAGAAGCACCAGATTCCTTCTTAGAGTGTCCTAGAGTAGAGTGTTTTACAGCTGCTGCTGCAGCCCTAGGAACCCCCTTCAGGCTTCTGAGTACCAAAGAGGCAATAAGACGTCATTTGCTTTTGAATTTTTCACAGGGATCATAGTGCCTATTTTTAAAAATTTAAGGTATACGTAAGGTGTTTAGAAACTAAATTTTTTCTTTTGTTTTATGTTTAAAACAGTACCATTTTTCTTGAATTTAAAAGTTATTTTTATGTTATAATTTAACTTTTTGAATAGGTTCAAACATCCAAAAGTATATAAAGGATAACAAAATGTGTTTCTTACCTCTCTCTCATTTATTCAGTTATCACCTCCTCATATAATCATTGCTATTAATTTTTAATTTATCCTCCCAGAGAATTTTAATATACATCCTATATATTTCCCTCCATTTTTATATAAATAGTAGCATGCATGCTACACATTTTCTACACATTTTTTTCTTTACCTTCAATACTCTAAGCATCTCAACAGCTACTATTTATTAACTTATTATTTTATTTCAAATTTAATTTTGGAAAAGAAAAATACATTGCCATGGTTCTAGGAACAATAGAAAAGAAATATTTGAAGAGTATAATGTTAAAATGTTACTTGCCTAGTTCCACTCTCTTCTATACTAACAACCCTCAAATAGGTAACCACTATCAGTTTTTGTGTATTCTCACATATTTTCTTTGTATATCTACATGCAAATATGAATATACATGCTTATTTTTTACAGAACTATTACACATTTGTACCTTGCCTTCTTCAATTATTAATTTGTTACTTAATGTATTTATAGTATATCAAAATGTGTGTATGTAAAATATTTAAGATTTTATATACTCCAGAAAATACCCATTTGATTAGAAACAAAATATTAATGTCATAGCAACAGCAAATTATTTCTATATTTTATTGCAAGTTCTACTCTAAAGGTTGATTGAGATCTATCCGGATCTCCTAAATATGCTACTAATGTTTTTGATCTGCTACATTCTGAAAATAAAGATATCGCTGCACTTATTTGACTTATTTTTCATTTGTTTCAGGGCTGTATCTTGTGGTTTTTATGCCATCCAGGTCTTGCATGTATTTCTTTCATGTTTAATGACTACCAAAGAGATAAGGTAAGTAATATACATGATAAAAAAGTTTGTTGTAGTCTTTATCGAGAAATTATTGAAGTAGGAAAGGCCTGTTTATCCATTCAGAGATTTCTAGAGTTCTTTAAGATAAAACTTTGAAACAAAATATTAAACTGGTGATTAAATAAATTAGAAGTTCAAAATATAAAAGAAAAAATTTTTAAGTTAGTTATAAGCAAAATGATGGAAAATAGCTTTGTTACTCATATTTTAGACTATTTCAGAATGCTATTTTATAAATTAGAGAATTCATAACACATCTTTGTTAAGAAAAAAATGACTAAAATTTTTTGCTGCGTAATGGTAAAAATCAAGATAGATTTATAAAAATCAATCTAGTTACTTTAACAGACTGCAGACTAGAGTGCCACACTCAAGTATGCCTCATTTTGATTGTGTTGATACCTACTTTCTTAGGTGAACAGCTCCATCATTTCAAAGTAGAGTTCTGCCAGGACCCCTTTACAAGTAATGCAGTATGAACACACAAATGTGTCTTGAACCTGAGGTATTTACCGAGGGTAAATAGATAGGAAGGTAGTCTACAAAAATAGAGAAGTGACTTGAGAATTTTTGAAAGGGCTCTTAGAGTACTCTTCAAGATTCAGGTAGGGGCATGCTTTATTCCTATTACTATATTAACCAGAAACTGAGTTTTCTTATTTCTGTAGTGCGTGCACCCTAAGGAGAGAATGACATAGCAAATTATTCTTTTGCATGTTATTTTGGCATTTCTAAACTGTTAATGGAATTTTACCTTTGAACAATTACAGTTTTGAACACTAGTCATATTTTCCAATTGAAAATTTATTTGATAAAATGTACCCATGCTGGGGGATGGGGTTAAAAAAAAAATGTACCCATGCTAAAACCAGAGGATGAGGAGTGTGTTTGTGTGTGTAATTGGAGGAGGGGGGGAGGGAGAGAGAGGAGAGAGAGAGAGAGAGAGAGAGAGAGAGAGAGAGAGAGAGAGAGAGAGAGACAAAAAAAATGTATACACATTTTAAGAAAGGGAAAAACTGTATTAAAATTGTAATAATATATACCAATAACAAAAGATGAGTACAAGTCATGTGTATACATTTTTTTGGCACCCCTGATATATATAGTGTATATATAAAATAGATATGTATGTATACATAATATATACATATGAAGTATATATAGACTCATGATAAATTGAATATAATTTCTCTGTTTTTTACATGCACTAAAAACATTCCCTTTTCTTTTCAGGTAATTACAATAGGTGTTATCCTTTGCCAGTCTGTTTCCATGGTTATTCTCTACAGACTCTTTCTATCCCACAGTCTGTACTGGGAAGTTTCTTCACTTTCCTCAGTAACACTACCACTGACCATCTCATCTGGACACAAAAGTCGACCTCACTTCTGATACTTCATTTTCTTTAAAGGATAAGTGGATTGATTGAACAGAGTGCAATAAGGATCCAAATACTTTTTTTTCATACTTTTGGTATGAAAAATTGAACAGAGAAAGCAGAGCATGTAATTTATACAACTGCATTTAAGCAGTACCAAAACTGAAAAAAATAATAAATGACATGTTTTTAAATATACTTAAACTTTGAAGAGTGTTATTACAAGATTATTTATGCATTTTCCATATGGAAATAAAAATCAAAAAGAATTATGATATTTTGGTAAGAGATTCACCACTTATAATGCCTCATCTTATCTCAATAGTTAACTCAGGTTTAATAGTCTTGTAAAAAGTAATCAATTAAATGATTACTTGCTTACATATATCTAGACTAAGTCCAATTATGAAATCAGTGTAGTACACTGATTAAAAACTGCTTTTTTTATGCATTAAGGAAAATGCATTTCATATTATAGTTGAAAAGAACTGAAAATGAAATTACTTTAGAAAATGAATATTTGTGGGTGGGGTTTTTCTCCATTTTTTTCTATCACTTTGGCCCTAGTTTAGGTTTTAGTTTTGATTAGGAAAGGGTTTTTTACAGTTTATGAAAAATAAAATTAGATACATTACATGTGTTTTAAGGACAAAGGTTTTTAAAATATGAACATTTAGGCGAAGGGACACACAGGTTTACATGTTTAAAATGAAAGAAGGAAAAAGTACTATAAGATATGGTGCTAAAATTTTAATCCTGATATAATTCATTTCTCTTACATTGAATCCCCAATCGTAATTAAGCCATATACACAGATTAAATTAACAGAAGCATTTCACATAAATGTGGTTTCAGTCATCAACTACCCATGAATTCCTGCCCAAGGATACTTAATCAGGATTAAATTTTCTATGAATAATTGAAAAACAAAATAGTCATTGGATTTGTTATAATCCATATTGGCACTAGGTTCTAAGTAGTTACCATCTTGAATCCTTTGTAATAAAGCCATATTTTTTGTGTATGTATGCCCCAGTACTGAGTATGCTAGCTAAAATATATTCTATCAAGTGCCTATTGAGAGAATCGCTAAGTGGTTGTTGATACCTGCTGTATGAAGTGAGTGTTCCCATTAACAGTCAGATTGAAAATGATTCCGTTTCTGTTTTTCAAGTTATTCAGGTCTTTTCATTTTTACCTCTGGCTTATTTTTTAAAAATATCTTTTAATCTACTTTCAAAGGTATTAACATTTTTAAGCAAGAAATGGTACACTGATCTGGTAATTAAACTTTTAAATTAAATAGTTAAAATAACATAACACAACTTAAAAATAACTGTGGCTTCATTTTTGCTTTTCCCTTACATTTAGTCCCATTGGAAATGAATAGCGTTCTGTTTCATTTTAAAGGCAAAATATATGTGTTTGTTACTAGCAAAATGGCAAAGTAACGAAGAAGTTCAGCCTGCTCATTAAATCATCTCTGACAGTTCTTTGTAAATTATTTAATAAATGAAAGCTACAGGTTGAGACTAGAAAGTGTGGGGTATATTTTAGGTTTATATGGTCTGCTGAGTGGTCCCGACCTTTTTTTCCCCTTACCATATCTCACTAATAACTCCAGTTATTGTCTTTTGTGTTCAATTATGTGCAGTTAATTAAGCTGAAAAAAAAGTGAAGCCTTTTCATAAATTTTACAAAGTTGCAACAATGGGAAGAAAATTATGAAATACGTTACTGTGCTTGCAGTTATGAAACTGTAACACCTTTTTTCTTTATTTTTTAATTTATGGTTGAATTTGCTGATTATTTTGTTATTCAAGAGCCATTGTTAATGAAGTAAAAACAGTTGTTAATGATGAATGTATATAAAGTTTAGTAATCAAAACTCAAATTTATAGTTCATAAGTCATGACTTAGCATCCCCATTTTTCTGAATGTTTACATGGAGATATGTCACAGACGTGTGTATATGGAAGATACGTGTATACTGCAAACTCTAATTAAAGATCAAAACTTTTCTACTTTTCTTTCTCTGTCAGCTAATGCTTTTTAAATCTATTTTTACTTTTTTTTAAAAGATGAATGGTCTATCCAGAGCTCTTTTCTTAAGAAACATTTTGTTTTTTCAAACTTAGGAAGGTACAGAGAATGTTTATTTTTAATGACATCTATAGTAATGTCAGCTCCCACGTAACTGAGTGCCTACTGTGCATGAGGCCCTTCACACTCATCGCTAAGCCCTACTGCACTAGCCACGCCCCCTTTGACTGAGTATAAGAAAGAACTGGGCTGGCCGGGTGGCTCAGGCGGTTAGAGCTCCATGCTCCTAACTCCGAAGGCTGCTGGTTCGATTCCCACATGGGCCAGTGGGCTCTCAACCACAAAGTGCCACTCGAATTCCTCGAGTCCCACAAGGGATAGTGGGCTCTGCCCCCTGCAACTAAGATTGAACATGGCACCTTGAGCTGAGCTGCCACTGAGCTCCCGGATGGCTCAGTTGCTTGGAGCGCGTCCTCTCAACCACAAGGTTACCAGTTGGACTCCCGCAAGGGATGTGGGCTGCGCCCTCCACAACTAAGGCTGAAAGGACAACAACTTGAAGCTGAACGGCACCCTCCACAACTAAGATTGAAAGAACAACAACTTGAATTGGAAAAAAGTCCTGGAAGTACACACTGTTCCCCAATAAAGTCCTGTTCTCCTCCCCCAATAAAGTCTTAAAAAAAAAAATCAATTTAAAAAAAAAAGAAAGAACAAATGAAGCCTCTGAAGTCACCTGACATCTTTTTCCTTTTTCTACTCTACCCTCATGATTTAATGAGCACCTATGAGGTGTGTGTTTTTCGTGAGAATGAATGGTTAATTTTAGCATTAAGCCTGGAATCGTGCAGAAGTCAGAAATGAGCTCGAATATCTATAAGTGCGCACCCCAGCACATTTAAATATTTGAACCTTGGCTTTCAGCCAGACAGCTAGCAGGGAGAGAGAATCCAGGCAGAAGAACTTGCTTTAGGAACATTTCTCATGATCTCACGTAAAGTAAGACAAGTCTGATGAAAATAGAAGATATGCAAGTCTAAGGCCAATTCTAACATAACAAGACTAGGACCTGTACATCATCATGAACACTGGCCCCTTCCACATGTTGCCCTAACGAGACTGTGTGTATTCTCTGGAAAGTCTTGGAAAATCTGAAATTATTTGTGAAACATTTTCTTTAAATAGCTTAGTAGTGTCATCTTTGAGGTTTTTCTGTTTGTTTTTGAGAATTGATGTGATAGCCAATCGAGACCGGATCTGAAGAAGTATTAATAATACCATTTTTTCTTTCAACATGAATAGGTAAATTGAGACTAAATTAATGAGATTGGTTTATCTGTGAGGTCGGAAAACTAGTGTAGAGCACGCTAGCCTGAACTCTTGCAGTAGTTCTCCAAGTAGATTACTGCTTCCCTACTTGACATCCTTCCTTCTCTGCACAACTGCCCGGGTATCGTGTACCTTGTCCTCTAGGAATGTCATTTCCATAGAATACCAGAATGCCTGGAGTTGTGGAAAAAGTGGCCCTGCTCATTCATGCTCTGCAAAGCAAAGCTGAATGATAGAATTCTTTGTGCTAACCTTACGCCTTTTTTTTAAAGTTTGATATTTTACAATAGCGTAAACAAAAAATGTTTACTGCCCTGTTAAAAACTCCATTTGCTTCCCATTGCACTTAGAAAAAAAGTGATCCATGCTCATTACCAGGTTCTACCAGGCCCTACAAGCTCTGGTTCCTGCTTCTATCTCTGATATCATTTCGTACCACTCTCCCTCTCACCAGGCCCCAGCCTCATCATCAAAAAATACCTCATTTATGCCACTGCCTCAGAGCCTTTGCACCAGCTCTTCTGCCTGAAATATTCTCTTCTAAATCTTGGCATGGTTGCATGGCTGAATCCTCCTCATCCGTCAGGTTCTCAGCTCAGATTTCTTTCAGAGACCTCTAACCAGCTGTTGTGAATTTATATGGTACACTTTTAGCTCAGTTGGAGATACGTTCCTCAGAATTCACCCTGCAGAATTCCAGGATAGTGTGGGTCACAAGACATGTTTGGTGTGAGATTTAGGAGGTGGAAGTAAAGTAGCTAGATCCAGATTCCTTTTATACTTGAAAGGTCCACGCAGGGCGAACATGGTTGCTGCTCACCCACGTTGTTGCTTATCTGCTGGCTCATCTTCTTGGCCTTGGGCCAACAGACAGGCCCACAGGAATACCACCTCCTGCTGGATTGCTGCGTTCAGCTGCTGTGACTCCTGGGCCAGGTGTGTGCTTTACTCTGTGACAAGGATGCCAGGTTCTGCAAGACAACCTCGATGTTGAGGTTGGAGACTTGGCGACAGACTGGTATGAGTGCCATTCCATCCTCATGCATTCTACTCATCCTGGCCGGTTCCAATGTGTCCTTGTTCCCCCCACTTCACAGCCATCTTCCCTTCCCACCTCCCAGACACAAAACGAACAGCCTCCCATAATTTCTGTAACAAATCCCTTAAATAAAGATGTGTGTGTATGTGTGTGTGTGTGTGTGTGTGTGTGTGTGATCCTAATGGTTCTCTTTCTGATCACACCCTCACTGATATTTCATCCTGTCTAATGCTGCTTCCCCATCCTAATTGCTCTATTGCATTATCCCCTTTCTCTTTATAGTACTTAGTGCTTTCTCTTTGCTTGTTGCCTCTCTCCCAGTTTAAATGTAAACTCTAAGGGAGTTTGGCCATTGTTTGTATTGTTCATTGCTGTATCCCTAATACTTAGAACATTCCCTGGTGTACAGTAGATGCTCAAAAATATTTTTGAATGAATGGAAAAACAGTTCCAGACATAGCAATATAGCGTTATTAAATAATAGAATCTCTCATAGTGATTTCCATAATGCCTTGTCTTTATTCAATTATGTGGAACTGAAAATGTGTAAAACTCTTGAGTAGTCAAGTAGTTGTTATAAAGTCTAATCTCTAAAACTCATCAATTATGAGAGTTGTCAAAAAGGCAGTTTCCTCCTATTTTAAATAATAGTGTATTAGGACCTTTGGTCTGGTTTCTCAGCCCACCACACTAAAACCACCAATTCAAGAGAAGTTTGAGTCTGCAGGAGGGAAGGATTGTTGACAGTAGTCAAGCAGCTGGAAGAAGACAGAAGAACTAAAATTGACACTCAAATCAGCAGCCTGGGGTCAGCCCAGTGTGCCCTAATAGACTCTTAGAGCTTCATTGTTTAACATAATTCATGACAATAGCCTAGTTAATCAAAATATTACATTATAAATTATATTCAGTATCCTCAGAGAAACGTGCAAATGCATTGTAGTGTTTCAGTCTTGTTTACAGGTAATATAGGCACACTGTACAAAATTCAGGAGGTTTGAAAAGGGTAAAAACATCCTTCTCCCAGCCACTCATTTCTCTTCTCTGAATCTAACCTCTCTTACCTGTTCCTTGTTTATTTTTCTACAGATGGCCTCATAGATGTATAAGCATACATACATATGAAACACAAATTATAGCATACCATATGAATTGTTTTGCGCATTAAGCAGTTTATTTTGTATCCTTACCTACAGAGTTGCCCATTCTTGTCACCAATTGCATAAAACTGCCATTATATAGGTGTATTGTAACTTTTTAAATCAGTCCTTTGGTACTTGTCTTTGTTGGTTTCTAGTCTTTTGCTATTACAGGTAGCCTCCAAACCCTCGGAATGAAAAATTTGCCTGGCCCTCTACCTCTTCTTTCAGTCCTCTCCTCTTCAATCTCTCCCTGTCTTTTCCCAGCATCAAAATCCTTGCAACTTCCAGAGTGACAGAGTATCTTGTTATTCATGGTGGAACCTGATTTCTGCTAATGCGATAACTCAGGATGAGGGCCAGCCACACCAGAATGACCAACCATGTAGTTAGCGGGTTGGGGCTTTAAGTCACAGTGATATCAGCCTGACCTGGTGGGGAAAGAGGGCTGTAGTCAGTGATTCAATCAATCCTGCCTACGTAATGAAACGCCAATAAAACTGCACACTGAAGCTCAGTTGAGCTTGTAGATTATTTTTGTTTGTTTTTTTTTAAATACAGGTGAAATTATCAGGGGTTTTTTTTTGTTTTTGGTTTTTGGGGTTTTTTTTAATGGCTTCTATGGTCTACCTGGGTCACATGTGGAAAACTTTACCTCTTTGAGATTATGTTTAAATCACCCATATTTTCTTCTAGTAGTTTTATGTTGTATTTTTCATGTTTAAACTTTTGATCCACCTGCACTTTATTTTGCTGTAAAATCTGAACTAGGTATTCAATGTAATTCTTTTTTTCCCCAAAAAATGATGGCCCACTTACTACAACATCACATATTGTGTAATCCACCGTTTCTTTACTGATTTGTTGTTAGTCTATTTCTGGGCTTTTAAGGCTGTTCTAGTGAAATATTAATTCATGATCTGATACCACACTTTTAATTATTGTACCTTTAAAATAAGCCTTACTGTCTGGTATGGATAATTTCCTTTTAGTGCTCTTCCTCATAATTTTTCTGATTATTCCTGTTATTTTTAGAATCAGTTTTTCTGATTTTAGAATCAGTTTTTCTGATTTTCAAAGGAAAAATAAATCCTATTTATAATTTTTAGTGGGATGAACTAAATTTCAAAATCAATTTAGGGAGATTCAGCTTTCTTAACATGTTGGATGTTAATACCACAGATGGCAGCTCATTCTGGCTCCTTAGCCAAGCATATCATCAACTGTCTGAGTCTGTGGTTGCTGCCATAGTGATGTAAGAAACTGATATGAAATACCTTTCCACTTCTTCAATGTGAGCATGTGTTTGTCACTTTTTAAAGACTTCCTTAGATAGCTCTTGTACATTTCTTGATACCCCCAGATATTTTAATGTTTTCTTTCATTATATTTCACATACACCTGTTGTTTTACACATGAAGGCTGTTGATTTCTGTATTTTGTTTGTGCTCCCAATCACCTTACTGAATTCTCCTAAAGGAGTTGTAATAATTTTCTAGTTAATTCTCTTGTGTTTTTGAGGTAAGCAATTATGTCATCTATAAATAATGATCACTTTTATTCTCCATATTTTTAACATCTCATTTTTACCCCTTTTGCTAGTATCTCCAAAATAGTGTTAGTTTTGGTAATATGCAGTAACATTCCCACATTGCACATGAAGTGGTTCCAAGTGGCTTTGAAAAGTTAAATATGTATATTATAACCCCTACAGTAATAACTACAAAACAAAACAAACTGCACAAATGTTTTATAAAAACATATAGTAGGAAAATTAAAGTGAAATACTAAAAAATGTTCAAATAAGTTAAACGAAGAGAGGGAAGGAGAAACAGGAATTAAAAACAGGAAAACAAGCAGAAAACAAAAGACTAAATCAAAACACATCAATAATTACATTAAATGTAAATGTTCTAAATACACCAATTAAAAGAGAAACTGTCAGAATAGAATTTTTTTAAATCTCCCAACTATATGCTGTCTAAAAGAAACTCACTTCAAATATAATGATATAAGTAAGTTAAAATAATGGGACTAAAATAAAATATACACCCATGCAAACAAACGAAAGATGAAATGACTATATTAATATCGAAGTAGACTTCAGAGTAATGAAAATTACCAGGGATAAAAGAAAGAATGAAAAGATTAAAGGGTGAATTCACCAAGAAGACATTGGAATCTTAAATATATACACCAAACAACAGATCTTCAAAATACATACAGCAAACACAAAACTGAAAGGAGAAATAGACAAATCCATAATTATAGTTGGAGACCACAACACGATTCTCTCAGTAATCAAACTAGTAGAAAATCAGTTAGAACACAGAACAACTGAACAACATTATCAACTGAAGCTAGTTGACATACTTAGGTCACTCAACCCAATAGCAGCGGAATATACATTCTTTTCAGGTTGCACGTGGACCATTCATCAAGATAGTTCATATCCTGGATCATAAAATATCTAAAATAATTGAAATTATACAAACTATGTATAACCAGTAATGGAAAAAATCATAACCAGTAATGGGAAAAAAATAACTGGAAAATCTACAAGCACTTCGAAACCACTTTTAAATTAACAATAACCAAATAT
Organism: Rhinolophus ferrumequinum; assembly: GCF_004115265.2. Lineage (NCBI taxonomy): Eukaryota > Metazoa > Chordata > Mammalia > Chiroptera > Rhinolophidae > Rhinolophus > Rhinolophus ferrumequinum. The sequence continues at coordinate 41,288,360 of NC_046287.1, forward strand.
TTTGAACTGACTGAAAATGAAAATACAGCATATTAAAAATTGTGAAAGGAAACAAAATATTTCTTAGGAAATTTATAGTATTAAATGTTTATATGGAAGTCTTAAATCAATAATCTAAGCTCCCAACTTAAGAAAATTAAAAAGAGTGAAAAATAACACCAAAGCAGCTAAAGGAAACAAAGATGAGAGCAGATATGAACTTAGAAAACCCACAGACAAAAATCAATGAAACCACAACTGGTTCTTTGAAAAGATCAATAAAATTAATAAACCTTTAGCACAATTGACAAAGGAAAAAGGGCAACACAAATTAATATCAGGAATCAAAGAGAAGATACCAGACTCTGCAGACATTAACAGGATGACAGTAAGGAAATATTGGGGGGAAAAAACTTTCACTAACATACGCATGACAATCTAGATTAAATAACCAATTTCCTAGAAACTATGTCAAGAACTATAAAGGGTCAGATTTTACCCTACTTACAAGCTAACTAGTTAGCCTGTTACTACTTCATGAAGGCAGCAGAGCACACAAGACTCCTAGGTCAGAGATGAAGGATTTTATTAGAGCACAGCAAGCTTCGTGAGCTTCATGTTGATTGACATTGGTTACACACACCTCCTGAGTCGATGGGGCAATGCAGCTATGACTAGATAGATGCTACACACATGCAATGGATTCATATAGGCCCCAAGGAACACTGAAGATTTTGAGGGAATTTATCTCTTTTATAATTGGCTTTTTTAGAGAGAGATATTACCTCATCATACTCTCTGAAAAAATAGCCCTGAGAAAGGGCTTTTGCCCCAGATAAAGAGTGGTTGGAGCATGCATTCTTGACATACCCAGCAAGAGCCTGCAGGGATGGGCCCATAGTGGATTATTTTTTCAGCACCACAAACTATCAAAACCCACTCAAGATGAATTAAATATCTAAAGTAGTACTGTAATGACTAAAGAATTCTTGTTTAAAAGCCTTCTGAAATAAAAATCTCCGGGCTCAGATGGTTTCACTGGAGAATTCTACCAAACATTTAAAGAAGTAACACTGATTCTACACAATCTCTTCCAAAAAAGATAGAAGAGAAGGGAGAGAAATGTGCAAAGGCATTTAGTGGAAAGATTAATGTCTTCCACAATGCTGGAACTAGCAGACATCTGTATGCAAAAATAAATAAACCCCAACCTAAACCTCATACCTTGTACAAAAATTAACTCAAAATGAATGGTTGATTTAAATGTAAAACATAAAACTATAAAACTTTTAGAATACACAGGATGAAATCTTTGTGACTTAAGGTTAGGCAAAGAGTTCTTTCACACCAAAAGTGCAATTCATAAAAGAAAATATATTTGCAAACAATGCCTCCAATAAGGGCCTAATATCCAAAATATATAAGGAACTCATACACTCAACAACAAAAAAACAAACAATCCAATTAAAAAACGGGCAGAGGGCCTGAAGAGACATTTCTCCAAAGAGGACATACAAATGGCAATAGACATATGAAAAAATGCTCAACATCACTAATCATCAGAGAAATGCAAATAAAAACTTCAATGAGATATTACCTCATACCAGTTAGAATGGCTACCATCAACAAGAAAAATAGTAACAAGTGTTGGACAGACTGTGGAGAAAAAGGAACCCTCATACACTGTTGGTGGGAATGCAGACTGGTGCAGCCGCTATGGAAGGCTGGGTGGAGGTTTCTCAAAAAATTAAGAATAGAATTACCACATAACCCAGCAATTCCTCTCCTGGGTATCTACCCCCAAAAAATCTGAAAACATTCTTCCGTAAAAGTATATGTGCTCCAATGTTCACTGCAGCTTTATTTGCTGTGTCCAAGACATGGGAACAACCAAAGTGTCCTTCCATAGATGATTGGATAAAGAAGATGTGGTATATATACACAATGGAATACTACTCTGCCATAAGAAAAGATGAAATACTGCCGTTTGCGACACATGGATGGATCTTGAGATTATTATGCTAAGCAAAGTAAGTCAGACAGAAAATTTCAAGAACCATAGAATTTCACTGATATGTAGGATATAAAACTGAAAACAACAAAGGAACAAAACAAATAAATGAAGAAACAAAAACTCATAGACACAGACAACAGTTTAGTGGTTACCAGAAAGTAACCAGAGGGGGGTGGGAGATGAGGGTAAGGGGGATCAAATATATGGTGATGGAAGGAGAACTGACTCTGGGTGGTGAACACACAATGTAATATACAGATGATGTGTTACAGAATTGGACACCTGAAACCTATGTAACTTTACTAACGATTGTCACCCCAATGAACTTTAATTCAAAGAAAAAGAAAATATTGATAAACTTGACTTCATTAAAATTAAAAGCTTTTGTTATGCAAAAACACTGTTAAGAGAATGAATAGACAAGCTATAATCTGGGAGAAAATATTTGTACGTCATATATTCAATAAAGGACTCTATATAAAGAATGTACAAAGAACTCTTAAAACTCTTGAGTAGTGAGAAGACAATCCAATTAAAAATGGAGCAAAGTACTGAATAGGCACTTTACCAAGAAAATTTGCAGATGACAAATCAGCACGTGAAGAAGTGTTCAACATAATGAGCCATTAGAGAAATCTAAGTTAAAATCATGGTGAGATTCTACTACAAATCTATCAAAATGGCTAAAATAAAATATTGAAAATACCAAGTCTTGTCAAGGATGTGGACCAACTGGAACTCTCCTGTGTTGCTGGTGGGAATGCAAAATGGTAGAGCCACTCTGGAAAACAGTTTGGTACTTGCTTATAAAGTAAAATAAATTACCATATGACACAGCAATCCCACCCTTGGGTATTAACCCTAGAGAAATGAAAACTTACGTTCACACAAAAATCTGTACACAAATATTTATGGCAGCTCTATTCACAATCATAAAAAACTGGAAACCCAGATGTCCTGAATTGACAAAGTATGATATATCCATACCAAGAAATACTATCAGTGATGAAAAGAAACGAATTATTGATTCACACAACTTGGATAAGACTCAAAGGCATTCTGCTGAATAAGAGAAAGCCAGTCTTTAAAGGTCATATACTATGTGATTCCGTTTAGATGGCATTTTCAAATAGACAAAGCTACAGTGATGGAGAAAAGATCGGTGGTTGCCAGGAGTGGGGAAAGAGTATGACTATGAAGGAGTAACACCAAGGAGTTTTTCCAGGGTGATGGAACTTTTCTGTATCCTGATTGTGTTGTGGTTATATCAGTCTATATACTCGTATGTGTTAAAAATTTAAAAACTGTACACTATAAAAGTCAATTTTCTGTGTCATAATTTAAAGATTAGAATAATTTTAAAAGACGTGGGATGTTGTCTAATGTGTTACAGCATCCAAAATGTGATATTATTTTTCTCTTTTGTTCTATTAATATGGTGAGTAGTATTACTAGATTTCCTGATGTAGAACCAATATTCAAATATTTTTGAAAGTTTTACCATCCCAAACTAATGAGATTTTTAAAAATCTGAGATACTTAATAGGATATAAACCTTAGCAGTTTGGAGAATGAAAATAATTCAGATTCTCATTCCTTGAGGATGTCTTAGGATAGACAAGACTCACATACGTTTGTTCTGAAACGTATTTAAAATAAATTGTATTATTTTGAATTTTTGCTTTATGCATCACTTATATTTCAGGTTTATTGCCACGACATGTTTTAGAGGATAGCTGGTTAGGTACAAAAATTACCAAAGTCTTTCATATATAGAAGGCGTCCTGGAAAGAGCATGGATTTTTGGCAAGACAGATTGATTTCAAATCCTGGCTCTGCCATTTTTCAGTGATTTTTCTCATGTGATTGGGTTTCGGAGCAAACAGTGATTCTTTTAGCACAAAGAAGGGGTCTTACTAAATAGAGTAAGGAGAGGCCAGACGTGAGAGATGGGGTCTAATATCACTCGCATAGGATTGTTGTACAGATTATGTATGGTGCTTGTACCTATTCAGTACAATGTTTTTTATTTATAGACCTGAAGCTTGTGTGCACAACTTTCAGTGAACCTGAGGTTATTCCTAATCCATTCATTTATGGAGATAATATTTAAATGTCCATAAGATGAAAGTGTTTGTTTTAAATGATCATACATATGTGGTTAGAACAGAAAGTAGGTGTAATTGGAATATGTTTAAGATTCTATCTAATTCACACACGACTACATTCCAACTTACACCCACACAAAATAAACTTTTAAATCTCTTGCCTAGTCTGTGAGCCTTATAGATCTTTCAGAAGATTAGTTTTTATGACTTACCCAGAAGTTAGTGTTTGTAAGAGGTTTTTTTTGGAGGAGAGGGAGTGGATTTTTAAAGTGGAAAGTGATTTCTTTTCATATACCAATCTCTATGACTGAAGTTCTTCGTCAAATTAGTAAACTATAATACTTTTTATTTCCTTTTGTAAAGAAATCAAGTTTTGTAGAAATAAATGATATTCAATAGTTGTCGAAATTTGATATTTCTAAACTAACAATCCTTTTGAACTCCTGTAAATTCCATGATTGTTCCTCAAAGAACATAGACTGGTTTGTAAAGTTAAGCTGAGAATTCAAGATGGAAAGCATTCCTGACATGGTAAAATCTAGTTTTAAACACAACAGCAAAAATCACAAATTATAGCTCCTATCTAGATTTCAAGGTCATCGATTTCTTACCTTTTTCAATATAAATTCCCTTACAGAGATCAGCATTTCACTGCCTGCTATTCAGCTTCCAGGAATCCATCTATCACATCTGGCCACTCCTCACTCTATCCAGTGACCCCTTCAGTGTTCAAAGAATCAGTGTTTGCCCTGAACCAGATGTTTTTCCTCAGGGCTCTGTGTTAAGTCGGTAAGACAATATTTTCTGCCCTTTGTCTTCTTATTTTTTCATACTTCTACTCTTTATCATAACGTTGTTTTTGTGTTTCTGGTTCTTGATGATATACCACTGTCAGCTCAAGCTTATGCTATGAATTTCAACAACTGTGACATGTCTAAACTGCATTATCTTGAAAGGGTTGGCACTGGTGAAAAATAGAAAGGAGCCAAATTAATAAAACAAAACATTTCAAAGGGTTCCTATGGATACATCTTGCAACCAGGAAGTACACATCGGGTTGAGTTGACTCATTTAGCCTGTAATAGCTTCTCCTATTTTACTGTATCATTTGTGTACACACTGTATAATACGTGCTTGAGGAGAATTAGAGCATCTGATGATTGCAATCACATCACTAAAAGTGTGCCTTTTTGCCTGTGAAATCTATTCTTAAATGGGTTATTGTGTTTGAAGTGATTTATTACAATCTTTAGGGATAAAATATGAATACTGTACAAGGGGTGTGGAAACCAAGGTACAAAATGGTATGTTTTATGTAGAAGAGTAATCAGAAAATAATGAGTATGCATTCTAATAAGGGTGAAGTCACCACAGCAGATTGAAAAGACTTCCTTTTATTGCAAGTTGAACCTGTGCTGGGCTGGACCCAGGCAGTAATAAAGTGGTGCTAGGTTCTTTTGCATCTGATTTTATGAGAACTTTATGTGTCACTGTGATTTTCTTCTTTATGTATTCATACTTTAGTTTTAATATATTTGCTTAGAGTTTGATTTTTTTAAATGAGATAAAGGTTCATGGTATAAATGTAAATGTTACTGTGTAGCCCGTGAGTTATGAGTGGCAGGGGAGGAGTCAGGAAAGGAGGAATACATTCTAAAGTGAAGATCAGTTTATTTTTCATTTAAAAAGGAAATGCTTTTTATCTCCATATATATGGTGACTTTTTTTTTTTCTGGGTGATTTACCTATACCTAACCTTTTCTATTTAGTTCTTCTTTATACTTTCTAAGTGCTTTGTGTATAGTGTATATTGGAAATGTTTTTCCTAGTTTGTGATTTACTTTTCAGTTTTATTTGTGATTTTTTTACCATTCAGAAATTTAAAGTTTTCATGTAGTTATGCATATGAATATTTTCCTCTGGTGTTTCTTCCTTTAGTGTTCTTTAGAACCCTGCAATTATGCAGTTATATTTTATTCACTAATTCGTTTATTTTTATTATTATTATTTTTTGAACAGGACTTTATTGGGGAACAGTGTGTACTTCCAGGACTTTTTTTTCCAAGTCAAGTTGTTGTCATTTCAATCTTAGTTGTGGAGGGTGCCGTTCAGCTTCAAGTTGTTGTCCTATCAGTCTTAGTTGTGGAGGTCGCAGCCCAGCTTCAGGTCTACTTGCCATTGCTAGTTACAGGGGGCACAGCCCACCATCCCTTGTGGGAGTCGAACCGGCAACCTTGTGATTGAGAGGACGCACTCCAAGCAACTGAGCCATCCCGGAGGCAGCTCAGCTCAAGGTGCCCTGTTCAATCTTAGTTGCGTAGGGTGAAGCCCACCATCCCTTGCAGGACTTGAGGAATTGAACCGGCAACCTTGTGGTTGAGAGCCCACTGGCCCATGTGGGAATCGAACCGGCAGCCTTTGGAGTTAGGAGCACGGAGCTCCAACCGCCTGAGACACCAGGCCAGCCCATTAATTCTTCTTTTTAACAATTAATTTTTAATCTATTTATCCTGATGTAAAAAAATAGTTTTCATTCATGGCTATGTATTAGAATTAGATGAGAAAAAAATATTTCTGCCTAAATCTCATTCCAGAGGAAGTTGTTTAGAATCTCTGAGGATGGGATCTGGCCATTGCATTTAAAAGTTTTTTCTGCAATTGATTTGTGATATGCATCCAGTATCAGAAACCACTGTGTAATAAGTCAAGCACAGTTCCAGTGTTTTCTTTGTCCAAATTATTCTAATCTACCTCACAAAGGTTGTTTTGAAGAATATTTACTGATAAGAAAATGGTCCTGATAAAATGAGCATGAGTGAAAACCTTGATATAAGCTTTATATATGTGTACATATACCAATACTGTCTGATTGCAATTTTACAATAATGTACATACTATATAAAAGACTGAAAAAAAACACATCCATATCTTAATGAGGATTACCCTAGGGTGGTGGGATTTAAATTTCTTATGTATTCCTTTCTGCATTTTCTAAATTCTCTACAAGGAGCAGGTATTACCCTTTATAATAAAAAATATTAATTGCAAAAGAATTTTCATTTTAAAAAACATTAATTTCTAGTCATTATTTTTTAAACAGTGCATAGAAGAGTGCCAGAAATATTCCAACTGTGACAAAATCATTTGATTAAGTCTATAGCTTGTGAAGATGGCTTATTAGATGAAGACATATGCACTTGCATACATAAGTTTTATTTTGTATGATGCTTATATTTTATAAACAAATAAGTATTTGTTTATTTTATATAATCAATCTATATATTGATTTAAATTGTAACTGCTTTTATTAAATTTTTGCTTTTTTAATATTAACTTATCTATGACAATAAAATACAATTTGAGGAAGACTTATAAAAAGAAACTATATATTTCAGCATTTGATTTCCTTGGTCAGTGAGGAAATTATAGCAGCCAATATGGTTTTACCTTAGCTTGTGTTAGTACACTTCATCATTTTGCAGAGGGAAATCAATTTAATAAGATCTTGCATTCATATAGGATTTCTAAAGACGTCCTATATGAGAGACTAAAAACTTTAGACGACACTCAGTCCATTCTCCTGTTTATAACAGACAAGCCCTTTTGAAGACCCTTTATTTCCTCAGAACATTACAAAAATTCCTGTATTAGGTTGGCAGAATTTTACTGTATTTAACTGAATCTAAGATTTGATTGCTTTTAAGACTCGCCATTAATTTTATGAAGAAATTGATAATCAAATTATGACACAATGCTTTTCAAACACATTGACTATTAGATGCATTCAGTTTCAAGATCTGAAAATTTGAAAAATATATGCACCTTAGAATCAATAAAATGTTCTTCAACTGAGAATATACAAGGATGAGGAGACTTTCTTGTACAAAATATCCAGGATTTGAACCTTAATAACCAGACTGTTTTACAACGTACAAACAATTGTAGAAGTTCCAACTGAGATTAGTGTAGAAAGGTTTCATGTGATAATTTGTTGGGAGACTTATTTAGTCCAACTGATAAAGGTATTATGGTGGGGGATAAACCTGAGTGTATCAGTGGCCACTTCTTCCTGCTAATCCAAGTGACACTTGAATTAACCTGTTTGGAGACATCTGTTTCTTAATATGGAGACAAATTAAGTGTAACATTTTATACCGTGTTTCCCTGAAAACAAGACCTAGTAGGACAATCAACTCTACTGCGTATTTTGGAGCAAAAATTAATATAAGACCAGTCTTATTTTACTACAATATATGCCCGGGTCTAATATAATGTAATGTAATGTAATGTAATGTAATATAATATAATATAATATAATATAATATAATATAATATATAATATAATATAATACCGGGTCTTATACTAATTTTTGCTCCAAAAGATGCATTATAGCTGATTGTCTGGCTAGGTCTTATTTTCGGGGAAACAGGGTAGCTAGTAAGAGTTCTTCTGTAAAAGCTTTCTGCTTGGTTAAATGACTCAGGCACCTACTTTGCCATAGCTTTGGCCCCTTCCCTAAGTGCTAGAGTGGAGTGAGGGGATATGAAGTATTTTATTCTAAATCTTTACTAGTTAGAGCTGAGCAGAGTAGCAATTATATTATTTAGTCAAATCTTAAAATCATAGATTCAAAAGGAGTCTTAGAGATTTTCTTAAAACAATCCCCTTGTTTTACAGATAAGAAATCTAGAGCCTCTGTGGGTAAACGATTTGCTGAAGATCACATGGTCACATAGAGGCAGAGCCTAGACTAGATTCTGGACCCCCAGTCTAATATGCCCTTTCCACTGTTTCATATTACTAGCATTCAGGGATATGATGAAGATTATGGTTATTAAGTAATTTTAAGCGCATTGAATTTGTAAACTATGTGCTTATTTTAGCATATTTGTTTTGTAAGTATTTGCTTCACTTACTTTGGAAAAAATCTAAAACAGAAACTAGAAGTGACAACTTACTCATCACTTATGGAGTTCAAGGCAGTGGCCAAGTACACATTATTTAATGTAATCCTCTCAACAACCTTGAGAGGATATGAGTTGAAATAGATTAAGTAATTTACCCAATGTTACACAGTTAAGTGACAAAATTGAATGTGTCAGGCTCTAAAGCTTATTAGCTGCTACACTCTACTCCCTTCTTTTAATTAAAGCTAACTTCCAATGAAGTATTTTGTACTGCATAGAAGACGGACATCCTGGGCCTGTTGTGTTTGCAAAAGGCATTTTGACAGACTTGCCAGCACATTCATAGCCACTTTGGGAGAGGAGTAGGAGGGGAAAAACTTGTTCAGAGGAATCTTTCACAGATTCTGTTTGCACTGTGCTTATAGGGAGGGGAAAGAAAGGGCATTCAATTTTCTTAGGTCACTATATGGCTGATTTTTATTGGTAGCATAGTCTTTCTCATCAACCAGATTATCACTCAACTGATCAGGGACTTGAACTACATCTTCAATATCCCTTCCCCTGTGCTTTGTATCGTAACACAATTGAGGGACTGATTTCCCATCATATTCACAGGTCTTGCCCAGACTCAACAGTATGGGTCCTTGTGGGTCATCTTAGAATTCTGCCTCGCATAGATAATGTATCACGAATTGAAATAGAAAACACATAACGATGGACAATTCTGTTGGGGTTAAATAGTGAGTTTAATTTTCAAGGTATTGAATTTGAAATACCTGGGTGTGGAATACTGTATTTGGTGACCTCCTACACAGTACCTATGGGCTTCGGCACACATTCCACTTTTCCACTTCAGCACAAATACTGAAAAACATCGTCTGAATAACTGTACTCATGCAACTAAAGAAAAGTAGTAACTGCATAAATAACAAGAGCATTTTAATTTTTTTTTGCATTTTAATGTAAAATTTTAATTTTATATACTTTAATTTTACTTATAGTTTTGTGTATACCCGCACATATCTTTAAATATAAAATGCTTTCCTATGATATATTTACTTCTAAGTCATGTGAGACATTCCTATGAAATTTGTATGCACACAATACTTGTTCTACATATTTCATCAAGACTATACATTTATTTCCCAATATTTCCTGTGCTCTCTGGCTTCAGGACTCAGTCAAAAACACATTCTTTCTTATGCTTTGAATTCTAAGAAGAATCATCCATATAATGATATGTTATTATGTCCTTCTATAGAGTATGATCTCATGCAGTAAAATACAGTTTATGTGATACCTGATATTATATAGTTGATGTCCATGAATATCATTGCATTTTACATTTACAGCATGTGGGTTGGCATTTTATAGAAAGAGTCTGTGTTGCAGCTACACAATACCACACAATTGCCCCACAAATGTAAAAACCGTTGCCAACCGAGAGTAGGCACTGCCTGAAGCCTTTCACCGTCCTCTAACTGCAGGAACGACATCAAACAAGATGGTGGATGGCTTCATTAGCAGCCTGTTTGAATAGCATGTTCTCACTTTGAGATAAAAATGTTCTGAAGAGTTTGTTTAGGTCTCCTAATGAATATTTCATCCCAGATGGAGAAAGCACACAGGGGAATGCTGCACAAACAGCCCTTCTATGAACTCACCCACTCTGTGTGTCCACGTGGTGTGTGTAACTGGACAGGATGGGGCTGCGTATTTGAGAGCACTGACTCTTTTCAAACATGGTTTCTTGTTGTCGTTTTTGTTTGCTGTGTGAAACAACTGAGTTCTCACTTGCAGTCTGAGTTTGGTACATGTGAGAAATTAAACTAGACCAGGATTTATTTAGTAAACATCTAATTTGAGGATATTTAAAACCCTCCCTCCTAAAGACTTTTATTAGGCTGAAACTTTACATGGAATATAAAATTAAAGGTTTACATATAAGAATGTTTTGCTGTAACGTATGATGATTGTAATTTATGAGTTTTACAAAAAAATCTTTGAAGTGTATCAGCCCTTACATGTTCACAAGATTCAGAGCATCAGGCCCTTCATTTGCATTTTTGTATTTTCTTTAGCTCAAAATAGATTTGATTAAAAAACAAAATTTGGCACAAGATTAATCCATAATAGGATTTTATTGCTTCTGTTACTTAAAAAAAAAAAGTGAGCAATATTATGCTTCGAGGTGTGATTAACACATAAGCAGTTACTTTTCAGCTATGTCTCGTTTCATTTTGTTTTGTATTCATCCATTGGATTCCACATGTGTGGAACAGTGTGTTGGAAGTATATAGTTTAGTTCACTTTCTTTGCATCTACCAAGAAACATAAAACTTAGTGGGATTTTTTGTTTTCTTTTTTTGCCAGATTGCAGCAAATTAGTCCTAATATACACTAGGTGTGAAATCTAATTTATTACAAAAACCAATAGATTTTCCTAAAAGTTCATCCAGTAGATATTGGAATTGTAAGGAATTTAAAGTTACAGTTGAAATGCTAAAATTAAAGTGACACACCCTACCTCAGGAACATATACTATAGGGGCCAGATTTTACACTATTAGACTCTGAGAGAAGTAACGATTACAGAAATCAGAACACTTCCTGTAATGTGTAAGCTACTTGGAAAATTGTTCTTTTTCTTATAGTCTATCTTGGTTAGAAGAGTTGACATCAGAATAGCTATTGACTTTGTTTTACATAAATGACCAGTTTAATTTTTCCCTTGATATGACTTGATTTTTGAATTGTTCATTTTGTTTCCTATAACATTATGGTCACAATTTAATATTTCTTAGCACAAATGAGACTTAACTGAGGTTAAAGGCTAGAAGGCTAACTTATTCCTTGGATTTATTACCTAAAAAGACAAATTATTAAAACATGTAGTAAATATATAAAACTCATTACCTGAAGAAGCTGTGTCAGCCATATATTTGTATTGGGTATATCTGTGAATTATATACATGCCTAGCTCTCTACATATTTATCCTTTATCTTATATATATATATAAACATATGTGTGTATGTACATAAGCATATATATGTGTATATGAGTTTATTATGCCCATACAAACATGTGCACACATGTATGCAAATATACAAATAAGATAAACGATGAGTATATAGAGAGCTAGGTTTGTATATAGTTCACATATTTTAAATCACAACAGTTTATCTTAGGGGACACTTGTATGGACATTGGCCTCTTATAATTCAAGGATCCACTGCAGCTCTATCACTTGATGATGTAACTTCGGACAAGTTATTTAATCCTAACATTTAATCCTAACTCCCCACTAATCTGCTACTGTGTTTTCCCGAAAATAAGACCTAGCCAGACAATCAGCTCTAATGTGTCTTTTGGAGCAAAAAATTAATATAAGACCCGGTCTTATATTATATTATAGAAGACCTGGTATTATAGCATAGTATACTGGGTATGATATTTTTTATATTATATTATATTATATTATATTATATTATATTATATTATATTATATTTATTATATTATATTATATTATATTGACCTGGTCTTATATTATAGTAAGATAAGACCGGGTCTTAATTTTTGCTCCAAAGGACGCATTAGAGCTGATTGTCTGGCTAGGTCTTGTTTCTGGGAATAAACAGTAGGTAGGTTGATGAGGTCTTTGTCTTACTGATGAGGACCTGGAAGGCTGGGTCTGTCTTTTCATACGTTGATGCCATTGTAAGCCATCCCCGGGCTCTCTCACAAGACATTCTTTAATGCAAGACTAAAGGATCACTGCTCTGACGTAGTATCACATGCTTTATATGGGCAAAACATGTGAAATGTGTGAGCAGACTAATATCTGACTAAATTTCACCTTCCAAAAGTCAAAAGTCATGTTTTTTGGACGTCAGACCCCAAACTGGAAAATATTAACATTGGCAACATTACATATTACTAGAAGAGAAATAAAATATCCCAATAATGTTTTGAACTAGTTAAATATTAAATACTACAATTTAAAATTTTCTTTAGGAAAGGAACGATGTCTTTAAAATAATTTTCTTGGAGTGAGCATAATTAGGGCTGTAAGAACAATTGAAACATTATTGCCAATTAAATTGTTCAATTAGCAAAAATGATCAACTATTAAAAGCATGTTGTTTTAATAAAATATTAAGTGCTATGAGAACTAGCATTCTCAATGTAAGAGAAGAGAGGTACAATGTAATATAAAAGAAGTTAAATAAAACCCTGTAAGCACTGAATTTAAATTAGATATATCACTATGAATTCTTGATGTAGTTCGTTTTTAATATGTATACATTTCTAGTGCTATCCACTGGAAGAGCCAAGAAGCAATGGTGAGTCCGGTAGTACCTCTATCCATCTCCCTCTGTCATTTCTCATTCAAAAGAATTAGAGATCCTTGAAGAAATTGCTGCAGGTTTGGGGCATGAAATGTATAAGATGACGACAGAGCATCTTGTCAAACCAGAAAGAAAGGGAACTATCAAAGATTACTAGAGTCTTGTCTAACGGACAAGATCCCCAATAGCCAAAGATGGAATAACTTGAGTGAAATTAGAATAGTAACTGCAATAAATTAAAATGCATCAAATATGATTAAATACATGAGTTCATAAGGATACCAAAAAATTGGTCACCATGGAGGAAACCAAATCATGATGTTGAACATTGATAAAGGGGAAAAAAATCAAATATTTACCCTGTCTTTCCTATATAAACTGTACTAGTAGATGAGGGGATGTTTCTCTTTATACAAATATCCTAGCTTATCAATGAAGAGAGGTTGGGATGATAGACTTCACCCCCTTTAATAACTCCAGATAACTAACAGATAATCTGAATAATGTCGCCATAGACATTCCTGCGCATGTGTGAAAGCAGTTCTCTGGGTCACACTTGAGAAGTAGGATAGCTGGCTCATAGACAACTCACATGTTCAACTTCAGAAGGTGATTTCAAACTATATTTTAAGTGGTTCTACCAAATTATACTCCAGTCAGCAGTCTATAAAGATTTCCATTGCTTTGTAATTATTCCTCACATTTTTCTATAAAGACGTGGAAGTGGCCTGCTTGACTTTGTTAGGAAACCACCTCCTACTGTTTTTTCAGACCACGTGGTTTCAGTGGGAGTGAGCCCCTTCTCTCTCCCCAGACGTGCACGTGGCCCAGGCCTGGCCCATTCCCCAGGCACAAGTCAGGAGGGACAGGTGACTCACATTGTGCCTCCCGTTGGCCCAATGGGACATGATTTTGCAATTTTTGTTGGAAGTTTAGGGGGGAAAGAGCTTTTGGGTTTTTTAATCTGGGGCCTCTGAGCTAATAGGATGCATGCTTTGAGATGCTGAAGGTTAAAGGTGCTGAAGGTCATGCAAGTGCGTGGATTGGAGCTGCCTGACAGTAAATCCCACACGGAACAATTAGAACCCAATACAGGAAGAGATTGATTTTTGGATCCAGCCCAGGCCAGAAGCCAGTTAAGTTCCCCTGGCTTCTTCAGGGATATAAGCTAATGAGTAACAATCTCTACCGTACACCCCCAGTCCTGACTTACCTATGATTTATTCAGGAAGTATTTATGACACACCCTTGCTGGGGTCTAAAGATATAGCAATGAACATGCTCCATAAACGTTTACTTATTTTCATTTGAATGATCCTGGTATTGGAAAATTATAGTTTTAGCCTTTAATCATCTTTAACATATAGATATACTTAGAAATAAACCAACAGTTTCAAGCTTCCTCAGAAGCAATTGGTCAAAATATTTGTTCACTACGTTAAAAATATTAAACCAAAATGCTTGTATTCTGGTACAGAGTATAAAGAAGAGATAGTTCCTATTGCAGAGTCATTTGTTATATCATCTAATGGAAAAGATAATACAATTGCAAAAGGGGAAACTTCAAGCTCCTCAAACTAACAGTACACACAAGCACAATCTATAGTCCAGAGAGAGAGCGTAAGCAGGCATGTGTGCACGTCCTAAGAAGGTTCTGGACTGAGTAGATGCCCACATCTAGGAAAAATAAAAAAGGGTGAAAGCTGAAGCAGGTCCCGATTATGTGGGGCCTGAAGCTTATATAACTGGGGTGGGGGCTCCTTAAGAAAACTAATGGAAAATCAGATAGAAGGCCATAGAAATGGCCTGTACAAGCCATGGGCCTCAAACTGTAGGCTTCACTAGCTTCATGCTGAATGCCTCTGCAGGAGCGGGATGTGTAGGTGCGAAAACCTGAGTCTTGGTTCAAGGCGCAGCAAAAAGGTTTAACTAACTGCAGTCTAGCATATAGAGGAAGGTGGCAATTGTGTTACTAAATGGTTGATTGAAAAGACTAGTCCTTTTCAGGGGCCTCAAAGCCAGGTGAAGTTTCATGATGATGTAGTTGGGAACTAGAACACATTTCTGAGAAGGAAAATTGCATCATTAGTTAAATATTTCTTGCCACTGGGGTGAAGATGAATTAATGAATAAGTAAAAAGGAGGTACTGGGGCTCCTAGAGATATTTCTAGCAAGAAACGATAAATTCATGAGCCAGATGGAGACTGGAGAAACTGAAAGAAAGGAAATGAAACAAATCCAAATGTTGTTGAAGGAAATAGTATAAATATTTGAGGGAAAACTGGACTTAAAGTTCTGAAAGTTTTCAAGGCTGAAGGGCAAGGAGGTCAGCAATGGATTTGGTTTTAGATGTTACTTTTCCCAATATAAGCTTCTTGGAGGTCGGGGCTTAAGGTTTCGGGATAATTTTGCACTGTTTTTTGTAGATGCACATTTAGTAAATATCTAACATTATTCTTCTCACATATTCCAATGCTATGGTCTGAATGTTTGTGTCTCCCCAAAACTCCCATGGTGAATTCCTAATTTGTGTCCTTATAAAAGAGACTGCAGAGCGATCCCTGGCCCCTTCCACCGTGTGCAGACACGGTGAGAAGTCAGCAGGCTGAGGGGTCCCTCACCAGAGCCTGACCACGCTGACATCGGACCTTGGACTTCCAGCCTCCAGAACTGTGAGCAAAACATTTCTGCTGTTTAGAAGCCACCCGATCTGTGGTATTTTGTTACAGCAGGTCAAATAGACTAAGACATCCAGTCACATAAAAAATTTTGACACTGCCCCCTCTGAGCTCTCAAGGGTCAAAACTATCACATGTGCTAGATTCCACTTCTACACAGTCCAGGAAAGGAGCATGACTAGGAGCGCACAAGGGAAACAAAGCCAATTTCGGGTAAATGAGAGGGCTCCTTGTCTTAATGTCCAAAGCTTGAAATACTTAGGTGGCCTCAACTCAGTCAGAGCCTGCCGATATGTAGGCAGGGGCCTAGAAAGAAGCAGAGGGGATTGTTAAGCAGTTCACCTTCTCTGCAAAAAATGGAAGGAAACAAGATTTCCCACCTTTGTCTGCAGAGGAAAGAAAAGGATTGAACACTGGATGACAATGATCATCAGGCATTTTCTTAGTGGTTACACTTGGAAAACATATAGGATATTTCCATCATGTAAAGATAATTCTATTCTAAAAGACCGAAGTAATCTAGTTTGGGCCAAACCTTCCTGAAAAAAGGCACAGACCATTTCTATAATTTACTCTTTCCCTTCAGAAACCCAAAACCACCACTGAAAATATTGAAAAGACCAAGGGCATCACACTCCTAGTCTATTTCAGTGACGAGAAGACACCCAGAAATCTGA
Organism: Rhinolophus ferrumequinum; assembly: GCF_004115265.2. Classification (NCBI taxonomy): domain Eukaryota; kingdom Metazoa; phylum Chordata; class Mammalia; order Chiroptera; family Rhinolophidae; genus Rhinolophus; species Rhinolophus ferrumequinum. Next base: position 41,305,075 of record NC_046287.1, read on the forward strand.
GGTTGTTTGCCAGTTTTGAGAAAACCCTCAAGACATAAAGCTGGCTTTATGGTAGGATTTAGTCCAATCTCTATGTGAGAAATTAGGCACTGTCTAGGATTAGGAGAGTGCGGAATTAAGTGAAAGCTCCTCTAAACTCTAACTAACCAGACTTTGGGTTTTGGGGGTTTTTTGTTGTGTTTTTTTTCCCTTTCAGTTTCTCTGCAATGAACCTATAAACGAACCAAGTGGACAATTTGGGAAAGTAGAGTGTTCATAAATCACAGTAACAGGAAACAGACCACTAGGGGGATTGTTAAGCCATTTTGTGCAAAAGAATGACTCTTAACTTGTGAAAACGACTGTGGTTTCCTTCTTTTAAATTGTCATTAGTCAACTTTAAGTAGGCGCAGCACACCAGAACTGGAATTCAATCTTTGTAAGCAAACTCCTATCTCCACCAGAAGCGATCAAATGCCTGTAAACATGCCTTTCTTGTTTTAATTGCGAAAGGATTAATGCAGGCTTTGAAGACATAGCTGTTCCCACTACCTGCTTCCAGAAGCAGCTGTTCCCACAGCATCTCGGCAGGTGCAGCCAGAAGCTGGGCCCTGCCCTTATATAGCAGGCGGTATATTTGCAGAGTCCAATGTGTGTTCAGCTCTGAATTAGTCAACTTTGTTATCTAAATTCTCCTAAACCCAAAGCCTAACAAGAAAATAGCAAAAGAGTAATTCCCCCACAATGATTACAGAGGGACGGGGATCAGAGGGGAATGCGAGAGGCCAGACTAAATGAAGCATTTTTTTCAGACAAAGAAGCAAAACTCTAGATTTGAGAGAGAGAGAGAGAGAGAGAGAGAGAGAGACTAAAATGCACATGTGGCGATCGTTTAAACGAAACGCCAGTATTTTAAAAATTGCTTTTCCAAAGTTTAAGATATCTTTCTTGCAGTGTGTTAATGATCGTTTTCAAATCAGTAACTAGACATCGTTCCCAGCAGGTCCAGGGCTTGGTGTCAGCAAGGACCCTTGGAGAACGTGTTGGAAAAGGCAAGAGAAGGGACTGGGGCTGGTGGAGTGGGGTGTGTCCAAAACGGTCATGATTGTTTCAGTCATCAAACACCGATATTTCATTTGAGTTTAGTAATCCAGGACACTATTATTTGGGCCTAAGCAAAAAGGGGGAAAAAAAGAAAATTAAATAAGTATAATAAAAAATCGAGGAGGGGTCAAGCTGCTGTGGGCAAAGAAGCGCAATAAAGGAGCCTTTACACCTGCTGGGTGGTGGAATATGCTTCCTCCCCCCACCCCCGCCAAGCAGAATGTCAAATTCTGTCCCCCTTTTTTTCCCTCTTAAAGCGTGCTAAAAGGAAAATTCTTCACAGAATCTTAAAGAACTTTTTTTGACACAACAGCTGCAAAATCTATTTTCTAAACAAAGATTTATACATATTTATATGAGCTTAATCCAGATTTTTTTTTAATAAATCATCCTCAGAACTGCAGAGGTAAACTATATGTAAATACCTCAAGTAATAGGCTTGTAGTGCAAATCACATCATTTTATCTTCAATTTTGCATTCGTTTTTCTGGCTTAAAGGTGCATCAGAGATATGCATTTTAGCATATTCAGAACACGGGGCGTGAAATTAAATGTTTGACAGAGTGAGAAAAATATACAGACTTTGGAGATGCCTTAAAAATAGTAATTTATGCAGATCTAGAGGAATGAAATCATTTGCAATGGAGTGACCCTCTCTCCAGGAATTTTGTGCTCAGTGTTCTTCCCTAATCTCCCGCTGTATCTTCATTTTTCATTGAACTAGCCAGTTTTCTGCGAAGCCGTCTTGTAGATAAGGGGAGTGCTAAAGAAGAAGAAAGAGGACGCTCGGTGGGTCCGTTTCCATTGCACTTTTACCCAAGGCAATGGGCAGAATTTAACGGATTCCTTCCAACATATGTTTTTGCCAGATAAGTAAACAGTGTGTGTCGGAAATGAAAAAGCATTTGCAATTTAATGACATTACAGCTCTCAGCTTAGGCTGGCGTGCTGCGAGGCGAAAAGCAGAAAAAGAGAGGAGAGTAGAAAGAGAAAAAGAACAAAGTTCATCTTCCCTTTTGTGCATTTTTATCAAGGAAAATATTACTTCTTTTCCCCTCTTGTTCTCTTTTTCTTTTTCGTCTTTTGGCTTTTTTGTCTCACTCATTTACATTTTTTTTCTTTTCTGCCTTTCTGTCCTCTGTTCACTTTTACCTTATCCTTATATTGCCACTGACTCATTTCTTTTTTCCTCTCCATTGTGCCTCCTTATTCATCTATTTTGGCCATTCAGTTTTACTTTATAAGAAGCTGTTTATCCTACAATGTATCTTTTTTCCTGTGTTGTACTCCTAGTGCTATAGCTCAGAGTCAACAGGATTGTCGGAGGGATTATAACGTTTCATTTCAAAGCACTACAAATCTGCTCTCTTGCCTTCCATCCCTGCCCGTTTCCTCTGATACTTGTCATTTTATTTCACATTTATGGCAGTCTTTAGTTTCACCCCCAGACATCACAGCACCCCAATGTCTAACCACTGACACTCACTGTCTTTGCATTGTATGTTGTTTCTACAAGGCTCTAGAAACCTAACCTTGACGGCCAAGCTCTCACCCCCTTGGTCAGGTTCGGATGGGTATGGACAGTGAATATGTGGTCAAAACTGGTTCTTCCAATGCCTAATGGCCAAGACAGGGTGTCCTGTAGTGGATGCTTATAATGGGCCATCCTCCAATAGGAAATGAGCCCCATATACTGCAGCCGTATTTGCTGCTATTTTTCTTTGTGTGAGGGTGATTACTGAAATCTGTGTACATTTGAGTTCTGCGTAATTGAGTGAGCATGTGTGTAGCAACTGTACTATGTGACAGGGGTACACAGAGGTCATGTGGAGTTGTTTAAGGCAGTGTACAAAAGGTCTTGGAATACAGGCGTATAGAAAGCATGACTGTCTTTCAGCTTTGATTCTACTTTAAGTAAAAGTTGAATGGAAAAACCAACATTTTCTTCCTACTCAGGTCCATGACATTTTTATTTCTAGGAGTACTTTGACCATACCTTTTACAAGTAAGAATAAGATTTTCCACCCAATCTTCCTTTTGTGACAGACTAGATGACCGAGTGACCCCTATTTAGTAGTGAGGGATTTCTCTGAGTCATTTTTGCTGCCTTAAGTTGTCAGTCTGTTGATCTAAGCAGTTGCTAAAGAAACAATGTCTAATGTGAAGATTAGGATTCATTCTTGCCTTTTTATTTTTGCAAAACAACTTCACATTATTTTCGATGCTGTTATCATGAACGTTTGGATATTAGTACTCCAGATGTTTAACATAAATTCCATTCCCAGAATACACTTGAAAGTTACTTGTTAACCTGCAGGATGAATGTAACTGAAAGTACCCGTAATCAAATTGCAGGTCCTATCACAGAAATACTGTACAGACTTTAAAAAGATGCTTAAATAAAAATGCTCGTCTAAAGACATGTGCATGTTTTTACCATAAAATTACATCGTCCACATCTTCCAGATCCGGCCTTTGCTAAGTAAAAAGAAAATCTATTTGGACATAAGGATGTGAAGTAGCTGGAGGTGGTAATTTAATCAACCAAGGATATATTTCAATGTTTTTCTGGTCTTCTAGGCATTAGCACTTTAAATTCATTATGTTGGTTTGACAGATATATGCAGCCTTAAGGATCTAAAAATGAAATCCGAGAAGTATAGCCTGCTAGAGGATATATATTGAACTTAAGAGATTAAAATGGTATAACCATTGCAACAGAATGGAACATATCACGTTTCTCATTTTTTTCCCCACTAAGCATGAGTATTTTGCAGATGTAAAATACAGTCCTGTCTAATTATAAAACCTGACTCAAGAGCCAGAGCTTTCTAACTTTTATACTGATAATGTGGATATTAAAAAGAAAATGTTGGCATCACATACAGACTGAAGATGAAGAAGCCTTCTATTTGGGATTTTTATATCAATAATTTATTAAGGAAAATGACACAAGTAGTTACATGCAGCCTACTCTTAAGAGGCAAGCATCATGCATGCTTTTCCTATTTAAGGCAAATAACAAAAGAGCCAAATTACAAAGCAGGTCTTAACATAACTGGGACGTTAAATCTACTGTATCATTATGTCAATTTAGTAATGTTAATGATCTGTAATATTAATTCATCATCATGGAAAATGGGGAAGAGTTGCCATAATTAACTATATTAAGCCACAATTAGAAAGTCATCCAAGCTGTTGTAAAGATTCTAGTGATGATTAGAGCGTTCGTTACATTACGTCCCTTTCTGACCATGTACATTTTGTATATAAGACTTTGTTACATGCAGCCCCTCGCTCCGAATTCAGATATGTCAGAAGAGCAGCCACCCACGGAGGCAGTGGCACCAACGAGATGCCATATCAGCCTTTCCATCGCCAACTGTGGTTTAACACTTTCTTACAGGGAGAATCAGCTTTGAAAGAGGTACAACCTTTTAGCATATCTACTTTAATTCCTTCCAGGGAAGCAAAAACAGGCTGTCTAGTGAAAGTCACATATGTCGGACAGACTATCTACTCCCCTGAGATTACGGTCATCGCTGAAAGCCACATTTCAAACGGCACAAAGTGAGCATTTTGATGTTTTAAGATGGAGATCCTATAGCATCTAAGCCTAAATCCAAGTTCCTATCACCGATGTCTATAAGCTCTTAATTCTCCTCCCCACCTATTTGAAATCTCTATTGTGAATGGGAGTCTTTAAGGCACAGACAATATCAGGTGAAAAGATAAATTGGACCGTGAAAGGGTGAGATGCAGCCCAGATGACAACTGATTTAACTGTCCAATCCAAAGGACTCCCTTTATCTTTGGCAGGATAGATCAGCTGGTGATAAAGAACTATTTCCTCGTTCACGCCAACTTCTCTTTACGCCCACTGTTATTATCCTTGCCATTAATGATCATGAGTTCTTTCTCCCTGAAGCAATATTTAGTGTGCTGCTATCTTTATGGACTAAACATCCCCTTAAGTGCATTTATAATCAGGGACTGTCACTGCTGTAGTAAACCGAGTGAGTGAGGAAGTATAGGTGGTAACTTGCACACACGTGTACATGAAAGTAATTTATGACAACTAAAAAAGAAAGCCCATCACCAAATTGTTCTGAATAAGGCGCTAGGGATTTATATCTGTAGAGATTCAAAAAGGACTACTGTGTGTATTGATATGGCTCTGGTTTTTTTGCCTACTAAGCCTAAAGCCCCACTGCAAATCTAAAACCACATCTGACACAATATTGTTCAGCATTTGATCAATGTTTTCAATGAGCAGAATCTGCAGTGAGTGCCCTCAGCAGATTTTTCTCCCCCACACCGTGTGCCTTTCTATCAACACTATGATATGTGCCTTTGTAAAAATACACATGCACTGAAACTGAATTGTGTTGTGTGCCAAATGTCTTGATAGCAGCATCAATATACGCTCTATCTAACAGGGACAAATCATTTGACAATTTTAGCCTTACTGATTTGAGTTAGTGACATTTGATTCCAACCTTCCCACTCATTAGGACCCAACAACTGTTCCAGTGAAAAATCTCTGCTCCATCCTTGTACCCAAGCAGCCAGTCTAAACATCCAGTCAAAGAAGAATCATTTCCTTTCATGGAATGCTGGAGGCTTCATGCCTGTTGGCCAAAACGACAGCCCCTTCAAACATGGTATTAGATAAGAAAATAGCAGTTACTCCTTCTTATATAAGAGAGCTCCCAAGGAGACTTTCTTCCAACAGACATTGCCGGAAGGAAAACAGGTCTCTTTTATAACCCTTCTGGAAATGCGGGTAAATTTATCAAACCAAACCTACCTTCAGTCCCACCCCTCTGGAGCAACTACCATCAAAAAGCCTGATTTACCCTTCCTCAGCAAATGATATGTGGGATATAAAGGTGAAAATACATGGTTTTAGACAAGTTTACAAAAGTCATAGAGCTAGCCTGGCCAACGCATTGGGAAAGATAGGGTCTTGCCAAGTCTTTAACTGTAGAAGTACATGGGTCCAGTTCTTTTCTGTGTATTTTGGGGATGCATTCAAGGATTCAAAAGGAAGCCAGATTTGGGGTACTTTTCTGAGGCTCACAAAACATTTTCCTCTCTATGTGAACTGGACTCCTGTGAAAACCTGCCAAAACAGTATTCAGCTAATGATTCCCATCAGTGTGTTCATAGTCACCAAAAACACACATGTGTTACGAACTACTTTTTAGGATCCTTGTTCTGAACAGACAAAAGTGAGTCTCTCAATCCTGTCATCAGGCTAATGGAGGTGGTCAGTGCCCCCAGACCTGACCACTCTATTTTAAATGGTTCTGTCCTTAGATGGATTCTTCTCAATTTGTTCATGCTTCTTTTAGTTCACACAAGCCTTCGTTTGGTGAACTTTCCACATAGACCAGCAAATCCTTCAAAGGCAAAGGCCTTAGCTCCCATTTCTTTTGTAGCACTGTTCACACACTGACTCCCAGTGTGTGTGAGTGAGTGGAGAGGAAGTGATTAAGAGAAAAGAGGAGCACCTAAATGTGCTGTCTAGTAAGAGTTGCTCTAAGTTTTTCATTTCAGGTGATCGAGGCCTTGATATTTTCGTGACTCCATAGCTCCACTGTGTGTGGGAGCAACAGTAACATTTATTGGCATTGATTATTAAACCAATGGGGCACATTGTACAGACAATGTACAGACAGTGTACAGACAGCCTGGATTAGGGCCTAGGGATCTTACTCTGAAAAGTTTGAAGAGTTACTTCTTCCCATCTCAGGCACGTATGAGCATATCTCACCAGGTCTTTAAGTGTGCAGTGGTGACTGAAACACAGGTCTGGGAAGGAATTTAGGAGTCATTTGTCCAACCTCCTCCTGAGGATACTGAAATGAATAACAGTTAATTATCAACCTAAAACCACCAGCTCTTTGGAGCAGAAGGTGAAACCCTGCCTTGGTCTTAGTCCTGTGCCTCTTTTCACTGCATAGCTAGGCAACCCATCTGTGTAAGGAATCTTGACTTGTTAACATCAGACTTTACTAGTAGCTTTTAAAGTCTATCTTTTTGAAGCTTTTGATAATTTATTTTTGGTCAGTGGGTCAGGAAACATGAGGTGTAATCAGTGCCTCCATGACTATCTGCTATAATAACATCTTGTGTAACGTCATCTCGTGTGACACTTGCTTTCCTGTGACTGTCTAGATTAAGATGCTTTTGGACCCAAACATCAACTCTTCACTTATTAAACTTGAGGTTAATAGGACCATACCCGTTTAGCACAGTTTCCTTTTTTTTTTCTAATCCGGAGGTTTGTGGATTGGTGCTAATCCCCAGTACCTGTGATTGTGACCTTATTTGCAAATAAGACCTTTGTAGATGATCACGTCAAATTGAGATCATTAAGGTGGGTTTTATTCCAATATGACTGGTTCCTCATAAAAGGGGGAAACTTGGGCGGAGACACAACTCAGAAGCAAGAAGATATGAAGGCAGAGGGAGAATGCCATGCGAAGACAGAGATTGGAACAATGCATCTGCCAGCCAAGGAAAGCCAAAGATTGCCAGCAAACCACCAAAGCTCGGGGAGAAGCACGGAACAAATCCTTTCCCAACAGCCCTCCGAAGGGACCAAACCTGCTGACACCCTGATCTCTGACTTCCAGCCTCCAAGACTGTGAGACAATAAATTTCTGTTGTTTAAGCCACCCAGTGTGTGGGACTCTGTTACATAAGCTGTAGAAAACTGATGTACCTCCCAAAAGGAATATGAAATGCAGATTTCCCTTTGTGGGTTACTTCATGTGTTTTTTGTTTTTTTGTTTTGCTTAAGGCAGTTTTGAGGTCACAAACCTTAAAAGTATCTGGGAAAATGCACCACTGATGATCTTAAAGGAACTGGGAGTTGTAGCTCTTATTTTGTGTCTTTTTAAACTCTGTTTTTCAGGGGTTTTGTTTTTAATTTCCAGTATTATTTCATCTTTATTTCTAAATATGATTTAATAAGTACCCCTAGAATTTGTTATTATGCTTGATTTTTAACATGATAGACCCTCAATGAATGAATGGTTTAATAAATTTGATAAAGCTCTATTTAACATTTTGTTTGAAAGTGAAACAAAATCCTTTGTGTAGCACATAGTAAGGACTTTATCAATACTGAGTTTATGAATTACAGAAGAAGTATATATGTGTATATATGACAAGCCAAGAGTCTTTGTACAACTAAAATTAACTTTATTCTATTTTGGTCTTTGCAGAACAGAGATACTTTGATTTTTTAATTATATTCTAGATTATTTCAGGGTTGGAGTGAAAGACTTTGTGATATTATTTAATTGTATATTAACAAAAAGCTACCAGCTAAGTGTTAATGAATTTGGAATAAATGGTAAACAAATTTTTGACACTTGTACACACTTTTGGGAGGGGTTGGGGGAAAGATGGTAGGGGCGGTTGTACAAGGATACAATTTCTAAGACCAAGTAGACAATTGTAAACCAGAATCTAGTGTCTTTACTTGACTCGAAGGTCTGAAAAGGCTAAATTGTATGTGCTACTCAGAGAGGTTTATGTAAGACTACCTATATGGCTGAAATGGATAGCTTTTAACAGGCAAGAACTGAGTCACATCAGCCAAGTGGAAACCAGATTGACTATATACATGCTTTATCCACTAAAGCTTTATTTCAGCTTGTCTTTCACAAAAATAAGCACAACTTTCTGGAGTTTACAGTTTATATATTGGCTGAGAATGTTTCTCAGATTTTTGTATTAATTGAAAAGTTATCATCTTAAATTGAAGTTAGCCTCTGACTGGTGTGCTGTAAAAGTTTGCTTTAGGCAAAATCAAAGGCATAAAAGAATGATACCTACAAGCCAAGCAGAAATCTTAGGCTCCTGGCTGTCCAATTTCAACTCACTCATGCCCCTTTCCATTACCTCATGCCAGCCACCTCACCTTCTCCAAAGTGGCCAGGTGCCCACCTGGGATTGCCAGTTAAAATACAGGCTGCCTAGTTAAATTCAAACTTAAGAGAAACAACAGAACTGAGATACAGAGAACAGATGGGTAGTTGCCAGAAGCAATAGGCGGAGGGTGGGGGAAATGGGTGAAGATGGTCTAAAGGTACAAGCTTCCAGTGATAAAATAAATAAGTCCTAGAGATGCAATGTACAGCTTGGTGACTATAGTTAATAATACCGTACTGCATATTTAAAAGTTGCTAAGGGTACATCTTAAAAGTTCTCATCATAAGAGGAAAAAAATGTAACTATGTCCAACGACTTATTGTGGTGATCATTTTGCAATTATACAAATATTGAACCATTATATTGTACACCTGAAACTAATATAATGTTATATGTCAATTATATCTCGAGTATTTTTTAATTTCAGAAAAAGAACAAATATTTTTTTTAGCAGAAGTATGTCCCAAATATTGCAAATGCATACTAAAAAAAAATTATTTCTTGTTTATCTGGCAACATTACCCCACCTTACTCATCATTTGGCTGCTTCAGGTTAATTCTTCAGGTGACTGAAATGTCACTTCCTCAAAGATGTCTCCAGAAGGCCCAGTCTAAAGTAGGTTATTCTGTCACTCTCCTTCAGACCACCCCATTCTTCTCCTTCGTCTCATCCACATCAATTTGTACCGTGTTTCCCCAAAAATAAGACCGGGTTTTATATTAAGGTTTGCTCCAAAAGACGCATTAGAGCTTATGTTCAGGGGATGTCATCCTGAAAAACATGCTAGGGCTTATTTTCCAGTTAGGTCTTATTTTCGGGAACCATGGTAAGTATATTTTTGCTTTTGTGTTTATTTAATTCAAGCCTGTCTTCACCCTGAAGGCAAGGACCGTGTCTCTTTTGTTTGCTGTTCGAACACCCAGTGCCTGGCACTTAAGAGACTCAAGAAATACCGGTTCATTGAATAGATGAATGAATGAATGGAGAAGGGAAAATCTTACTGAGAAAAATTCCTTGTCCTGCTTTATTTCCAGTTAATTTATTTGGCAGAATAGCTATTAGGTTAGTGCAAAAGTAATTACAGGTTTTGCTATTATTTTTAACCTTTTAAACCACAATTACTTTTGTACCAACACAATAATTATTTAAGCAGGTGCACAGAGAAACATGAGATTCCTCAGGAAGTCAATGGAATCTTCACAGAATATGCTGAGAGCAGTGTTACAGAACCTCAGATCGTGTAGTATGTATTACATGTTATAAAGTAGATGTTCAAAGAATCATATATTAACCATAGCTTCATCTAGTTCAGATAATTTTGCTAATAGATCTACTGTTTATTCTAAAGTAGAATTCTGAATAGAAAGGTTATTAGCTCCAATTCTGTTGTTAAAGTGGTCAAATTGAAACAATCAGCATTTCTATCCATTAATTGGAGCTGCAAATAGTTCATTCAATTGGACATATAAACCCATCTAGTACATGGCAAAATATGTCTTTTGACACACAGTTGTAATATTTCATGGAGAATGTTAGGTTCTCCACAGCTATAAAGAACTAAGGACGAAAATGACTTATACTTTTAGAGAAAATAATAACTTCAAAAATCATATATATGTATTAATGGGTACATATATGATTTTGAAGTTATTATTTTATATATGTACATATATAGTCATACATATATATATACATATATTATATACATACATATATATACCAAAGATTTTTCTCATACTGTTTATAGCTCTGGCAAGATGCATATTTTCTAATTGAGAATCCAAGATCAAATTTTGACTGATGTGTGGGATGTTTTTTTATTTCCTACTTAATGATCCATTACTAAATGTTGGATCACAGTTGTCGCTCTAAGAACAATTTCAGAACAGACAGGTTAGGGTTGGATCAACTCAGATGAAATGAAGAGAATGGTTGGACCAACAGTTTAGCTGGGATATTGGCATGAGTTTAATTTACTGGAGGATGGTTCAATTTCACTTCTTTTTAGCTTTGTAGCCATGTGACTAGAGTCACATAAATTGGATATCATTCAACAGTTGCAATTGTACACATTTTCCTTTTTTTATAATGCCCAAACCAACAGATAAATTAAAATCTCTCATCTTAGTCCATTTTTACAGGATAATGCCTCATCATTGATTTTATCCTGTTTTATGGGGGGGGGGAGGTTTGTTTTTTGGGATTTTTTTGGCTAAAAAATCACAAGCTTATACAGTAAAAGATAGAAATATATGTATGTATTTAAAATCTCCAAGCACTCTCACTTTAACTTTTAATTTTAGTTATCAACCTCTACCCAATGTAGTACATTAAGGGAGTATAAATAAGGAGAAATTGTGAACCATGTCATGTAATAATTGCTGAAGTTATTTGTTTAATATTTTCTAAAGAGTATATATGTATATTAAAGATAGATTTGTCAATAGGTACAGCAACATATGCTATTAAGATTAAATTGTGTTTTAGCCACAATCTGTAGTTCGTATATCTAAAATATGCAAAATTCCAAACCAGTCATGTTTTTATTATTAGTTTCAGGTGTACAAAACAACATAGTGATTAGACATTTATACACCTCACAAAGTGATAACCCCAGTAAGTCTATTACCCATCTGACACTGTACATAGTTATTATAATATTACTGACTATATTCCCTATGCTGTACTTTATACCCCCATGACTAAATTATAGTTGACATTTTTATTTTCTATTATTATGCTTTAAATATGGCAGAAATGCAATTTTTCTCCAGTATTCATCCAAAATGCAAAACACAGTAAAATATGGTTGTGGTTTGATTTATATTCACCGAAGACCTGTTTCAAAATTCCAAAATAAAGTTGGAAAAATTATCCACTTGCTTAGAAAAAAGCTGTCTAGTTTGCTTGTGTATTGCTTTGTTTCAATTTTGTGGAATCTACTGTGGAGGCTTCAGGGTCTTTTACCTAATCATAAAGTGGTCTGTGGACAGAAAAAAATTCAACCACAAATAGAAGCAAAAAAAATCAAGACTGTATGATATTTTGCACATTTTTTTTAACCAGTTTGACTGTTTTATGAAATAATCTCAAAGTCGATTATCATACTTTTTGAGGTGACGGGAGGTATTACAGTGTTCTGCCACTCCTGAACACACTGAAGGCCGGCCTGACGATTCTGGGTTTGCATCTTTGTCATGACAGTGAGCTGCATTTGGCTCAGGATTCCGTGTGTCTTTTCTCTCCAAGTTGCAGAAATAAATCGAAGTCTTCTTTCAGCAATTCTGGCAACCTGAAGGACGCCCAGTGAGCTCTGCTTTGTAACTTTTAACATCCATTTACTTTTTAAGTTATATGTCCATAGATCAAATTAGGGATAGTATATGATGGAGTTTGTAAAGAAACTGAGTACTATTTTGACTTGTGTTTAAAAAAAAAAACAATAGCTGAGATATTTGCTTATGTAAGATGCAAGAAACTCAGAGGAAGACTGTGGTTTTGTGTGTGTGTGTGTGTGTGTGTGTGTGTGTTTGAAACGAAGTTTCTATGTGTACCAGTCTACATTTAGCAGACAAATACTTTTTCTTGGAGAAAATACTTTAACTTCATGGAAAGGAGACATTATTTTTCTTTGTAAATTAGCAAATAAATTTAATGTGACTTGTGACATTTTTGCTGAAACTTAATGGGTGCTTGAAACATAAACATGTGCTGACTGCTCCTTTTTAGTATAATTTTTTGATTAGCAATACATTGACACAGTTCGAAAATAAACACAACAATACACAAAGATCTCCTTTCTGTCCCCTGAACACCATTCCCAGCTCTTTTGTTTTCTTCCGGAGTTCTGAAGATGTTCTTCATATATGAAACATAACATATCAGCACTTTTGAAAACATACTTGGGTAAAAAGAGATCAAACAAATTGTGATAAAAAGTAGTGGCTAAATCTTTGAATTTCCTGACTCTCAGTTCACTTAACTAGCTCTAGCATTTTGACTCCTCAGTCATGATTCTTTGTTAAAATATTTTAAATTATATACATGTCTGTATGAACCTAACGTTACTTTTCAAGGGGAAGTTAAGTGAATACAGCAGCAGTTGTTTCGTCTGGAAAGTTTTGAAGTGGGATTTTTCTCACTAGGTGGCGCTGGTGTGACTGGAGGTCACGGAGGGGGGTGCCCGTTTTTTTTGCTGATGCACAATTCTCCAATTAGCACACAGTTTCTATAAGGTCACACGGAAGGAAAGGCCTCCATATTTTCTCCTCTATGAAGAATGATTGTTCTCCTCATATTTCTCGTCTGCGCTGTATGTATGACTTTCGAAGTGGAGTGAAATTGTGGTTTCCTCTTTAGACTGAAGGTATGTTATGTAAAGTTTGTACCCAGGCAAGAAAAGGTCAGGACAACTGTTACTTTGACCTGGGGTGGGGGAAAGTTCAACTGGTAAGTTGAATTTTTTTATAGACCCTATAGCACATGAATGATCTGGAAGATGCCCTTCCCCTTTCTCTGAAGACCTTAATGTCCATCCAACAACAAAAAGCTTTTAAACATGCTTTGGTGGTATTATTATTTTCCTTAGGTGTTGACATGTCCTCCCGACTAAAAAGGGATCAAATGCTTTGTCCTGTGATTGTCACCCCTCCATGAGACAAGTAGAATGTTACAGATGTGCATAACATAATCATCTTGGCCTTTCCATTTGCCACTCAACCTCGTCAGAAAGTCAAGAAGTCCAGCAGGCAATAAGGGAAGAAAAAAAATTTAAACCAAGATAGAACAAAGTTAGAAATACACTAGTTTACTTTTTATCAGATATATTTGATTTTGAACAATTAATTTTTCATGTATTAATTCACCAGACATTTTTTGTTCACCTACTATGTGCCTGGCACTATGCTGGTTGCCCTGGATGCAAAGGTGTATTAGACTAAATCGATGTTTCTAGCCTGATGAAAAATGAACTTTCTTTAAGACAGAATTTTCTATCTTAAACTCCCATCATCCTCATAGGAATTACTCTGACTCAGCTCCATGTCTTTTTATACACAACTCTCTCCACATCAAAATCTCTCTCAAATTTACCACTTTTAGGAAACCTACTTCAAATTACTTCCTTAAGCGACACATTCCATTGGTTCTGCAATTTGTCAGTGCTTATATGTTACCTTAACCTCATGTCATGTGAGTGTCAGTTTACTTGCTCAGAATGATTTCTAGCTCTTGAGAACAATGTCTTTTGAGTCTTTTGCACACAAATTGTGACTTCAGGTCTCATTGAATGAAATACTATTTTTAATGTTTTATCAGGATAAACAAACAAAAGCCTACTGTGGAAGACACTTTGGGAAACGGGACAAGCAGGTCGGAGGGTATCACCTAATTTTGGGGGGGCTCCTCCATAGGGACACAGATAACGTGGGAAAGCCTCGAGCCGGTGTTCAGGATAATGCCAACTATCGTGATGATTGTTTGTTCCTCTGGCTTCCAGAAACAATGCTAATGCACAGGTGGCCCATATTCCTGCTCTCCAGTAAAAAAATTTCTCAAAGAAGAAAAAAGATAGAAAGAAAACTCAATATCCTCAGGTCTCTGGTCTCTGGTCTTGCTTTTCTTATGAAGGTGGTTGGTGTTTGTTTGTGTTTTATGCTTTTCTCCTGAACGTAGCAGGAAAGTGGGAGAAGAGAGGAAGGCGGCATTCTCTACTCACATGAGTCTAAGGAAGATTTTTCACTCCTGTGATGACGGCATGTGAGATTCTGAAGATTCTGCCCGATCTCGGGACTCCATGGGGATAAGGGGAAAGAGCATTTAACTCCTGCAGGGATACAGTGAGTTGAGGTGAAGTGTAAGAGAGAAAGGCCCTTGAGGTGAAATACCCTCCTGAGTAGCATAGAGCAGGGAAGGCACTACATGGTTTTTGTTTTTTAAACCACTAAAGCCTCTTCAGCACAACGTACCTATATTCCAATTGGAACTGAAATGCAAAAGAGAATCAGGAGAATCACATGATGCTTCTCTATGCCTGGTATACTGTGCCTTACTCCGGTGTGAGTCTCGCATAAATGCAAAGAAGGGCAGAGCGACACATTTCTGAACACTTAGATGGAAATTAAAACTTAGGCAACAACACAGTTGTGCCTGCTTTCCCTTCAGCCTCTGCACCATCCTAGCTGTGCACAAAGGTTTTCTCCATTGTATTCCTTAGTCCTTATGGGTGGACAGTAGTACAATGTTTCCCTCCAAACAATTTTCTCCAGCATTTCTCCTTTTTTAATTACATCTTTTTGGGGTGGTTGAATTTAACTGAGCAACGAATCACAACAAATCAATCCCCTTTATAATCTGGCCAATCACCCATGTGGGTTGTCCCAAATAAAAAGGACCACAATGGACACACGACAGCGGTTACTTCCTTTGGCCATCAAGCTCCAAGCATCTTATCACCAAATCGTATCACAATTGGTATTTGCTGGGAATGGCAAATGGCAAGTGGTGGTGATTATAATGAGGGGGAGTGACAAAGATGTCACATCTGGAGCAATTCCTTATCCTAAGACACGTATAGTTGAATTAGACAGAAAATGCAAGCACTTCAAAAACTAAATAATGATTCATGCTCGGCTGTGATATGGGCAGAGTGCTTTAGGAACTCTGAGAAGGACACAGCTGCCCAGGGAGAAGCCTCACAGAAAACAGAAGAACTTGACATGGGCCTCAAAGAATGAACACAAATCTCAGTGGGAGGCTGGAAAAAAAAAAAACATTTCAGGTGGGTGAATGGTGTGACTAGGCTGGTTTTAGTGGAGTCTACGAAAACTGTGGTGAAGAAGTGGGCAATACACTGGAAATGTGGATGGAAGCCAGATAGTAGAAGGAAACTAAGGCCTTTGGACTTTATCCTGGTGGTAATGAAGAGATAATGAAGATTTTTAATTAAGGGTTTGGCATGATTAAATGGTGTTTTAGGGAGATTACTGTGGCAGCAATGAATTGGAGGGGGAGAACCAAGTCTGCGATTAGTTAGGAGGCTATTATTATAATCAGCCAGGCTTGAAGCAGCAGGGGTCTGGGGGCAATGGGAATTGAAAGGAAGGGTGGAGTGTGCGAGATAGTGCAAGGGAACGCCCAGCCAGCCTTGGAGACTCATGGATGTTCCAGACAAAGGAAAGGAAGGTGGCAGTGAGCATTGGTACCAGACAGTGAGGGGAATTGGGAGGGGAACCATTTGGGAACAAAGTGGGGAGATTGGAGCATTGAGTTAGCTTTGGGTAAGTACAAGTTATCCAAGTTCAAATGTCCAGCAGGTAGGTGGAGATGTAAAACTAAGGCTCTGGAGGGCAGCCAAGTTAGGTACCTAGACGTCTCTCTTTTCTTTCCTCAGAAAGAACTGAAATTCAATGACTAAGCCATTATGATAGAATGTGCATATTTTGGGATATGTCCCATCATATCAACAGGGAAGATGAATCCAGGTCATTCTTTGAATATTTTAAACTTCTGGAAAAGTACTTTTTAATAAATCACCCAAGTATTTCAAATGAATATTTTTTAAAGCTAAATTCCCCCAATAATATTTCCAAATGTTCAAATTTCTTCCTTCGGGGAGACTCAGGCTTAGTGTCTAATAGAGTTCAATTACAGAATAATTTCAGTGTTGAATGTGGTGGTGATTGCACTATCTACAGGAGCTCTGTAACCGCTGTGTAGCTTCAGATGAATGGGACAAGAGCCCTCATAATCCTTGTAGGCCCTTTGCCTAATTCTCTCATGCAAATTAGAGGGAAGAGAGGCTTCCAGATTTCATTTATCAGGAAAGTGTATCCTTCTAGCAAAAGGAATCAGCAAGAAGAGGCACACGTGTCCTTTAATGTGTGCTGCATAACCAGTGGCACATGGCCACTTGGAATTCCACCAGACTAAATGCCAACTGGCCCTTTCCTTCAAAAAGTAGAACATCACGGATCAAAATGTGACCATAGTGGAAATAAAACAGCTTTGGACTTCACCCTTGGGGTGTGGATTCAGCTGCCAGAATCCTCCCTACACAATTCAGATCTAATGGTCATTGAGTTTTGCTGTGACGTTCAAGGGACAAAACACATCACTGAAATCAGCCATTATTTGAAAATCAAGGAAAAATATTTTTTAACCAAATACTCTCAAACAATTGGCTTCCAAATCTAGGACAATACCTCTTAATTCACAAATACATTAGAGTAGTGCTTGCCCTTGCATGAGACTTACAAGGGGGAATTTGAAGGCTCTGTTGTCATCTGTGAATTTAGGTGCTCCGTGGTGTTTTTAATGTCGGGTGGTGGGGCAGGGCGGGGGTAGGGGGTGTCTCAAAAACAGAGTGCCTGGCTGTCAAGGGAGTTATAACCATCATATCTGGTTATCACCTGGCCACAAAGAGCTTAAAATACTGTCTACTGTCATTGATTCCATCAGCAGAACTTGTACTGCCTCTTCCAGAGGTAAACTCCACTGACGACTCCAGGAGACTTTGTCAGCACTTCTAGTTGAACCATTTCTAGTTGAACTAGGGAAGTGGTGATGTGAGTTGCTCTCCTATAGAAAAACAGCTGTTAACTAAAGCCTGAGCTCAATGGCCCAAGACCCCCCCAGGAAACCTGGAAGGGGACAATGAGATGTCGTAGGCATCACCATCTCCCCACTCCCAACCTTTCCTTACTCAAGTAGTATCTGAATTTAGCACTCAAATTTTTCAATCCTATGCATTAAATTAAAGCAATTAACAAAGAATTCCATCTAGGAATTCTGCTTTATTTGTGATCAAACCTTTTTATTGGTAGATAACAGATGATATTAAGTAATCAAGAAGTTTACAGCCATCTACAACCCAGACAGACTGAATCAGGTTGGGGAGGAGCTCTTTCCTCCTCCACCCCTCGTAAGATAACAGTACAACTTTTTTTCTCAATACAAGGTGGTGAGATTACACAGTTTTTAAGGGCCCTCCCGACTCTGAGATCCTATGTCTTTTCATTAAGATAAATATACTTGCACATTGTGCATTTTTCCATGGGTCTCCGCTCAATTAAAACACTGCCTCTGACCTCCCCGGTAGTGGCCTCTACCCTTGATTTGGGGAAGCCCTTATCAGTAAATGTCTTCTGGATGTTCCCAGCCTCAAAAAACAGGGGGAAACACACACACACACACACACACATTCATTTTAAATACTGAGTCAATTCCAAATTTTCTGATGTACCTAAGATTTAACTTTCTCCATATTTGAATAACTTTTACATTCTGTATTAAAGTACATATACCTATATGCTTGCTAATAATCATTTTGAAGCAACATATAGGAAGACATTATGAAAAGAAATCTAATCTTAATTAATTCAAGGTAACCAAGGTGATAGTTTAGTCTTAGTTCTCCTTCAGCAAAGAAAGACAAAGGTCAAAAAATAATCTTTTTTAAGTTATTCTTGGCTGAAAACAAATTCTGAATTTCTTTTTTATTAATATGCTGCCCTTTATTACATGTCAGAAATAGAAATGGTAGCAGGCTGGATTGTGATCTTGATATATGACTTTACTGCTCTTCCTACTAACTGCTGAATTATTATCATTTCACAGAACTTACATCTGAAAGGGAGGAATGTGTTTTTAAATCTCATGATTCCAACTGAATAACCTTTACTCAAGTGATTAGTATTTCTCCAAGCGATGAGCTTGAAAATACTCAATTCCAAGGATCTATATCACCCTTTCATTCTTCGTCTACAACTGTCACGCACTGAACAGAAAACACAAGAGAATGTCTACAATACATGGAAAGTGTTCTACTTTTCTAGATATCAGGAAAAACAAAAACAAAAACAAACCCCCACAGAACCAACAAATTACTCTGAAGAAAAAACAGTGGAGGGAGAGGTGGGATGAAGATACTGTTAAATACTTAACAAAAGTCGTTCCTTAGCGGCGCCTTTCTATCCATTAACTGTATGGGAGCCCTGCTCCATAAGCAACTTGAACCTCAGGAAGGGACGTAGGCACTAGGAAGAATAGGCCACTGTATTTCATCACATACAGCAAAAGCAAACTACCTCAGACTCAGAAATCCTGAGACCACTTTCTAAAAGTGTGTTTTGCAAGAAGGGGAAGGAAATTTCTTTCTCAGGGAATGCTGGTAGTCGGGAGTGGGTGCTGGCTTCCCAGTCCACTTACCCTCCCCTTGTGAGGGGACCTTGTAAATACCCCATTGGCAGCCTCTGAGCACACTCTGCTGGCCCCTGAAGGTGACTTTATACTGCTGCTGTGACGTGGACTTTCATTTGCTTTGTTTTGAGTTTGAATGAAGATGAGGGTGACTTTCATGTCTGCTCAGAATCCCTAGGAAGCTTTTAGGAGCAGTTTTGTCAAAGTCAGCTGCAGGCGTGACTTGAAGACACAGTAATGATGTCTAGTAGGGCACGAGTGGATTTCAAATGCTTCAGGAAATCCACTTATATCCACATTCTCATGTTTAAGAATAGACCCCACTAGGTAGTTTTATCTCCTCGCAGAGGTCTCCCTTGGGTCTGAGACAGAAGAACTACCCTGTGTCCTCCTTTCTCTTGCCCTTGTGGTCTTTAGTTATAACCAGGCCTGTTCCTGGGGGGTGGAGAAAGGCAGGATGTTATAATGGTTAAGATGATGGTCTCTGAAAACCTACTGCTGGGTTCAAACCCTGAGTCTACCACCGATAGCTGTGTTACCTTTTTCTAGGGACTTAACTCTCTGTGCCATCTGTAAAACAGAGATTCATTTGTTCATTCACTTTGACAAGTGTTTATTGAGGGCTCTAGGCACAGAGATGAACAAGAGTCTTTGCTCTTATGGAGTTTCCATTACAGTAAGGAGAAAGGCAATAAACAAATAAATTGGGATGTATCAGATAGTAATAAGTGCAACGAAGAGAATTAAAATAAGTTTATGTGGTAGAGTAACAAGATGGCCGCTTAGCAAAGACCTCTCTGAAGAGGTGACCAGAATGACAGGGAGTCGTCCATGAGAAGGTCATGGGGAAGAGCCTTTTTAAACAGAGGAAATAACAAGTAAACCCTAAGGCAGAATGAGCTTAGTGTATTTAAGGTAGAGACAGGCCAGTGTGGCTGGAACATTGTGGGCAAGCAGGAGAAATGATGAAATCAAGCCAGAGAAGGGGATGCTAGTGCCTGGTAGACCAGGGTATTTTATCCTGAATATAATGGAAGCCACCAGAATATTTTAAGCAAGGCAATGATGTGATTTGATTTACATTGACTGTGTTGTGTGGAGAATGGATGGCAGCAGGGCAAGAATGGAAGTAGAGAAACTAGTTCAGAAACTGCAGCAGTGAACCAGGTAAGAGAAAACTGAAGCTGGAGAGAAGTAGATAGATGCTGGATGTGTTTGGGAAGAAGAGTCAAGAGAAGTTGTGAATGGATTTGGATCTAGGGGATTAAAAGAGAGGATGCCTCCTAGGATTTTGGCTTAAGCAAGCAGGTACTGTAGATGATAGTTTCAGTTATTTCGATGACATAGACTGGAGGGGTGAGTATGCCAAGGTAGGGGAGGATCAAAGGTTCTGCTTTGGATATAATGCTTGAGATGCTTATTAGATGTGCAAGTAAAGAGACATGTCTGGCAGAATGTTGGATAGATGTATCTGAGGTCTGGGGAAACATCAGGGCTGGAGATTTGAAAACTGCAGGAATATGTGTGGCATTTAAAGCCATGGGACTGGCTGATACCAGTTGGACAGGAGAAGATAAGGAGGTGCAGTAGAGGTAAGAGGGAAGGAGAAGAAGCATCCAAGAAGACTGAGAAGGGCAGCTAAAGAGGGAGGAAGAAAACCAGAAGGACGTGGTGTCACAAAAGCCAAGAGAAGGGTTTCAAGAAGGAGGAGACTGTCAGCTACGTAAAACGCAGCCGAGGATTGAATACTACAAGGACAGAACACACCATTGATTGGATTTACCAATTTGAGGTTGTGGATAATCCCTAGAGTGACCTCTGTGGGGTGGTAAGGACAAAGCCTGTGTGGAATGGGCTCCAGCAGAGGCAGATCAGCTTTAATGATAACCAGGTCTGTGCCTAGTGGGTAGAGAAAGGCAGTGGGTAAGTACTTAGTTAAGATTACGGGCTCTGAAGACTGACTGTGGAACCTGAAGTCTCTTGCGGGCTGTCTTCAAGAAAACGAAAACAGAATTAATACAAAATTAGGTGTACATGTAAATATCTATTTAGAATGAGAAATCAAGATAAGTTATAAATTTAAAATGTCTGACAAACCTCATACACAATAAAATACAGGGGGAAAAATTATTAATTAACTGCCAGATGCAACTCTGTAATATTTTTTCTTTTTTTGTCTAGATAACTGTTTATATTACAATGATTTTTACGTATCATACATATATATATAAGTCAACCTCCTGATTTACCCTCTGGAGCCTATAAATATATATTTTTATACATGACTAGAGTGTACTGTAGTCACGAGTGGGATTTCCTCTCCTCTTCCTCCTCCTCCTTCTCCGTCTATTTTACTGGTGGAATTTTGAGTATTACTTTTTCATAGGAGTATAGAAATCTGAACTATTCTCCACTGTCACCTAGAGACTCAGCTAGAGAGGTTGAACCAAATAGGTGTAGCCAAAGACAGGAAAAGTCCTCTTTGATATCCTATTACACCAGAGTTTCTCAACTTGACACTGTTGACATCTGATGCCAGATAGTTCTTTGTTGTCGGAAGCTGTCTTGTGCCTTGTAGGATGTTTAACAGCATCCCTGTCCTCTACCCACTAGATGCCAGTAGACAACCAAAAATATCTCCAAAAATTGCCAAATGCTCTTTGGGGGGCAAAATTGTCCGGGTTGAAAACCACTGTGTTACACTAAGTGTGTGTGGTCCTTGGTTGACCTTTTCCTGCTGTGAATTTCTGCTCCAGGATTATTTGCATTTATCCCAGAGTATTTTTCAATTTTTGCTCTTTGACCAAGGCTTGACTTTTATCTCTCCGAGAAGTTATTCGGGGATAAAAATGTCAGGTCACCTCTTTGCCCTCCTTGCATCCCATTAACCCTCAGCATGCTGAAAAACTCGGAACTCTCAGAAAACCAAACCTGACAGCAGGCATTATGTCTATAGAATCTTGAAGAGTGAGAAGGAGTTGAATATGAAAGACCTTAACTAATCAATGATTAGAACTAAGGAGTAACTGATGAAAGTTAAGCTAACTAGTTATTTTTTTAACGACAAAAGCAGGCATTATTTTCAGAAGAGAGTACACTTAATAAGCTTTTGCTGTAAGAAGTGATGCCAGCTGAAAACATACATTAATTTTAAGCATTGTTTAACAAATGTAAGACCAACATCAAGACAAAGAAGATGATATATGAATATTTGGAGGGACCATCTTTAAACTTTCTAACATGAAAGAACCAAATGTAAACCAAATGCCACTGTGAGATAACCACTTCACACTTGCTAGGATGGCTAGAATCAAAGAAACTGAAAATAACAAGTGTTGACAAGTATGTGGAGAAAATGGAACCTTTGTATATTGCTGGAGGGAATGTAGAATGGTGCAGCCACTATGGGAAACAGCTTGGCAGTTCTTCAAAAGGTTAAACATAGAGTTACTCTATTACACAGCAATTCTATTCTTAGGTATATACCCAAGATAATTGAAAATATATGTTCACACAAAGACTTGTACATAAATGTTTGTAGGAGCATTATTCATAATAACCAAAAAGTGGAAACCCAAATATCCATCAATAGAGGAATGGATAAACAAAATATGGTATATCCTTACAATGGAATATTATTTAGGCATAAAACGGAATACATGCGAAGACATGGAATAACCTTGAAAGCATTATGCTAAGTGAAATAAGCCAGACACAAAAAGCCACATATTATATGATTTCATTTATATAAAATGTACACAATAAGCAAATCCATAGAAATAGAAAGTCGATTACTGGTTTCCAGGAGATAAAGAGAGGAGGGAATTGAGATTGACTGCTAATAGATTCAGGGTTTCTTTTTGAGGTGATGGAAATGTTGTAGAATTAGATAGTGGTGATGGTTGCACAACTCTATGAATATACTAAATACCACTTGGAAATGGTGAATTTTATGTTATTTGAATTATAGCTCAATTTTTTAAAAAGGTACAAAAACCAAAACCTATAATTGGAAGGGTTCCTGGGGATCCTGTGGTATAAACTTCATGTTTTCTAGTTGATAAACTTTGAGGGTATTGTCCAAGAAATTATCTTAAAAACTAGTGTAAAGTGGATTTCTACTTTACTTAGAACCCACTGAGACCTGAGGACAGCTGGCATTAAAAGCAGTATGGTCCTTGGAACAGGGCGATATAGACCACCTCTGTGCCATTTAAATAAACAAATTTTTATTGAGGATCTACTGTGTACCATATACTTTTCCAGGTCCTGGAGGTATATCAGGAACTAAACAGCCAAAAGAACCCTGCTTCCATGGAACTTAGCACATTTCAGAAGATGTGTTGTCAAACTATTGCACATTTAGAAAGAAAAAGCAGTTTTCTTGAGGAATGGTTGAATGAACTGAGCATTTTCACTTTTAGAATGAGAAATTTGAGGAAGAACATGATGACTGCTTTCAAAAGCTGTTTGGAAGGGAGAGTTGCTTCATTCTCACTGCTTCCAAGAGAAGAGCTCACATTAAAAAGGAAATGTTACAGAGATGGATTTGGGGTCTCATAAAGGCAAGAAGAAAACTCACATTATTGTGTACCTTCTCAGTAGCAGGCATTCTGCTGGGTCTTTTCACCAGTGTTATCTCATTTTATCCTCACAATATCCGTACAAGGTACAGTGATTAGCCCTATTTTTAAAGAGGAAATGGAGGCTTAGCAAGGTTATGTAAGTACCCAAGGTCACACAGCTGGGCCACGACAGAGGTAATAGTCAGACCTACCCCTGGCAGACTCCACATTCTAATCACTGAGCCATGCTGTCTTCCCAACAATTAATGCTTTCAAAAATGTGCACATTTGCATGGGACAACCAAGATGGCGCAGTAGGTAAATACTGTGTTTACCTTTTCTCAGAATCACATCAAAATTACAACTAATCTACAAAACAACCATTATTGAGAATTGCCGAAAATCAAGTGAACTAAAGCCTTTCAACTAACGATGTGCAGAAGCAGCTACCTCCAGGTAGGAGGGGCAGAGACGTGGAACGGCCTGGTCCCACACCCACTTGTGACCATTAAAGATCGGGAGGGCTATTTCAGCTGTGTGTGGGGGGGGTCCATCCTTCCCCCTAAAGGAGTGAGAGATCCCAGCCCCAGGGTTCCAGTGTCAGGGAGAGAAGTCCCCACAATTTTTGGTTGTGAAAACCAGCAGAGATTTTGACTAAGACTGACTGCGTCTGCACTCCCAGGTTCTCCTCTTAAAGGGACTGCGTGTGGAATTACCCACCAATGGAATCACTCACTCTGAGCTCCCATGTTGGGGCAGCAGCTGAAAAGGCAGCAGGGACAATTGGTGGGGAATTGAGTTGTCTGGCTTGGGATGGGGGCTGGAGAAGCAGCTTTCTCCTGGACAGGGGAGCTGGAAGAGGCCATTGTTTCTTTGTTGAGCCCTCCCCCTTCTGGGCCTGTGGACACAGGCAGTCGCCATACCTGAGTCTCTGCTGTTCGCTCCCCCCCCCCCCCCCCCCCCGGCGATTCAAGACACAACCCTGCCCAACTTTTGGGCACACCAGGCTGCTTTCAGTGGCTTTTTCATGCAGACCACCTGTGTTGGCTCAAGCTGCAGACTTTCCTAGGGTCTCTAAAGGTTCACAGAACCCATACAAACAGCATCTGGCTTGAGTGTATCCTATACCTCTGGCTGAGCACCCCGAAGCCAGCACTAGTGGTAGCCAACCTTGGTTCATGGCTTGTCCTCTCAAGGAGCTTCCAAGCACAGCACTGGTGGCAGCCATCTGAAGATTTCTTTCTGGCTCCCACTGGGCCGCCCCGGGTGGAGCATAGGCTGTGGCTGAAATACCTACAGCAGATCCCTTCTAAGGTGGTCCTGGGGCTGGCACCCAGTGGCCAGCTTCAAAATAAGCTGGAGCATCACCCAGCCACCTCCAAGTATGACACACCGAAGGGGTGGATTGGGCAGGCACCAGAGTCCTGCTGAGGCAGATCCTGCTGTAGGATCAGCCCCTGCACAATGACACTTCCTCTGTAGTCAAGGCCAGTCCTCACAATCAGTGAGCCCAAAGGTCAGTCAGTCATACTGATGTGCAATTATCAACCAAGGCCCAACTACAAGAGGAGGGCACACACAACCCACACAAGGGACACACCTGGAGTTTGTGGCTCAGGTAACCAGAAAGACTGTGCCACTGAACCCCACAGCACACTTACTACATAAGGGCACTCTACTAAGACCAGAAGACATAGCAGCCCTACCTAATACATAGAAACAAATACAGGGAGGCAGACAAAATGGAGAGAGAAAGAAACATGTCCCAAATAAAAGAACAGAACAAAGCTCCAGGAAAAGCACTAAGTGAAATGGAGATAAGCCATCTATCAGATGCAGAGTTCCAAACACTGGTTATAAGAATGCTCAGTGATCTCAGGGAGAACTTCAACAGAGAGATAGGAAGCATAAAAATGGAAATGGAAACCATAAAAAGAACCAGTCAGAAATAAAGAATACACTAAGGAAAATGAAGAATATATTACAGGGAATCAACAAATTAGATGAAGCACAGGATACAACTAGCGATGTAGAAGATAAAGTAGCAGAAAACACCCAACCAAAACAGCAAAAAGAAAAAGGAATCCAAAACATTGAGAAGAGTTTAAGGGGTCTCCAAAACAATATCAAGCATGCTAACACTTGCATTATATCAAGCATACTAACACTTTCATTATAGGGGTACCAGAAGAGAGAGAGCAAGGAATTGAAAACCTATTTGAAGATGTAATGACAGAAAACTTCCCTAACCTGGTGAAGGAAATAGACATACAAGCCCAGAAAGGAAAGAGAATCCCAAACAAGATAAACCCAAAGAGACCAACACCAATACATCATAATTAAAATGGCAAAGGTTAAAGACAAAGAGAGAATCTTAAAAGCAGCAAGAGAAAAGCAGTTAGTTACCTACAAGGGAGCCCCCATAAGACTGGCAGCTGATTTCTCAACAGAAACTTTGCAAGCAAGAAGGCAGTGGCAGGAAATATTCCAAGTGATGAAAAGCAATGACATACAACCAAGATTGCTCTACCCAGCAAGCTTGTCATTTAGAATTAAAAGACAGATAAGGAGCTTCCTAGACAAGAAAAAGCTGAAGGAGTTCATCACCACCAAACCAGTATTACAAGGAATCTTAGAGCAACTTCTTTAAGATAGGAGGGAGGTTAAGGATGGTTGAAAGGGAAACGGATTTAGAAGTACAAATTGGTTGTTACACAGTAGTCATAGAGATGTAAGGTATAACATAAGGAATATAGTCAAGAATATCGTAATAATTAGGTATGGGGCCAGATAGGTACTAGATCTATCAGGGTGCTGGATGAGAATGGGGTTAGGGGCAAGGTGAAAAAGTTGAAGGCTTTAAGAAACACAAATTGGTAGTTAATACAGTAATGGGGAATGTAATCAACAATGTTTTAAGTATTGTGTAGGTGCCAGATAGGCACTGGACTTATCAGGGGGATCACGTCATAGACTGTGTAGATGCCTGACAAAGGCGCTATACATCTGAACCTGAACTAGAATAATACTGAATGCTAACTGTAACTAAATATATAGGTACATATAGTCACAGAATGTGGAGTACAACATAGGGAAGATAGTCAATGGTTTTGTAACAGCTATATAAGATGTCAGAGGAGTAGTAGCTTGGGGTCTCGGTTACCATTTTATAAGGGGTTTAAATGTCTAACTAGTGTGTTCCTTTGTACACCTGAAACTAATTAAATAGATAAATAGATAGATAGATAGATAGATAGATAGATAGATAGATAGATAAGAATAATTAAAGGTCCCAATACCTGTATGGACCCCCACTGGCCCCCTGCCTGCAGACTGCTCACCGTGCCCAGGTCAACAAACCTCAGCCATGGGCCACCCCCACCCCCACCCCACCCACCACACCCCTTACCCTCACACCTCCCATACCCCCACAGCCCCCACACCCCTCACACCCCCGGCTCTTCCATACAGCCCCTGTGCTGATGGTGGCCTTCACATCACGAAGGGCTGAGAAGCAATCAGAAGACTAGTTCACGACACATGAAAACCACGCGAAATTCAATGCCCATGTTCAGTAAAGATCTGAGTTTTATCAACAACAACCAAAGAGTGCACATTTGTGGAGGGGAACGCTTCATGAGATGTAAATGTGAACTAGATGATCCAAAGCTTCTTTCCAGAAATACTTCAACATTTCACAGTGTACTTTCACACTGTAATGTCTCATTTGGCTTATTCTCTGAAGACCATTAAAGTGGTAAAATGAAATGAGTAATAATCCACAGGTTGTGTGCGTCAGATAAGTTAATGAAAGTGCACAATCTAACACAGGGACATCAACATTATTCAGCTAATATTTACCAAGAATCTGCTTTATGCCAGTTCCTCTGACATGACACCAGCCTGGTCTTCATGGAGCTTATGGTTTTGTCTAACAAATAGAGGGCACTCCATAAGAGTTGAACCCCTTTCCCCTAACCCCAAACCCATATTTCCTCTATGTAGGGCAAGCTACTCTCCACATTTTATACTCATGTATTCAATCACCGGCAAAAATTTGCTGGGTACCTTCTGTGTGCCAGGCACTGTTCTAGGCATTAGAGATAAAGCAGTGACCAAAATGGACAAAAATCTCTATTTTATGGGGCTTGCACTGGTGCTTACAATAAATAAATATACTAGATAAAACATACAGTACATCAGAAAGTGAAAAGTGCTATGGAGAAAAGTAAAGCTTGGAAAGGGAATAAGAGATTCCCAGGGATTTGGGAGGTTGCAGTTTTAAATAGGTCAAAGACTTCACTGAGAAGGTGGAGTCTTAGCATCAACTTTAAGGAGATGAAGGATTGAGGAAGAACAAGGACAAATGCCCGGAAGAGGGAGCATGCTTGGTGTGAGCAATAGCAACGCAGGTGGTAAGGGAGATGAGGTCAGAAAAGTAATGGGGAACCAAATTGTAGGGTGCATGAGGCATTGTGAAGACATGGATTTTCTCTGAGTGAGGTGGGAAGTCATTGCAGGTCTGTCTGCTATGTTGAGAACAGGCTGTAGGGGAACAAGTATGCAAGCAGGAAGACCAGCTTAGGAGGCTGGGGTAGGCAGAATGGTCCCCTCCCCTGTTCATGCCCTAATTCCTGGAACATGTGAATATGTTACATTATAGGGCCAAAGGAACTTTGCAGGTGCCCTTAAGGTTATAGACTTTAAAACAGAGAGATTGTCCTGGCTTGTCCAGGTGGGCCTGATCTAAATGCAAGAGCCGTTAGAAGCAGAGGGTTTTCTTCAGCTGGAGTCATAGAAATGCAGCAGAAAAGAAGTCAGGGAGATGCGATGCATGAGAGGGACTTGATCTTCTGTTGTTGAAGGGAAACCATGAGAAGTGACTGAATCCTGCCAACAATCTTAAGCAGCCTGGACGTGTATTCTTCTTCAGAGCCTCCAGACAAGAGCCCAAGACAGATGGTACTTTGATTTTGGTCTTGTGCGACCCTGAACAGAGAACCTAATCAACCCCCTGGACCTCTAACCTACAGAACTGTGAGGTAATATAATAAATAGCTACTCTCCACATTTTATACTCATGTATTCAATCCCTTATTCCCTTTCCAAGGGAATCCCTTATTCCCTTTCCAAGCTTTACTTTTCTCTATAATAAATAGGTGTTTTAAGTCGCTAAATTTGTGGTGATTTGTTAGGGCAAAAGTAGAAAACTAATATAGGAGTTGTAAAAATTCACATGAAAGATTATAATAGTTTGGACCTTGGACATATTTTGAAGCTAGATTCTAGAGGATTTCCTGATGGATGAAAAATGTGGGGTGTTAGAGACAGGGAGGAATCAAGGGTGACTCCAAAATTTTTGGCCTGAGCAACTGGAAGGATGGAGTTGCCGTTCACTAAGGTGATAAAGATTATGAGAAGAGCAAGTCTATGTGGGAAAATCAGGAGTTTGGTTTCATCCATGTAAAGTTTGAAGTGCCTATAAAGCATCCAAGTGGAAATGTCTAGCAGTTAGTTGGATAGATAAGTCTAGATATCAGGAGAGGGCTAGACTGGAGAAATAAGTTTGAGAATCATGAGCATGTAGATGATTTTAAAGACATGAGACTAGATGAGATTACTGTGGTAAATAATTCTAACATTATACCCCATGATATAGCCCTTTTAAAATCTCCTCATCTTGAGTGTGGATGGAACCTGTGAATATGATGAGATCTCACTCCTATGATTATGTTATGGTATATGGCAAAAGGAATTTTGTAGATGTCATTACGTTTGCTGTATTAGTCTGCTCGAGCTGCCATAACAAAATACCACAGACTGGGTGGGCTTAAACAACAGAAACATATTTTCCTATAGCTCTGATGACTGGAAGTCTGAGATCAGTGTGCCAGCATGGTTACTTTCTGGAATGAGCTCTTTCTGGCTTATAGATGGCCACCTTATCACTGTGTCCCTACGTGGCAATGTGTGTGTGTGTGTGTGTGTGTGTGTGTGTGTGTGTGTGTGTTGTGTTGGAGTTGCGGGGGAGAGGGCAGTGGGTGAGAGAAAGAGAGAGAGAGAGAGAGAGAGGAAAAGGGAGGGAGGAAGCAAAAAACCATGCTAGCTGTCTGACATCTCTTCTTTTAAGTGTACCAATCCCATCATGAGGGCCCCACCCTCATGACTTCACCTAATTTTAATTATCTCTCAAAGGCCCCATTCCAAATACCATCCCATTGGGGGTTAGGGTTTCAATATATGGATTGGGGGTGGGGGACACATTCAGTCCATAACAGTTACTAATCACTTGACTTTGAGTTAATCTGAATGGAATGGGCCTGACCTAATCCCATAAATTCTTTGAATCTGGCTCTAGAGGGCAGAAACAGAAGAAGAGAGAAATTTGAAGCAAGAGGGATTGCATGCATTTCTTATGAAATTCTCCATTGCTACCATTACTAACTTGAAAGTTGGAGGATAGGGGCCATGTGGCAAGGAATATGGGCATCCTCTTAGGAGCTGACAGCAGCTCCCAGCTCTCAGCTGGCATGGAAATAGGGACCTCAGTCCTACCCTCTCATGGAACTAAATTCTGCCAACAACCTGACTGACCTTAAAAGCAGATATTTTTCTGGAGCCTTAACTTCAGTTTTTGAGACACTGAGCAGAGGACCTAACCACACTATGCCTGGAGTTCTGACCTATAAAACTGTGAGCTGAAAATAGATGTTATTGTAAGCCACTTAGTTTGTGGTAATTTCTTATGCTGTAATAGAACACTAATACCATCACCAAGAGAGTGAGTGTAGACGAAGAAGAGATTCTCAAGGGCTGAGCCCTGGGTCACCCTAGTGTCCAAAGCTAGTAAAAAGAGGAGAAGCCAGAAAAAGAAGATAGCAAGGAATGAACAGAGATGTAGGAGAAAAGTCAAGAGAGAGTGAGGTCCTGGAGGCCAGTTGAAGAAAGTGTTTTTAGGAGGAGAAAGTACTCATCTATGCCAAAAATTGGTGACAAGTCAAGATGCTGGTATTTTATAAATAGGAAAATAAAAACTCTGAGAGGGTAAGTGACTTGTCCAAGGTAACATAAATGGAAATTTGGAGAACCTGATCTTCTAGCTTCTCGTTTTCAGTTCTTTCATTAACATCATGCTGTCTTCACCAACACAATTTTTTTCCCAATTAAATTGAATTGAAAGGCAAGATATTGTCACTTCTGTTTGTTTATTTATTTGCCAAGACAAATTCATAGCAGTTTACTATAGCATAAAACATTGCAATTATCTGACTATTGGCCTTACTTGACACTTCTTTCTCAGGTTTGAACAATTGTTGTCAATCCTGGGTGTGCACCAGAATCATCAGGAGAAAATGTAGAAACATAAATGCCTGAGCTCTAGTCCTAGGAAATTCTACTTCAGTAGAGCTTCAGAGAGGCTGGAGTGCCTGTAATGGTTCAAAAGCTCACATTGATTCTGATGCTCTGCTAGCATTCAGAGATACTCTCCTAGACCACTTCTTGTAGCC
The DNA here is from genome assembly GCF_004115265.2 of Rhinolophus ferrumequinum. Taxonomy (NCBI): domain Eukaryota; kingdom Metazoa; phylum Chordata; class Mammalia; order Chiroptera; family Rhinolophidae; genus Rhinolophus; species Rhinolophus ferrumequinum. The sequence goes on from NC_046287.1 coordinate 41,336,379, forward strand.
TAAGTTCAGGGAGAGAATATTTAATGGAAGAAGCTCACTACTTAGCCCTTGACTTTTTTTTTTTTCCCTCAGAGTGAATGAATTCTGGGTTTTATAAGAAATCGAGGGGAAGGCAATACGTTCAGTTGATTGGATAAGGAAGATGTGGTATATATACACAAAGGAATATTACTCTGCCATAAGATGAAATACTGCCATTTGCGACAACATGGATAGATCTTCAGATTCTTATGCTAAGTGAAATAAGTCACAGAAAAAGTCAAGAACCACATGACTTCACGTATATGTGGGATATAAAACTGAAAGCAAGAAAGGAACAAGACAAACAAAGAAACAAAAACTCATAGACACAGGTAACAGTTTAGTGTTTACCAGAGGGTAAGGGGGAAAGGGGTATGATAGAAGAGTTACCTAAATATATGATGATGGAAGGAAAACTGACTCTGGGTGGTGAGCACACATGTGATATATAGATGATATATTATAGAATTGTACACTTGAAACCAATGTAATTTTACTAACCATTGTCACCCCAATAAATTTGATTTAAAAAAATAAAAGAAATAGAGGGGAGAGAGATCCGAGATGGCAGAGTATATAAACACTGTGCCTGTTTCTTTCCATGAACAATTTAAAATTACTACTAAATTATAGAACAATCAACCTGGAGAACCATCTGAAGTCTGGAAGAACAGAAGTTTTATAACTAAGGATATGAAGGAGAAGCCATGTGGAGACTGGTAGGAGAGGAGGAGACTTGAAACTGGCTAACCCAAAACATCTGTGTGGTGGTTGAGAACTGGGAGGGTATCTTGGCCGTGGAGTTTCCCCCCAGAGGAGCAAGGGACCCCAGCCCCACACCAGGCTCCCCAGCCTGGAGCACTGGTGCCAGGAAGAGGAGTCCCAACAACAACTGGCTGTGAAAAACAGTGTGGATTCTAACCATGTGGGTGGGACGGAAGGCAGCAAGAAACCAAACATCCTCTTAAAAGGCCCGCGCACAGACTCTGTCACTCCCAGGCACTCACCTTGGGCTCCAGGGTAGAGACAGTAACTCGGGGGTGTCAGAGACACACGGAGGGCAGACTAAGCTTCAGGTTGAAGGCTGGAAGACAGTCACCATTTCCCTGTAAAGAGGTCCTCCTCCTGTGCAGCTGGCAGGCGGGCGCCATCTTTCCTGTGTTGAGCCCGCCCCCTACACTTACAGCCAATCTGAATCTGATTGGTCTGGTGAGCTCCACATCTCCATTCTGCTGACTCACCACCCCCGCCCAACTCCCCTATGCCAGAGGCACTTTCTCCAAGAGTAGCCAGCCTCATCCACATTCCACTTTTTCTTGAATAACTATCAGAGTAAAATAGACCCCAGGCAGGCGGTGACTGTCCTTGGTGTGCTCTGAGACGTTTGCTGAGTAGCTTCAAGCTCAGCACTGGCACCAAACCAGAATTTACAGTAACCTGGTGACCACAACTCTTCCCACTATACAAACTCCCTGAGATCTCATTTCCCCCAATTTGTATACCATATGAGGCTTTATCAGTGGCTGCACTTAAGGGGGCCAGCAGATGGCAGGAGGCCTCGGGGTGTCCTGACATTTTTCGGAGATACCTTAGGCCCAGTACTGGTGGCAAATGTCCTCAGTTCGCAGCATGCCCTCTCCCACGTGCCTCCAGGTTTAGCACAGGCAGCGAACAACCATGGATCACTTTGTGGCTCTTACCAGGTAGTCCCCAGCCAGTCATAGCCAGTAGGTGACCTGGGCCTATGCTGAAGGCCGTCACAAGAGGCCACAGAACCAGCATACTTGGAGATTGGCTTCAGTCCACAGCAGAGCACCACCCAATTAGCCTCACAAGCAGCACATCCAAAGGGCAGTCTCAACAGGCACCACAGCCTGCTGGGGCAAATTCCACTTAGTGGGGTAAGCCTCCACATAGCAGCCTGTAAGCTGTTGACGTGGCCAAAGCCCACAGCCAATCAGTCTAAGGGTCAATCCCACCCACTGATGTGCCAATAGCAACAAGGCTCAACTGTCACAGGAAGGCACATACAGCCCATACAAGGGACACAACTGGAGCACCCAGTACAGGTGACCAGGGAAATTGTGCCACTGGACCCCCAAGGCACCTACTATATAAGGCTACCAGGGCAATACTGGGAGACGTAGCAGATCTACCTAATACATAGAAACAAACAGAGAGGCGGCCAAATGAGGAAACAAAAAAATGCATCCCAAATGAAAAAACAGGAAAATACTCCAGAAAAAGCACTAAACAAAATGGAGGCAAACAACCTACCAGATACAGAGTTCACAACAATGGTTTTAGGGTGCTCAAGTAACTTAGTGAGAACTTCAACAAAGAGATAGCAAGCATAAAAAAGGACATAAAAACCATAAAAAAGAACCAGTCAGAAGTGAAGAATAAAATAACTGAAATGAAGAATGCACCAGAAGCAATTGCCAACAGACTAGATGAAGCAGAGGATTGAACTGGTGATTTGGAAGACAGGGTAGCAGAAAACATCCAATTGGAACAGCAAAAGGAAAAAAGAATCCAAAATAATGAGGATAGGTTAAGAGACCTCTCAGATACATCAAGTATAACAACATTTGCATCATAGGGTACCAGAAGGAGAAGAGAGAAAGCGAGGGATTGAGAACCTATTAGAAATAATGACTGACAACTTCCCTAACCTGGTGTAGAAAACAGACATACAAGCCCAGGAAGCAGAGTCCCAAACAAGATGAACCCAAACAGGCCCACACTAAGGCATATCATAATTAAAATGGCAAAGGTTAAAGACAGAGAGATTCCAGAGAGCAGCAAGAGAAAGACAACTAATTACTTACAAAGGAACTCCCATAAAACTATGAGCTGATTACCTAACAGAAACTTTCCAGGCCAGAAGGGAGTGGCAGGAAATATTCAAAGTGATGAAAAGAAGGGCCTACAACTAAGACTACTCAACCCAGAAAGGTTATCATTTAAAATTGAAGGAGAGAAAAGAACATCTTGAACAAGAAAAAGCTAAAGGAATTCATTACCCCCAAGCCAGTATTACAAGAAATGTTAGAGGGACTTCTTTAAGATGGAAAAGAAAAAAAAAAAGATCAAAATTATGAGTAATAAAATGGCCATATCTATATATCTACCAACAAATATTTTCAATGTAAGTGGATTAAATGCTCCACTCAAAAGACATAGGAAGACTGAATGGATAAGAAAACAAGACCCTTACATATGCTGCCTACAAGAGAGTCACTTCAGATTGAAAGACACACACAGACAGAACGTAAAGGGATGGAAAAAGATATTTCATGAAAATGAAAATGATAAAGGCAAAAAAAAAAAAAAAAAAAAAAGCTGGGATAGCAGTACTTATACCAGACAAAATATACTTTAAAACAAAGGCTATAACAACAAACAAAGAAGGACCCAGTGATCCTACTTCCTGGTATTTATCTGAAGAAACCCAAATGCTATTTTGAGGGGACCTGTGCATCCACATTTTCATTGCAGCATTGTTTACAATGCCCAAGATGTGGAGGCAGCTTGGGTGTCTGTCAATGAAAGAATGGATGAAGAGCAAGCGGTACAAGTATACAATGGAATATTGCTCAGCCATGGAAGGGAATGGGTTCTTGCCATCTGTGGTGACATGGATGGACCTGGAGGGTACTGTGCTGAGTGGGGTATGTCAGACAGTGAAAGACAGTTGCAATATGATTTCACTCATATGTGGAACTTAAAGAAGAAAATAAACAAACAAAACAGAAACAAACTCATAGATACAGAGAACATATTGATGGTTGCCAGATTTGGAGGTGGGGATGGGGTTGGGGGTGAGTGAAAAAGGGAAAGGGATTAAGAAGTACAGATTGGTTGTTACACTGTAATCATGGGGATGTAGGGTACAGCATAAGGAACATAGTCATTAATATTGTAATAACGATGTATGGTGCAGATGGGTACTAGATTTGTTGGAGTGATAGATGGGAGACAAGTTGGGGGGCAGGGTGAAAAAGGTGAAGTAATTAAAAAGTACAAACTGATAGTTACAAAATAGTGATGGGGGTGTAAAGCATAGGGAATATAGTCAATAATATTGTGATAACGTGGTACAGTGTCAGAGGGTTGCTAGATTAATCATGGTGATCACTTCTTGAGGTATATAAATGTTGAATAAGTATGGTGCACACCTGAAACTAACATAATATTGTATGTTAGCTATATTTTAATAAAAATCTTTTTAAAAGTGGGAGGAGTATGAATTAATTCTTGTTACGGAGGAACTCCCCATACTCCCTTTACAAGGATTTGTATCTCCCTGTTCAGGGAAGTGTTGGAGCAGTGTCTTGATATTGTAAAGTAATGGCTTCTTAAGTCCTTTGGAAAAAACAGGTTCGATGTTCACCAATCCTCTTTTCTTTGACTTGGCAGACCGGTAAATTATATTTTTCAGGGTTCCTTATAACCAGGTTGACAGGTCGGCCAGGGGAATAGGGGCTAAAGCAATGCCCATTGTTCCCAAGCATGGTCATAAAACCCTGCAAGAGGCATGGGCTGTCTTTGCTTGTCAATCAGCTGAATGCAGAGAATCCAGAAGGCCCTAGTTAGCCTTGCAACAAAATGGAAGAAATCTCGATCTCAGTCACTACTTAGAGAGGAGCCACATGTCCTGCTTTGGTCTGTGATGTGCATGAAAAATAAAATCTTATTGTGTTGTTCCACTGAGATTTTGGAGTTGTTTGTTAGAGCAGCTCACATTAATAACGCTAACTAACACAGGTTCTTCTTATATTGTATGTTCAATGAACTTCTTTCTTCAGCCCCTCATATGCTCCACAAGATACAGACAAGAAAAACAAGACATGAGCCCAGAAGATTTTTGACTTAATCAGGTGTTTAAATGCTAAGATTTAGGCTTCTCTGAAGTAGAGCTGGCATTTGGATTTGAATTAACTAAAGAGCTCATATTGAGACGACACATAGTAAGATCAGAAGAGAAAAGAAAGCTAAGAATGATTAAAGCTAGAAGTGCTTCCAATTGATTATAGATCCAGAAGGTGTTAGAAGATACTCCAACACAGAGAAGAGTAATTTATTACAAATATTTATTGAGGGCCAGACTCTGAGTTAGGCACTGAGGGTAGGAGAGGGAGCTGTACTGATATACAAAGGTAAGTCAGACAGACGCCTTTGCTTTTCATACAATTGTATCAGTACAGACACATACAGAATTATGAAATTCAATTAAGCCAGTAAGTGCCTCATAGAAGAAGGAGAAGGAGAAGAAGGAGAAGGAGAAGGAGAAGAAGAAGAAAACAACAACAATGTGAAAAAAAGAAGGAAAAGAAAAATTCCAGGTGGCATCAAAAGTTGGTAGGGTATGAGACCGAGAAAAAGATGAGATTTGAGCAGATATTTGAAAGATGTACAGGACTTTCGGGTGGGAGGGTAGGACAAAGGTAGGAGAATTACAAAACAAGTTCCTGATAGAAGGTCAATTAATGGGACCTTTGTATAAGGATGAACTTATGTATGTGTGTGGAGAGGGTAGAGATATAAGATTGAAAAGATGGAAGGAAAACCTGAGTCTACAGTTTGGCCTTTTTTTCTCCCACAAGCATAGAAATAAAAAAATTCTTTAAAGCCCTGCTGAAGTACAGTTTCAAATCCTGTGGTGTGGTTATGGACCTTCCAGAAATCCTTAGAAGCAATAGACCTGCCTGGCAAGCTGTAAATTCAGACAGGAGATGGACATATTTTAACAAAGCCTGAGAAGAAAGGCAGGGCTGCAAGCATCACGAGGCTTTCCCAAATTTGACTGCACCTGCAAAGCAATAGGAAGTCTTTTCAATCATGGAAGGTAAAGAGACCATTGGTTAAATCAGGAATGGTTTAGTCACATTTTCTTTCAGATAACATTGTCTCTTAATACAAAGGAGCCCAGCTGGTAATATTTTCTTTTAAGCTTGAGGATGTTTAACATAAAACATATTAAGGTGGTCAGTTCATCAAATAGTCCTGGCTCTCCACCTTCTGGGCATGGGGTAAGATTGTACTCCTGTGCCCACTTTGAGGTGTGGTGTGGCTATGAGACTTACTTTAACCAAAGAAATGTGAGAAGTGATTTGTATAACTTTTCATGAGAAATTTTAAGAGCAAGTGTGTCATCATTATGCTGTATTCCCTGCTGCTGAGGCAGTCAGAGAAACACAGGCCAAGAAGGAATGATATGCCCAGCCCCCCTCTTAACCCATGTTGGACTGAAAATAAACTTTTGCTGTGTTAAGCCACTGACATTAAGGGTTTATATGTTTTTCATCTTACTCTTGCTCATACTGACTGATAAATCTATATTGCCAGTTTATTATTTATGAAGATAAATAATTGACATTATACTGGTTTCCTACTGAAACTGTTACAATAATATTACAAGACAATTATAGTTTGAAGATTAGAGACTGTCTTAGTCCATTGGGTCTGCGTTACAAAACACCATAGACTGGGTGGTTTATAAACAACATAAATTTTTTTCTCACAGTTCTGAAGGCTGGGAAGTCCAAGATCAAGGTGCCGACTGATTCAGTGTCTGGTGAGGGCCCGTTTCCTGGTTCATAGATGGCTGTCTGTCTTTCTGCTTTATCCTCACATGACAGAAGGGGCAAAGGAGCTCTCAGAAGTCTCTTTTATAAGGGCACTAATCCCATTAATGAGGGCTCCACCCTCATGATATAATCTTCTCCCAAAGACCCCCACCTCCCTCACACTGAGCATTAGGACTTAACATATGAATTGGGGGGGAGGGGCAAAAACATTCAGTCTATAACAGAGAATATTGAATGAATTTCTATTTTTCTGGTATAACTTGATAAGAGGTTTGAGAGAAATAGAACCAGGAAGGGAGAATGATAAAAAGCATCCAATGAGATAGCAGAAAAACCCAGTGAGTGTAGGGTCCTGGCAGGCAAGTGGTTTCCAGTTGGAGGAAGTAATCAATTCAGTCAAATGCTGTATACCAAGGTAGATAAGAACTGACCATTCAGGTTAGGAAGTCACTGGTGACCTGGATCAGAGCAGGTTTTGGTGGAGTGTTGATGGAGGAGGGGGGAAACCCTGACTCCAGGGAGTTTTTAAAAGAGAAGAATAAACAGGGAATTAGAGATAGCGAATCTCTCTGTCTCTCTCTCAACAAATTCACTATAAAGAAGAGCAGAAAAGTGGAATGGTAGCTAGATGGGAAAAATGGGGTCATGAGAGTTGTTGGTTTTTTTAAGAAGGAATAGCATTTTTTTTTTTTAATGCTGACAAGAATTATTCAGTAGGGAGGAAAAATTTTGACATTGCAAGAAAAAGAGGATTTTCTGGGGCCATATCTTTAAGTATGTCACATGGCATATTAGTTATCTCTTGCTGTGTAACCATCGCCCCCAAATTTAATGGCTTAAAACAACAAACGTTTATAATCTTATGATTTCTGTGGGTTAGCAATCCATAGGTAGCTTATCGAGGGCCTCTGGCTCAAGGTCTCTCCCAAAGCTACAGTCAAGGTGTCAGCCAGGGCTGCCATCATCTCAAGGCTCAAGTGGGTGAGAATCCACTTCCACGTCACTCTCTCTAATGGTGACAGGCTTCAGGTCCTTGCTGGCCTTTGGCCAGAGACATCAGTTCCTTGCTATGCAGGCCTCTCCATGGAGCAGCTCACAAAATGGAGACTGGTGTCCTTCAAAGCAAGGAGAAGAGAGAGAGAGAGATTGTTGTTTTGTAACTTAATCAGGAATGCCATCCCATCACTTTGCCATATCCTATTTGTTAGAAGTGAATCACTAGGTCCAGCCCACTCTCAACAGGAGAGATTTATACAAAGGCATGAATACTTGGAGGTGGGGATGATTGGAGACTATCAGAAGCTGCCTGCCAGAGACGGAATGGGATCCGGTGCCCAAGTAGAGAGGCTGGTTCTGGCTGGGAGCAGAGATTGTTGATGTACAGTCACAGAAGAGAAGGCAGCATTTGTGGGCACACAGAAGCTAGTAGGTAGGTAGCTGTGGGGGTGGAGGTGAAGGTAGTGGCTCATTAGCACTGAGAACCTTGGAGAACGGCAGGAGATAACCTGAGGAAGGGGCTCACTTTCCCTTGTTCCTCTGTTGTGTCCTTCAGCATAACCAGAGGGATTCTAAATCCCCGCAGGACACAGCTCTCTACCCTGTCAAGTCCTTAAAACCATGAAGCACGGAAAGCATCACACTAGATTTACTAACACCTGGGCTCAGAAAAATGTCAGGAGACCCACCAGGAACTGTGAACAGAAGGAAACAAGGAGGAGACTGGGAGAGAAGAAAAGGTGAGGCCTCATCTGAGTAATCTGCTCACCAGCTGGCTTTTCATGCATGGGTTTCTCTCACTTCTCAAAAGTCACATTAAGCCAGAAGCCTGTGCGAGTGAACATTCGTAGTTCAGGGGAAAAGGCTTTTTGATGGTTTCTTTTGTTAAAGCAGAAAAGGGAGACAAACTTTTTTCCTTCCCTAACAGCATCCCCAGACCCATCTGCTGGCAATCATGATAGAATGAATTTCAGCTTGAAGAGTGGGGTACACGAGAAACAGCAAATTATCAAGGGGCTTCTGTTTTGATTTTCAAGGATGTCAGGGAAAATCTTATTGTTGCTATGACTGTGGAAGGTTCTTTCCTTTGGTTTCTAGTGAGGGTGCAGCAAGACAAATGCAAGAGTTTAGATTCTGGGGCCAGAGGACATGATCTGGAACCCCAGCTCCTCCCCACCTGTAAGTAGGAAATATTTGTCTGGAAGGTTAGAGAGAAAACGAGGACATGGCTTCTGGGGACGCCATTCACACAGAATACAACGGGAGAATAATGCTTCTAGACCTTGACCATCTGAAAGGCTGTCCTGGCACAAAGCAGAGGTCAGGAAGAGCAGTTTGTATTAAGGACTCATCCCCACTCCCGAATGACATAGGGCTCTCTGCTTTGCTATTAATAGATGAAACTTCTCCCAGCCTGTTCTGTCCAGCTCTGCCTCCTCTCATCTTTTAGTTCAGGACCCCAAATGCTTTCTCCTTGCCCACTCCTGACCCAAGAGTGAGAGCATTTTCCCAGAAGGGAGCTCTCTTTAGCCAGCAGAGAACCATCTGGAATTCTCCAAACCTCCTCCAAGGCTTGCCCTAGGCTCCTAGAACCAACCACCAGCCACTGTACTTCCTGCAGAGAAAAGAGCTTCCAGTCGCAGACTAGAGCGGCCTTTACATCCGAATTCATTGGTGAAGGTGACCCAGGACCTAGGTGAGCGGGTAAACAACGGCCCCAAGCCAATGCGAACGACAAGTCATTTTCAGGGAACACTTTTGGAGAAAGCCTGCAGCTATGTAATCCGGGTGGGAATTAGGGATTGATCTTTTCCCCAAAGCTTTAGCAGGAAGACAAACCCAGTTCTTTATCTCGTGTGCTGCATTCTTGTGACCTCGAACAAGCGTTAGCAAAAAAAAAAAAAAAAAAAAAAGGCTCCAAAGAGCGAGTTCTCCCTGGGTTAGAGCTCATCCCACTCACCGAACTACCTGTGTGGCAGTGTGGTGCCAAGCGCTTTTCTGAGGCCCTCAGAGGCACCGCCCAGCGCTCGGCCCTGAGTGTGCCAAGCCCGACTTTACTCTGCTTACACTCTAGGTGGGGCCGAGGATCACAGGCCTGGGTGAGACGTGGGGCGCTGGCATCTCGGCGGCTGCGGGAGTCTGAGTTTTGAGGAAGGCCTCAAGGGCCCACCCAGGCCTGGATCCAGGCTAGTCCCCAAGGGTCTGAGCCAGAGCGCCGCCAAGCCTCCGCCTCCTGTGCTGCGGCCACCCGCACCCGACTCAGCCCTGGCCCAAGCCGGTCACTCAGTGTGTGTGCACGAGAGGAGACCGAGCCGTGGGAGCCTTGGGCGGGTGCCGGTGGTGTAGCTGCTGAGGCCTGTGTGTACACTCAGCTTTGTCACATCTCACAGCTTCCACAGATGAAGACGCCCTGGCTCCAGAGAGACAAAGAGGTCCAACGGCGACTTTTCCAAGCGGGAGGTGGTGGGGGCTTTGGAAGTGCAACGGGTGGGTAATTAGTTATTCTCCACAGCCGCCCATCAGCCTGCAGACATCAGAAAACAAATGCCTTCCCTGAGTCTGGTCCCTTCCCTCGAATTCGCAGCTCCATGTGTTCTTTCCCGCAGGTGAGTCGCAACCTCCATCCCTCACACCCGAGGACAGGTTCAGGGTCTCCTAGTTTTGTGCAGAGACTTGTGTTGGGTAACGGTCGCTCAAAACTTAGGGGGTTGAGGAGAGCACCCCTAGATCCTCAAAGTAAGCATCTCTGTAACCTTAGTCGAGGAAGCTTTATAGAAGGAAAGGAAACGGTATCCGAACATCCCAGGTAGTTGTTGCGAGCTCACCTGTGCCACCCACGGTGCGCTCCCGCACAAGGTGGGGTCTGTGGGGGCTCAGGGAGACAGCTCTGGCTTCGGCCGACACTCTGTGCGTGCCTGTATCGGGAATGCGATACTCGTCTGTTCTGGCTCCCCGCGCCCCAGAGAGGCGAAAGGCAGCGGGTTCGCTGCCGCTGCAGGCTCATGTTTATTCACGCGGCCTTAAACAGCCCGTTCGAATACATATTAATCAGCTGCTCTAACTACTTACTCAAGTCCAGGTTTGCAGGAAGAAAACAAATCCCTGAAAAGGAAGAACAACAACTTGGGCTCTGGAAGTGCAAGGAAGCCTTGGTCTGGGGCAAAGCGGTCGTCCCATTTGTCCCGCCAGTGCGCTGGGCAAGCAGCCCCAAGTGCGGCGGTGACTGCCAAGGGGGATTCGGGCGATTAGCTGAGGGTCTTATTTATGTCCCCGGGCTCTCGCTTCACCGCTGGAGCTGGGAACAAGCTCCCGGGTTGCCCTAAGGGTCTAATCGGGTGGATTTCCCTGGAAGGAAATGGAGCTTTAGCTTCAGAATCCCTCACTCGTACCAATGCCTATTCTGAAGTTCTATCATAAGTGTGATTTATTTTTATTTAGTTTTCCGCTGTGGATCTGCAGGCGTTAAATTCATGGGGTAGAGGCTGGCCCCAATTTCTGAGACACATCTTTCTTACGTGGCTACTGCCCCAGAGGGAGGGGTCGCCAGGGTTGGGAGAGGAGAACTTTCTGGACCCTCCCTCTCTTTCAGATCCCTCATTTCCACGCGGAGCCTGCCAGAGCCTGCGTGACCATCTACTCCCACTCTCCTCCCTTCCCAACCGCGGCATTCTCATCTCACAGTTGGGGCTGAAACAACAGGGGCCTTTCCCATGAGTCAGGGTTGGGGGAAGTGGGGTGATTTAGTTCCTCCACCTCCTTCGGGTCCCGTGCCTCATCAGACTTTGGCAGCACCTTCCCCAGGTGTTGAACCTGAAGGCAAGAGGGAGTGTCAGTTGTGCGGCAACTCTATTCTTTTTCTCGTCATGATTTTCTTTTTCTTTTATCCTCCCTCCCTTCCGTTTCGCCTAGCACCCACTTTTCCTATGCTCCCTGAAAAGGTTCTCCATTTCCTCTCCCAGGCTTTACGTGCGTCGTCTCACTCCTCCTCACTAAGCGAGTATATGCAGGCACAGTAAAGCCATCTAGGCCACCATTCGGATAATCAAGTTTAAAACATCCTTACTAAAACTTCAGCTAAATGGGAGAGAGAGCGTGTGCAAGCATTTGTTAGGCAAAATGACCGTGCGTTTGCGCGCGGTCCTGATCCCACACAATTCCCCCCAATTCCTCATGTCAGAGAGTGTAAGACCTCCAGTCTGTCGGAATCTCAGCGATGACTTCCAAGTTATGCTTCAAGCACCGGTGTGTGTGTGTGTGTGTGTGTGTGTGTGTGTGTGTGTGTGTGTGTGTGTAAGCGCGCGCACGAGCTTTTGGAACTGAAATACCCGCAAGGCAAATGGGGAAGGCGCTAAAGGGTCCCCAGAACTCAGCGGCAGTACAAGGGGGTACTCTAAGGAGGACAAACTGGGCCCCCTGCAGATGTCACGGTGGTGACATTCTAGGAAGCTTACCTCCCCACCCTTCCCACCACACACACTCCTGAATTCCTCAGAGCCCTTTTAAAGGTTTTCCCTCTTCTGCAAACAGACTTCTCTTCATTTCTGACCTCATGAAAAGGTGACCCCAGTGGGGCCAACTGATCTCAAAAGCCTCACTTTGTCTATGATATCCTAGGCTGCGCTTCTCCTTTCGGGATTTCAAGCTTTCTGCCAGTAGCTAATTACCTTGAGGTGATCCAGAAATGAAACGGGGGGTGAGGGGTGGGTAGGGAGGAGGGCGCTCAAGTGAAATTGATAATCCAGTAATATTCCGTGAAGAGAGTCCAAAGGCATCCTCGTAATTTCCCTTAAGAAATCTGGTTTTACTGGTCGATCTCAGTAGGAGAATTCTTTGCCTAGAGGCTGGAACTGAGTAATAGGCCCTGTGTCTCCAAGTCCTTGGCTAATATGGTAATAAATACACTCAAGGAGAGCAACGAGGTGTTTACAATTAGTACCTAAACTTCTGCTGTTTGTCAAAAAAATCCCTAAATAACCCCTCCCCCAGTCAAGCGAGGAGCCCAAAGGAGGTAAAATCAGGTGGAGACATCTTCAAAAGGAATTTAAAAGCCAAAGCCGATTTTATTTCCTCCAGTCATGTGTGAATGATGGGCCGCAGGCAAGGGTGATGGAGTCTACCTGACAAAGTGTGCAGCGAGGGACTGTAGTGGGGAGTGAGGGAGGGGTCACAAAAGCCACGGCTCTGAGCTTGTTGCCTTGCGGGTACCACTTCCCTGCTCCGCGCTGCGGCGGTCGTGGAAGGCCCATCGGCCACCTTGAACCTGGAAACCCAAACCAACAGGTTGCTGCCTCCCCACAAATGCCCATCACCCCGAATTGCTGTGAGTTTTATCTCCTCAAAGTGATTCCCAACGGGTTTATCCGGATAGAGCTCTTCGCAAGTTTTTCAGATGTGTTAGTTTCTAAGAATTTGCATGTTTTAAAGGCAGCTGAAACCACGGAGGCTCAGGTTACCCTTTAAAATCTGCGACGCTTCCCCACGGTCCCAGTCATTTGGTAAGCTTCAATTGCTTTTTTTAAAAAGAAGAATAAAATAAAAAGAACACTGCTTTGAGAGTTTGAGATTCCCCCTCTCCCGCTTTGTCAAAAAAATTCGAAAGACGTCATTGCTTCTTAAAACCTAATTTCCCGCGGGCCGTCGGGGAGGTGGGGAGAGCTGGGCTCAGAGAGCACTCGAATCCTCCGCGCGTAGGCCGGGACGTCAGCTGGGCTACAATTTGCATTATTCATTTAAATTAGGGGCAGCGCTGAAGCGTCTGGAAAGTTCGACGGCTGGGTGGCCAGCGGCCCGGCAGGCCTTGCGGTCAACCTTCGAAAAATAAAACAACTGATCTCGTTGACTGCAAAAGCTCCTACCGACGCCTGCCTCCAGGGCAGCGCAGGGAACCGAGGACCGCCCTAATCTCCTCAGGTTCGCGCCCTGCCTTCGCCCGCAATTAAGGCAGGTGGTTCCCTGTCCAATGGGGTTCAAAGACGTACAGCCGCGATGGGAAAGGAAGCAAGGACCAAGAGG